>NC_071577.1:31234453-31933203 GCF_024509145.1 Vidua macroura
TTCCTAAAATATGTCCTAGCAGAGAAGGCTGTGAATATAGGATTCAATTTGTTCCACCCTTTACCTGTTTAGGTTTCTGTTCTTACCAGGACTCTAAAAATGCATTTAAGGACTTGCCTACTTACTGGTTTCAGTGATGATTTTATCAAGTTTTAATAATTTATTCTACTGGAATAAAATTATAGGTTTTTTCAAAGTGAAATGTGAGGATGTGTTTCTATGGCTTTCTTAAGAGGATGTACATTCCCTGATTTTTTGAGGTCAGCACATTTGCCCAGCACCTTTCTCAAAAAGGGACCGAGACAGAATAAGCAGACCAGCCTTTCAGGGATAGATAAAGCAGCAAGGTTCTTACCTGAACAAGAACGTGTATCCCACTTTGTCTTCTCTAAATAAGGTTTGCATTTGCATTCGGGAAACTCTTCCTCTTCACACACTGTGGTTTTAGGATCACATTGATAAATATCACAATGTTTTGCCACTTTAAAAGAGAAACAGGGAGCAAACTTGAATACCCTTTCATAGAAAGCAGTGCACTTGCCCAGCAAATCATAAAGCAATTATTTAGTAATTCTAAATAGAAAAAAATTATAAGTCCTTTTATTGGGACATCAATATTGCAGATTTTGGATCAGCTCTTTTTTTCCTCCTTGCTCTTTAACAGTTGAGGTCCTGTTTCCCATCACATCTTCCGACCTTCTGTTTCTCAGCCTCCTACAACAAACTCCAAACCCTCCTGGCTCCAGTCTATGGAAGGGGACATTCTTCCTGTAAGTTCATATTCTGAAAACTAGCTTTTTTACTCACCTTAAAAAAAAACAAACCCTACAAAGAAAAACCATAACTATTCTCCTAGTTTTTTCCACAACTGAACTGTGAGACCCAGATCCCATACAGTTCTAGAGAGATATAAACATTTATGGGCATGCAGCTCATTTCATGAGCAGCATTGGTAGTACCCTGTTTGCCCAGTGTGTTGCTCTTTAGATCCATGTCCTTGTGGTGGGGATGGTTGAAAGCCCTCAGTGCATGGCATGCTGTAGAGGGGTGTGACTGCACTGGTGCCATGGGAGCTCTCACTGGTTTTCTATTTCCTTCTCACAGCTGAGGATACAGTCACCTTCAGACAACAAACTCAGGCTTTAAGCCATGAAATGGACTCTTCATTATTAGCTATGCCTTTTAAAAAATCTGATTTCAAAATAGAAACTTATATTAAAACAAAAAAAAAAAAAGAAAAAATATCCTTATTTTAATCAGGAACTCTTTCTCCCAGTATTACACCTTTAATAATGCAAGACTTTACTGGTTTAAATCAACAAATCCCTTAGCTCAGTAGCTAATAAGTTTGGCCTCATTCCAATTACCATGGCTTATTATGGGAGAAGTCTAAAGAGGGTTTCATCCTATTTTGCCAGTAAAATACTGCCTTAATCTCAGAAATATAATATATATCTGTATATATTTTATCCTGATTTTTCTCACTTCTTAACACTCAGCAGGTTAAAACCACCATGCTATTGCTTACCAGGGAAAAATATTTTCCTTTTCTTCTTTACACAGGGAGTAGGAAGCCTTAATAAGACAAAAGAACCTACCACTGAATTGTTGAATCTTCAAAATTCTCCAAGACTGAACATTCAGCTCCTCAAAGTCAACAAGGCTTATGATTTGATGGGCTCCTCTGCCCACAGAAATCTTCCAACCATGTTTAAGAACCTCTGTTTCTGCTGATTAATTGCTTCCCTAGCAAGGAGTTACATACCATTATAAGAAGAGACAAAGGACTGGTGACTCTCTTCAATTGCACGTTGTACTGCAGAGCTAACTGTAGTCGCATTTTCGGTTGAGTTCCACGTGAACAGGTTTGTCACTGTTACATTCAGTGGAGCATCATTTCTGCTTTCACTTAGATGTCTGAAAAGGACAGATAGGACCATTTTAAAGTTTCACATAATACATACGGATAGCAAGCTAGATGCAAAGATGAGAGAAAATTTCTGCCAAATCTCCCTCTCTCCCCAGCTTCTTTCTTCCCATAACATAGGTAGCTGCCAAGAAGAGCTAGAAATGAGTGTAAGTCTTGCTCAGGAATACATTAACAGCCATCTTTCCAGTAGGTCCAAGTGTATATAGGTAGCTGCTGGATTTAATGATAACAGCACTGCTCCTTTGTGTGCTATTGATACACAACTGGCATCTTCTAGCTGGGTTAACCTCAAACTAGCTGCAGTGTGGAGAACCACATGTCTTAGACTCTAACTTTCACATGATTCCATCAGCCTGTGGTGTCATCCAGGCATGATGTGGAGAACTGACCCTGAAGGGTGGTGAAGATAATTCAGGGTGCGACCACCATGAATGCAGAAGGGTCTGTTTGCGATGTAGAGGTATCTGTGCAAGCTACACACTGTCTGGGTTGGGTTCAGCTCACAGCAACCTCCCTGGCATGAGGTGGAGAACAGCAGTGACTTCCCTGTTCTTCAGCTAAACCTCATGCTGCCAGGATATGCACACAAATATCCTTAAGTGGCAGACTGCTGCAGTTCCTTGAGGTGTTACTGTGCCCCACAGCTGCTCACAACTGATCTGCTGGAGCAGAGCCCCCACAACTCTGCCCCCACAACAAATGTTAGAACAACATTCTGCTTAGCTGCTTAATCCCTGGGGTGCACTGAAGGAGTTGACACTGAGTGCTAGCATGCCAGGTTTTGCTTGATAGGCGTTAGGAAACACAGAGAAGCTGGCAGAGCTCTGGGGACAGTAACCTGTAACAGATGGGGATGGGAAAAAAGAGACATTTCACAGGGTCTACATAGACCAGCAAGGCACCTATGCCCACAGCTACACCACAACCCATTCAGTAGCATCTTTGCTCAACCTACCATCAGGAGACACCAAAAAATGCACAATAAAATACATTTGCTATGCCTTCTGTAATGAGGGTTTTTAAATTAAACTGGGATTCCAAGATGGGTAGCACTCCCAACAGTCATAGGAGCTCAGCATTAACTGTTAGAATTTCAGACATGTCAGATATCACAGCGACTGCTAGTTACAGCACAGTGCTGTATCCTAGATGGTGCTAGAAGCAGGACATACAGTGTAGAGCTGCCTCAGCCTGCCCATTTCACAGACATACTGGGGTAAAAATGGGGCCAGCATCCCTCCTTTATGGGGAAGCATTCTGAGCTGAACTCATCCCATACCTTTTATTGAACTGAGAACTTCACAGGAAACAGATTACAATGAGGTATGTGGAAGTATGTACTGTGCAGAAAGCAAACCCGCAAACTTACTGAATTTTTATGATGACAGTTTCTTTATAGTCATGTAGATTTTCAAAGGCCTTCTTAAACTATAAAAGAGAAAGAAATTGGAGTTCAAGACAAGCAGAAACATAGACCAAAATCACATGAACCACTGAGGCTTCAGGGGTAAAGTTTTAATACAGAATATGCTACTAATGGCACAAATATAGTAAGGTGATGTGTTAAATGCACCAGGCAAGATATTGCAGAAGAGGAACAGTGGGGTGGTGCTGTAGAATATGGATGGGAGGGCAGTGGAGGGATGGAGAATGAATGCCAGTCTGGGTTAACTGGCTGACAGTTACAGATACCCCTTTGCAAACTCATTGCTTAGGAGGGTGTCTCTGCAGCACCAATCTGTGTATAAGTAGGGGGAAGAGGGAGAAGTTGACCTCACAGATGGCACGTGTCCCTGAGAGGCAGTGAAGTGGGATCATCAGGGGTCGATCTTGTGGGAAGAAGCACTGATGAAAGCATTTGGGAGCTCAACAGGATCAGAAGAAAAGTCACTGCTCTCCCTCATCCCATGTGAAGTAGGGAACAACGAGTGGAGGCAGCTGCCTTCAACTGCTACAAAAGCAGGAGGCACCATGAGAAGAGGATAAGATGTGTAATTCAACTGAAATGAAAGATGAACTCTGTCTTTCTTTGTAATAAAATTCAAATTATTTTCTATGCTATTTTCTCTTTTGCATTCTATTATGTATCTATTTTAGTCCTGCATATGATGCTCTTCTGCAGCCATATCATGAAAAAATGCTGGACAAAAAAATTGAGAAAATATTTTTTAACATTCTGGAGGAACAACTTTTGGTCACTTTCTGAGACAACATTCATGGTAAGCTATATAATAATATGCAGAAATTGATAACCATTTCTGATCATTCCTGATTAACATAATGAATATTTTTTAATCAGATATCTGGTAGAGTTGCATATATATTCTTCCTGACTGCCAGAAAGAAAAATAAGCAAATCCACCTGTTTCAACATGGCAGTATAAATTAAACTGATCATCTTATTTCTCCAGGAAATCTATTACCAGATTTTATGTATAATCATAGAATTATAAAAAATGTGCAGTATCCATTTCACTAACAACATTAAAATACTAATACTGGCAGACTTATGGAAGAGGGTTATTATTGGTATTTAGAAACAGCTGGATACTCATTCGGAAAAGTTTGTACTGTGTGGAACCAACAGTTTTCTTTTAAAAAGAATATTAAAGTTGCTCATTTTTATTTGTACCATTGAGTATTATTGAGCCTTCAGCAAACAGCAGAGATCAGAAACTCAGTAGGCTGGAAAAATTCACTCAGCCCCATTGTTTCTGGAGAGGGGATGGTGAAAGATGCAGAGCAATTTATGTGAGAACTCCACAGAACAGAAGTGGTACTAAAAATGCAGATATTACTTCAGGGATTCCCTTCACTTCAGCAAGAGCCATGCATGTGCTCATCTGAGGGCAAAGTTCAAGTCTTTTATAAATAGGTCTAAACTAATGTGAAGCATTCTTTGAAAGAAATAGATCTCTTGTAGAGAGGAACTCTTCTAGGCCCCACACTAAAGAGAGTGTGTGTCCTCTCTGTCTGCATGACATCCAGTATAGCATTAAATAAATGGGGGAAAAAAACATTGTCACTCACAAATGCTGATACACTGTTGAACAGGTATTGATACTCTGTGGAATTTACATTTTGAAGATTATCACTGTAAGGTGCTTTCACATTAATGGTGGCTGGGTATACTTCCCCTGGATTGAGAACAGAGAGTGTAAATTAAAAAGCATTCAAGAAAGTCCAGTTTCACCTTAGAGTTCTACAGCCTTTAGGGATGGGGAAATACAATGCAGAAAATAAATCAGTGCTATTTTTCATATATGGGAGGGATCAGAAGAGGACAAATCAATTCAGTCACAATGGGGGATGTATTTTGGCTGCCAGGGAAGAAGGCAGGATCCTGCGCCCAACCAATCTGTCCTGATTATGAAACCAAGTAACATTAAACTGTCAGCATGGCCTGAAGCTACAAGACTCTTTGCAAGATGTTACAGAATGTAGTGAGAAAAAATGTATATTAAGGACTCCAAATTTGCAGCTATTAAGCAGCTAATGTGGTTCACAGAGAAAGTATTTCAGAATCAACCTGTTTCTTAAGCTTCACAAGTAAATTTGAGAATCCCACTTGCTGATCCTTAAACAAGAAACCCTATTTTCTGACATACTTGGCCTTCAGAAGCATTTCAGAGATGCATTTCCACAGGACTCTGATGAGTGTTTAGCAATGGGGAAAATCAATATGGTTGTTCATAAGTTTGGTGCTTTTTAAATCATTGTCATAAATATCCATGTCAGATTTACACTTGCATTTTTTCCCTGCTTTTCACTCATTTTCATCTCCTGCACCCCTGACAGAGAATTCCCCTTCTTTTCCTAGAACATTGACCTCTTTGGCTGTCACCATTTTGTGAGATTGCAATCTAGGTCGTTGTAGGAGTGGCTGCCTGCAAAGCAAGAAATCACTCAGCAGTCACTTTCCCAGACGGATTGTGTTTTCAATTGTAACATGACAACAAGCTATATGGGAAGCAAAATTCACCTGAGCAGGTAACTAAAAGCACTGATGCCCTTCTGCAACTCACCTTTGTAACAATTCTCATTGCTGTAGTAGAATCCATATTGGCACACACAGGTGTAATTGCTTTGTAAAGAAATACATGTAGCTGAACTTCTTCCACACGGATCTCCACGGCAGAAGTCCACTAATTCTAAAATGAAAGATATTGACATTAGGGTTTCTGTGAATTTCTGCAACTACCAGCTCATATATAAAGTCATTCCTATATTGAATAGTTCATACATACTTCTGCTAAGGGAATCTACCCGGTATGTTTCAGAGAGTAGAGGTGCAATTGCAGAGCATACATCTATGCATCTTTCTTGTTTAATGCATAGTAACTGTTTTCCCTACACAATCCAGCAGGATATCACAGTGAGGTCATGGGGTATGGCTGAAATTCATTATCTGTCATATTGAGCATTCACAATTCAACTCTACTGAATACAACTAAAAGCAAATCAAAGAAAGAAGGTATATCAAGGTTTGCCAAAACCAGTGACTGTTAGAGAAAGACTGCAATAGCCTCTGTGCCTTTCATACTGCACTGATACATACTTGCCTTATTCTGACAGTGTCATAGCACAGTCCTTTACTGCAGACACATGAATAAAGTGAATCATAATAGTATATTTTTTCAGAGTAATTATATATATTTTGTAAGGTTTTAGAGTATGTCTTTTATATCTATACATAATTTAAGTGGTTAATAAGTAATTAAAAGTTATATTTCTATACATCTTATATATAGGATGGCAATTACAGTTCTCTTTCAAGATATCAAATTCTGTTTTTTACCCTGACTGTTTTTTTTTTACATTACACTACATAAGTACAGTCTCATAGATGTGACATTTTCTGTGAAATAGGGAAAAAAATAGGAAATCTCATTCATACCCCGAAAAATAAAAACACTCAATGAATTTTCATTTTCTATAAGGTTCATCTCCAAATATTTTTTCCAGAGAACCTAGTGAAGCCAATTTTTTTCCTGATGAAAAAATCCCAAGCACAAAGCTCCAACATTTGTGAACTCCACCAAACAGATTCCATTTGTAGCAAGGGCCCTCGGGGAGATACAGCATTAAATGGAAACACTTTGCCTACACTGGAAGGCTCTACTGGGGTGGAAAATGGTGGGGTATGGAGAGCTCCAAACAAGACACATGCATGGTCCCCCATAGACAGTTCCCGGCCTCAGCCCCACCCCAGGGGTGTGCCCCAGCTCCCCCCTTGTCTGTGCTCCAACAGCCTCGGGCACAACTCCCTGCAGGGCCAGGTCAGGGGTTGGCCTGAGCTCCTCTTTGCAGGGATCCTCTTGTATCCCTGCCTGCTGAAGGAGTCAAAGGCTCCTAGCACGAAAAAAGCAGTCTCCTCCAATCTTCCCCAGCACATTCTCCTTGCAGCAAAGGCCAGCAGGAAAAGAGGGAAGAGTGGAGGATATTCATGGCCACTATCTGGTCAGATTTGTCTCTTCTGGAAGAGAAACTTGGGAAACCTTCCTATCTGAGGGGGCTACAGTTTTCCCTGGGATTTAGTTACTGTAAGCTGTTCCTAGAAAATGCTGCCTGAGCATTTTTGCTTCTTACCTGGAGGTCCTGAGGGTGGCATCTCTGTTGGGGCAGGAGCTGTTCCAGTTACAGTATTCTTTTCTGAAGAAGGGAAGAGAAGAGTCATGGCAGCACTGCCTAGCACTGTCTGTTCAAAAAGCCTTGTCTGTTCAAAAAGCATCAGGCTGGGAGTGGAGGACGACAGGCACGGTCTGCTCCGTGGTCCCCAGCCATGGCCCCTGGTCCATCCCTCCTGGGATGTGCCCCAGATCCCTCCCTGCCCGTGCTCCAAAAGCCTCAGGAACAGCTCCCTGCAGGGCCTGGTCACAAGCTGGTCCTGGGCTTCTCTTTGCACGGATCACCTTGTATCCAGGCCTGGTGCAAGAGGCAAAGGCAGCAAGCATGGAAAGAGCAGCCTCCTCAAATCTTCCCCAACACATTTCCTTAACAACAACGACCAGCAGGGAAAGATGGAATAGTGGAAGTCATTCGAGGTCACTTTGTCTCCAATGGGAGAAGAAATCACATTTGAAACCCAGGCAGGGGAATTCCTCCCTGCTTGGTATCAGCAGTGCTCCCTGGAACTTGGTTACTGCAAGCTGTCCCCAGAAGGGGAAGCCTGAAAGATTTTCTCCTTACCTGTAGGTTCTGAGGATGTCACCTCTGGTGGCTCAGTAACTGTTCCATTATCAGTACCATTTTCTGGAAAGGGGAAAAGAGACATGGCAGCACTGCCTAGCATTGTTTAAAAAGCCTTGGGCAATTCTGTGTGTGTAGGACTAGTGCTGAGCAGGGAAGTGCCGTGGATCCTTATTTTTCACTCAGAGTCCTTCTCTCACACCCTGCTCTTGGACTCCTCCTTACCAGTAGCAGCTTTGTACCCTCCCTGCCTTTCTCCCTCAAGTGACTAATGCTGACTTGTAGGCTCCCTGCAGCAGCACTGGCTCCCACAGCAGGCTCTGAGGCCTCCCATCCACAAGCACACAGCCTCTGCACTCAGCACTGCTGGAGCATTCTATAAAATTCCAACTATGCTCTCCCAGAGCAGTGTAAGCGTGACTGCCTCTGCTAACACACACTCCTGTGCTGTAACACATTTCTGTGGACACTGACAGCAGGAATTGGCTATTTCTACCCCAGAAATGCTTCTTCTGCTACATCCTCATCAGCATTATCCAGACCCACCAGCCTATGCACAGGCTGGAACATGGTTACTGCAAGCTGTCCCCAGAAGGGGAACCTGAAAGCTTTTCTCCTTACCTGTAGGTTTTGAGGTAGTCATCTCTGGTGGGTCAGGATCCGTTTCATTTCCAGGACCACCTTCTGGAGAAGGGAAGAAAAGAGACATGGCAGCACTGCCTAGTATTGTCTGTTCCTAAAGCCTAGGGCAATTCTGTGTGTGTAGGATGAGTGCTGAGCACAGAGGTGCCGTGGATCCTTGTGGGGCTGAGCGCTCAAAGCCCTGAGCAGCCTTGCCCAGCCTCTTGGCTCTGCCTGGCTGAGAAGCCTGTGTCATCCAATGTCCCCAGTGGCAGGACTTGAGCATGTCTCAGAGAAGCAGGGGATGGCCCCCAGCCCAGCTGTGCTCCCTGGCTGCAGCGTTCCCAGCCACAGGCACACACGTGTCTGTATGCAGCCACAATCCCTTTGCCTGCCCAAGGAGGCACACAGCAGCCAGAGCAACTGGGGGATGCCACCAGCCTGTGCACAGCCTGCACCTCTCCACTCCCCCACGGTGGCCTTTGGCACAGGTGCATGTGGGTGGAAGCCAGAGGCAAAAGTCTTTCCCAGTGCTGGGCCATCTCAATGGGGAGGTGCGGTGCTGGCAGGAGGGACGTGCTCGTGCAAGCCCACCATGGAGGAAGAGCTGAGGGACTGAGCAGGCTGCCCCTCCGCAGGGTGATCCCAGCAGGAACTTTGACCCTTCTGGTTGGGGCTCCCCAGCATCAGGCTGGGAGTGGAGGACGACAGGCACGGTCTGCTCTGTGGTCCCCAGCCATGGCCCCTGGTCCATCCCTCCTGGGATGTGCCCCAGATCCTTCCCTGCCCGTGCTCCAAAAGCCTCAGGAACAGCTCCCTGCAGGGCCTTGGGCACCTCTTTGCATGGAACCTCTTGTACCCTGCACCCCCTGCCCACCGGCACAGGAGGCAAAGGCAGCAAGCATGGAAAGAGCAGCCTCCTCAAATGCTCCACCACACATTTGCTTTACAGAAAAGACCAGCAGGGAAAGATGGAAGAGTGGAGGTTATTCAAGGTCATGGGCTGGCTAACTTTGTCCTCAATGGAAGTGGAACTCAGAGAAAGCCAGGCAGGGTTATTTTTCCCTGCTTGGTACCAGCAGTGCTCCCTGGAACATGGTTACTGCAAGCTGTCCCCAGAAGGGGAACCTGAAAGCTTTTCTCCTTACCTGTAGGTTTTGAGGTAGTCGTCTCTGGTGGGTCAGGATCCGTTTCATTTTCAGGACCACCTTCTGGAGAAGGGAAGAAAAGAGACATGGCAGCAC
The DNA here is from genome assembly GCF_024509145.1 of Vidua macroura. Taxonomy (NCBI): domain Eukaryota; kingdom Metazoa; phylum Chordata; class Aves; order Passeriformes; family Viduidae; genus Vidua; species Vidua macroura. Next base: position 31,244,438 of record NC_071577.1, read on the forward strand.
TGCCTAGTATTGTCTGTTCCTAAAGCCTAGGGCAATTCTGTGTGTGTAGGATGAGTGCTGAGCACAGAGGTGCCATGGATCCTTGTGGGGCTGAGCGCTCAAAGCCCTGAGCAGCCTTGCCCAGCCTCTTGGCTCTGCCTGGCTGAGAAGCCTGTGTCATCCAATGTCCCCAGTGGCAGGACTTGAGCATGTCTCAGAGAAGCAGGGGATGGCCCCCAGCCCAGCTGTGCTCCCTGGCTGCAGCGTTCCCAGCCACAGGCACACACGTGTCTGTATGCAGCCACGATCCCTTTGCCTGCCCAAGGAGGCACACAGCAGCCAGAGCAACTGGGGGATGCCACCAGCCTGTGCACAGCCTGCACCTCTCCACTCCCCCACGGTGGCCTTTGGCACAGGTGCATGTGGGTGGAAGCCAGAGGCAAAAGTCTTTCCCAGTGCTGGGCCATCTCAATGGGGAGGTGCGGTGCTGGCAGGAGGGACGTGCTCGTGCAAGCCCACCATGGAGGAAGAGCTGAGGGACTGAGCAGGCTGCCCCTCCGCAGGGTGATCCCAGCAGGAACTTTGACCCTTCTGGTTGGGGCTCCCCAGCATCAGGCTGGGAGTGGAGGACGACAGGCACGGTCTGCTCTGTGGTCCCCAGCCATGGCCCCTGGTCCATCCCTCCTGGGATGTGCCCCAGATCCCTCCCTGCCCGTGCTCCAAAAGCCTCAGGAACAGCTCCCTGCAGGGCCTTGGGCACCTCTTTGCATGGAACCTCTTGTACCCTGCACCCCCTGCCCACCGGCACAGGAGGCAAAGGCAGCAAGCATGGAAAGAGCAGCCTCCTCAAATGCTCCACCACACATTTGCTTTACAGAAAAGACCAGCAGGGAAAGATGGAAGAGTGGAGGTTATTCAAGGTCATGGGCTGGCTAACTTTGTCCCCAATGGAAGTGGAACTCAGAGAAAGCCAGGCAGGGTTATTTTTCCCTGCTTGGTACCAGCAGTGCTCCCTGGAACATGGTTACTGCAAGCTGTCCCCAGAAGGGGAACCTGAAAGCTTTTCTCCTTACCTGTAGGTTTTGAGGTAGTCATCTCTGGTGGGTCAGGATCCGTTTCATTTCCAGGACCACCTTCTGGAGAAGGGAAGAAAAGAGACATGGCAGCACTGCCTAGTATTGTCTGTTCCTAAAGCCTAGGGCAATTCTGTGTGTGTAGGATGAGTGCTGAGCACAGAGGTGCCGTGGATCCTTGTGGGGCTGAGCGCTCAAAGCCCTGAGCAGCCTTGCCCAGCCTCTTGGCTCTGCCTGGCTGAGAAGCCTGTGTCATCCAATGTCCCCAGTGGCAGGACTTGAGCATGTCTCAGAGAAGCAGGGGATGGCCCCCAGCCCAGCTGTGCTCCCTGGCTGCAGCGTTCCCAGCCACAGGCACACACGTGTCTGTATGCAGCCACAATCCCTTTGCCTGCCCAAGGAGGCACACAGCAGCCAGAGCAACTGGGGGATGCCACCAGCCTGTGCACAGCCTGCACCTCTCCACTCCCCCACGGTGGCCTTTGGCACAGGTGCATGTGGGTGGAAGCCAGAGGCAAAAGTCTTTCCCAGTGCTGGGCCATCTCAATGGGGAGGTGCGGTGCTGGCAGGAGGGACGTGCTCGTGCAAGCCCACCATGAAGGAAGAGCTGAGGGACTGAGCAGGCTGCCTCTCCGCAGGGTGATCCCAGCAGGAACTTTGACCCTTCTGGTTGGGGCTCCCCAGCATCAGGCTGGGAGTGGAGGACGACAGGCACGGTCTGCTCTGTGGTCCCCAGCCATGGCCCCTGGTCCATCCCTCCTGGGATGTGCCCCAGATCCCTCCCTGCCCATGCTCCAAAAGCTTCAGGAACAGCTCCCTGCAGGGCCTGGTCACAAGCTGGTCCTGGGCTTCTCTTTGCACGGATCACCTTGTATCCAGGCCTGGTGCAAGAGGCAAAGGCAGCAAGCATGGAAAGAGCAGCCTCCTCAAATCTTCCCCAACACATTTCCTTAACAACAACGACCAGCAGGGAAAGATGGAATAGTGGAAGTCATTCGAGGTCATGGGCTGGGTAACTTTGTCTCCAATGGGAGAAGAAATCACATTTGAAACCCAGGCAGGGGAATTCCTCCCTGCTTGGTATCAGCAGTGCTCCCTGGAACTTGGTTACTGCAAGCTGTCCCCAGAAGAGGAAGCCTGAAAGATTTTCTCCTTACCTGTAGGTTCACCTCTGTTGTCATTAGAGCTTGTCAGCTCTAGTGGGTCAGGATTTGTTTCAATATCAGTACCATTTTCTAAAGAAGGGAAGAGAAGAGACATGGCAGCATTGCTTAAAAAGCCTTGGGCAATTCTGTGTGTGTAGGACTAGTGCTGAGCAGGGAAGTGCCGTGGATTCTTGTGACGCTGAGCAGTCAAAGCCCAGAGCACCCTTGCCCAGACTCTTGTCTCTCCCTGGCTGAGAAGCCTGTGTCACCTGATGTGCCCGTGACCCCTTCTCCCCCAAGGGGTCCTTGCTTGAACACAAGGACCTCACCCACACTGCAGTGTCCCCTGCTTTATGGCCACAGCTGTGTCTGCCAAAGCTGTCACTTCCAGGGACAACCAGCCTCAGTCACAGGTCCCTGCAGGATCTGGCCACAGGATTCCCCTGGGCCATCTCTACAGGGATCCCCACCTATCCAGGCCTGATGCAAGCAGGTAAATGTGCCAGGCACAAAAACTGCAGCCTTCTCAACTCTTCCCAAGGCTTCTTCCTTGCAGCAAAGAGCAGCAGGGAAAGAGGGACCTGTGGAGGGTATTCACAGCCTTGATCTGGGCACATTTGTCACCTCTGGGAGAGGAAACGTCTGTGGGGGCTGCAGAGCTCCCTGGGACTGTTCCCAGAAGGGGCTGTCTGGGGGCTTTGCTCCTTACCTTCAGGTGTTGAGCTGGGTGCCGCTGTTGTTTCAGCAGGTGTTTCAGCAGGGGCTTCTGATGGAGGGAAAAGAGAGATGGCAGCTCTAGGGAACTCTTTGCACACAGGACAAATGATGAGCAGATAAGTCTGTGGGGACCCGTGTGTGTGTCTGAGCAGCCACACCTCTGGGCAACCTTTTGTCTGCCACAGGCCTTGTGCTGTGCTGTAACAGATTCCTGTGGACTTTGAAAGCAGGCAATTTCTATTGCAGGAATGGTTCTTCTGCTACACCATCATCTGGAGTATTAAGACCTTTGTTCACTTGACAGCAACTCTATGCATTTCTGACAGTATACATTATTTTTTTATCTTTCTATTCCTTCTCTGTCATCATTATTTCTGAATAAAGGGAACCCTGTGTGATATCAGCCAATTGGTGAAAATACTTCCTCAAATTTTGGTTTCAGCCTTTGTTATTGCTTTTATTCTTCCAAAATATTCTAGTTATTTATTTTTAAGTTGTTGGGTTTTGCTTTATTTAACCTGTGTCATTCTCAACTCTTGATATAAAGAATGAGTTCAGGTTTGAGGTGTTTGTTTGTTTTGTTTTTCTTAGATGTAAGAAGAACAAATAATAAACCAGCCTTGCTGAAAAATGTGATACTGACAAATGGCCAGTTTGCATCATGTAATCTAACTTTAATCTGAATTAGTTAATTATTATTATTAACAATTATTAATTAATCATTAATTTACAAGTTAAGAATAAACTTATTTACTCTGTGTGAATGCTGCTGGAAGCATAATTTTATCTTAAGCAGTAAAATCATGCAGCTGAAAGACTAACATATTTGTGTCTAAAATCCATGCCACTATCACAGCCTGCACATCTCAGCAGATATTTGAAAAATAGACCCCACTTTTCTAGAGCTTTACAGGGCTTTGAAAATCCAAAGTGAGGAAAGTCTTCTACCTTTTTTTTTGATAGACAGTGTATCTCACATAGAAAAGGCACATGCAAAACACAATAATCCATTAGCCTCCTCTAGGTGAAGAGGAACATGAGCAATTGTGGCGGTTCCCTGCCAGTCTCTTGCCTCCACTGGTCATTGAGTTCTATAAACAGCATTATTTGTTCCCCAGTTAGTATAAATGGGTATTTTTCCTATAACCATGATAATATGAAGCTCTGCTGGCCACAGGCAGTGGCTGTTGGAACAGCAATCTGTTATAGAGCTAGCTTTTTTTACAACTGCTAGAGCTGGGAGGTTCTGGCTAACCATCGTCCAAGAGTACCCTTTGGACTTGGGAAGAACAGAATCCATGGTGCCAGCAGAGTGCATGAGCTGTAATTGAACCTTGTGGATGGGCTTGACAAAGGTAAGCTGAGCAAAGGTGGCTAATTTATGGCTCTGTGTGCCTAGATCTAACCTTCTATGTATGGAAACAGGATGTGTTAATGGGCTTGGGCATTAGTGCTGTGACAAAGAAATGGATGTTACCACCAAGGATATACAATAGCAGAGACATCTGGCTGCTGAGCAGGGCAGGGCCTTTGCCAGTACTATTCAAATGGACACATCCTGCAAAGCTTTTACAATGTTTGCTTAGAATGAAAAAGGTTTCTGGGCTGATCTATCCTGATGCGAAGTCTGATAAGTGAAAAACGGGTATTGCTTTCAGTAAGTCTTGGCACAAGTAATTTCACATCTTGCTATTACCTACAAGCCTCCAACCAGGAAACCAACCAACAGACAATCTTGAAGACTCCTATGCTTATGATTTACAGCTGAAAATTGGTCTGTAGCATACTGTGGATGTTGCTGGAAATACATCTGTTCATTCACACTAGTCAACAGAGACCCACAACCGTCTGCCACCAACTGCAAGATTAACAGGTCTTAATTCAGCTGATAACTCTGCAATTTTATCTTTGTATTAGCTAGGAGATCCTGTCCTCTCACAGCTTCAAGCTGCTACAAAACTCCTCATAGATATGCTTTACTTCTGCTAATGGTTTCACCCCCTCATACCTCTCACTGAGTATCAGGAAAAGGCAAGTTTACCTGTAGGCTCCGGCCCACAACTACCAACTCTGGCACAAGGCCAGAAAATGTATTAAGTAGCTTAAGGAATGACACCTTTAGTTTGAACAGACTGTGGTGCAACCCTCTTGAAAGCGGGTGGTGATGTTTCCATTAATTTATTTCAACAGGAAAGAACAAAAGCTATGTGAGCCAGCTCAGGGGGAGCCGTTTTCCAGGCTGGCTGGTTAAGGAGCCTCTGGCCAAAAGGGTACTGGAGTGGAACAGTTGCACCTTTTGTTATGACTGTAACAGAGCTTGAATTACCTGGGTTTAGTATGAAAGTCCTGAAAATTGCTCTTGGAATAGCTGAATTGGGTTAATCATAAGCACCAGTGATTTTCCATTGTTCTGCAAACAAGGAAAGCCGTTGGCTTACAGTGACATCTTTCATCATTAATTAATCAAAATCTAGACATGCTGAATTATCTATCACAATTGGCTTCTCAACAGCTGCTGAAAGTCTTAGAAAATCCATTCACTGCCACATAATAGCTGCCTTGATAAATCACAAAACAGAAGATAGTGGTTCTTACCTTTCAAAAGGCTCAACACCAGACCGAGCCACACAGCGAAGAACACAGAGCGTCTCATTGCCACTTCTGTTGCTGCTGCCGCTTGCTGCTAAGCCTAAGAGAAAGTGCCTTTCTCTTCTGGCATCAGCTCATTTAAGGTCCCAGCCACAGGTAGAGAGCTCAGCCCTGAGCTGACGTCATGGTGGCAAGTGGCAAATGATAAATTCAAGCAGTGTTTTTCTTCCTCCTCAGGCTGGGAGGAGATTTCTGGACCTGCAGCGTTCTTCCTTTAAGTCATAAATACTTGAGATCTGTTGACACAAGGAAGTTACCGCTAAATAAGCTGACATGGGAACTGACAGTGCACCAGCTATCCCTTGCCAGCTTCCCATACCAACACCTTCCATGCAAATTAAATGAAGAGTGTAGTATAATGTGTTCTTAAAGTGGAAGAGGTGACCCCATCCCAAGGCATGCTAATTATGCACTTAGAAAAGAGCACCTGGGATCCACATGCTCACTCCTCTTGCAATAAATTACCAGTACAGACAAGCTTCATTCCTCAAACTCCAATTATTTTTTCTTATAAACAAAATCTTATGCTAAAGCACGTCTTACTGATTAACAGGTTAAAATGAAAGAGAAAACACCTGCACCTCTGACATCAAAGAAACAGGACTGATCACTTCTGGCAGTGATCATGGCTGTTTTGCTTGCTGCCCTCTTATGTGTGTTGCAGGCTCACTAAAGTGGTGGGCGAAGAGAAGGAGGAGCAGGCAGGACAGCCAGCAGGTGTTTTTGTCTCTATCTGAGTGGCAGCCTCCCTTTCTTGAGAAGAAACCTACTCCTGCCAGGGAGACATTTGTAACCAGGGAATGTCAGGCTGGAGCACAAAGCCTGCAGCAGATCTAGAAATGACAAAAAGCCCAGAAAGCCATTTAGCAGGTACCACCACAGTGATGTGTGGAAAATAGGTGGGAGACTGAGACTTTTTAACATTGTATTCCAGGAAGCTTCTGAAATGGCCAGTGAGAGACCAAGATGGGAAAAAAGGTCTCTGTGGGCAGGACTTGGTTATCCCAAAGTCTCCTACTTCTAGCTGCCTCTCCTGCCCAAGTTCTTCAGTGTTTGTTCTGCTTTGTGCTCCAGTGAAATGCACTGCTTGAGATCAGCTGGGCCAGATCAGTGATTTCCAGTTCCTCCTTTTCAAGCAAAGGTGTAATTTCTCTCATTTTGAAGGTCTAAGTGACTCTGTGTCCTGCCACAACTGCCAGTAAAGTCTTTGAAATAAACACAGGTTATGCCATCATTACCAGACAAAAGAAGGAAGAACAACCCATATCCCCTGCAATGCCACTTCTAATGGCTATGGGCCTGGTCTCCCCTGGCAAACCCCACTGCCAGCACACAGGCAGGTTATGAATGCCACGTAACAGCTCAGTGTAGTAAATGCCTCTCCCTTCATCTGCTTTTGTTTGATCTTCTGTTTTAAGAACAAGAAATGCAGTCTTGGGTAATCTATACTGAGAGGGTGTATCTCCTTGAATGAAGGAGGGTGAGAGAGACCAAAAGTATTACTCAAAGTCATTCCTGAGCTTAGGGTTGCCTTAAACTTTTAACTTGCACTGAACCAGGAAACACTGCTGGCTCTAAAGACAGCAAAAATGGTTGTGTGCCTCTCTGCTGGCACAAGAAATGAGTGGCCTTGTCCCTCTGTGAACCTGCTGAGTGAGGATGCTGAGCCTGAAATGTGGGGGTTTTGCCTGTGCCTTCCTTTGTATCTCTGTCCCTGAAGTCCCTCCAGTGCGACCTGCTCCCCACACCTACCCCTAGTCCCCACAGTGACCCCCTGGCAGCCTCCTCTCCCTCTGTCAGCTCCTTCAGGCCATGCTGGATTCAGCTCCTGACCTGCTGCTGCTCCCTCCCATGCCCATTGCCCATCACAGATCACTCAATTCCTCCAGGCCCCTCCTTTAAACTGCTTTGTCAGGAAGCTGACAGAATAAGAGAAGAAAATGCCTGGGAAATGTTTGGCCCCAATTCCTTGTGCCTACCTGCTTGGCCAGTGTCAGCCTCCAACTCAGGCCACCACCATCCTCCCAGCTTCAGGGGACATCCAAAAACTAATCCCAAAGTCTTGTTAGAATAACATATTTCAGTGCTGTGAGCCCCAGACCCCAGCAGGTGCTTCAGGTGGGAATGGGTGTGCAGAGGAGGACAAACCTGGCTCTTGGAGAGTGGCACAGTCACCCATCCTCTAGCAATGTCCCTCTCCCAGATTTACACTCTTCAATCTTCATGAAATACTCCAATTTTCCAATGCTGCCTCAAGGTGCAGCTAGATTAATCCAGGTCTTAAAATCTCCCTGTTGGCTGTGAAGCAAGTGCATGGGACCAAAAGAACTTCTCAGGGCACTATTGAGAATGAGGGCCAGGTCTTCAGCAGGTGTAAATGGTGCAGCCTTTCTGCCTACACTAGAGGCTACTGCTTGAGTGTGCAGTCCTGCACATTAGAACTGTTCTCTGAATGCACATCAGGAGCTGGTGTGTTACCTATATTTTTAAACTTCCATTCCTACCTGGTTGTTTATGTTAAGTATGATCACAGTTTTGGCAGTGTGAGTCATTTGCAATGCAAAAGGCCCAATTCCTCCAGGAAATAATGCACTGAACAGACATATATCTTCACAGACTAGCAGTTTTCATCTCTGCTTGCCTTCCCTGTCCATTTTGTGACACACCAGTGGTAACAACAGGCTCTCTCCAGGAAGGAAGGTGACAGGCTCTATCTGCCCCATTGCTTGGTGATTTCTGGGGGAATTATTTATAGAGATATGGTGGTTTAGGAGAACAGACACAGGTAATTAACAAAATAGGAGAACTGATACCAGTGAAATAGCAGCTCTGATGCACTTACTAATTAAGTCATTAAGCACACATTTAGGCAACAAAAAGTTGACTGTTAGTCCAGACAGACTCACACAGCCACAGGAATTGTGATGTCCTGCAAAGAACTACAGAGAAAACTTCCTTTGCAGAAATAAGTCAATAACTTTCCAGAGGCTGTAAAATCAAACTGTTGTGTGTGAAAACTCAGATATGACAATCAAGAACACTGAACAATTATTATGGAATAAAAAATATGCTATGTTTAGTAACAGTAGCTGCTCTACTGTCAATACTTTTTTTATGGCAGGAAAAAGAAATACCAAAAGTAAAGGGCCTTATCTATCTATTAGAAAGTGCATGTAATCAAGAGGCAATCATGCTGTCAGAAGACAAAGTAGGAAAAATTGTCTTTTACAGCTCTTTATGTGCATCAGCTCAATACTTCTTTCCTGCACATTTCCCATCCTTTTCCTTACTAGATTCCTATATATTTTGCTATTTCATGTAAATTTGGTTCCTCCACTATATATGACACATATAAGTAGAAATATATGTTTTAATTACCTAAAAGTTAAAAAAAAAAAAGCTTCAGAAGTCCAAATCAAAGATTTAGGCTATGGATACAGATTCACATATAATCAGGGGAAGCAGATGCTCTTTAACTTCTTTTCAGGTGGTTCCCAAGAGTTTGAGGGCACACACTAGGGATGCATTCAGTGGTCTCAGAGGCACTGACATGCAAATCTGCAGTGGGCAGTGCTGTTAAATCATGTGCTTGTCCATAACCCCAAAGATCTTTTACTTAGTCCCACGGAAATGTTGTGACCCATGGTTTTACACTGCCGATCTCCTAAAAGATCCCAACATCACACAGAAAGTAGAATAACATGAGACAGTCATGGTATGTGGTCTCTTACCTTGGGGTGAGCTGCTCTCTGTGGATGTGTGTCTTTTTTCATGGCTACTGGGAGAGCCAGATCATGTGTTCAAACTGGCCACCTAACTTTTCATAGAACAGATGAATCCCACCTTAGTCCCATCTGATTGCTGTCACAGTTGTACTGCTCTGGAGCAACCCAGGAAAAAATTGCCCCAAATGAACCTACCTGCTATTACTCCAGATGCTCTTCCAAATCATGCCTCTTCTCAGCAGCCTGATTTGGACTTGGTGTTCCCCTGGATTCAAGGTGCCCTCATTCTTCCTTTGAGGGACATTCAGCTGGGCATTCTTCACTGTCCCTGGTGGTTTTTACTGGGACAGAACTGATCTCATGGTGGTCAGGTCCAGTCCTTTGCCCTTGCAAACAGCCCTGCTGCACCCGCCTCTCCTGAGGTTTTCCTCCCCTCCAACATGCACTCACACACGTAAACACACAACTTTATCAGTTCCAGCAAAAATTAAATGGAGGAAAAATTAAAATGAGCTGAGTTGCTTGGTGCCACCAAGATGAATGTATCAGAACACAACTTGTATTTCCGCTGAACACAATTTTGTTTGGCACAACTAACAGAACATAACCATTTCCTCTTTGCTTTTCAATTTAGTTATTCGATCAAGAAGCACCATCAGAAGAACAAAAGCAATTTCTTTTCTATGCAATTTCTTATTTTCTGGATTAGATGTATAATAATAATTAAAACCACCTAAAAATTGCATATGTTTCCCTTTACAGGCAAAGCTAAAGACAATAAAAAAGCGGGAACATAGTAATATTCATTGTTTTATTGTATCCTTTTATGATACTGACTAGAACGCCAGATTTAATAATATTGGATGCAGGTATAAAAATAATCCAATCCTTAAAAATTATATTTTGCTACTACAGTACTGTATAATTAGTGGAGGTTGAAAATATGATACAGCTTTAAATAATACTGGTTTGGAAAACATCCTCAGAACCCCAGAGACTAGGAAGCAAACATTCAGAGACAGAGGGAAGGGAGTGGAGCAATGTCAAGAACATAAAGCAGGTTTACGTTCAGGTTGTAAAGAAGTACAAACAAATGCTGAAAATTTATCTTTTGGAAGAGAGGTCACAAAAGGTGAGCTTTACTGCTGCAATTCTAAAAACTGCTTAAATAAATCATTATGATTTTACACACCAAGTTTCACCTTCCACTAGGAGAAAATCGTGTAGAATTTAATGGGTTTAAAGCAAATGACTGAGTTTAACAGAATTTCCTTTAAAAAATTAAGGTAGTAAATAGTTGAGCTTCTTTTTTTTTTTTTTTCTTTAAAGTAAACAGATCCTAGCAGACTTTATTGAAGATTTTTTATGTCCAGCAAATTCTATAGCCGTATTCAAGAGAAGTGATCAGTGTTTACTGTATTCCACAGGACTTTTCCACACAGGATTTTGCTGAGCTGGGGGCTGCCTGCTGCAGTCATTTACCCAAGTAAGACTCCCATCCCTTCTAGCATTTCATAATAGAGAAATAGAGACTGAGTGATTTAGCATTTCAATACCACTTTGGAGGAACATCAGGCACCCTTGCTAGGTGTTCTCTCAACAAGGATATTATGCAACACAGACTAAACAACTAAACACACAAGAGGTGTCATCCCACACTTGACCTCACAGTACTGAAGTCACACTTCTGCAAAATAATTTTTTTTAATTTTTTTTTTTAATTTTGGTACTTCTTACTCCTTTGTGAATTTCTCTCCTGCTTTTCAATTTCAGCAGCTCAAGGGAATGAAGAATTAAATGTACATTGAAAAGGTCCCAAACTCTTACAAGCATATAGGACATTCCCCTTCTGAATCTAGAAGATCTTGCTTAATTTCTAAAGGGACAGGCAAGAGTGATCTGAAGAGCAGCTGATATGTGTGACAGCAGAAAGCATCTCTACATCCCTAGATATTACATGATAGGAAAGAAGCTGGCTGACCGGTAAAACAACTACACAAAATTCACATTCATTCTCTTCCCAGGAAACTGTTTCAGGTCTTGAAGCTGTTTTGTTCATTCTCATATAACCCAGATCCTGCTACAGTAATAAGTATGTTTTAAAAAAAATAGATACAACATGGAAAGGCAGGAACAGTATCACAGAAATAGAGAGACAGAGCCATGGGAAAGCATGTACTACACACAGGTGACCCTGGTGGTGGAGTAATTCAGGCCTAAAACAAACTTCTTTACAGTCCATGGGAGAGTTACTCCAGTCACTGTAGGGATGCTGGATTACATCCTTTGTGTGTAAAGAGGAAAAAACATTAGTCAGCATAGGAAGAGCATGTAATTAAAATGCATCCGTTCTTGTTAATTTAAAGAAAAAAGATGAAGATTACTATTAGGGAATGAAAATTCCAGCTGGATTTGGAATGGATGTGGCCATTGACTAGCATCAGAGACCAATCCTGGGAAAGCAACTCAGAGTATCTGCAGCAGTGTCCAAACCCACTCTGTGCTCACTCAGGTCCCAGCAAACAATCTGTTCAAGTATTGGCACAAACCATTTCACAATGATAAATATCTCTCTCTAACTGCAATTTATTGCTATTTTTAAAGCCTTTTACTACTCTGCAGTGTGGAGGCAGATAACTTCCATAAAGCTGTTCATGAGTTGTAACTCAGTACATGACTGTGCCAGTGGATATTATGGGAAATGCCACAAGAGCAATGAGATTCACTGCTGCTATAAAACCTAACACTTCCAGTGTGGGGGAAAACCTGGCCCGCTTTTTCCACTTATAGCCCAATTCAGTGCTGTGAGCTTTCAACAGTGCGAAGAAACAACCCTGATTTCCCCAGTGCAAGCTGGAAGGACTGGCCAGGGCAAGCAGCATGATACAGGAAGACTGCATCCTTTTGAAAGATTCCTCAGATCTGTGTTTTGCTGATCAGTTCACTGGGACTGCCTCTCCTGTGCTGACTGTCAGGGGTATTTTTGTGGGTAAGGCGTTTTGTCAGTACAATTGGCAGAGCACCATAGCAGCAAACACATGCCACTCACAATTTTTCCTGTCAAGCAACAGAATTAGCATTTTTTTCCAAATTTAATTAAAAATACACCCACATAACTGCCCATGGGCCATTGCTGACTGCTTCCCTCACTTTCCACAGCAGCCAGGAGCAGTAGCAGATTTATGAGCAGTGTTGGTGTAGTTTTTCTTCCTTTCCCCACATCTGGCTGAACCACTTGCATTCTCCATACCAAAAACATGCCACTTCCCTCCTATCCTCTCACAGAGTGGAGAGTGATTCCCCTTGGCAAAATCATCCAGCGTGCTCAAAATTTTCAATTTGGGATAGCTAGAAGTAATCCAGAAGAGAGATGAGAAATAAGCTGCATGTATTTAGACATCCTACAGGGAATTAGGTTGTGAACAGAGAAGCATCTGATTTTGAAAGTGGGCTTGAGGGCACATAGAGAGACCCTTCTTATACCCAAGAGGAGTAACAAGCCTCACTCCACTGCCAAACAGCACTTTTTTTCATGGCAGACACAGAGAGGATCCTGGTGGCAGCTTTACACAGAGACAACCTGCACTGAAGCACTGCCCACATCCCTGCTGTGGCTGGGTGAGTCCATACTGCTGGGGCGAGGCAGTGAACACTGCAGCAAAATAACCATCATAAATTGTAACACAGCACAGTGCACTGCACCCAACCCTTCTGTCCCAGTGGAGCTGGGAGCAGGTGGTGCCTGGCTGAAGACACCAGCACTGCAGCACAGGTTGCAGCTGGGCTGGTGGAGACACAGGGGCTGAATCACCCCAGGCTGCCTCTGTCACCTTCCCAAAAGCTTCCTGGAACACTGTGGGGGAAACCACCTGCACTCATCTGGGTGCTGATTCCTCCTGCCTAAACCCCTCTCTTGCCTGCTGGGCAGGGCCTCCTAAGACATCCAGAGAAGGTGTGGCAGGTCAGGAGAGACCCTTTTCCTCCTCCTCCTGTGGACTATGCATTGGCTCTGAGACTCCTTTCTTACCCAAGCCAAACAGAAGGTCATGCTGCGATGGATAAACCCTCATAAGAAATGCCCCAGTGCTTACCTGCATTGGCAGAGAGAAAATTTCAGTGCAATAACACTCTTTCAGAAAATTCCAAGTTTTGCAGTCCTCACTCAGAAAATCCTGCTGGATTTACTGAGACTCTTTCTCTCCAGATAGAATTCAAGAAGCATTTGAAGACCGTTAAGGTATTAAAATTATTACTTGCAAACTTTTGTGTGCTCTCATTAGAAATAGTCCTATCTCAATTCCACTCAAATCCCTTGCAATTTGCAATGTGTTGGCAGATACAGACCAGAAGTTTTGTTCATATACTCTTTGTGCAGAAGGACTGATCTGCAATTGAGTTGGTGTGCCCTACTTTGTCCTTTGTACTTGACACGCAGCAGTTCATCTCCTAGTCTTTGAACTAACCAAGCAGTTAAACATCTTTGCCTATAAGCATAGGCCTCAATGCTTCCCCATCTGAGGAAATGCTGGCACATGGGTAAATCACGGGATGCTCGTAATTGTTGGGACACCTCCTTATCACAAGCTGCTTTACTGAAAAGGAACAAAGTCCAGTGCTTGTCTATAGGCTTTCGATTTAGATTTAGCACGAATTGCATCTTCCTCTTTTCTTTTGTAACAAAAACATAACTCTGCTCCATACCGGGGGAAAGGCAGTCCTTTCTGTCCTGGATGAAAACTCTGATCAGCGTGGCAGGGAATAGCTAATTCTTGTGCTTTACCTGTTGTAATATTTTGGACACTATAAGTAGAGCTTTCCTTAAATACAGTTCCTTAGGCAGCTGTACTTCCCATGAGCATCCATTCCTTTCCCCTACAGCTGAGATCAGCTGTGCATTACCAGCTGCAAGGCTGACTGTGGATCAGACAGGCATGAAGTTGCATGCCTTGTCACCGAAAGTTCACGTAAGTGCAAAGGGTACTGCCCTAGGTGTCCATAAAGCTCTGTTTTCTCTGCAAGCTCACACTGCTGCTTCTACATAGAAGACAAGAGCTGAGGCGTAAAAAAGACACTGTGTTTGTGTGCTATGGCTGGTGCACCTAACTGTGCCTTCTCAAGCACATCTGTGGCACCTTTTCTGTCTTGAAGTTTTGAGAAAACAAGACAGATGTGAGCAGGGACCAGAAACTTCTAAGCCAACACAGCTTATAATTGCCTGTTGCTGTCTCACTTTCCTCTGGACACCTGTTACTGACTTTTGGTAGGGAACACAACAGCCTTCAAAGTGCTGGGAAAGGATCTGGGAACTCACATCATCTGTAGGATGCAAGTACCAGCTCCCTGATGGAGAGCTCCTCATCACCCCAGGTTTGCCTGCAGTGAGCAGCCACACAACACATGAGCATCTGAACTGGGGTTAGGCACTTTGGGGGATGCACCCCGTGATCCTCAGTGCTTCAGTGAGCTGAGCCACCTAATGAACTTAGTTGCAGGCACTGTGTCTTTTAAAGCATGGTGGGAGAGAAGGGAATATCAGCTTATGCACGCACTACAGATATGTGAGTTAGTGACGAAGGAACTGTGCTATTTGTTATCCCTATACAAGCAGTCACCTTGAATTAAAAGCACATTCACATTCAAGAGGAGAAACTGCATCTGGACTTTGTAGCTAAACAGGCTCTGGATGACTCAGATTAACAGTGCAGTAAAGATAAGTGGCAAATATCCTTCATGATATTTAATTATATTTCCCGCATGTGGGTCAGGGCAGTCCCAAGCACAAATGTTGGAGAATAGAAAGTAGCCCCGAGGACTTGCGGTGCTGGTTGGCGAGAAGCTCAATGAGCTCAACATGACCCAGCAATGTGCTCTCACAGCCCAGAAAGCCAGCTGTGTCCTGGGCAGCACCAGAACCAGGGTGGGGAGGGGATTCTCTCCCTCCACTCTGCTCTCCAGAGACCCCACCTGCCATGCTGTGTTCAGTGGTCTCATAAGAAGATATGAAGCCAGAGTAGGCCACAAAGATGGTCAGAGGCTGGAGCACCTCTGCTATGAAGACAGTCTGAGAAAGTTGGGGCTCTTAAGCCTGGAGAAGATTAGGTTCCAAGGAGACCTTAGAGCACCTTCCAGTAACTAAAGGAGGCCTACAAGCAAGCTGGAGAGGGACTTTTCGCAAGGGCGTGTAGGGATAGGACAAGGGAAATTATTTTAAAGCAAAGAAGGTAGATTTAGATTAGTTACAAGAAAGAAATTCTTCATTATGAGAATGGTGAGGCACTGAAACAGGTTGCCCAGAGAAGTTATCCAATCCCTGCAAGTGTTCAAAGCCAGGTTGGATGGGGCTTTGAGAAAGCTGGTCTAGTGGAAGGTGTCCCTGCTTATGGCAAGGAGTTGGAAAAAAAATGATCTGTAAGATCCCTTCCAACTCAATCCATTCCAGGGTTCTGTGATTAGTAAGATGTCTTTCAACACTCACTTTAGGTCAGAATACAGTCCATAAGTTTCAATCTGATCTTTGGTGAGACATGTAATAACTTACATTCTTCAGCTTCTGCTAATATGAACGAACACACCTGGGTGAGGAAACTTGCCTGGTCTGAATCACTCGAAACTAGGATGGAAGAAAGAAAAACACTTCAACATAAGTGACCTTTGCTATGCTAGGATTGCAAGCATCATGTTTTTCTCTTTCTTAAATGCAACTGACTGCAGTAAGCCCTCTTTTCCAATACACTGAAAGTCTCCACAGTGCCTACAAATTCAAGGTGGACTGTGGAGGTTTGAAAACATATCCCACCTTCATTGCCCAGAATTCAGGTTCCTCTGCCCAGCCAAGGCTATAGCATTATTACTCCTTCACAGATGCCACATAAAAATCATTCTGAAGTCACAGCTCATCTTCTTCTTCCCTGTGAGTAATTATTTAATATTGTATTGCTGTGTCTACAGGCATTTAAATCCTTGCAGGGAAACAGAGCCCCAAAGGATCCCATATGGAAGCACCATGATGGCGTGTAGTGGCATCACTTCTGAACAATACTGGTTGACAAAGCAACAACATTCCCTATATACAGAAGGTTTTAAAAGCAGCACAGAGGAACAACTGTGCCTTTTTTCTGTTAAAATTGCAGTGATGTGACTAACCTTCCTGCACTCCGTGGAGACAATCAACCCATGAATTCAGACAACGTTGCCAGACACTGGGCTTTGGCAAGGACTCAGAAATCTGGAGAATTTTTACCAGTACAAAGGTGAGGGCCAGAAGACAAGCCAGTTTCCCTGTCCTGCAAGAAGCCGACAGCAAGGCAGTGGTCTAAAATGGAGTGGAGAAACTTGCCTGACCAAAAGCAATTGCACAGTGAATCTTTGCGTGAAGGGTGGCTAGGAAGACAAGCACAGTCAACAGTGAACGAGATCTGTAAACAAGACACTCCCTAGTGGTATTCAATGAAGAGTGCTGGGCACAGTTCATCTGCCTGCACTGATCCATGCTTGCCCATGTAGCGCCAAGAATGAAGAATGAATAAGGAGTACACGTGTTAGCTTCCCACTGGGTCTTTTAGTGATGTGCTTCTTGAGCCATTCCCTCCTCTTCCTCCTCCTCTCTGATGCTCAGCAACTGTGACCGTCCCTCAGGGCAGCAATGCTCAGCATGAAGTTCAAAGTCCTTCCTATTAAATGGGAAGAGTAAGATTGATGTGGCCTCAGCTACCCAGGAGACAGATTGCACCTGGGAATTAAGGGCCACACAACTGTGTCAATCTTCCACTCCCTCTCCACTCTTTGCTAAAAATAGTCTCTTCTTCTGGTTTCGTCACTAATGAAGGATGGATTGTATTGTCCAGGGTAGATGCATGAATGTCGAGATCCAGGCAAACCAGTGTAGGGAGGATAAAGTCCATTTCTTTCCAGTTCAGGATTTCTCAGTCCAGTTGGCTGTATTAGCAAAAAAAAAAAAAAAAGGTTTTATTCTGACACTCAAATCCTCCTTCAGGCACAGCCTTACCACATTTCTTTGCTGTTGGTTCAGTAGCTAGAGGGAACAATGGTTCTCTCTAATGATCTCTATAATCTAGAACAGTTTTTGCTGTATTGCCTGAAGGGATTATTATGATGAAATCTAATTTCAACATCTGACCAATGAACAGACTTGAAGCTTACCTGACTCTGCCAAGTGCAGTTCAAGTACACAGTTAATTTTTAATTAAAAAACATCTACTGCTGAGCTCAGGTATTGAAACAACTCTCATTAAAAGGATATTGTCTCAGAGCCATCCTTAAAGGAGACAATTACAGAAAATCAAAGGTAGTCTTCTGCTTTGAGTATTACCTGGGCATTTCTCTCCCCATTTACCATAGGTACCTCCTCTCCCAACACAGGCCCTTGAATTATATGTCAAATACAAAACAGTCTGACCTTCTTTTCTCTTCCCTTCTTGTAACTAAGACTCCTGGGGACGCTTGGTGGAGGAAGACTGATGTCTAAGATCAAGTCTGTACAATCCTTTCACCCAGTGAATAACATGAAGCCTCTTGGTCTAATCTGTTACAGAGCAGATCCATGCAAAACCCTCATCACCTACTGCTTGCTAAAAAGTTTCCACTTCTAGTTCCCAGCATAATGAGAGTCTTTAAAAAAAAAAAATAGGAAATGCATTTTCATTTCAAATATCTCAGTGGAAGCATGAAGGAGAATTGTTTGACTCCATGCTGTGCAACGCAGTAAATTTGCTCACTGAAAAACTTAAAATATAAGCCAGGAAAATAGCAATACTCTCTGCTCTGGAAAGCAAGGAGACCAGAATGTGTTATTTGGGTGAAATCCTGCGACTTTCACTCTCATGAGTAACCCACACACACCTTAAGTACATGTTGCTGAAAATGAGTGACAGATGATAGAGCAGCACCAC
Organism: Vidua macroura; assembly: GCF_024509145.1. Lineage (NCBI taxonomy): Eukaryota > Metazoa > Chordata > Aves > Passeriformes > Viduidae > Vidua > Vidua macroura. The sequence goes on from NC_071577.1 coordinate 31,262,635, forward strand.
AGCTCTGGATACAGCCATTAGCAGATGGTACCAACCATGACATAACAACTTGTGCTTGTGTCTTTCTGTGCCCTATTACTCAGCCTATTACTCCTTATTCCCTCAGAGCTGAAGGGATGCTCCTTATGTACCCAGTAGAGGGAAGGAATGGAGGAAAAGAGGGATCCTCAGTGACCAGCATCTTCCTATTTTGGGGCAAAGTTCCCCAGACAGAGGTTTCAACCTTCCACTTCATCAGTGAGGGTGGACAGGAGAAAACTGCTAAATGGGAACCCTAGCAGTTTATCCAAAACCTTTAACTGTCCTTCTCTACTCTAGGATTGGGATTTTTGGGCATTTTTACCAAAATATTCCTAGACATTTCCTCAGCATTCTTCCTAATGATATCTCTTTGTGATATTCACCACAGGTAATAGCTAGAGCCAATAGGACTCCTAAAATACCTTGTTATGGAAGACATTTGCTTTGCCCTTTTATCTTGCAGGAAAGGGATCTGCACTTCCAAAAATAATGGAATATCTCTTTCCTGTATGAGGCACAAAGGGTTAAAAATTAATCTAGGGATAGATACCGAATAATACACATCTGTCATCTGCAACAGGTTCTTGGTGCTTCCATTCTCCTGCATCTCGATGGTCTCTCTGCCCCACTCCTGTGCTCGGGGATTCTTCGGATATTCAGCATAAGGTGACATCTGGAAATCCCCACTCTTGAAAATCAGTTTACTTATGTCATTTTTATTCTTCCTGTTTATAAAAGAATGAGGGAAAGTGAAAACTTACAACTTATCCTGCTATCTTGTATACACTTCTGACATGATCTCAGGAGAGAGCATTGCTTGATGTTACGGGTCTTGACTGGGAGCAAAGATCACCTCGGACTGTTGTCCAGTCATCTGCTCTGAAGCCAAATCAGATATGAAGTCAGATCATGCAACTCAGGGCATTATCTGGTGGGATTTGAAATCTCCAAAGTTACATGGTAACCTCCCTGAGCAACCTGTTCCACTGCCTTACTGCTCCCTTGGTGAAAGGATTTTTCCCCTACATTCAGTTTGAACCCCTCATGTTCCAGCTATGTCCCTTGTCTCTTAAAAATATGTGTATTCATCTAAGTCAATGAAAAAATCATGGATATTGAGGAAGAAAAACATATAGGAGCCCCCATGCTATTAACTATAGCACTTGCAGGCACTATGTTAATTCCTAAGAAGGAAGACCTTCAAGGAGCTGGCCTGAGTGACACCAAATGTCCCTTCAGGACTATAATGGTTAATGAGTGAACTTTGGTGACACTTCCAGTTCAAAGCAGAGTATCCTCCAGGAAGTCACATAAGCTGCCCAAGGCCAAGACTCATGAGAAAATCAGTCCACTCCTGTGGAGAGCTGCACTCTGGGCCACCTCATCTCCTGGCTGGGGTTTGCTGGCATCCCCCTGGCTCAAAATATGGGGTAACAGGGCCACAATCAAACCACTGCCACATCTATATTAGTGACAAATCCAGTTGCCAACTTTATCAGAGAGCTTTGAAATCCTAGATTTGGGGACTGGAATGGTGGGGAGAGGGTGTTACTGCAAGGCATCCCTTTTCAGATTACATAAATTAGGAAATAGAGCTTCCTAGGCAAGTACGTCTTGTCCAAAGCCACCTGCTGGTATGGGAATAAGGTGTGTATGTGTGTGAGTGTGTGTGAGAGGGAGAGACACACAGAGTGAGAGCACACGCAGGACTTGTCCATAAAGGTGAATGAAAATAGCCTTAAATACACTCAAATTCCACTTGAGCAATGGCAAGTAACCTCTCCGGTTGCCTAAACTGCTCCTTTCTACTTAGCTTGCACTTTTGGAGTTTACTTCCCGGCTTCAGAGCTTTATAGCTCTGTGTGGGAAGGACTCCCCTGCCTCTCCATCCTTAGAGGACATGGTTTCCAGGTGTACCTTTAAGAGACACCCGGTCCATTGTTTAGCCTGACTGCTGGGGAAAAAAAAAAAAGTAAAAATTCTCCAAATGAAAGCAGAGTGTGATACTTCAGTATCTCAGATTAACCCACGTGCTGAGCCTATGTTTTCACCTATGTTTTGGTCCTTAGCTCTGCTATGTTTTAGTCCTTAGGAGCTCACATGGGGAGCTCTGAGCATGGTGCAATCCACAGGGAGGATGCCCAGGCTGAGCCGGGCTGGCAGCGGTACCTACCGGCAGCAGGTGACAATCAGTGCTATGCCCATCATCAGCAGCAGTCCCCCTCCTGCAGCTGCAATCACCACCGTGATGAGCTGGTAGGCTGCAGACAGGAGAGACAGAGGCTGAGAAACAGCAGTGTGGTTTTGAACCCCAGTGTAACATATCCACAGTCCCCGTGCAAGGGGATTAGCTGCTTATTTCCTACCTTCTCCCCTCCCCATAAGCAATAGAGCCTTAAGTTTTCAAGTGAAATAGAAACAAGTTCTTGTTTCCCTAATCAATAATTGCCTTCACTGATAGGTCAGAGTAACTTAAATAGGCCTTCAAATATCTTGCTTCAAGAATGCCCACTATATGTGCTATCCTGACAGACTATACAGGGAAAGGAGATCTCCTTTCCTTAGATGACATTAAGTCAGCTTTATGAAAGAAGGTCCACAAAATTACTTTTAACAGAAAATGAAGGAACAAAAAGCACTGAAAAAAGTAGTGTGTACCTACTGCATTTTAGACACAGTCACTTGCAATTACTTGTTTCAAATCTCCTACTTCTGACACTGCAGAAAATAAAAGTAATGAAATTTGGTACTCACGGTTTCCACAGTTGAATCCACCCAAGCCAAAGGGGCAGCTGGGAACAGAGAAGAACAGGGAGTTTCAGCAGCTCAGTTGTGCCAACAGGTCACCAGAGCAAGGATGGTGGGGTAGGAGGAGGGCAGAACAGTCACCATACCTCACACAGGTCTCGTTTTCCAGCTTATATCCATCTTCACAGGCTAAAACCAGAGAGAAGGGCCGTGAGCACCGCGCAGTGGAGCCGGCAGGGATTTCCCAGCGCCGCTTCCACGGCGGCCTCACCTCCAGCGCCCCGGGGCCCGACCGCACCGCGGCTGCACAGCAGGAACGCCGTGCGCTGGGATGGGGGCTGCATGTCCTCTCGTTTGGGGAAAACATCGTGCACTTAACGTGAATAAGGTGAATAATACCTCCTGCTGACTTGCATGGAACCATTTCAGGGCTTCTAAGCAGAGCTAGTTTGGAGCCTGGCCCGGGGAAGGCTGCTGGCAATGTCATTCCCAGCAGAGATTCTTGCCCAAATGAAAACTCACTGTGCACTTGTACTGCTTCACACAAAATAGCAATGTAAAAAAATCTGCAAGTGCCTCCAGTTTTCATTTTGAAAGCCCATTTAAACTATGCTATTTTAGCATTGGTACTTCTAAATGTTAGTACTGCAACAAGATGTTATGCAAACACAGTCAGGGTAACCTGAAGTGAGATGCTAATGTTTTTTTTTGTCATGTCACTTTTTTTTCTGATCTTTCAAATTTGCAGCTAAATCAAATTTTGAGACATCGTATTTTACTGTACAATAAAAATTGAATTTATTAGGTCTAAATAATCCAGAAAACTGCTATGTGCAAAATGTTAATGAAAAACTGGAACCATCACTTCAAAATAAAATCATTTCTGTGCTTATGGACAGCTATCCTAAATTATCTGAGAAAATTATACTACCCTTCTGATGAACAGCAAAGGGGATGATACATTGGACACACAACTATAAGGTTCAAATTACTGATAAGATCACTGCTTTTCTCAGCAGTAGTCCCACCAGAGCTCTGGCAGATCTGCTGCCTTTCACAGAGGCAGTGAAGGTGGCCACTCAAAGGCCTGGGCAGGAGTGACATAGAGTCACTTTGGGCAGAGTGACAACCAGGGCTAGCACAGGCAGCAGCCCTTGGGGGTCTGCAAGACATCACCCGAGGGTCTGGAAAACCCCTGTAGCACATTCCACAGGGAACTGTTCAATGAAAACAAAAATGCTTATGGATTCTTCCCTCCCTTAAACACTATTTGCTTAAAACTGTCAGAATTTCCCTAAATTTAATTCCAGTTTCAAATAAAGTAGTTGGAGCTACATTTTAGAGAAACACCCAAGACTGATTTTAATATTTTCAGTGACAGACAATCAAGCACAGCACTGTAAGCTCATAAAGTTAATTTTCCTCAGCCATTAAAAACATTCACCTTCTTTCTGGTCTGAATTACCCCAGTGTCATATTCTAAAGTTTGGACGTTTACTTATTAGATTGGAAAAGGTTACATGATCAGATTTCTCCTTTTCACCACCAAATCACTCCTTTATCTTTAATAAAGCCAAGGCCACTGAGATCTTTGAGTCTCCCTAATTATTGCAGCTTTTCTCTGAACACTCACAGGTTCTCTTTGACCCTTTTGATTTCTAATTCCCAGAAATAGATGTTGCAAGCCTAGGGATAGCAAAATTTCCCATCTTCTGCCTACCTCACATCCTCAGGATGCGTGGACATGGAAGACTGCTGCACTCCATCACTTCTGTGGCTGTAGACACAGACTTGCTGTAGCAAGTGGCACCCATGATGGTGGGAGGGCTGATGTCCACAATACCTGGTCTTGCACACCTTTCTTTGCCCTGTGTAGCCCCACTACTCCTTCACCACCTCCCTCATTCCATTTAGAGCTGGGGATGGGGAAGGTGACCCTCATTACACAGCCCCCCTGCTGCATCACAGTGTGATGCTTTTTTTTTTTACTAGATATATTTTTCTCCCTCTAAGATGATTTCTTTGAAGTAAAGGAAGAGACCAGAGGTAACTGTGAAAGAGTTAAGAGCCCCAGTCAGCAAACAGACAGGGCAAGGATAGTAAATCCCAAAGAATCCTTGCCTGGCTCATTCATCTCACTGGGGGCATTAGCTAAAGGAGACTGGAATTGTTGCTCCTTTCACTGGCTGACAAAAGCAGACTGAAAACATCATGAAGTGAATGTTCCACCACAGGATTGGGCAGTAACAAAATGTGCAGTGGAAGGGAGGGAGGCATCACCTCACAGCTCACTGGAGTTGCCTTCTCTAACGAGCACAGCAGCCCCATGTATCCCAGCTCCATCCCACCACCTGCATGTTGGGAAGGCCTGCAGGAGCAGGCAGACAGGTGCTGGAGCCCCCTAGCCCAGGAATGTGTGTGAGGCACATACACCTTGAGCAGTTTCAATGCTGGAGCTGTGGCATGGGCAGGAGCAGCCCTGGGACCTCGCTGGCATGCTGCTCTCAGGTCAGGAGGATATAGGAGCAGAAAAGAGGAAAAGCAAGATCCTGAATATGCATTTCTCTGTCTTACTTAAAAACTTGATGCTTATGTATTTTCCTCTCCTCCCTGTGTCTTTTCCTGCCACTTTGCTTTCTCCTTTGGCATCTTTGCTGCTCCTTTGAACACGTTCCCAGGAGAGCTCTCGCTGTCACACTCACTTGGCAAGATTCCAAACACAAGCAGGGAACAGAGGAAAGGCCTAAGTGTCAGAGGCCAAGCAAAGCTATTGAGTTGTGCTCTTCAACCTAGGATTCCTTTGCCTTCCCAAAAGACACTCAGGGGTCTCTTTGGAAACTTGCTTTACTGCTCCTTGCTTCACTCCAGAAACACTCTGTGCCAGTAAAAATAGCATGCCCTTGAAAAGCTGGCACACTGGGTTTGCTGCTCTGTTACTGAAATAGCCCTGAAGACACTGAGAAGGCTGAAAATCAGCAGCGACCCAGAGACACTGAACAGCACAGCAAGAGGTACCCTGGCCAACATGTTGGACCTCCTGTGGCTCAGAGACCCAGCCCTTCCCTGGCCCATGGCATGCTTTCCCAAGCACGTCCCTGAGGACAGATGCTACCAGGAGGACAGAACAAATCCTGTGGGTCAGGGCAGCCAATTCTCCCAGCCTTCCCACGGGGGAGACCGGACAGGGCAGCACAATAGCCATTTCCCTCTTTGCAAATACTATAATTGGAGCTACTAACACCACATTTTCATAACCCACAATGAGGGTCGGATGCTCACGAGACCTCAGTTCCTGTTTAGGCACTAAAAGGGCAGAGATTTTCAAAGAGGCTGGTATATTGTATGCTATATTTATCAGCAAAATAGCCCTAAATATCCAAACGAGGCCCATAGTTTGGCTTTTGGAAAAGCCTTTAAAAATCCCAACCACCTGGCTTGCCCAGATGGGCACAAGTGATAATGAAAATCTGGCATCTTGTCAGAGAGTGGCACCATGCACTCAGTGCTGCCCTCATGTCTGTGCACTACAGCCTAAATCCAACATCAGCCCTGTCCCTCAGACACTCTCAAGCTGATCAGTAAGATATATCCTACTGAAAGCAGCGAGATGAAGGTGGAATTGAGGCCTCACTGTTTACAGATGAGGTTTTTATATTTTCCACAGCAAACAAGTTTCATAAGTAATCACACGTACGAGGTCTTAGATCTCTTAGGCCTCTGCAACCAGCACACCCAAGTGCCTCACAGCCTTTCAGGTATTTATCTTCACTGCTTGGCAAGAGACATGAACAAGACAAATGGAGTAACTTTCCTTGGGTCCCCACTGTCCATGATGGAACAAGAATTGGGTAAAAACCTCTCAAGTTTCAGCTCAGTTCCTCACTCACTACATAAGCCCTTCTCTGACTCTCTAGGGTTGGTGGAGATGCTCAATATTTCCCCCCAAAAAAATCCTTCCTCCAACATACAAGATATGGGGAAGGGAGGAAAACACAAAGGGAAAGGTTTTAACACAAAGGGAAAGGTTTTGTCACAAAGGAGCCACAGAGTGAAGGAGAGGCAGGGCCATGACCTGGCAAGCAGAAATGCCCATCTCTGAGCTGTCCCTCCCAGAGTCTGTAGCACATGAATTATTTCCAGGCACATTTTTCTCACTCTCAGATTTGGAACTGACAAAACATCTCCGCCTATTTCAAGAGCAACCCAGCAGGCAGTGCCAGAAGCAATATATTACCACTACTGCAATGGTTATTGATATGTCATCAGAAAAGCCTTACTGCAACCACAAACTGGGGAATGGACACCCTGTTTCTCCAGGAGTCATTTTGATCACTGGCATGCAAAGACTTTGTTTAAAATGCAGCAAAACCAAATTTTATGATCTGAGGAGTAGCTAAAAAATAACACAATCTTTAAGCTTAAAATTTATATTTGAAACCCAGATGAAAAATAAATTCATAATCATTTTCAGATACAAATTTTTAAATACTCATGATATATTAATGTAAGCTTTTGAGTTTAAAGCTCTTCCCCTAAGTTCACTGAGAGTTCAGACAAAATCAAAACAGGCAGAGACACACGTCATCTCTGCTCTGTGCCACTGAACTGGAGCCCAAAGCAGCCAGGCCCCTCTCTCCCTCTCCTCAATCACTGTGACTCACAGCATGCTCCAGAAAGAGATAATATTATTCCTAGAGAGAGACTGTGTCTTCAGTGTCTGCTGAAAAGCCCCCTAACTAAATAAAAGAAACTTGAGCTGCTAATATTTATTCATAATATTGAGGGTTTTGCATGCACACTCTCATTTTACTGGAACAGAAACTTTGAGGAAAATTCAGGCAAAGTACACCCCATAAAGAGCAATACCTCTGCAGGAGTGGTCCATCTTGTTGTATTTGAAGTACCCACTTTTGCACTGGCAGAGAGCAACCCCATCAAAGTCGGTGCATTCTGAAGTTTCCTTGTCACATTCAGGGTCCTTCTGTCTGCACAAGCTGCCAGCTGTTGGGAAGAGGTGGCCAACATCAGCATGGTTCTGTCTGAAACCACCATTATGCACATTTGCTTTCCCTGGGCATCCCATTCAGCTGATGTGCTGCTTTAATATTTTTCTTTTTTTTTAAGTAATATTTGTTTCATTAGGAGGGAGTCAACGTTACACTGTCACCAATTCTTGTGTATCTACCATCATTTGTACAGGCAAATAGAGGGGGTGAATAATAAATGTTTCAGTTCAGAAGCAGAAGGGGAAATGAAAAAGAGAAATCTGGTTTGGCTCAAGCTCAAACACATTTATGCCCTGACACAGTTCAATAAATCAATTTTTAAGTTTATATCAAGCAAAACATTTTGCTTACACCAAACCAATTCTTTTCCATTTCAGTATTAAGCACTGGATTTTTTCATTTTTCAAACAAAAAATTTGTACTTTCATTTACATTACTTTGAAGCAGTGTTTTAATTTAGAAAGTCAGACTTGTTACAATGAGCATTCAGCAAAACTGTGGATAAATGATGGAAATTGTGACATCAAATTTACATTTTTACTGAGAGGTCAGACTAAATGGAATTAATAAATATTTGTGAGAAATAGGATTTTGTGGAAAATATGTCACTCATTTGGCACTCTCCTTATATAAACCTTTCCTTGCTAGGTATTTTTTTTTTTTTTATCTGACATGTTTTCTTCTAGGTATTTACACAAGAATATAATTTGTTTCTTACTCTGCTTATTTCAAGTTAGAAGTTGACTTTACAGAAGCACTGTATCAGAGGTAATGGGTAGGTAGAATCTGAGCAGATTTACCCAAATAAACCTGCAATCCATGGGCAGAGTATGGCTTTAAAATACAGCACATTGCAATAAAAGCACACACTAAACTTCTCATCTGCATGTTTACTTTGCCAAAATATTACCAGGGGTTTCCCACTAAACCCAGCCTAAGCGTTGCCACCCTCCATCCTCCTTGAGGCCAAACCTTAAAGCCTTGAACCCAAAAGTCACAAAACACCACGTGCAGCAGTTTCCTTGCAGGTACCCCTCACAGATAAATCTCCTCCATCCTCCATCACTCCCTCAGGAAGTGAGAGCTGGGAGATGCCAGGGCACAGCATTGGGGTCCACCTGGAGAAGGTCACGCACAACACTGGTGTTCTTCTCCACGTCTTTCTGTGCTGTATCCACATTGCCCTTGGGCAGATAGAGGAGTCAGTACAGAAATCACAAGTCTCAGTAATTGTGAACCATTTTACAACCTGCAACACTGAACTGGGCAGGCAGGAGAGCAGAGCTCGCCGTGCAGCCTCCAGTGGCTCTAATCGAGTTCCCCAGCGGGGTTTTGTCTCTTGGCTTTCACACCATTTCCCTGGCTCCCGGCCGCGCGTGTGAAATTAAGACTTACAGTTTTTTGATCTGGCTGGGCCCAGTGTCACATCCCAGAGATGAAAGGCTGCCCTACAATGTCTCTAATCCTGTGCTGCACCATATTTTCACAGAGAGGCAAATTTCTTACACATGTGGCAAAGATAAGGCTTGGTATCTGCATCCCTTTTGTACTGGGAGGTTCTTAAGATGACTCCCATTTAAGTAAGATAAAAAGATACAGGGGGGTTTTTCCAAATGACAACATATTGTCCCCCTTTTATAAAAGGAGCCAAATAAAACATCCCTTTCCCCTCCTGCCACAGTCCTTCCAGATGCTGTTTACCTCTGTGGAGTGATTTCAGGCTTGATATGAACTGGCAGGCTTCAGTGGGGGATTTGCAAGTTCGAATGTAGCTTTTCACACTGCTGATAACATCGAAGAAAGTCACATTGGATGCTAAAGAGAACGTGGATTGCACTGAAACATGCACAAAATTTGCCTCCCTAACAAAAAAAAAAACAAAACAAAACAGGTCAGGTTTGATGTCATCATTAGCACCTTATACATAGGACTGCTGTTAACATAAGAGATGCTCATCACAGACACAGCACTACATGCACTGTAACAGACCTTAAAGCCAGGACTAACCAATACACAGAGAGGAGAATATGGAGCTGGAAGGGATGCTGGTAGCTCACTTTGGAACCAGCCATAAATCCTTCTTGGTTAGCCTATCCCCAAGCTGCTCAGGACAGGAGGAGAATACCAGCTGAGCCTGGCAAGCTGGTCAGGCACTCCTCATGCCCTGTACCACTGCCAGGCTGGATTGCATCAAGCACAGCACTGACTCAAAATGGAGAGTGTGGCTCTCAAGCTGAAGATCCCAAATGCTCTAGTTTCTCATTCTTCCCCTGGTGGCCTTAGCCTTACCTGCTTGCCTTAACTGTGGAGTGGTGGTATCCTGGCAAGCCTGACAGCGATGCATTGAGCTGCAAGGAGGGAGAGAGCAGCTGTTAGTGCCCCAGGGGATGATGGAAGGAGGCAGCCCCATGGGATGTAGCATGGGACAGTCCTCCTGAGTAACTGACACTATCCCCTGTGTTTCCCAGAGATGCCTGCTGAGACCAAGAGGGCTCTGAGCATCCCAGAGGTTCATCTGTTCTATTAAGAGAGATGCACTGCCCTGTTGTCAGTAAGGGGTGAACAAAGTCACCATTGCACAGCCTTGGACAAGAAAAAAGCCGCAGGAATTTTTTGACATGAGCATTTGCCTGTGCCCTGCTGTGTAATGGCCACAAAGGTCAGAGATGAGCCAGGTGTCAGCAGGGAGAGAGCCCCGTGCAAGGCTGACCTCAAAGCAGCACCCTTGGAGACTGCAGATCTTCCCTGACCCTGGATCTGTGCAGTTGTTTGTATTTACTCCCCAGCACAAGCTGTGCAGGCAGCATCACAGTGACTCCACCCAGCACCTCCTTCCTTTGGCAGCATCTCCAAATCACCTGCTCCAAAGAGCTGGAATGAAATGCACCCAGCCCAGGAACCACTAACAGGATGAACTTGTGCATGCAGTGATCTGGATAAGAACTGCACAGGGATGTGCAGATGATCCCCAGTCATGGGTCTTTTTGGAGCTATTGATGGCACAGCCTCTGGGGAAGCCAACAGCCTGTCCAGCTCTGGCTCTCAACTGACCAAGAGCCACATGGCTAAAACTGAATGGCTGGGAAATGTGACAATCATAAGAGAAGTGAAGGGGACTTGTCCCACCAGCACTGCCAAAGTCCCAGCCAGGACACTCACCACCTCCAGGATCTCCCTCTCGACGTGCAGGAGCTCTGTGTACTTCCCGTGGGTGATATTAAGTTTCAGGGGAACCTGGCCAATAAATATTCTCACTAAAAAGTCGAATAAGACAAGTTAGTTGGAACACATCTCTGTGCCATGTGTAGATGTTTCATCTGCCTTACCTGAGAAGCTGTGTGCATGGAAAATCTCTTTACAAGGCATACAGAAAATTCAGATCTGAGAGTCACTGCCCCAATAAAGCAAAGTTACAGCCTTGGGTTTTTTCCCCAAGGAAATGTGCTGCAATGTTCTCACAGTCCCAGTCAAATCCCAGAGCTCGGTGCTCAGACAGCATTTCACTTCAGTGTTCATACATTTCATGCAGAAGCACAGACTAACTTAAATAGATCCCTGAACACAGGGAGAGATGGGTAAATTTAGTAAGAAGACAGTGTCAGGTACCAAAGTAATTTATGATAGTTGGGGGTCAAATTATGTCAAATCTCTTACTCTTCCCTGTAATGGAAGGAGATCAAATCAGTGAGTCAAAATAAAGCACTGTGGAAAGGACATTTTCATTTTTCAAACTGCTGGAGAGAATGAGCAATGACATTTGAAAAGAGGCCCAAAAGATGCATTTTTCTGTGCTTAGATTAATATTTGATTCACAGCAGCAGAATGCAATAATCTGAGATGTCCAGACTTGTAGAGATAATACCCTTAAATCTTGTATTAAGTGTCATGAGATACTCAGTGGAACTGAGAACTCAGAATTCCAGCTTTATGTTCCACCAGAAAAACAAATACAGTTGCAGATAACATTATAAAGTCTCCAATTCTTTCCCATTTTTCCCATCCTCTGAACCTATCTTCACCACAAATTGTATATCAGACATATTTAATGTAACAGCTCCAGACAAAAATTATGATGATAATCACCTTCACAGTGTTTATATAATCTGTCCATACTCCAGTTCAAGGCATAATCAAAACAAGTCTCTAAATTAGAAGCTGACATATTCCAACTTGAAGAAATGTTCCAAAACACTCTTCAGGGACACCTCACCCATGTTTCCTTAGCAAAATTTCCATGCCTCTAATCCTTGTTGATTAAGGGTCAAAAGAAAATCCATGAAAACAAATTCCCCTTTACAATGGAATATTGTAAATCCTTGAGACTGAGAGTCCTCTAATAGAAAGGAAGGGGTCAGAACCTGAGTTCCAGCTAATAACTGTGCTGCTCAAAAAATGCTAAAGGTATGAAACAAGACCTTGATCTTACAAAGACTTTCGCCATGGCTGCTTAACTTTCCACACATGGCTGATCCCACTGAAGCCAGGTTACACAACAGCCCCATTCACGTCTCCCAAGCCAAGTGCCTTCACCGGAGTTTGGAGGGCTGATAAGCTGCTGAATGCTTTTTGGGATTTTTGAAATACATCAGGAACAGAAGGGGCACATCTGTCCTTACTAACCAAGCCTGAGCCCACCACTCCATTGCTGCGTTTTTATTTAAGAAGAACTCAGATATCTCTGCCTGCTCCCCAGGCAGCCCAACATAACAGGCATTAGACACCACACTTGTATAAACACTAAAAGGCTCTGATAAAAGAGGTGGTTGGGAGGAACATTAAGCTCCTGAACTAGTTTGAGCCTAAGTCAATTTATTTTAGAAGATTAAAGATAATTATTTCCATCCCTGGTTTTTCACTTTTGTTTTCTTACCTAAATTGCACTTTCCTTTTTCCAGCTCATATCCAAGAGGACACTGACAGATATAGGAGCCATGGGTGTTGTTGCAGGTGGCCAGTGCAGGACAAGGGTTGGAAAGACATTTATCCACCTCTATAAAAGTAAAAAAAAAACCAACAAAACAAAACAGATTATACTTACAGAATCATAAAAATCATCAACTGTTGGGCTAAAAGAGATGAACTTGGCTCCCCATCTGTGACTCCTTGAGCATTATCAGATGCTTCATTGCATCATTTCCACTTACTATTTATGCTGTTCCTAATTATTCTGTTGGAGCTGAAAGAATAAATTTAAACCACTTGAATATTCATTCAAAAGCCCTTGAGGTCTAGCATGGATCCATGTTAATATGAACATCCAACTCATCTATAGCACTGCTAATCAGAAGACCTCAGGGTTCTTTCCAAACAACCCAACAGTTTATGCATGAGAAGACTAAAGAAGGAACCTCAACAGCCCAAATTAGACCAGTGGGCATGGGCTGCTTCACCAAAGTCCTGCCCTTTTCATCCAAGCCCTATTTCTCTGCTCCAAAGGTAGTGCCTGAGCACTGATGGTAACTGTAGGTTACCCAGTAATGGTGGAGGCAGCCCTGGCTGCAATCACCTCCTTCCCCCAAGCTCCTCCATGCCAGCCTGGGGATGGTCACAGCAGTGATTCCTGCCTGTGCCAGTGCCCTTCCTGATGGGTGAGCAAGAGCCTGGGAAGCAGCCACCACTGTGATAATATAGTGTCCAGGGGATTAAGGACTGTAATGTCAGATGCTTCACAGGCTACACAACTCAAACTGCAAATTCTGAATAATATATCCAATATTTCCTCTTGGGAAAAAAAAAAAAAAAAAAAAAAAAAAAAAAAAAAAAAAAAAAAAAGATGTCCTGGTCAAAAAAGCTCCTCTTGCTGCATCTGTGACTCACATGAGCACAAACACACATCACACACACCCACAAGGGCGGACCATAGGCAGGGCTGCGGACTTGTGAGTGACAAGGCTCTCCAAGACCAGCAAGACATCTTACACACCACTTGTACCTATCCTGTGGCTGCTGCTGAGTGCTGCAGCAGAGGCAGGAAGCACAGGCTCTACGGTTAAAGCATGAAGCACAAGAGCCAAACCCGTGCGTGCATTTCTGGTGGCACTGCAATAACCCACAGCACCACACAGAGCTGACAGCTCCCAGCCAAACTCTGCCCTGGGACACACCACTGGATGCAATCTCATGCCTGGACTAGCCTGGCACAGCTACCTCAGCATCACTGAGAAGCAGATTTGGTGACTCTAATCTAAGCAGCCAGAAATGAGTGGGTGTGGTTTAAAACCATGGCTTTCACTTTGCTGTCCTTCAATTTGTGCTTTGTACAGCAGAGACCAGGGCAGCCACTCTCAGGGCAGTGAGTGACCATGTACAAGGCACCATGTCCAAGACAGCAGAAGGATCTTTTGCATTCTGGTGAATGGCAAATCTTAGTTTTCAAAGGAAAGAATAATTTGACAAAAGTGTGAATCAGTTTCTAAAAAGGCTGCATTATCTTAATTTTTCAATTAAAAAAAAGAATCATTCCAGTTATTTTTTTTTCTGCATGAAGCTATAGCTATAATTAAAACCAATCAGCCTGAGAAGTAACCTTTAAATACTTAATTATTGGATGGAATATATATTATTTCCAGTATTTCACTGAGATTAATGCCTTTAGCATGCACGATATCCTACAGTGGCATGATGGCCAGGCTCTGAACTTCAAACACAAAGTCAATTTCCTTTTATATAAGACTTCAGCAAATGTATTTACTTTAGAAGAGAAGGAGACTGGCAGTGGTAATAAATTCCTATAACAACATACTCAGCAAGACTATGGTACCTAGCCTACCAGGAGAAGCATCAGGCCCCTAAGAAGATTAATATTTTGTGAGGTGGGGTGAAAACAACCTTAGGTTGTTATATGAGAAGCAGTTTCAACACAAATACCAAGTGCTGGCCAACTGTACTTTCTCAATAATAAGACAGATATCAGTCATTATCTATTGTTATTGCTAACCCAATATTTATTTATATACATACATATATATATATATATATATATATATATATATATATATATATATTTATATGAATGTATGTATATATTTCTTTAAATATAAAGTGCATCCTCTGCTTACCTGTAAAGCCAATCAGATTTATTTTCTCAAAACTGTCAAATCTCAGCTTAATCTTTCTATCTCACCCATTCAACTTGATTGCTAAACCCTTAGCTTAAAAAGAACACAGGGATGAGTTATTGCCCTCAAACCCTGCTGACAACAGACTCATCATACAAACGTGCACACACAACTCTTTGAAAAGTCTTGAAGTGGGACCCAGGTATTCCTGCCCGCTTGTTCCTGGCCCCACCACTGGTGAGAGCCATGGCACACATTACCTGTTGCTGGAGGTGATGTCTTCAGCCCGACCGTGCTGCTCGACGGAGGAGCAGTGGTTGATTTGGTAGCAGCCAAAGTAGTCACAGTGCTCACAGTAGTCTTGATGGTTGGAGGTGCTTCAGAAGGACTTGTAACAGGGATGGTTTCCTCAGTGACCTTACCAGGCTTTGCAGTGGTGGGACCCATGGCTTCTGTGCTTTTAGCAGTGGTATAGCTGTGCTTAGTGGCAGTGGGTGTCTGGGCCCTGTGGTCTTTCATAGTGCTGGCCTCACCTGGGGTGGGCCGGTGACTGGGTGGTGTTGTCAGCACAGGAGGTTTCACCGTGGTCACTGCCACTGCGGGGACAATGCTGCTGTGATTTGTTGCACTTGGTGAGGGACTAAGGGGTGCATCTGTTGGACCAGCCTGTGGAGCGACACTGGCTGTGGTGAGCAGTGGTGTTGCCTTCCCAAAGCTGTCCCCTTGGGTGGTGGCATCTCTAGGCAAGGCAGTCTCTGTTACTGTCACAGGAGCGGACACAGACACGATGCGTCCACCAAGCAGCTCCATGGGTTCTGTAGGGAGAGGTGACCTTGTGGGAGTGAAGGTGGTGCTCTTTTGGGGCTGGTGTGTGACACTGGGCTTGTTGGTCTCTCTGGGTGAGCTCCTGGCTGTGGCAGCTGTGGAGGGCTCCTGCCTGACCACACTCGTAGCCACAGTGGTGCTTGCTTGATCACTCTCACTGGACTGCGAGATGGATGAGGGTGATGAAAACACAGACAATAAAGATGCTAACGAGTAAGACGGGGAGGGCAAGGAGGAAGTGGGCAAGGAGGACGATAAAGCCTGCAGAGGAGGTGAAGATGCCATCACAGAGGGCGAGCGTGGCTCGGGTGATTCTGACAGTGTAAACAGATGAGTTGGTGGTGGTGTTGATGACAGTGATGACAGCGAGGAAGAGACTGGAAATGCTGATGAAGACAGAGAGGATCTGTCAGTGGTCAACAACTCAGAGGCAGAGTTGAATAGAGTTGTATTTTCTATGCTGCCTGTAGAAGCAGACGTCGACAGTTTGGAAGGGTGCACCAGCAACGGCTCCGTAGATGGTTCAACAAAACTGCTACTGTTTGATGCATTGGTCTGCCTGTCATGAGCCACAGATGATTGTGAGGCATCAAAAGGGCTGGAAATTTCAGAAAAAAAGGTGGAACTTTCTGAGGAGTCAGCAGAGGTGCTGCTGTTGGAGATAGACAGGAGGGTCCTTTCTCCTCCTCTGGTATATGTGGTTGAAATGTATGTGCCGTCTGTATGGGAAACCGAGGTCCTTTTCTCAGCATCACTGCTACTGACTGGCTGATGGCTACCTGAAAAGTCTGGAGTAAAAGGACAAAAAATATTAGACAGAAAGAGTAATATGAAAGCATTTTGATGTCATATTAAAACTGCTTGCTAAATAAGAGGTTCTTGTCTGTGAACCTGTCCACGATTTTCTAAGAATTTCAAGCGCCATTCAAGCATGGTTATAGGATTAGGAATCTCATGCACTCCTTAATTGATTCTAAAATTATGAACCCTGACAGACACAAGACTCCCATGAAATGTGTAGGTTTCTAAATCACTGTTCATCGCATATTGCTTTCCTAAAGATCAAGATCTTAACATTCCAGGTATTTGTGGCAAGCTTAGCAGGAAAACCCAATTGTTCTCTTTATCACTCATAATTTACGAAACACATATCCTCTCCCTCTTACCCTCCATTCCCATCTACAGAATATCCATCTTGTTCAGTCCATTTGTTTTTGGACACAGTGAACTTCATACCTCTGCAGGATGAAATTATTACATTATGTTAATTTGCAGCTTATCATGAACCCAGTGATTCAAAACTTTGCAGCCAAGAAAACCTAAATGCACATCAGCATGCAAAAAGTTCAGATTGTTTAGCACAAAAGGTGCAATCAACCTTATAGTACCAATTTCAGGATGTACAGCTAAGTTCAGCCTACTTTAAAACAAAAAACAATATAATAAAACAATAAAAAATGGTATTGAAAATTTGTTTTAGTTCTACAACTGACTTAGGTCATCATGAAATGCTTCTGAAAGCATCACCCAAAAAAACCAGTTAGGGTGCAAAAAAAAAAAATGCAGCCATCATTATGGCTCCACTTCTGGAATAGTTTCCCATTTATGTGGGGTCTGGTTTGGAGTCTTTGATGGAAACATCCACCTGAGTGAACCCATAGGTGGTGAATGTAGTAATGAACGAGAACTTTATGCACAACATACTCAAAAACAGACAATGTGAATTCCCCCCAGATGTACACCAAAAAACATCAACTTACTTGTGAGATCGTTTTGGAAAGAAGAGTAAGTGGGTATCTTGGCAGAACGTACGAAGACCGTCTCCGTCGCAAAGCCCGCGAAACCCCCGCTGCTGGTGGAGGCGTTGGCTGTCCTGCCCTGCTCCACCAATGCTGGCTCAGACGGCCCTGGAGAGCTGGAAGCTCCAGCGTGGGAAGAAGAGCTCTCCATGCCACCGGCCAGAGTGCCATCTGTCACTGAGAGCAGCGTCCTCTCCTCAGCACCCGCAGATGTGGATGTACTGTACACAGGATCAGTGATGGGGCTCGACATCCTCTTCTCAGCACTTGAGCTGCTTAGGGAGTGATGGCTGCTGCCAATGGCTGGAAAAGGATTGAAAAGCAGGTGTCTGATTTTATCACCTCAGAGCAGACAGGACTGTCCAAATACTGAGGAATCAGTACCATTAGAGTCATAATGGTATGTTTATGTTATGTGTAATTATCACCCCAACCCAGACAGGCAGTGGATGTGTCCTACAGCAACAAGTTATATGTCTCAAAAATGAGACCCTTCTTGTTAAGCATCAGCAGAGGCAGATGTACAACACCACGAGGCAGAACCACGACCACTTATAAATGCTGCCCATGCCACCTGCAACAGCTGTGTCATACCAATCCTACAGAGAAGGGGAAGGGACAGGCACTCAAACGCTACCCCAGAGTTCAGAAAAACTCACTGGAAGGTTCAGCAGCAGCTGAGAAGTAGGTGAAGACCCTGGATGAAAGGGTGACCTTGGGCTCTGGGGACCCTCCTTGGCCAGATGACACATGTCTCACTCGAGGCCATGCTGTGGAGGATGGGACAGGGCCAGTGTGGGTGTTCCCAGCTGTGTCCAGATGAGATGTGAGGCTTTCTGCTTTTGTGCTCCACATGCTGTGGCTACCTGGGGCTTGAGATGTCCCTTCCTTGTGGATGAAGAGTGTGGCTGAAGGTGAAGGCACCGAAACACCAGGAGAAAACGCAGGCAGCAGCTTTGTTGGAAGCTCACTGAGTCCTGCACCGCTCTGTGAAACATTACTCTGTGTCCCAGGCTCTGCTGCCGATGAGGACAGCAGGACCGTGTCCAGGGTGCTGGTGTTGGGGGGAGAGGGAGCAGAGCTCCCTGTGCCACTGGAAGTTCCACGGGTGTCCAACACAGGCACTGTGCTGCTCTCCTCACTGGCAGTAGTTGTCACCACACTGGGTGTGCTGGTGAGAGGCAGGCGTCCTCCCATCGCTGAGGTCTTGTCTGAGTGAGAGAGAGCAAAGCAAAATGATTTATGCACCCTAAACTATAAATAAGCAGGTGTTCTCTCTTCCATCACCAGCCTCAGGCTGAGGACACAGAGAGAATGTGGCAGAAAATCCAATCCTGAGGAAAATGCTAACTGTGAAGGCACAGCTCTTTCCTGTGCTAGGAGGTGCTGCTCACAGCAGGACACCAAGAACAAGTTATGGGAGCACTTTTGGGTTTGCTTCCCTTCGGCGCTGCTCCCGGTGCCACAGGTCTGACCAAGGCACCAGACACCCACACTATCACCTCTGCACCCACAATGAGTGAGGGGGAGGTTACACAGCACCCAAATCACTGGTACTTGAAAGAAAGCATGGCAGGTTTGTATGGGATCAGTAAATACTGCCTTTGCACCCCAGGGTGGGAGTCAGGAATGACTGCTGCTGCTTCTGCTGGTATAAACACAGCCAGTGGGGCAGTCTTGAAATTGTGCTGTCCCTGAAAACACAGCAAATCTTGAGACTGCTCTGGCAGTAAGGCTGGCTTTTCCTGGCGGCTAAATGTAAGAAACAGATAATGCGTTTTTTCTCTGGAAGTTGAAATTTTCAGCCATAACATCCAGTGCCATCGTCCAGCACCTTCCAGCATGCCCTCACTCTCCATGCAGGTGGGTGTCTGATGTGTGGTCAGAGCTCACCTGGGGAAGTGCTTTCTGAAGCAGATGGTGAGCCTGTGAGCCATGAGTTCACAGATGACAGGGTGGTACCTCTGCCACCACCACCCTGGGTTCCCAAAGAAGACTGGGAATAGCCTGGAGAGCTGATGTTTTCAGTACCAGTGGTGGAAACTTCTGTTGTTTGGGCCAGTATGGTGCTGGCTGGCAGAGACCTTAACGTCCTCCCTCCACCCTTGGTGCCTGTTGTGGAAATGGAGGTGCTGGTGGTGGGGAAATTGGTTCTTCTCTCTGTTGACAGGATGCTGAATGACACATGACTGCTTCCAGTAGCTAAAATGTGATAAAGAAACAATTTACATTTTTACACATATGGAACTATAAATAAAAATGAGCTTTCTTCCAATAGCACCCAGAGGCAGCAAGTACAGTGCACAAACACAAGAAAAAAATATGAGATGTCAATTTCCAAAGATGTAAATCCTTCCTACAAAAATTTGTCTTTTAAGCAACAGTGTGATGCTGACAAAAGTGCTATTATATAAAAACTGTTGAAATACTAATGCTGTGCACTTGATTTCACCATTATGTGTCTGAGTGCACTCCATGCTGCTAGAACAAATATCATGATGACCCAGAAAAGCCTGGAAATCAGTTCAGACAAGGCACTACCCTGAGCAGTGTGAAGGTCTTAGAGAAGTCTGAAGAAACAGGATCAGGGGGATCAGACCCCTTCAGAACCCCAGTGGGGACTAAAACCAAACAGCAGCATGAAGGACCTCAGAGACCACATTCAAAGTTGCTTGAAATTTGTTGAGTTGGTTCAAATTCTGGGAAGCAGCATGATTCAAGAAGTAGGACAGAAGGTAGGAACTGAAGTCTGATCCCTGGGACCACAGGGACATGATCTAATCCTCACTTGCTTAGTTCTCTTGTCTGTAACATGGAGATAGCCACTGGAGACAGTAAAAAAAGGACTGTGATTTGAAAGTTAATTATTTTTCTTGGCATAATGAAACTTTCCACACATGTGCCCTTTCTGTAAAAAATCTAAAGCACATTTTTTTTGGTCAAGAAAGAGCTGAATAATTTCAGACACAAAATCACACTGCATCCTTCCAAACAGTATATTCTACATAGCAGGAAAGAGTCAGGCAAGTGCAAGCTGCAGGAAGTCCTCCTTTGGCTTGTAAGAAAAATGATATTTCAATTCTAATGTGAGCTCACCTGGGGAACGACCTTCCAAAGGAGAGCCAGAGTGTGTTAGGGGAGAGTCTGCC
Source organism: Vidua macroura (assembly GCF_024509145.1). Taxonomy (NCBI): domain Eukaryota; kingdom Metazoa; phylum Chordata; class Aves; order Passeriformes; family Viduidae; genus Vidua; species Vidua macroura. Next base: position 31,283,241 of record NC_071577.1, read on the forward strand.
ACCTCGGTGAAATCTGTCATTCCTGTGGACCCCTGAGCTCTGGAGGTCTCTCTCACAGAAGATGTGGACAAGGATTGGGTTGTGCCCAAGGTCCTGTACAGGGCACTGCTGGTCTTGGAGCCCTTGGCTGCTGCCCAGGGGCTGCTGCCCGAGGCAGACTGGGGCAGTCTCCCACCACCACTGGATGTGGCTGAAATGGGAGTGCTGGGGGCAGAGGAAGTGAGGGAGGTTTTCTCTGCCACTGCTCGGTGGCTGCTTCTGACACCTAGGACACAATAAAACCAGCTTTGATTTGTGCATACAGAGCTATACATACGACTGTTGGATCAGCACCCATTTCTACACTGCCCATTGAGAAACTGAAGGTGTTTCTCTGGGAAGAGGTGAATCTCTTAAGTACAGGCACATGTGCCTTACAAAAACCCATGAAAAATCTCAAACCCATGTCCTACAGACCAGCCTGCATAGCAGATATAGCACCAGGTGACAGCTGCAAAACCCCAGCAAGTGTCTCTGGCAGGGAAAGTGTGTGCACATATTTCTTAGCAATGTTCTTCCCAGGACAGGTGTTTCATTAGGACAGGAGGCCATCGATGTTTTCCACTTTTTCACCCAAAAGCTGAGCTCCACTCTCCCCCTTCCCACCTGCCCCACTGCCAGCTCAGTGCAGCCAGTAATAAAAACATTCACGTATCCAATAATGACTGATGACTATATCTGAAGAAAAACAGCGCAGGGATGTGAAATCTCATCCAGCCCCAAGGCAGACAGCTCTCAGACTAACAAATTTACCTTGGAAAGGACCTTCAGAGGCAGAGAGGGAGCTTGTGAGCAAAGGACCCCCAGGAGGGCCTGGGAGATCGGTGGCTTCCCATGAGCTGTTGGGATGATGTGTCCCAGTCCTCAAGGAAGAGGAGATCCCATTCAAAGAGCTTGTGGGGTTGGTGCTGGTGGCAGAGTCCCTTGTCGCCCCAGCGGTGTGGCCATTTTCTGAGGACATCAGTGTCCCCACTACCATGCTGGACATGTCAGCACCCTGGATGTCCAAGTGCAGCGTTGCGTCTTCAGCACCTGGGATGTTCTTGGGGGGTTCATAATTGCTGCTAGAAGCTGAAAAAGGAGAAGAGAAAGACAAAACTGCATAAAGATAATTAAAAACTGCTGGGTAGGGTTCATCCTACTGTCAGTAGATGTAGACAATGTATGTGTGAATATTCAATACAGAAATATTTAATACTGGGAAATCATTAAGACGGGAGGAAAAGTAGTCTCTAAATACGAACTGCTGAAGTTATTGCTTGCAAAATTCAACTGGAAGTTTTCAAGGAAAATCTATCCTCCCCTTCCAACAAGAATAATATTTATCCATACTTTCATTTCTGTGAAATGTTTTTAAATGTACAGAATGTGCCAAATACAATATTATTCCTCCTTTCTTTAAAATAAAAAGGATATATTTTGTTAATAAAGAGTCTTTAAATAAGAGTTTTGAGCTATCTATCAAAACTCACTTGTGGAAGCACTTCCTGAAATGGATGGCAAGCCTGAGTGCAATGGGTCTGTGACACCTCTGCCTCCATCACCCTGAGCACCCACAGACATCCCAGGGGTCTGGCTCTGGGCTGAAGAGCTGGTGAATTCAATCCCAGAGGTGGAAATCTCTGCCATGGTGACCAGCCCAGTGCTGGCTGGCAGGGACCTTAATGTCCTCCCTCCACCCTTGGCAGCTGTTGTGGAAATGGAGGTGCTGGTGGTGGGGAAATCCGAAGCGAAGCTCTCCGTAGCCAAGTTGTTGGATGGCTGGTAGCTGCTTCCAATGCCTACAGCACAATAAAAAAATTGGTTTATACATATGAAATTATAAACAGATGGATCCATTTTCTTCCCAGATGCTTACAGCACCCATACAGATATTAACCATAGGAAGTTTTCAATCTGGACAAAGTGCTCTTTTGGAAAGGTATGACTCTCCTCACCATAGGAAGACCTTGCACAAAACCCAGGACTTGCTGCCAGGCTTTGTGAGAGTGGCATGGCCCAGACAGGAGGAAACCCCACAGGACAAGGACTGTGGGGGTTTGCTTTTAAATCCCACCTTTGCTCTAACAGCAAAAGGAGGAAACCTAAGCCCAGCCACATTCCCATATGAGCCTGCAGCTCACTACACATCCCAGGGCTCAGCGGGGCACTGTCCTTCAGGATCTCAGGTTTCCTGCAGCCCCAGTGGTGCTCCCAAGAGCTGTGACAGAGGGAAGGGATGTGTCAGTGTGAGAACCCTGGAGAGGTGTTTGCTCCTGAAAAGCCCTGCACACAGGATAAGGATTTGGCAACACTGAGGTTTTCAGTATTCATGTGGAGCTGGGCAAAGTCTCTGTTTTTGGGAACTCCAGAATTTGGCTGCTGCAGAGCAAGCGAGGGAAGCCATAGAGCCCAGGGATCTCATGTTTGCTGCCCTGAGCAAGTTGTTAAGCACAGGATCTCACCCTGTGTAGCTGAGGCCAAGCCCACCCCGTATGGCCACAAGTGTGGGTTCCCAACCTCCCACCCCACTCCGTCACCGCTTGGGCACAGGTCAGACAGGGCTCAGAGCTGCCCTTGCTCTGCAGCTGGCACTGGCCCAGTGAAGATATTTCACAGCTGCAGACATCCACCCTGCAGAAAACACTATGATAACATCCAAAGAACTTCTTTTTTTTTTTTTTTAAGTGGAAAATGCTGGGGGGGGTTGGATCAAATTTTTTTTTTCCATTGCTTTTTCCTGCTTTCAGCAGGGAATTTCAGCTAACCATCCAAATAATAAAAAACAGAGCACATGCAAAACAGAGCATCTCCTCTGCTTCAAGAAAGCAAACACTCTCAAGTGGCTTTTCAAAACTATGAAAGAAAGGCCAGCAAAGCTCACCTCTGAAGGCATTGTCTGTGGGAGGTGATGCAGTCAGCAAAGCCCTGGTGAAGTTCCCCGTGACACCCCTGGGGTGTAGCATGATGTGCTCTGCACCAGTCTGGGCACTTGAAGCTTGGGAGGAGGCCTGGGGCTGTCCCAGGGGGGCAGGGAGGGCAGTGCTGGGGCTGCTCCCCGAGGGGCTGGGTGAAGCAGCTGCAGTGCCCATGGTGGGGCTGCTGCCCAGCTCTGTGCCCACCCAGCTGCTCGCAGCTTGAGAGAGGCTGTCAGTGCCTGCAAGGCAAAGGGGGACAGCAGATGAGAACCCAGAGATGTGCTCAGCTGCCTGCACACCATTCCACACTGCCACCCTTCCCCTGCCCTTCAGCCCCCTGTCTGCACTGTGCTTACAGAAACTCTGTGTCTGGAAGCTGCACCAAGTAGTTCATAATTTTGAATACTAGGAGAAGGCACATGGATTCTTCTCTCTATCCTTGTGCATAAAGCAAGCCAGTAAACTGCCCTGAGTGAGGATGGAGAGCTGGATCCACAAAGCTCTACAATACAGGAGAACCAGGCTTAACCAATGCTGGCTGCTCTGGGGAACAGCATTCACCGTATTCCCAGGTGTTGGAACACTTTCCCAGTGTTCCTAGGCTGAACTGGGATGGCTCACCTGGGTGATGAGGTTCTGAAGATGAAGATAGCAGTGCTGTCCTCACGGTGTTGTTAAATCCAGACATGTTCCAGACCCCACGGTGCCCTCCCTGCATCCCCTCAGCCGAATCAGTGCTGATGGCTTCCGAGCCTGGTGGCATCCCCTCAGCAGCTGCAGGGGTGTTGGGAGAAGCCAGAGCCCTCTTGCCTCTCCCCAGCGTGCCTGCAGCATGGTGATGGCTTCCAGGGTCTGGAAAGCAACAGGGAGAGAGTCATGTTCACCTGGAAAAGTTCTTTTGTCTCAGCTGGATGGCAGCAGCATCACCTGCAGTGGTACCCAGCCCTACCAAATGCAGTAGGAATGGTCACAGCTGCATCCCTCATGTTTCCTCTGCTTAACAGAGCACAGTTTAACTGCAGGAGGGATTGATGGGAACAGAGAGTTTCTGTCGCCAAAATATAATGGCATTTTAAACATTGTCTTCATTTGTGCATGGCAAAAGAAACAGATTTTTTTTTTTTTTTTTAGAGACATTAAAAATGCAGAAGGCATTAAGGAGCTGGTGCCAGAACAGCCCACAGCTGGCAGCCTGGGCATGCCAGCTCCACATTCTAGTCCCTAAGCAGGAAAAAAAAAAAAAAAGAATCAAAAAAATTAAAGAAAGCCTCTATGCTTATATCTTTTTTCAGCTGGCGATAGTAAGAAAAAACTGAAGTGGGAACAGTGCAATCAGCACAGCTTTGTCTTGCTGCTGTGAGAAACAGGACTTGATTTAAGTTCATATTTAAAAAACTACACTGGTTTACTTATGACTGAAAATTATGAACAAGCCCAGAAGTAAGTGTTCACTTGCAGGATTTCCATGTAAGGACCTCAGCCACAAATCGTCATTGTAACTGGTCAGGTATCCTTAAGCTGAGTTCTTACAACCTAGGCTGGGCTTGAAATGGGGTTCAGTTCCTGATGGGAGAAGTTGTGGGGACGCCCAGGGGTCTCCACTCTTTGCACAGCCCCTGAGCTCAGTGGATGGGCAGGACTCCCTGGGTACTGCTGAGTGGTGAAAAACAGGGGCAGCTCCTGAGAATCATCTTCGTTGTAATGTTAAAAAACAAAGCCCAGCTTTCCTGAGATTGGATTTCTCTCAAAAATCTGCATTTCTAGCTGTGTGGGGCAGGAATACTTCCTAACCCACTGGCTGTGCTCAGTCCATGGGCTGGGAACAGCTAACAGGGACTCTCACATCCATAAAACTCACCAGGAGGATGGCTGACGGTGAGCAGATGGGTCACTGTCCCAGCAGATGGGTTCTCTGGGGATCCTGCTCCTGGAGAGGTGACATCCCCATCACTGGCAGGGGGGCCAGTGTGCCCTGTGACCCTGCTTGCTGCTGGCACTGCCCTGTGCCTGGCAGGCAGCGATGCCCCCTCCCTGCTCCCTGCCAGTGCCAGCATCGTCACCAACTCCACAGGAGCACCTGCAGTCCTTATCTCTGGGCTTGAACTTCTCTCCTGATGGCTGCTTTCAATGACTAAAAGGAAAGACAAAAAAACTTAGATCACATCAGCACTGATGTGCAGGCTCAGCTCACTGCAGTAACACCAAGGCCAGGCTCTGAGCTCATTTACTTACACTAGAGAAAAATTTTGCATAATCAAAACACAGACATGAAATTTATTTTTGGATTTGCACCAGTGGAAACTAGATTGCTCTGTGGGACCAAAAACCAAAACCCACCTCTGTGCAAAAGACTAATTCAATTCAGCACCCTCAGGATTTTTTTGTGTTAGGAGAAATAAATTCTGAAAGGAGCAAAAAGAAAGTCTTAAACAAATAACTGATGGAAATACTTGCAGTGTAGAGTCCATGGCAGGAGTGTGAAGAGCTGACAGCCCAGCACAGCCCATGTGCCCCATTCTGAATGTAAGATGGGAGGGGAGAGGGCCCCACAGCTCTTCCCCTCTCTCCACTTGGCCAGTGCTTGCTGGACACCCGACCTCAAATCCCATCACCTGCAGAGAGCTGGCATGAAGCTGGCTGAGAGCTGCAGGGCACCCAGGACAGTCAGTATAACCCACCCAGCCACAGTGCAGCACTGGGGACAGAGGAGATCAGTGTATGGTGGGGATTATATGCCTCACCCAGGTGCCAAAGCACCCCAAAATGATGAGATATTTTAGCACTTCTAACATTAATGTCTACCAGAATATGAAACAAGATTGTGCATGAGTAGTGGTGTGGGGAATCAGGGTTTTCAGCTTACGGTACCACCCAGGGCTGTGAGGATTTCACTGCATATCAGTTCACACAAAAACCAACAGTCACCATCTGTGTTACAGTCCCAAGGCTTGGCTGGCACTGCAGCCTCAGATGGCCTTCAAAGCCCACAACAAGCTTTGAAGTCAAAAGCAAGTCCAAATCTGAAAGGGCAAGGTCCCCGTTTTGTCCATCTTCCTTACGACCAAAATGCAGTCTCTGTCATGTGCATGGCATCCACAGGCAGCAGATAAAGGCACTCAGTCTCTACCCAAAAGCCCTGATTTTGAAGGTTAAACCTGTTCTGGGCCTCCAAACATTTTCTGTAAGAAAATTGTGTGTTCAAGAGAAACACCTATAGGACACCTCCTCCCTGTCTTGTATGTCTTCTTTGGAGTTGCTGTACCTGCCACAACAGAGGTGGCAATTTCAGAAGTGGTGTCCTCTATACATCTGCAATAGCTTCAGTGGGAACTCATCAAAAAATAGAGGGGTAGGTAGGACAGTCTGTATTTCATCCTGGGAGCCTAAGCCCCATGTGGGCCAAGGAGACAAGAGCTGTGGTGGAGCAGAGCCCCCAGGGTACCATTACTGGCAGCCCTCACAGTGGCTGCGATGCCGAGCAGTCACCGCCACCCAGAGCCCACTGTGAGCCACAGCCTGTCTCACCGGACAAGCTTCTGGTCCTCACCAGCTGGACAAGGGGATGGAAAGTGCCAGGGGATGCTTGCTGTGTTCATTTGCAAGCCAATACCCAGCCTGTAATTGTAGCCCATAAGTCCATTTATAGCAGCCCCGAAAAATGTGGCTGTGCTGGAGGGCAGTGCACTGAATTTCTCTCCATCCCCCTCTCACTAAAAGCTTTCAGCTGTGCAGCCCATGCTGACTGGAAAGCCTGTGGCCAGCTTTGCTGCATTGAGGGAAGGCAAAGCAGCAGATGCTTAAAGAAACCCTTAGGGTATGAGGATAAACAGAGGGAAATCTGCTTTCTCAGGTTGCCAACTCATTTGTCAACAAGGGCTCTGGGCAGGCAGGCTAAAATATACAGGATCACACTGCAGCAGGCATTTCATTGCCACTTCTTAAAAAGTAACCCTGGAAATGCCAGCAAGCAGTGCCTTCAGCTATGTTCCTTGATTGAATGAGACCAGTTCAAAAGTAAAACACTGCTGTTTGCTTATCTGGTGGTTGTTTGCCCTGCAAATCCACCTCAGAGTGTTCTCTATCTTCTTTTGGCTCTGCAGAGATGCTGGGAATAAACTGAAGCAAAACCCTTCCCCTTATTGTGGGCGCCAGCAAACCTGGCTTAGAGTGCAGCCAGGCAGTGGAGGGGCTGAATAAGAAGGTATTATTTACACAGGCTTTTTAGAGTCATCTGGCATTTTTAACTCTGCCCTGCAAGGTATACCAGGTCCTGGTTCAGGAAGGAAAACCTCGTGCTAGCACGAGCTCAGCTCCCCTGATAGGCGAGTGCAGAGCATAAGCTATGCTGGAAAATTCAACCCACAGCATGTAGTAAGGAAACCCCCAAAAATTGTGCTGTTCAACAAAATAGACATGAAATCTCACATCCATCAAGCCTACCAGAAGTGCAAGATAAAACCACAATATCCTCTTTGATTTGCCTGCAGAAATTAAGATTTCAAAGACAACCTTCCTCTGGAGCGGATGGACCAGATCAAACTTCTTCCAAAAAATTCCCCACGGGACTATGTGGCCTCCCCTGACACATTAAAGGCTTAAAGCAGAGTGGCCCTTTAGCTGAGGTACCCATCTGTCACTAACAATTTAGTCACATCCTAAGCTGCCAACAGCTTTGCACAGTTTAACTTTACATAACCACAGCCACTGAGAAATATTTGACTTCCAGCACAAAACCCTGCCACCCACTGGATTGGTGTTTTCCTTCCCAGTTAAACCAAGCAGTGATGCTCACCAGACAGGTCGAGGCTCAGAGTTACTTTTTCTTTGCAAGCATAACAAGTCCATGGCTTGCTGTGAGCAGAGTTACATAGCTCAGCCAGGACAAACAGATCAAGTTCCAGCTGATTTCTCAAGGCTTTGGGCTTGCCCCTGGCAGCCCAGTTGGATATCTACCTTATGAGACTCCTGAAAAATCTCTTCTGGGCCAACAATTTTCTCTCTTCATCCCTGACACAGCACAGGCATTGCCCTGTTTCAGAGACGGCTGCTACCAAGGCAGCATTTAGGTGATGCTCACAACTCAACCATGGGTCAGCACAACACCAAAAAGCAAAATAATGCAAGTTTTCTGCAGTGACTGTGATCACACACAGACACCTTAGGGCACGGAGGGAAGAGGGATGTATCCTGCTGATGCCAGGAGATCAGGATCCCCACAGGCAGCATTTGTCCGGAGATTGCAGCCAGCCAAGGCACGCCACAAGCTATCCCAGCCCCACTGCTTCCCTGAAGATGGGATTTTTTTTTTCCCCTCGAGGGGAAAAAAAATACTTTCTTGACGGAGCAACACAAATTTAATCTGAGTTCGCACAGAAGGAAAGCCAAGCGCTGTTGATTGGCTGTCCAGAGCAGCCCTTCACCCGGAGCATCCCCCGGCGGGAGGGTGGGCATTCCCTGGGGAGCATTCCCGGTAGGATGGGAACGGAGCCGCCCATGCAGCGGTTGTTTTGCCAGGGCTGCGGGCCACCCCGGGAGCATCCCGTGCCGAGCGGAGCGCGCGTGGGGCTGCAGCGGGCTCCTCCCGAGGACAGGCAGCTGCCATTGTAAACCCCACATCTGTTAACGTTGCATAATCTTAACATCATCCGAGGCTCGCGGAGGGGAGAAAACACTCATCGCGACTTCGAGAACTCCTGGCTGGCTGTAGGGAAAGGTTAGGAAGAAAGGCAGGGAGAAGAAGCGGGGAGCAGAGCCGGGGCAGCGGTGGCTGGGGGCGGCTCCGGTCCCTGCCGGGGCCGGGCGCTGGGCTCCGGGCTCTGTTTTGAACGGCTGCTGCGGATGTCGGGATCATGGGTGGAGGCCGGTTAGGAGCCAAGCGAGTTTGTGCGAACAAAAGCTAAAGCCCTAAATCTGGACCGTCCAGGGCTCTCTGGGATTTTCAATTTCCTTCCTTGTTCTTGCTCTGAAAGAAGAAGTTCAAGGCGGGGGGGGAGGGGGGAAGCAGGGGGGGTCTGAAATGCAGCTTAAAAAAAATTCATACTTGAGATGGGTCAATTGAGCGTAAACACGCTGATAATATGGCTTGGGGAAGGTCCCTCGTGTGCAGTAAGTGCGGGAAAAATGCAAGAGGTTTTTAACCACATGCAGTCAACCCTGTTCTGCTATTTTTTTTTTTTTTTTTTTAATCAGTACAAGGATATATTCTGTCTGGATTAAGAAAGGTGGCAAGAGAGGGTGTATGGGGAAGAGAAGAAAAGGCGCAGAAGCCTTGCCAGAGCCTCTCACCCTTTTGTGGGGGTTGGTTTGGATGCAGTACCCTACAGACACATTCCATTGCTGTGGTGCTTCTGTTCCTTGTCCTCTCCCCACCGGCCCCCAGGCAGAGCAGAACAGCAATTCACAGGACCTTCAGTAATTTTAACCATAATAGGAAGGATTTATGCAGGCAAGAAAGGTGCCTAGAGCTTTAATACTCAAGCTCAAGAAAAGCTCAAGAAAAGTGATGGGGGTTTAATGCCAGCAGCCTCCCCTGCAAGCTCTGAATGCCAAAGTCCACATGGCTAATGCCCACCTGGTGATGGGTGCCCATGGGGCTGGGGACATCAGCATCATCCTCAGACACTCCAGTGCCATGCCACAGTACCTTGCTTGCGGTTCTGCTTTATGACACAAAAACACTCTGCACTTCCACACCACCTCCCCTCCAGGACCTGGAAAACTTCAGAGGTTGCTAAAGGCCATTTTGCTTCCTACACCTTTTTTCACCATCCCAGAGCCTGATGCTCAAAAATGCCATTAGGGGAAAAAAAAAGGATCCAATTACTGCTCTTAAAAGCAGTACCCTAAAGCAAGGAAACAGGTTCTCTAAAATAAAGACTACACAGAAATCTGTGATCCTTTCCAAAAGCACAGGATATATGCATATGGAGTGCCCACAATGGGGATAAAACCTGCACAGTGCAGGGACAGGATATTGTTCTGCTTAGCAAGAGGTTTACAGCCTCTTAGTTTTGGTGTCCTAAACATTTCCCTGGAGAGGTGCAGGCTCCCAGATCACCTGCTCAAGCCCATGAAATCCTAAGCTTCCTTCTGATCTTTCTTGGGCAGTTTGGTTCAATCCACAAATCCCTGAGACCACACAGATTCATGGGATCACCTGTGCTGCCTGAAAACCACCAGCCCGTGGCTCAGGGCAGCTCCTCAAACCTCTTTTCATAGACTTTTGTTTTTAAACAGCTTTTAGCAACTGAATTAAAAAAAAACAAAAACCCTCCTGGTTTTTCATCAAGTCTTTGAAAAACACATTTATATAAAATTCTACTTCCAACAGGGATAAGCTATGACTTACCATACTGCTAAAAACCCGTAACCATGCTGAGGCTTCAGTAAAATCTCAACCCATCCATCCAGTGGAGATTGAATCTCCAGTGTCCCAGGCCCTGTGTCCTGAGCAGAAAGCCAGACCCAGCCATATTTTCTTGCTTGACAGCTTGTTTGTGTTCTGCCCTAGAAGTGTCCCTCCAGTGTTAATGTGGCAAAAGCCCCCACAGGCCCAGGGCAGAGTGAAGGCAGCCCCAGCTGACAGGTCCCAGAAGCACTTACCAAAGGAATTTCTTTTCTACTGTTTTTAGTAAACATCAGTAAAACCAAGCCAAAATAATTCTCCCTAACTGCACAGCTCTCTGAGCACTCACACCTCCTCCCCATCCCCTTTCCCGCAACCCTGCAATGCTGAAATGTCCCCAGCTACCCTGCCTGCACCATAGATCCCAAATGCTAAATCCCAGCATCAGCAAATTCACTTCTAAACACTCCCAGTCTTTTCTATAATGTCCTGCAGAAATATTGCAGAAAATATCACCCACACATTGCTTCTCCTTCCTTTTTCTGAGGTTTTTAAAGCCCCCTGGAAGCTTTTCTAGTTGGGAAGGCAATGTTGCCCTCACCAGCACTCATGAGGCCAGAGCAAAAAGGCCACACAGGGACCCAGCCTGGTGTCATTTTAACTCCTGTTCCCATCCGAGGGCAGTGCTGCTGGAGACTATCAGACGGCTTGGGGAGGAAGTCTCCTGGCAGGACTCCAGCAAAGTGGAGTTGCTAGGTCACTGGAACAATAAAAAGGCAAGAAAAAACATCCTGGCTGCAAAAAGTTGGGAAAAAAAAAAAAAAAAAAAGAGAAAAATCCATGGTGGTGTGTACAGTGCTGGTGAAGTGGAAAGAAACAGGCTGGTGAGGCTGGAGGGAGCAGGACCATGCTGCTGTCAGCTTCTGCAAGCACACAACTTCATTTCTAACACGGCTCTTTCTCCAGACCTCTCGCACAAATACTTCCAGAAACCTGGAATTTGTCTGCAAGGTTTGCAACTTGTGAAAATCTCACAGGGGTCAATATTTCCAGGGCAGCAAGTTTTCCGTGCTGTGGAGAGATTCACTGCACTTTGCCTGTCAGCTGGGCATCACAATCCACCAGATGGCTTTCACCCCAGCAGCTGCTGGCATTGAAACTGGCAGTCTAAGAAACCTGCCCCCAAGCAGGGCCGGGTTTTGGTGATAAGGGGTGAGCATCTCTTCGAGGGGCTGAGCACTGCACAGACCTGGGGCTTGGGCTCCCCTGTAAGGAAAGGTGCTAGAGGCTTAGAACCTGCAGGATGAAATTTTGCTGTCTGAAAAGTCTAATTTCCGGGCCAGAAGGGAGCATTAGCTCATTCTGTGTGACCTCATGATAACCAAAGCCGTTCCATGAAGCTTATTTACTCCCAATATAAGTTCAGTGACTTGTATTTGACTTAAACAGATCTTGCAGGGCAAAGAAACACCCAAACTATTGGTATTTGTAATTACCTGGGTTTTTACTCAAAACCATAAGGACTATGGGCAGAAACACAGATTTTTCTGCACGAAACCTCAATGCCTATCAAAAAGTGATGCCAAGTAGCACAAAGCAGATGTGTGGCAAAAGACATATGCCCCAGGAGCTGAGGACTCAGCCTTTTGCAGACCCAGGTGAAAACAAGACCATGTTTTCACATCCCACTCTGGAAACAAAACCACAAGTCCCTGCTCCAAAGTGGTCTGAGCCCAGGACCTGTTTCCCACACCCAGGAAGGGACAATAAATATTGGGAAGATGGAGGAAGGAGTAGAAAAAGGGTACTGCAATGCTGAGAGGAGAGGCTAGGAGCAGCCAGGGGCTGCCATGAGTCCCTGGGGGCCAACCACTGATGCAGGTGGGCTTTGGTCCAGGTGTCTTGACCAGAGCCTCACTCCAGCAATGTACTTAAGAAGAGCTCCCCAGGGAACTATTTTCCATGTTTAACATTAAGCACATACCAAAGAGCTTTGCTGGCTGGCAGTCACTCCAGGGATGATGACCTGCTTGGGAATTGAGCAACTTCTCAAGGACATTGTGGGGATGAGAAGGATAAGGAGCCCTCTTGCATGCAGGAAAATCATCAGACTGCTGAGTGGTAGATGCAATATAAGGCTCAGTGGATTTTTCACTCCATGGAGACCAGCAAAATGCAACCCCATCCCCGGGGAAAACTTAAGGTAGCCCAAGCCTGACACCCAGCTGAAGGTAGGATGCAGGCCATGATGTCATGGCAGTGAGAACCATGGATGCTCTCATGGCTCCTACCCTTCAGCAAGGGGCAGTGAGACTTGTGAAGGGATGGAGAAAAAGGCAAACAGGCAAAAAAAAAAAAAAAAAAAAAGCAGCTTAAAGAGAAATGAATCCCCAGAAGAGATAAGGGCCCCCACCTCCCTTCCCCCATCTGCTGCGAAAGGATGATGATCTAAATCACATTTCCTAGATGACACCGCGCCGATCTGCCGCCGGAAGCAGCGGTGGCAGCGCTCAGGATGGCGCCGGGCCTCCTTCTTCCAGGGGATGAGCCAGGTCTTCCCCCGCTGGCACTGCAGACCGGTCACCACTGACAAGCAGGGGAGCAGCACTGCCAGGGGGCAGCTGGAACAGAGGTCCCGCCCGACACCCGCCACTGCCTCCGCAGCCACACGTTTCCTTTCTGAGAACGGGGGGAAGGCATTTACCACTTCCAGGGCCTCTCTGCACATGTTTCAGGGAGGTTGAAAAATGGACACCTTCTTTCAGCAGTGGGAATGGGTGCTGGAGAAGGGCAGGGCTGGGCTGTCACCGTCTGAGCTGTCACTGAGTGTCACTGAGGGCTCAGAGGGAGACGTGGTCAGGTCACATCTTACCTCGATGCATACGGGCATGGGGTGGTGAGCAAGGCAGCACAGAAGACTGAGAGGACAGAAATCTGTGCCCCAAACCCACCTGCCCACACAAAGACACAGATTACCCAGTACAGAGCCACCACACATCAACTGCCTTGGCACATCGATGCCATCAAGTGACCACCAACTTCAGTCTCAACCCAGCATGTGACACAGCTTATCCAACACCCTACAATCTCCAGGTGCACCAGCACTTTGCAGGACAGGACGATGAAGATCTCTGACTGCATGCTGGGGACTGTCCTCAGAGGCCACAAAATTGCTGTTTCTCCCATTCCCTAATTTAAAAGCCTCCTGGCTCATTTAGCTTTCTTCATGCATCATATTTGCTACCTGTTCCTAAGAAGAGACTGTCTTCATGATTTTCTGCATTCTCTGATTATGTTTCCTTCCTAAGAACCATCCTTTCAAAGGGCCTTTATCTGCAGGGTTGGCTGATGGTCTAATACTGCATCCCCATTCTGCATTTGCTGAAAGAGCTGATAATGTCCTAAAAAGAATTAACATTTAGATGTTAGTCCTGTAACCAAATCTGAATCAAACAATGATGACTGTTCAAATGTCTAAAGCTACTCAGGGGTATTTTCATTTAAGCCCTACCAAGCTTGTACCAGGGATGAGGAGGTTTCTAAAGATGCCTTTGTGAGCACCAGCCACTGAAACCCTTCTCCTTGTCCCTCCAGACACAGATACAATTATACCCAGCTCCAGCACAAAGATAAAGGCTGAATTACAAGAGCAGCATTATGCTCCACAATCAGGGTCCTTGATTCCAATTGACAAGGAACTCTAATCATGCGCAGTTGGTCCGCGGATGCTTCCACTCTTGGAAATCATTCCCATCACAGGAGAGAAATGAGTTCAATAGACAGGGTTACCTTTTGCATTTCCTCCCCAAATTGCTAAATTACCTTGTCAGTTTGTGAGATCTTACAAGTAATGCAGGGTCAAACCTGGCCAACACTTATCTGGGATATTTCTTTGCAGAAGGTTTAACTACCAGCTGCTACAGTTTCCCTGATAAGAAAGTGTTTTCTTACCGATAGTGGCATGGATGTAGCAGGACAGTTATTCAGAGATGCAGTGAAACCCTTCTTATTTAAAAAAAAAAAGTGGTATATTTATCAACCATTCTGGGTGATCCCAGAAGATAGGGAGGAAATATATAGAGATCCCTTGGGAAATGTCTTGAGATCTCTTACAGACCTGCCTTTTGCTTTTATAGAGCACTCAAAACCAAAGCCAAATGAAAAACCCCTCAAATATCCAAACTCCCACATCAACCCCCCAATTTATGCATACTCCAGAAAGTGCTGTCCTCCCCCCAAAATAGATCCTGACACCGTGGGTGGGTGGGCAGCAGTACCCTCCTCCTAGGCTATCAGAGAAGGTATCTTTTGGACAATATATTGAAGCCAAACTTAGTGTGATTCATCCCTGCTTCAGCAAAGTTCACCAGAGCGTGACGTTTCACATCAGTCCTCAGGGCTTAAGAGATTTTCCACAAGAGGAAGGGTGTTAACACCAGCATCCTAACAAGCAGTGACGTGAATAATTGTGCTCCACAGATCGAAATTCCTCATCACTCCAGATGCAGAAGTGCCTTTTAGCATGCTCGTCAAGGAAAAAGAGAGCTCACCTTTGCTACCAGTAACCAAAAAAGCCTGTCCATCAGCCCAAAATGCCTGCACAGGGTTTCTTCCATGCTCTGGAGATCTCACAGGAATCTAAGGGTGGTTCTGGTAGCAGAAATTACCGCAGTGTCTGCCTGGTTATAGAGGCGAGAGGTCAGACTGATCGTGTAACAGCCTTCAAAACCTCTGCCATCACAGCGTGCTGAAAAATGCTGCGAAAAATGCCCTAAATGTGTGTGTGCAACTCGATGTCTTCTGGGAAATGCAGCCTGGGCTGTACCCCTGGGACAGCAGCTAACCCTGCTGACTTAACCCTTTGTGCACAGTCTGCATGCCTTTCTATCAACCACTTAAAATTCCTCCTCACTCCTTCCACACTGACTTCATCTCAGAGTTAAAAAGAAAAGATTATTTTCTCCCAAACTTCAGTGGCAAGAGCCTTGTTACCATCAAAGCACTGTGTAAAAGGTCCCTCAAATATCTCCACGTTTGCCTTGGCAAAAGAACTGCAAAGGTAATGGCACTTCCAGAGGACTTTTTCCAAGCACCAGATTGGAAGCCCAAGATGGGGTGTTCACACTGCAAGGCAAAAGGAAGGACCTGCAGCATTTGGTGACAGTGTAAGTGACATGATCACCCTCAGCCAGAGCACAGTCAGAATGCTGCAGAAGCTGCTTTAAAAGTCCTCCCAGCTCCATGGCCATGCAAAGAGTGACAAGGCAGATGGAGCTTGTTTTTCCCAGTGGAGAGTCAATCCACCAAGGTCAAGGTGCTTGCACAAGGTATTCAAACAGCTGGACAGAGAACAACTGGGTTTGCCCTCGGCATTCCTCCTGTGTTCCCTCTCTTCCCCTAGCAAAGCAGGACAGTGCAGAGGGTTGCACTTCTCCTGCAAATGCAGTGGCAGAGCCCTGCCAAGCAAGGGTGTCTGAAACAACCCTTCTGTCTGGACACAAAAGCTTCTGGAGACCAGCTTTGAGCTAGTGGTATTTTTAAATAAACCCAACCTGGGCTTCCTCTGTGACTCCTAGCTTTGCAGCTAATAGTTTCCAGGCTTTTTTATCTACCACCTCAACAGCCAGACGCTCTTTTTCTACCCCTCTAAGTGATTCTCCTGTAATGACAACTCCAGGAGTTGGGGTTTTAAGGAAAGACAGCCAAATCTTAGGAGGCTCTTGACACAGATCCTGACTTTTGGCAGCACTGCTCCCTCGCCCACAGCTGAGATGCTGACTGCAGCTTGGGAGATGCTTAAGTAACCAACTGCAAACCTATTTATCAAATGACTCCAAGTCAAGGGCACAGCAGATGCAAAAGCAGATATAACCCTCCTCAACAGCCCTGCCTGCACAGAGGACAGGCAACTGGAACTAATTCCATCCAAAGCCACAGAGGGATGGGGGAAGCAGCATGGGAGCAGCAACAGTTTGTAGGTTATTACACCCTGTTTATGCATTTTGGGCACTTTTAAAATAATATTTTTATATCTCATGCATTTCATACTGGTTTCTGAAGGGATGAAACTCCTGAGACAGCTTTGTTTGTTCTCATACGTTAAAACAAACTAGCCTGGAACACAGAGACCTCCAAGACAGCAGCTTCCTTCAGGTTTTGTGAAGACCAGCACTTTAGAAGAGAAGGCTCCAGTGACTGTCCAGCTTAGGGAGCTGCTGCACCCAGACCAAGGGGGATGCCCATGGCCCGGTCCATGACCTGGCCCTGGGACCTGCACACACTCAGCACCCACAGAGCCCAAGATAAGGCACAGCACACACTAATGCCACACATCCTGTGGCAAGCAGAAGAGAACAAACCACAGGCTTTTGAGCCTAGTGAGTGAAAACCTTGCATCATTTTCCCTCCCTCCAGCTGATCCCTGTGCTCAGCCTGGCTCTGCCTGTCCCTTCTCCAAGTCTTCATGACCATGAGTGGCCATCACCCTCTCCAGCACCCAGATGAGACAAAAAACAAATTAACAGCAAATAAGGGATATAACCCAAGGTCCTAAAATCTGTATTATATACCTCACAGTACTTAGATCCTACAAGAGGTTCTCATTTTATATAGGAGCTGGTTCCTATCCCCTTTTTCCCCTGTTCTCTCCAGAGCACTTCAGTAAACCAGCTCTGACAGCAGCGTTACTACAGCACAGGCAACAGCTACACTAACAGCTTGGAGGAGCTGAAGTTTACAGAGCTTCCTTTACTCAAGGGATCTGCATTTTTCTAAGATTATATTATTACTTGGGCTGGTTGCTCAGTAATGCAACATCATTTCCCTTTTGGGTGGGAAAATTCTCTCCTTGTCCTCAGATGCAAATGATTTCAGCCTGAAAGGATGAACGCAGACTCTGCATGAACTGTGCCCCTTGCTGAAGCAGCAGGATGTTATATATATATAACAGCTGGGCATTTAAAAATATATGGTGATGGGTGCACACACATCAGCTGCATGTATGCAGAAAATGGTGAGAGAGAAGAGGTGCCAGATGTGACAAAACCATTTCCTCCTGAGAGGAACCCACAGACTTCATTCTTTCACCACGCCTGTGCTTGTAGCCCTCTTGCATCTCCTCTGGATGAATATCCCAGCAAATGAACATCTCATATTTACAGCAACAGCAAATTACAATGCAAATGTTGCAAAAATTGCTCAAAGAAATAAAAATTTGAATTTGTAATCAGGTCTGCTGCCACTGAAAATTGAATTCTGCCTTCTGTGTTCAGCCATTCAGAAAAGAGAAAAAAACCCTATTGTATGACCTACATCTTCAATTGAATGTAAATAACAGGACCTGTGGTTGGGGTATTCAGGCCTCATGACAAGCTTGCTCACAAGCTACAGACTATGGATTTTGTATTGAGCATTTTCAAGGGAATATTCCAAACTACCAACCTTTGATTTGCTTGGAGCACCTTGTGACACTCCAGCTGGTCAAACTGCCCCAGTGCTGCTTTGCACCATTTCAACAGCAGAGAGATACCAGAGCAGGTGCCAGGATCTGGCCCTGCCTCTTTCCAGAGGAGCTCTGTGCACATCCGAGAGGATCAGCCCAGGTTTCAGCAGTGCTGTTTGTCTGCCTAGAAATATCCTGACACCTTCAGACTCCTCACCCCTCCATACCAGAGAAACCCTTCTGAAACTATATGAGGAAAGAAAGCCAGAATCTAGAGGGTTTGCACTGACTATCTACAATCTATCCAGCTCCAGACTATTTCTCTGGAGGTATTTCAGGGGTTGCAGCCCTGCCTGGAGCACCCCAGGTGGCTGGAATGGCACAGAGAGGGGCAGAAAGACAGTATTTCTGTGCTGCAAAAAGTCAGCAGGCTCAGCCAGAGCTGAACCTTGCCACTCTGTAGCTATCCTTATTTTGGAAATGGCACACAGCTCCCATGGATGAGGAACCCACAGCGCCAGCCAGGAGGTTCCTCTAGCAGCAGCTCCAGAAGTTCTGTGGACGTTGGTGGTGCCTTAATCTCTGCATCACAGCACTGAACCACTATTGCTGTACTGACAGGTTTTATTGGCTTGATTAGCTTGTTATTTGAAATAGTTCTGTATTCTGTTGAAGTTATTTTGTTAGCATGGATGAATGCTTCATTAAAACCAACACAACCAGACTGATGCTACAAAGTTTCATGTTTTGCATTGTGGGTGAACAGCAGCATCTATTCATTTTCACTATGACCACAAAACAGCCTTTCTAACCTCATAACCACTCTCTTAAATGAGCAAAATCCTCTGCCACCTCTGAGAGATGTGATGGCGATGGAGTCAGTCTCAGCAGCTCTGACATGCTCCCTGCAGATGAGCAGGATGGGGAGAATGGAGGGAGGGTGCTTGAGAATTTGCTCATTGAGAGTTTCTGACTGGTAGCCCAAAAATTGATATCTGTAAGAGCAGGTGAAGGAAACAAGTTGTCCCAGAAACTCCACACTCCTCTAAACAGATCAATATCTGCAACTTTCTGATACTGAAAAGAATATTTGCTAAGGAATGCATCCACACACCAGCAAGGCTGGCACCAGCCCCTGCAAACGTGGCAGCAACAGCCCATCTCTTTCATCCCCCCAGCCACGAGAAAAACATGAAGGAAGTTAAATTATCCCTCCAAAGTGGTGGTGCCTGCTGGAGCAGAACATGCTGCCAACACCTGCTGAATGGGCACAGGCTGGCACTGGCGGTTTGGGACTGGAAAATCAGATTTTGTGGGGAGCCCAGTAATGGGCAGCTCTTCCCTTACCCACTGCCTGCTCACAGCTCCGCACACGCAGTCACTGTGCAGGGCGGTGTCAATCAATACTCATCACTGTGTGCTCCCTGCCAGCCAGGTCACACACTTATCTCTCAGACTACTCATTTAGCACTTAAATATCACATAAAGTGCTTCCACAAACTGATGCGAACCCAGCTGCTCAGCGAACGACCCCTGCTGCCTTCCAGGGCTAGAGATGGGGAACAGGCAGGAAAGCTGATCTCCAATCTTCCTCTGTTTCTGAAATGCCTTTTCTTCATTTTCTTTTCTTTTTTGCTTGAAATTATGTACCCCAAAGGAGCAGAGCTAAATCCATACAACCCCGGGGAGTTCATGTTCACAGCCCACCAACCAAATCCACTTAGAGCTAATAGAGGAGCAGCAAAGATGCCTGAGACAGGAACCCCGCAGCCTTTTGATAGTGACGCAGAGGACAGGAGGCAATCCTTCCTTGTCCCTGCACCACAGGGGGAGGAAGCATCCTTCCTGCACCACCCACACTCACCTGAAGCTAGAGAGCAGCATCTTACACCTCTCTGCATCTGTGTGGCTGCAGAGAGAGCTGGGCTTTTGCCCCAGGAGCCACAAAATACATACTGCAAAACGTGAGGCAGGTTTGGAGGCAACAGCATACCTTTGTGCAAACAAACATCCTCAGCATCTTCTTCCCTCACTCCTAAGTTTGCTTCTTCCTTACACAGAAAGTTTCAGACAGAAAGTTAAAAATATACATAAATAAATGCAGACTCTTTACTCCTTCTAAGAGTTTTGGAAAGTTTCTCCCAGCAGCCAGCCTAAATCTCTGCTGTGACTAAAGCTGGTTCCTTCTCAGGTGATTTCACACCTCATTGCCAGGGCTCCCACCAGAGAAGCCACATAGAAAGGTGGCACCTGCCATGGGAGAGAGGGAGCAGGGACAGAAGGACAGACACAGATGGCAGAAAAGCAGATCAGCTTCTCAGGGAAAGCCCATTGCCAGCAGCTTCTTGCTGTGCTGGGCACCGTGGCACTTCTTCTACCCACTGTGTGGGTAGAAATAGCAGGAAAAGGGACATGGCAGGCACAGGGAGACCCCAGTCACAGTGACTTTGTCAGGGGCTCAGTTACCTCTGCTGTCCCTGTGGTGTCACTGGAATTATTTCCATTTTTCAGATGGGAAACCTGAAATACCAAGACCTGCAGGAGGACAGAGCTTGTAACCAAACCCTGACCTGACCCAGGCTGGTGGCAGACAGTGCCCTTCAGCTCACTCAGTGCCCATGTGAACTAGCTGCCAGAAGAGATTTGATAATGCTTTAACTTTACTGTCACCAGCTTTCTTGCTTCCTACTTCACCTATTTTTTTTTCTCCTGTGTTGCTCTCCTTAGGTTCAGACCATATTATAAACACAGGCTAAAGCCATCTGTCCTCATCTCTCAGCAGACAAGCCCACAGAGGCTCTGGCAGGGAGGGTGGCAGATGCAGGCTGAGGCACTGCCGGGAAGGCAGTGCGGCTGCGAGGACAGCCCTGCTCCCACCCCATTCCCCTGCCCCATGCTTTGTGAGAAACTCAAAAGCCCCATTTCTACACCCACTGCCTCACCATCTGCTCACTAAGCCCTGTCTGAGAAAGAGCTTTTGCCACCCAGCCTCAGACTGTTGCAAAGGGAGATGTAATCTTCATTTCCTGGTAGTGCCAGGGTCATGGGTTCACAAGAAATGGTCCCCCCACTTCAAGGAAGAGTTTTCAAAGGTGAAAAATGTCTCTGAGGGGCACTGTCTTCTGCAGTGGCAACACAAACAGAGATTTCTCAGGAGTCTGCAACTCAACCTGAGGGTGATTCAGGAGATCCTCCCAGCCTGCTTCTGTAACACCAGACAATTCTCTGACTGACAGGCATAGAGCTGGAGCTAACAGCGAGTGAATCGCAGCTGTCAGGACCCAGCGTAATTCATGATGCCGTTTGCTGGGGAGCGAGCTACTGCTGGGCTATTTATCACTCCTTCACTGCATGCCCTGCTCCTTCTGGCTGTGGCTGACATAATTCACAAGCACCTGTAGCTGCTGAGCACTGGCTGCACGGAGCAAAGCCTCCACTGCTGAGGCGGCCAGCCAGGCACTTGTGGCCTGACAAATGGCTTTTCCAACATGTGGACAGATAGTTCGAGCTTTTCAGATTCTTAACAAAGGAAATGCATTCCTCTACTGACTCTCAGGAGTCATCAAGGTCACAGGAAAAGATGCCAGACTGAAAGCTGAGATGAAATTAAATATTTTTTTTTTCTGTCCACTGAGGAATTTGCACAGCTTTCATCAAATAATAGGTGAGCAGTTTGCTGGCAAGTTGCAGATTTTATCTTCACAAGGTTGATAGCAGGTAAGACAGCATTATTCTCTCCCAGTTTGAAGGGCAAACCAATACTTGGAGTGGCACAAAGAAGTAGCTGAGCTGGGAACAGACCCAAATCTCCTTCATTGCCATGCGGTATCCTAGTCACAAAGCTGCTCTCACAAGCACTGCTAGTTAGGAGCTTTCTAATCCACTGCAGGATACATTCCAGCTGATATCCCTAGCTATACATTGGTCTAGTGTGGATACATCCTACAAAGGCATGCCTTGGGTTTGTGAAGAAAACTAAAATGTTATAAATGTAGTTTTGTCACATTTCCTGAAATTTTACAGCTCCATGCAACTAAACTTAACCCCAAGTTCCAAAGCATGGTATTTTCTCCACATCAGAAATTAAAAGATAAAATTTGACAGTCCAGTTCAGGCAGGCAATGAATCCTAAAACCCACTTAAAACCTACGCAGGATTAATTTGACATTGGATTCCTTATACCACCTGCAGACACTCAGTGCTTTCCAAACTCATTGAGCATTAGTCATCCTTAGAGCTATGTGCCTTCTTTGGTGAGTAAGTGAGCCAGTTTACTGAATGACACTTGAAACATCCCTGCTTGTTCTGGGAAAAATAAGGTTTATCCTGTGCTGAAACCAAATTCAGCACAATCCGTAAAGCATGAAATTAGGCATTGCTTGTGACAATAGCACTGTAGATGTGGCATGCAAGGAAAAATTTGACTTTATACGTGACTAATCTGACAGTCTGTAGGCGACGTAGAAAAAGAGGGTATGTATAGAGAGCTGACAGCATCTATCCCCACACCTGATAGGGGTCAGTACCTGAGGTGAGATGAGAGCATTTCTGGAGACAAGCAGGAGGCCACCCAGACCCTGAAGACCATCTACAGGAGCCCCCAGTTTCCCACCTGGATGGGTAGACACATATGGACAGTACTCCTGGTGCCCCCCAAAACCTTTCTCAAGTTCCTCGGTGAAGTTTCCACTGCTCGCCTTCCAGTCAGTCCACACAGCTACAACGTGTTTACACCTTCCCACCCACCATTCCCATCCCAAACCTTCACTCACCGAAGCAGTTGTCTGTAGGACAATGAGCTGGGCAAGGTTAAAAAGGGAAAGGAATTGGGGGAGGGAGGAGTGTTACACTTCTCAGCTGAATCAGCTCTGGGTGATGTCGGGATGCTCAGCAGCCCACAGTCGCGATGCTGTGGGGAGAGCGCGGGGTCCCACGCCACGACAGACCCGCACGATGCGGACCCCGCGCACTCTCCGCCGCGCCACGGCCGCTGCCGGGACGAAATCCCGTCCCTACCCTTATCCCCATCCCCATCGCGGGGCACTCACCCGGGCTGCCGGCGTGTCCCGCGGCGGGAAGCGAGGAAGGGCGGCCGAGACGGTTTCGGGACGGAGGAGGAGGAGGGGGAGGTGGAGGAAGACGCCGTGGGGAAGCGAGGGGCAGCGACCCGGCCGGTGGGACCGGGACCAGCCCCAAGCCCAGCAGCAGCAGCAGGGTGCAGGCTGCCGGCATGGCGCTGGGGGTGGATGGAAGGGGAGGCGGGGGGGGGGGCAGGGGGGTGGTTGTTCACATACCCGGAGCGGGGAAATGAATAACCACGTAAATAGCGAATTTTAATTAATTCCCCGTGCCCCCCCCCCCCTCGGGGCGGCGCCTTAAAAGTGCGGGGTGCCCATAGCGGAGGGGGTGAGGGGGGGGCCCGGCCAGCAGCGGCAGCAGCCTGCGGCCAAGTGTCGGCGCCCGAAAGTAAAAGGGCAGGCGGCGGAGGCTCCTCCTCGAGCCTGACATCACCCAGCCGCGGCTCGGCTCGGCTCGGCATGGCCCGACTCCCCACGGCCCCCCCCACCCCGGCCCGGCCCGGCCCCCAGCGGCCGCCCCCTCCCGCCCCGCGCAGCCGTCGGGCCGCCCGCTCCCTCACCCGGCTGGCTGCGGCATCAGTAGGAGTATTAGTAGTAGTAATAATAATAACGCTTCTTTTCACTTCTACTTTATTTTTCTTGCTGCATCTCCCAGGCGCGCCGGGCGAGCATGACCCCGCTGCCCACCGCCCGCGGCCGTGGCGGGGGTGCCCCGGTTCGGTGCCGCGGTTCAATGCGGGCAGCGCGCAGGGCCCGCGCCCCGCGCAGCGGCACCCCCGCTACGGCTGGGTCACCCCCCACTCCCGCGCTGCACAGCCCCGAACTTAAATTCCATCGAAATCGAGTCCTTGACAAATAACTTCAGCTGTTTTCTTGGTTAGAAAGCTGACTCCCTTTTAAAGGCCAGCAGCAGCGTTTGAGGGTACAGCTTCTGGCACTGGTGAATTTCCCAGGCCGGGCTGTACGGGAGGCAAAGGATTTCCCTTCATTGTTCTGAAATTCCCCTTCATAATTTCATGCTCCTAGTTCTGGGAGAGAGCACGCCACAGAGCAGTGGGTTGGGCTTTGCCGGGGCTGCCGGCATCCCGATGCGCAGGTTTAGGGTCCCCCTGAGCTCTCCCTCTGCGGGGGACACAAACCCGTCCTGGCCAACCTCTCCCCGCGGGTCGCTCCTGGGCTCTGTACTTTTCCCTCGAGCTGCTTCAGACTTGATTTCCACAAGCCAAGCAGAACCCGACCTTCCCAAGGGGAGGGTGACTGGTGACAACTCACCACGTCCGGACGGCTGCAGCCTCGAACAAGCCCGGGGTCCGGTCCACAGCCCCCCGCTGCCTTTGCTCTTCACCAAAAGCTGAAGTCGGTGGCTGACGTACACAAACTCTCCTGGAAGCCTCTTTCCACCCAAGAGGTGGCACTGATGAGCCCACACCAGCACGCCTATGGCCTTGACTTTACCCCGACCCTTGGCTTTACTTGCTCTCCTCTGCTTCTGGGCTTTTCTCTCCACGTGCGAATGTCTTTTCCCGCACCTTCCCGCACCACTTCACCATGAAGCACTCTCAGAAATCCTCATTCTGGTACTTGAATAATCATGGATGAAAGCCCTGGGAAAGGCCACCTCTGAGGCATCCCTCTATCAATCCATGCTGTAATCTACTCCCTACAGCTTTTGCCACCTTCTTGTTTCAAATTTGCCTAAACCCAAGGAACAAGTCAAGCCTGGTCAGTTTTGGACATAAAGCACAAACCAGTCACGATTATGCTTTAGTCATGCAAGCAAGCATGTCCAGTCCTGGCAAATGGAGTGACCCAGAAGCCACAGGCAACACCAAAGTGCCTGATCTACAGAGGACATTTTTAGGCTTCTTCATTCTGTGTCCAGGTATTTATCCATTCTGTATGGAATAGTTGTACAAAACAAAGTTTCTGTCTCAATAAGACAGAGACACCAATACACAGCTAAAGCTCAGGGGAAGAGCTGTAAAGTATTTTGATACTTTGGGAGATGGCACAGCATAATGCAGCAGCTTAAACACCTGGGGATATCTTTATACATGATATACAGGACTCCATGCTATCAATTCCTAAGATAGTAAGTAATAAATATGATTCTTTAGAAATCTTGTTAGTCCCTGGAAAGAAACACTTGCCAACCAGCAAATCTGACACTTTTAACTGTGCAATAAAGGTAAGGCAGCAGGACCACAGAAACCTCTCTGATCCTCTCCAGGATGCATCCTCAGGGCTGCAGGGGGCAAATGAAAGCCAAACTTCACCCTGACATGAAATGGATGCTCTCCCATCCACTCACTCTCATGCCTGAGGGCCCTAATACTGAGTGCAGAGCTCACACCCTTTTCTCTGCCTTTTCCAAGAGACTTCCCTACATCTAAGCCACACAGCAGCTCCCCGCTCTTACTGCATCCTTCCAAGCTGTAAATCCAACAAGCAGGAAGCACAGTATCAAATGCTTTTCCAAAAGGGTCTCAATAAATTCTTCCTACTGTTTCACTCAACAGGCCCATGGAGAGCCATAGCAGACACAGGCAAATGCAAAACAAACACTTCTGCAGGAACAACCCATGTCGGTATGGAATGGCTCCGTCTCACCATTCCCCCGTGGTGCCCCCATAGCACAGCCCACCCTGCAGTGCCACTAGCTAGGAAAGCAGGGAAGGCTGAATTAACCCCCTCTGGCTGTGGGGGAAGGGGGTAGCTGATGTCCTCCCAAAAACTGCCATTAAACCTGCCTGACCTGCTGCATTCCTGAGCCAGACAGGGCACTTGTGGCCATGACAGGGGTGACCATGAGGACCATGTGCCTGAGCGCAGAGCCAGCAGCAGGGAACGCTGGCCACAGGGTGCCGTGCCGCCCTTGGATGAGCCACATCCTGGCAGAGCTTAGTTTAGGTGGGACAGGAATGCCATTGCAGCCTCTGAAGCCCAGGGCAGTGGTGAGCTGCCTTCACCAGCCCCAGCAAAGGCCCCACAGGTGTGAACCCGTGGGCCTAAAGCAATACTTACCATCAGAAAATAATCTCTCTGCTCTCTCCATCATGGCTCCATGAGCAGCACATTATTTACAAGCACCTGGAAAGGAAACACTGATATTCAGGCAGTTTCAGACTTCCCAAATGAAGTCCCTTCCCCCATAGGTGTCTGATTTGTCAAGGTTTAGTACCTGTAAATTTAAAGCTACTATGTTTTCCTGCCATCTTATTTTTTATTCATACCTTCAGGGTTTCGTAAGGAATATAAGGAGTCAATTTATGACTGATATTTTTGAGCTCCAGTTTCAACAGCCACGTGTAAACAACTGAGAAAAAAAACCTCACTTTGTTGGTTTTTATTCAAAAGATATTCTTTTACCCATTGGAGCTGCAGAGGGCAGTGTGGAGGGGATATCAACTCTGCCACCCATGTGATGAGTTTGACACCCTCCCTGGGGGCTGGGAAAGAAGCTTCAGTGGTGGGAGAAGGAAGAGCTGCAGCAGGATGAAAGTGGCTGTGTGGAGCACAAGCTCTCAGTGAAAGCCACCAGCACTTGGCTTTTCCCCATGTGGTGCTGGAGTTGTTTATCCCCATGGCACAGCTGCACGCTCCGCTGCTGCATCCTGCTGATGCTGCTTCCAGGGCAGCTCCAGGCCGAGGGCTGCTCCATACCCTCCTTGTAATAGGAGATTTAAATGCATGAAATCATGTCTGAGGAGCCAGATGGGCCAGGCAAAGCCTAATGTCAAGTAATGCCACAGCATCCTCCTGAAAGAGGCTGTGACCTCAAACGCCTCCCCAAATTATGTATAGAACACATTTAACGCTTCCATCTGAAAGCAAGCAGCACATTCCACACACAGCAAAGGAGTTAAAAACAAACAAACAACCTCATCAATACAGGAAGCCTCTAACAAAGCTATATATAAAACATGATTGATATTGATTAATTGAAACCTGCCCATCACCTTATTTTGGGGGAGGAAAAACAGAGTGTGTTTTTATTTCACCTTGATTTCCACTTTCCAGATTGAGGGGCTAGAGACATGTGACAAAATGTGCTGGTTCCTACGTTGTTTTGGTCTGAAATCCCAAAAAACCACGAGAGTCTCTGCAGAAGAGGCATCTCTGTAGCACTTTGTGAGGACTACAGTGACCAGTCCTTTCCCTCTGGTTCCACAGGAGCCTTCCGCGGCACAGCCCATGTCATGAAACTCCTGCAGCTCCCTTGAAACTCATCCCAGATCTGTCCAAGACTTGGATCAGGCTCATAAACCTCAGACAAGTTTTAAGCTGATGATGAATTGAGGTACAAAGTGAATATTTTCTCCTCCTGGAATTTGTTATTAAAAGCCCTGAGTTTCCAAAGTGGACAAATAGTTCCTAACTGAGTAATTTTTACCTTTGCATCTCCTCTTGATGCCACAAGCCATCCATTAAAGGATACCAATCATCCAAAAGGCACTTAATACATGACCATTATTCTTGAAATTTTGGGGGTGGTGGTATTTTATTGATTTAACAAAAACTGCTTGCCTTGTACCTCCACTGGAAGCAGCTTGTTCCAGTTATTTGATATTTGGAGGTCAGGATGGATATGGGTCTTGTGATCCCTCTTCATCCCTCACAGAAAAATGCACAACTTGAAATGATGTTGCATTTTGAATCCTGTCACTGGAAAAAAAAAATCCCACATTTTCTGGAGGGAAAAAATAAATCAGCCATCCAAATCTATCTGAGAAGAAGCAATTCTGAATTTCTTATTTATTTCTTTCAGGACATTTTTCACACAGCTCTGGTTTGGAGCACACCCAGATATTCTAGAACTGAGCTAAACACTTCAGAGCAGTGCCCTTAAATCTGGAAAGGAGCCCCCAGTGAAATTTAGAAGGGACACTTGAATCCAATAAAGTTACAGGTGTGCTCCTCTATCTCTAAGTTTCTGGGAGCACCCATGGTTTTGTTTGCTCTTGCATAAGGAGAGCAAATCCTAGGTATTGGGGGATATGAGCATAAAAATCATGTGAAAAAAAGCCACAAAGAGCAGAAGGCAGAGAGGAAAGGAGCCTCTCCTGTGCTGTATGGGCTTTAAAGTGATTTATTTTTAGCCTGCAGTTTGCTGCTAGAGCCTCTCATCCGTAGCTTTTAAGGCTGTTACCGCTGAGGTCTCACCTTGTCTCAGGTTTAAGGGATGCTGTGCCAAATCTGGGTTGCAGCAAGACACCACTGCAGAACATAGCAAGTGCGTTCTATTCCACTTTCATACAGAGCTAACAAATTTATAGGTTGTCTACAAAATCTCCTCTCTTTTATCCCTGTAATTACCTTCTCTAAAATTCACCAGGCAAGGGCGATAATTCAAATAACTTCCATTTCCCACTAACCTAAATGTTAATCCTAGGCTGGCTCTTGTGCTTCAGCAAATCTCTTCTGACCTTGCAGGTGTAAGTATGATGCTGTTTAAGAAACTCTGCCTGTCTGAATCTAAATCAGAGCCACACAGATGAGAGTAAACCACCTCATAAGGCACAGAAAGGCCCTTTCTTAATTCAGCCCATGCACACAAGCATAATTTCATATTGTCACCCTTCTTTGCTGCTTCAACTCTGTGGTCACAACTATCTGCTGTGAAGAAGTGACCATGGCAGGTGTGTGATATTTTGGCCACCATACACAGCAATAACCATTGAAGGAAACTCAAGGCTGATCAAGAGAAGCCAAGAGGAGAGTGAAAAAAAGACAAGTTTGAGCTAAGATATGGATTTAATGAGCTTGATTCTCCCTGTGCAGACTCCTAATGGGACACAGATCCACAGATCCAGGTGGATGACAATTTATACTGAGAAACTTGTCTCTTAATGCCAACATCACAACAAAACTTCACTTTTCTTCTGCCCATTCTTAGTCCTGACTATTTCTGCTGGAAGTTTTTTGAGGCATAAAATTCAAATTTCTGGACCCACTTAGTGCTAAGGGATCATAAATGCAGTATGAGCTTTCAGGCAGTACTGGAAGGCAAGTAATAAAATATTTATCTCCACCCGCCTTCTGTGCTTGTGTGCTCTGCAAAGGAAACCATCAAAAGTAGAGCCACAAATTTACAGCTGGAGCCTTCAAAAGGAACCAAACCGTGTGCCATTATCCACATCTCCCTCAAAAACAAATGTTTTCACACCTTGACCCATTGCAGAACATTTTCACTTCTTGCATAATAATAGTAATAATAATAATAACAATAATAATAATAATAATAAAAATATCAAATTTCAAACCAAAAGGAAAATAATTATACATGATAAAAAAGCTCACATGGCTTAAAAAACAGTAAGGCCTTTCCATAATTACATTAGCCAAGCTGCAACCTTGATATACAATGAGGCATCGGATGCTCAGAGCTGGGCTCCAAACTCACCTTCAGGGAACCTGAAGCTTCATGAAATCCCCAGCATGTGGAGGTTCAGCTGGGCTCTCAGGGGATGAAAGCAGTACATTACCACTCACAGGAGCAGTCCCCACCCACATTTCTTCCCTTCAGCCACTAAATGTTAAGATGATAAATTCCTGCCCACCTAATTTCACCCTTTTTTTTTTTAGAGTGCTACCAAAGCTACAACCATTTTTGAAGTGACACCATAATCTTTAGCTGTACAACTGCTTGCTGTCTTTCCTGGTGGAAAAGTTTCCTTGATGCGCAAAGCCCTGCGTTCCTGTAGTGTCTCATGGGGTCTCCAATGCTCCCCAAACTGCATGATTACTGGTGCTAAAACAAGGCTTCTTGCTACTCTTACCATTAACCACACCAGAGCTAATGCCCCAGGGAAGATCAGCATGTCCCTTTCCAAGCATTGCCCAGGAAGGTTGTTGTGCTCTTAACCTGTAATGGAGCAAGGATTGCACGATGCATTTCTCCCTGCAGCTACAAGGGAAGGAGCAGGTGCCTGTGCTTACCAGGCGATGGAAGGAGCTGTTTCCTGCTGTGGTGGTGGAGGTGTCAGTGAAGGAGGTGCTAGAGTTTCTCCAGCAGCAGCACGTGGAACCCAAAGACCAGAACCCCCTGGAGCAGTGTGCTCTGCAGAGCATTCCCTCCGCTGCCAGGGCTCACGAGCAGCAAGAGCCATGCAGCGCTGATGCCAGGACCACCGCTGCCTTTCTCCAGACGTACCAAGGCACACCCCATCCCTGCACCCCAGAGCCCTTCAGATGTCCACTCCCCAGGCCCCTGCATGGCACAGCACAGTGCCTTTCCCTGGCAGCCAGCAAAGGCTTGACCAGCACAAAAACACAACTAGAATGTTTCCAGAGGATGCTCCGGTGCAAAGGGCTGCTGGACAGTGGTGGCAGGAGAAGGGGACAGCTGCTGCACACCTAGCTGAACGCAAAGCTGTGGGACCTCCTCCCACTACTGCAAGACCAAGGGGGACCAAGGGCCCATCGCATCCCCGTTTTGGGGACAAACAAGGGCCACAATGTTGAAGAGGCAAACACTCCCCACCAAATTATCTGATTTCAACCAGTGCAACTCCTCAGTGAGTGAGATACACAGCCAAGGACCTTCCCCACCCTCCCTCTCTGGATCTCCTAACTCATGCCTTATTTTAAGAAGGGAATTAAATTGTTTAGTGGCCAACAAAGAAGCTACCTAGTAATTTCTGCCTATTAATCTCTTCATGCCATGCTCTTTTGTTCAAGTTACAGAGAAATGTGGGGCTGAGCAGGAGGACTCAGGAGGAAAGGGACCACACATGTGAGTGGACTTTGTGAAACACAAGATTTTACAGTAATGGCATTATGGTCAGGTATGAAACTGTAACACAGCACCAAGCAGCTGGCCAGCAGCCGGGCAGCACCAAGGAGTGTTTGAAGTTTGCAGAACAGGGGTATCTGCCAAGGTTAAGGATGCTACAAGCACAGGGAAGGCTCTCTGGAGCCACTGGCCCCAAGAGAAGCTTCAACGTGAGCCCAAAATCCACACAGCAGATTCAGATTGTTTGGAAATGAACAGCAAGAGGCAGGCAGGAAGGAATCCTGGAAAGGTGTTTCCAACACTGAGTGACTGATTTGAGGTGGGTCAGAGCAGGTCACACAAACACAACTTTCCTCTTGCCTCTATTGAGATAATTAAGGTTAAAAGCACTTAGTCAAAGACCTGCAACCTTGAAAAATGAATACACTTTCTGCAGTGCACCAAGGTGGCTCTTTTCTCCATGTCAGCAGAAAGCCTCCTGTGCCTCCCTTTGTAAGAAAACTGAAAGAGACAAAGCTGCAGCTGGCCAGGCCATGGGATGGGACCCACCCCACTCAGTAACACCAGGGCACTGGCAAGTGGAATGATGCTCAAAGGCATTGAGCGTGCCCACAGAAGGATGGAGAAGAGTTCCTGGTGTCTCAGGCTTTTATTGCACAGAAGGAGAAATAAATAATCTAAAGGCTGAAATTATCAGAGATGAAACAAAGTGGAAGGCAGTGATTTCCCCCTCCTTGTAATGTCAGAACTGATGTGTGGTGCTGGGAGTAAACTTACTTTGCTAAAGCAACTCTGAACCATCTGTCCCTTCAGCCAGGAGGTGCTCTAAGTGGGCCCAGCTATTTCATCAGGTCTCAGCTCTCACATCAGAAAGGATGTGGGAAATAACTATGAAGAGCTTCTAAGACATAATTTCACAGTTTTACAGAAGAGGTCATTATCCTGCATTACTGCATTTAAATGTGTGATTTCAGTTGTGAATATACTCATAATTTTCTCATACTTGCCACTGATTCTGGCCTATTGTCTAATGTCTTAGAATACTTTCTAAGACCTTGGTAATTGAAATGCTGAGGTAGAAAATACTGTATTACAAGCAGGGAAATTCATGCCTAGAGGAGAAGTGAATTGACCTGGAAGGTCGCATCCATCCGTGGCACAGCTGGGAGTGGGGCACCAGCTCCTGCTGTCAATGTCACTGCTCCCAGGCAGAGTGTCCCCAGTCACCCAGAGGACATCTGAAATGGGGTGTTGTAAGCTTTTAGAGCAGCAACTCTTTTTAGAACTCAATAGGGCTTATAATTGAATTCCTTAAAAGGGTTATAACTGTCTTCAGTAACTCACCACTTCCCTGGACTGGCCCTTTCATTTCCATTTTTCCCCTCAGTTTGGGTAAGGTTTGAAGCCCAGTAATGTTGTAGTTTGCATAAACAAACAAGCCTCAAATACATAAATAGCTATTCACATCCTTTGTGCGTATATTCAAGTATTTCAAAAAGCACCCGTGGCAGCCATTAGCACTTCTAAATGCTTTTTGAAGTAATGGATTGATTTTTCATGTGTGTGTGTGTGTGTGTGTGTGTGTCCTTCACTGGAACTGGCTCCCAAATTCCTCTCTGCTGATGAGCGAGGACTGGTGATAGCGGTCCCGTGAGGCGAAGTCTGCGTTCTCCTCAGTGAGCTGCTGGGTCTCCATGCCAACTGTTGCAAAGGATGGTGTCACCACAATCTGCTCCTTGGGAGTTGGCCTTCTCCTGCAAACAGAGAAGCAGAGGTGCCTGCATCACCCCTTTTCTGTTATCCATTACCAGCCATGCTCTCGGCTGTGCAAGCAAGGCAGGGGGATTCCAGAAGAGGCAAAATCCTTCTTGGTTTCCCTTGAAGGGACAGAGTTAACCTAAAAGAATTTTTCTTAGAAGGCACAAAAAAAAAAAATTGTGGCTAATGGGAGCAAACAGCCCTTTTTACAATTAGGCAAGAATAACTCTGAGTATGCAGGAAGGGGCAGAAAGACTGCTTAAGGTAATAAGTAAGTCAATTCTTCCAGCCCTCTCTATGCTCATTAGTGGGTCATGGGAACAACGAGCAGTGGGTTGGTCACTGCCAAGTGACTGGTACCAACCTGCATGAAGTGATCAAAACCGACTTAATCCAGCCAAAGAAACTGAAATTTGCTGCTGCTCCTATGGAGAAAAGGCACAAGAAGTCAGTATGCTGCTAATTCTCTCATAATAGCATTACACCACTGAATTTTTGCATAAAATCTCAAATCCGCATGCTTGTTATTAGCCTGCAGTACCCAAGGATTTTGTGATAGTGAGAACATTCCTGCAGTCTTCCTACATGCTGTGGCTTTAAACAACTGTCCAGGTATGAACCCAAATTTCCTATGGAGAACAGATATGTGTTCCCATCCCGACAGCTTGTTAAAGCCCAGTAAAGCTTGAGCAAAGCACAGACACCCACCACAGTACCTTTCACTCCCTGGACTGCAAAAATCCCCACTGCAGATATGGGGAGACAGGAGGAGGCATTGAGCCAACCTCAGCCAGGGTGGCTGTGGTCTCACCATTCAACTCCTCTTGTCTGACCCTATAGAGAGCTGGCTTAGCTTATTACACCAACACTGATTTCTTTTCTGATTTCTCAGTGGAGTTCGTTTCCTGCACTGCATCCCTGCAGGGGCAGGGGAGTGCCAGAGCTGGAAGCAGAAGCAGCAGGAGAAGTTTAGGGTGAGGGACAGGGAGAACCAAGCCCTGTCAGCGCCTGCTGGATTTGGCTTAGGCTGCTGGGGAGGAAGAGGGAAAAGGGATGTGTCAACCACAACACATTTTTTCTCCCAAAGTCTTCATCTAGCCCCTAATCCAGAGCTTCTCTCAGGCCAGTGTCTCCCATCCTTTCCAGACAGAAGGGCTGTTTGATCCTTTGAAGAACAAACTCCAGACCATCAGAGCCTTGTGACCACAAAATAACATTCCCTCACAGCCAAGTAAAAATCAGGCTGAATTTTGAGCATTCACTTCTAACATTTTCAATGCCATGCATTGTTTTACTGTATGCGTGAGAATGCATGTGCAAAAGAAACCAAGAAAAAAATGTCTAACTGTGCTACTATTTCTCAGATCAGCTTCCAAAACCCTCTATACACTGACAGAAAAATTCTTGTTAAGTAATTTTTGATATTTCAAAAGCAGATTACAGAGATACAATACAGTGAGTATACAAAGGCAAAAAATACTCCAACACCTGAAAACATTATTTGTGTTTTGTTTGATATATGGGGGCCATAAACAATTTGATTAAAACTTACATATATTTCAAAATATACAAATTAGCAACTACTATCCACAATCTAGCTCTTTTCTACTGTCCCCTACAGATACACAGAAAGGAAGTCACTCAAGTGTAGAAAAAGAACAGTTGAACAATGTTTGGAAGGTGGTGATTAGTTTTCGGCTTCTCATCATGTGCATTTCTGAAATCTAGTATGTACTTATCTACTGGCTAGTAATCTCTCACCTAAACAAACCCAGGTAGCTATTTCTGCACATATTGCATATGAACTCAGGCTTTTAATTTTTCTCATCCTGGACAAAAAACTGCACATGCAGGCATGCACTCAGCTATGCACCTCACACACCTGCCGATGGATGGATGGATGGATGGATGGATGGATGGATGGATGGATGGATGGATGGATGGATGGATGGACGGACTCATGAGCAGGTGAGGATGCCCACACCATGTCCCTTCAGAGACACAGAGCACTGCAAACCCCCCCCCCCAACTGGCCTTGCCAAGGAGCTGTGGGCTCTCATGAGCTGCTTGCTGAATGTGCTTCACTGTTTAATTTTGAAATTGTTTAAGCCAATCACGTGCACAGATCCTTCTAATGCCCTCTGCCTTAAAGTATTTTCCCAGATTATGTTCCCAACATATTCAACGTGTTCAGCTCTGGAATCAAAAGGCTCTCTTGTTCCACAGTTATAAATGTTGAGATTTGATGAGACACTCATCATAATTCCCATTTTCCTTAAACTTCTCTCAGGTAGGTTTAGATTGATTAGGTTTAATAAAACTTATTTATGGCAGATTTTTCTCATTGCTGGGACACATTTACAAACTGCCATCCCTATCAAATATTAGTATCTGGTTTTGCTGTTTAAAGCACAATATAACAAAACAACAAGCACCACGTTCAAACTATCACACCAACGGTAGTTACAGTTAGAATCCAACAGAAAATTAAAGGCTCAGAGAGAAAATGTATTAAAAAAGCAATGAAACAAATTGTCATCGTTCACTGTGTCACCCACATATTAAACACAAGAGTCTCAATTCCTAATTAAGTTAAAGTTTAATGAATTTTTAAGCAGGTTTAATAATACAGAGGAAAAAAACTCACCAAGAGGGAGTCCTGGGCTGACTTGGCCAATGTAGAAATACAGAATAACTGCTGCTCCCAGGCTGACAAGGGTGTAGATCCACTGAATGACAAACATTATGATGAGGGACACAATTGCCTGTTGGAAAGATATGGTTTGGGGTTACCCCAGAGTCTGGGAGGTAAGACTATGTGGACAGTCAAAGCTCAGGTTTCCATGTTACAGGGAGCCTCGTTTGGTCTCACTTAAAAGGAGGGAGCGCACAGGTTTACAGCGTCACCTTCAGCAGCATGGAGGCAGCTCCAGTGAGCTACCCTGACTCCCAGGGGCAGCATGGGTCTCTGCCTGGGCTTCTCCAAGAGAAATACCCAGAGGCTGACCAGCTCAGGAGGAGGTTTGGCTCAAGTTGCAAACAAACAGGGGCAGAGGTAGCATCTCCATGGGAGATGTTTGGAACAGCAAGGGGCAGCACACAAAGAAAGGGCTAAAATGGTCCCATCTGACACAATCAGTGAAGCTCAAAGAGAGAGGGCAGAGGGGAGAGGAGCCAGGATAAATAAACACATCCAATTTTTGCTCTTGTGATTTTATTTTGCATTGTCAATCCCATCCTGTTGCTCTGTTGCAACCTCCTCCAAAGCCTGATTATTGACAGGAAACCAAGTTTGCTTTAATGAGCACATCCATCATCTCCATAAGCAAATTCCCCCGCAAAGGCAGAGAGCTGATGGCTCTGCAATGAAATGCACTTGGGAGCCACAATATATACGAGCCCAGAGGTGGCATCAGCACACAACTTCCTAAAGATGCCATCCTAAAGAGGGGCCACCACTCCCAGCCCACCCCTGGTGCTGCAGCCCAGTGGGACCCCTCACCAGGAGCTGGCTGCTGGCAGGAGCAGTGGTGAATTTGAAAAGCAGGTGTCCAACTCCATCTGGGAATTAAACTAACGGGGTTTGTTGGGTTGTTTGAGTGGGTTTGTTACATTTTATGCACAGCTATGAAATCCTCATCCATGCAGCAACGCCATATGGCTCATTCATTATGCATATCTGACCCTTTCCCTGTCATCTGCCCAATAATCCATCTTCCCAAGATGAATTTAAGTGTCTTAAACTTCTCAGCAACTTAAGGCAGAAGCTGTTTAAAAGTTATTTAAAGTAACATGCTGTAGGAATGCTCTCCTTTCCTCCCTCAAAAGATGGAATTTCATAGCCAGGCTGCTGGTATCAGGAAGTCAGCACTAGTGAAACCCCACCCCAAGCTTGCAGAAACTGGCCCATTAATAAAAGCAACACAGCTTTGAAGACGGTGTCTCAGTTCATTACACAGCAAGAAAAAGCAGACTGGCACACAGTGAGTAGAGGGATACAGATTTTTTTTTTTTCCCCCCATGCGTCCATGCATCTTTAAAGTCCTAAGACTCCAGACTTTGAATTTTGTACTTTTGAGTTGGGTTGGAGCTTGTTTGTTTGGGGTTTTTCCTGTTATTTAATTTAATATGCCATTGGCTTTCCCTGAATTCAAACTGCTGGATGCATGGTACCTTGAGTATTTAGTTCAGGTGATCTGGAATATGAGAACCAAAAGCCACTGTTAAGGTACTGGAGTCCTTACACTGCAGTATGTGATGAATGTCCTTCTGTTTTCCACTATCACAAAACGCTGCTCAAAATAAAAGAAAAGTGCTTACACCAGCAAAGGAAATCCAGTGGCTGAAAAATCTGGAATAGAAGGTTTCTGGTATTTGTTGAATTCCCAGTTCTGGATTTTGTTGCTTTATAGATGATTCTAAAGAAAATGGGAAAAAAAAATAGAAAGGAGCTATAATGTGGGTTTTTTTCCTCTACTTTACATTACCAGATTCCAGGAACCAAAGCAAAAATCCTAGCTGACAGCTGGGTATGATAGAGTTAAACCAAACCCTCTAAAATGAAAACTGAAAAGAAGTGCAAGGAAAAAACCAAAAAGTTGCCAGCTTGGCTACTAAGTCCATTTGAAGGCTGCATCTCTCTATCTCTGCCTCAGCTTCACAATTTGTGAAATAAGAAAAATAATACTTTCCTCCCTCAGAGGGGTTTAGGAAGCTTAACTGACTAATGCTGATGAAACACTACAGCACTGGGAATGACAAACTCCACGCACACGTGCTGTATCAAATACCCACATCACCAAGAGAACAAATTCAGATCTTCACCTATGGATGTTGAGTTGAAGACTCCACCTGTGTTGTGAGGACCACTGCATTAAGATAGCCTGAAGTTTTAGAGTCACACAGCTCCAACCATCCTACCCCACACCAGGATGAAGTAAATCCCAAGATACACCTAAACCCTTTTTAATGTACAGCGTTCAGCATGCCTGTGAAGAATTATGAGTATATCGTAAACAACCCAACACTAAATTTAGTCCTGCCTGCTTTCCTGTGATTAATCTTCTGTAGGAAATTGCATTGGAACTTCTCCTGTGATGCATTGCAATGAACTCTACCCTCACCTGGAATGAATGATATTATTGCCATGAATCACTGAATGACAGCCCCATATAAAGCTCGTTTCATGCCTGCCTTCAGGAAAGCACTGGGAGGACCTAGGTTATAAACAATTTCCTCTGAACATGGAGATGTCCATCTCCTACAGCCCTTACCTTCTCCCCCTGGGCCAGGGAGCATCATCACTTCACTGCAGGGCTGCTCCCTCTGCTCCAGCCTCCTGGGTCTGTGCTGGGCATCCACAGCAGGTGATGAGCCCAGACCTGCGTCCCACTGACCGCCCTGCTCAGCCACGTCCTGCTGCCCCTCACGGGGCTCCGTGGTCTCATCCCAGCAGGACTGAGCCAGGGGAGCATCGTGATGGGGATCCAGGAGAAAGCTGTCTTGTAATGTCTGCTTGGCTGGCTTCTTTGCCTTCTTTCGTTTGCCCTTTTGGATTAAATTCTCAGTTCCTTCTCTTTTGCAAGTACTTGGCTCACTAAAAAATGGTTTAAAAAGCTGGTCCATGTCTTTTTTGAATTCCAGCAACGTGCCATTTGATCTGCTTTGAATTATCCCATCTGCTGCATGGCTGGAGGGCTTGTTGAAAATTAAAGGCTGAGAAGAATGAGCAGGTCTAGCAGTTCCCATCTGGGTCTCTTCAGGTTTCTGCTGAATGTTGTAGCTCAAGGATAGTGAGAAATAAGAATAGTCCACAGCAATATATGTCAGCATGAAGCTGATGGTGACTATGGGAGCAAGAACATTCACTTGCCCAATGAAGACAAAAGCCATGGTGATGAGACTTGTTAAGCAAATCGCAGCCACTGGAGTCTTGTTGGGGCCTTTCTAGTTCATAAATAAAACAAAATTACATTTAAATTAATAACCATGAACCTTGCCATGAGGATTCCCCACTTGCTCAGCTGCCATAAGTGGTTACCTGGGCTGTCTGCAGTACCCCCCTAGTCATGAAATACATGCATGTGCAAACAGAGGCTCACAGGCCTAATAAATTAAAGAACAGACTGGAAGCCAAAAGCTGTTGAGCTCCCACTTCATCCCTAAACCTTATTCAAGCTTTGTCTTTGGTAAATTCATCTACTCTCATTCATATCTCCATGGTAAAACAATGTCATTAAAGCAGCAATAAACCTTCAGAGAGATTTGTGAGGCTTATGGGAAGTCTGGCAATAAAACGTGTTAATTAGAGTTAACTGTTCATCTCTAATTATTCTACAGGACTCTGCATCACTGCCTACCCAAAAGGCTCCCTCATGCTGCCCTGGGAAAAGCTCTGCATGAAGCAGTGCCACCTGCACATCAGCAGCTTCTGGCCGTGCCCTGACAGGCAGCCGAGCTGAGCCCATGGTCTGCCGAGCCCCTGCAGGTGGGGTTCCCCTCCTCCCACCCACCCCAGCAGCAGGTGGAAAGCAGCACTGAGGCTGGCAGGTGAGGAGGCTGGGGGTGGCAGCCAGCCCCAGCAACCCCAGGCACGTGTCAGGAGGGCAGGGGAAACATTGCCTGCCCCTGTCCTTTGGGACTGGGTGAAGGCAGGGGAAGGAGAAGGAAAAGAGACACAAAACAAAGAGCACTGGCAGTGGAAATACCTGAGTCTTTGGCTCATGAGCTTTAATCCCAGGTCTAACATATCCTTCCTTGGACCAGGCACCATTTTGCCACCTGACAAGCCTATGCAAGCTGTGTAAAGACTTTGCTTAAAAATACCTTACAAGATATCTTACAAAATATCTTTTCATTTAACTGCATTTACTTCTTTAATAAACATACTGCTTAAATGGAAACTATTTCTGTTTCCTCCACTCTTATTTATTAATAGAAAAGGGGACAAGTTCTGGACCACTACATCTTTTCAGAATGAACAAAAATACATCTCAGGGACAAAGGAACACAGATCTCAGAAAGCATCTTCAGAAAGGTGTACTGAGATGGAGAACAGATGGGAGGATCTCAGGATGCATCTGGCTTGGATTTAACTCCACAGAAAACATTTGTGTCCTTCCCATCAGCTGGGGTTACGGTGACCACACCACCTTCTTCAACCATGGAAAAGAAGAACTGATGTGGAGTAGATTGGTAAGGACAAATTAAATGAATTTACTCTCCATAAACCAAATCTTAAATAATTTCCAAGGTGGTAGAGTGATGGAAGGGGGAAAAGTGATCTGCCTTTGATCTCTCTCCTCTTTTTGAGCCCTTCCCATCATGGCACTCTGCTTGGAGTTCAGAACAGAAAATTTGACAGAAAGACAGAAAACTATCGGAGAAGAGAGGGAATCAACTTTGCTAAACCACTGAGAATTTCACAAGGGTTGCCAAGTAAAGAACAGCTTATTCTGGGATCACCTGAAAACTGCCTTCAGGAGCTGGAATTTTTTGCAGTCATTATTGTTCCTGATTTCCCTACAATTATTACTATTACTTTTGCTATTATTATAATTTTTAGTTTAGAAAACTGCTTTGAGACACATAAAACAACAGAGAGAAAATTATTATATTTATTAAATATTTTTAAACATTCATAAATATTAATACTGAAAAATATTTTTCTGTATTTTTAAGCCACTCTGAAGGAGCAAAGCATCATAAGGCTTTTCCAGACACTCTGTACAGACAGTTAGATAATGCAGATTATTGAGAGTGATGGAATTATTTTGTCCCTGTTCAGAAAAAGGGAAGATCATGTATGGATGTATAGCCCAAGACTACAGAGTCCTTGGTGACTGATATCAGTAGAATGACTCATGCATAAAGACTATTCACAAAGCAAGGAAAAAGCTTCTTGTCATATGCCAAGCAAGACTTTGTTTTAATGCATATCTAAAGCTTAGAAGACCCCTAACTTAACCTTTCAAATCTATTCTTTGTTTTTATTTAATAGTGTCCTGAAGGCACCTTATCTCACAAAGAAGTGTCCTCTTCTCCACTGCACACAGACCGAATCCATAGCATCACAGCTGGTCACCGACTCAGCTCTGAGGTCACCACAGAGGATAGGAACAGACCAAAGAAAATGTACAGGAAAGAAGATTAACAAAGAAAACAGATAAAAGGTAAAGAGACAGTTACCATTTATTTCACCAAGTGCTGGGACAAAAGCTTCAGGCTTCTGCCCTGGGCAGGAGGGCAGAGGAGAGGGAGGTACTTCCTTCGGTCATGGCTGGGATCAGCACCAGCAGGGATGAGGTGTTTGCAAAAACCCCACGGGCAAAGCTATATCCTAAGTGCCTGTCCTGCTGGGCACATCTTGAAGAAGTGGGTCGGGGGGAGGGGACTGATGGCAGCCCAGGCAGGGCTGTGTGTGCACGGGGGCAGGACACAGAGCTCCAGGCCAGGGCACAGGGGTGGGTGAGCGAGGTGCCAGCACTGCACGGTGCCAAACCCCGTGGGAGGGCTCGGAGCAGAGGCAGTGCACACAGGGGACAGGCAGGGAAAGGACCACAGACAGTTGGATGCTTTTTTTTTTTCATAAAACCACCCATTTCCTGGCTTTTCTGCATATGCATGGGATACCAGATCCTGAGCTTTCCCCTCCTCACATTTCATGCATCCCCCATCTCACTCTACAGACACACAGAAATTGTGGCTTAAGTTCAGGTGAAGGTTTGACAGCAATCCTGCAGAAAGGATGACTAACCCCACATCCAAGGAAGGCGAGCATGGGGATCACATTCTCCTGGGCGATGCACTGCAGGATCCTGGGTGCTCCATACAGCCCTCCCATGCAGGAGGCCAGGGATGAGATGTACAGCCCTAGCAAAAACAAAAAGCCCACCAAGGATACCTGGAGGAAGTGGAGAGAATGCAAAGTTCATCATGTTATGCCTTAAAGACACCCAAGCAGTCTTAAATACATGTCTTTTAAGAGATCACATATTTTCTAACATTGTTAAATGAACAGAGGAAGCCCTGGGAAAGCAGCAATTTAATTGGTCTGTGGTATAAAGTACAAGCAATTAATACAGGAAAATTATCCCATAAAGGTAATTTAATACTGAACATCCTGTACCGACAGAACCATTTTACAAGCTCATATCCAAGGAATTCTTTGTCACTTGAAGCAACTGCAGCAAAGCAGCAGCTATTAGATTCCCCTTAAGTAACTGGAAGTGAGTTTATTTCAGGCAAGATCACTTATATACACAGCACATCATACAGGAAAAGCTGCCTAGGCTTCCCACCATCCAAAACAGGAAGACAAACCCCTGTGTCTCAGAGGGGAAAACCAATCCTGAAGGAAAACCTACAGTAAAACCAAATCAAAATTGCCACTTAAGTAAATGGCATCTCAAAACACACGCTCCAAAGGATGTAATACAATGACCTTATTTTCCTGTCTTCAATGAGAAAAGAATTTCCTTTGGCCAGCATGAAACATTAAAAAGAAAAAATTTAAAGCCATAGCACTAACAAGACTGGTTTTAGAACTGCTTTCTGAAGCACCCTTTCAAGCTGGGAGCAACTCCTGCAGGTGTGGAGCAAAAGGAAGGACAGCTCCTGGTGTGTCACACAGAAGTGAGGATGGGGGCCCCCTAAGCAGGTCCCCACAGTCAAGAGCTGCAAGCACAGACAGTGCATTTAAAAAACCCCACCCAAATACACAAAACCCCACAATATAAACATTGTGCAAGAAAACTTTGAAATGGGAGTGTTCCTGGCACCGCAGTGTAAGGACCTGGACAGAAAAAATAGGAAAACAAAGGTCTAGGGTCACCTGAAACACCCCCAAGTCCTACAAGACCGCAGAGGTCTGACAGCCAGCAGCCAGGCACAGAGAATGGCAAGGCATGGGGGTAACTCCAGCACAAAGGCCAGGCAGAGAGAAAAACCCCACATTTTGGTCCAAATCCAACATGCCCTTCTGAATACTCTTCTGAAGCGGGTGCTGGAGGTGCAGACAAATATCTGTGGCAGAGGATGCCACCAAATGCAGGTCCCCTGAATCCCACATGTCCTTTGCTCCCATCCCTCCTTCCATGGAAAAGAGGGTCTAAATGAACACAGGTCCTCCCAGCTTCTGCCCCCATTGAAGTCAGGTGGCACATGCTTTATCAGGAGGAATTACAAAAATTTACATGGCTAAAGATGATTCAAGGTAAATCTGACTTTTTTTTTTTTTTTTTTTTTTGTCTACAAAATCTGCAGGCAGCTAAAAGGAGATTGGGTAAAAAGCCATAAAAATCTTGCTGTTGGGGAAGGCATGTGACATTAACATCATGATCCAGAACTGTTCAAACTTCCTAGCACAACATTTCCCCATGAAAATCCACTTGGCCTTGTGAATTGTATCTTGTGGGACAGAAGGAACCTGGGGCAAAGATGAGCAGATACCAGCTCTCATCAGACCAACAGACAGACACTCAGTGGGGAATCCTCCCTTCCCTCTCCTCTAATCCTACCCTGCTCTGGGAAATACTCGGAAGAAACAAACAGTTGTGCCAGATATCATATATTATTTTAGCTGCCAAAAATGCTTGCATTTAAATGTGCTACTTGACATTCAAATCAGGGTTAGAGGGGAAGAGTCCCTTTCACCAAGGCTGATGAAAGGTTTTGCTAGGAGTTTTGAACAGAGTGTGAATACATTGCAAGGAATTGGCAGTTGGAGCTCATTAGAAGTGAAATTACTGAATCTCATTTTTGTGTTTAAAAAGCCAAACAAATATTGTAACAGAGAAAAGCAGCCAAGCACTCATTCACCTGTGATAGAAAGGCAGAGTTTGGAGGAGTAATGATCTCTCCCCACTTCCTCTCTCCAAAGTCATTAAAATCTAAAGCATCTTGTAATAACTCAAAGAAGAAACATGAATATTGCACCATTTGTTTGTCCCATATTAGGGGAAAGAAAATTGAATTTGCTTTTTTGGAGGGGGGTGTTTGCTTGTTTATTTTTTGTATTTGACAGTATTAAATATCTTCTCATTCATTACTAGGAGATTTTTCATTTTCCCCCTGAGGGCTCTGAAGTTAAAACACAGCTTTAACAATCTCTTTCTCTTCAGCAGATTCATTTAAAGCTGATTCTTTTGGATACTACA
Organism: Vidua macroura; assembly: GCF_024509145.1. Classification (NCBI taxonomy): domain Eukaryota; kingdom Metazoa; phylum Chordata; class Aves; order Passeriformes; family Viduidae; genus Vidua; species Vidua macroura. Next base: position 31,326,690 of record NC_071577.1, read on the forward strand.
CTTTTTGCCCATTAAGTCACTGACATACAAAGAGGTTGCCTTAGAGAAGGCAGGTTCATCCTTTTCTTCCCTGAAAGAGAGGGGGATTTTTTTACCTCAGCAGGTAGTGGCAGAGCCCTACCAATAACTGGGAGTTTATTGGTGGGGGGGGGGGTGTGAGAAGTTTAGAGCTGCAAGTACTTAAGAAACAAAACCAGAGTTTTAAATTGATATTTTAAACTAAAACCGTGCTACAGATCAAACTATGTAAACTTCTCTACTTCAAATGAATCATAAAAAATAGTGTCAAATACAGCGAACCCATAATTTTGGATAATACCAAATAACAGAAAATTAGCCTTTCCACATCCCATCCAAAGAAAGACAATGGCACACACCAAAATCTCTTTCTCTCTTCTTAAGAGACCTGCAGTGGTAAGGTTCATGGTGTGTTACACTACAACATCCCCTTGTGTAAATACTCTGTGTGCAATGTCTCGAGTTTAATAATCCAATTCCTCGCCCTGCAATTACAGCCTGCTAGATATGGAAATGTGAGCTGCGCTTGACTTGGTAAAGATAAGCAGGGGGGTTCTTCAGAGATTTCAATTTGGTCTAAGCTTTCACCAAAGAGAAAGGATACATGGAATAAAATATAGCATTTATCATTAGACCGCATTACCATACTTTAGCTCTTAAAGCTATTGCTGGGTGATAATGCCAAGATTTGGCATTACGGGATATGCTGGTGAATGCAAGGCTGTTCAAATCAATTGTACACTGGGATTTGCAACAGGGAAATGCCCCTGAATTTTAATGAGGGATGCATACCCAAATTCCTTAGGCTTCTGAAAAACTCAAGCATTCAGTAAGGCAGATGGCAACCTGAAAGCACCATTACATAAAACCACAAGTTACCTTCTCTGCTATCATGAAGTCATAGCGGAGTGAAGGACGGGTACAAATGGCTCCCAGCAAGAAAACGAAGACCATGTACAGAAACCACCTGCAAACAACAAAAATAAACCAATTTCTTCACAGCAAGATGAGACTATAGAGAATTCTGCCACCAGGAGAGCCAGGAAACAGTCAAATGCCCACAAGTTGGGTCTTCAGTCACTCTGCATGGTTCCTGAATGATTTAGCTTCAGGGATAAATTTGACACCAGCCCATTTTACTTACCCACTATGATGTGCAAGGGACAGCTGCAGCACAACTGCAGGTACCCCTGAGGGGAAGCTACCCACACTCCTTAGGTGTGCAGGGGAGAAATATCCCAGTCCTAGGGACAGACTTTTTAGTAGGGCCTGTAGCAAAATGCCAGAGGGTAATGGTATGAACTAAAAGAGGGTCAATTCAGACTAGCTGAAAAAAACCAAATTTTCTACAATAAGGGTGGTAAAACATGGGAATAGGCTGCCCCAAGAGGTGGTGGATGCCCCATCTCCAGAAACATTCAAGGTCAGGATGGACCTTGAATGTTTCCTCAGAGCAATCTGATCTGGTTGAAGAAGCCCCTGCTCATTGCAGGGGGCGGGGTCTGGATGGCCTTTAAAGGTCCCTTCCAGCCCAAACCATTCTGTGATTCTGTGGCTCTGCAGGTACACAGGTCCACCCATCTGGCAGCAACATTATCAGCACAGCCAGCCTGCTCTGCAGCCTCAGCCAGGATCCTCTTCTGGAGTTCTGGCCTTTCCATACTCAGGCTGGGGGATAATTTTGTCTGTAAAGCCCAGACAGCAGAGAAGGGAATGACCACAGCCTTGGATAGATGGATTCATGTGATACTTCTGTGTCCTGTGGAATCCGCCCTCTGAAAACAAGCACCATTTCCAGCGGGAATGCCTCCAAATTGTGAAGAATCTTCCTCCCTGACTGAACATTGATACACAATTAAAAGAAATCATTTCAAAGGCAATTTAGATGGCAATAAAAGCAGGCAGGAAAACCTACTGAGGGCTTTTTTTTTTTTAATATGCAGCAGTGGAAAGTTCTCCTGGAAAGTAGCATTTCCTTGGGAAGAGCATGACTTGGTGATGCAGGGCCTCTGTTTCCTCTGTCTTGCAGGTGGGTAGGTCATCTCACCTCTCTTGGCCTCATTTGCCCAGCAATAAAAGATACAAAATTTTGATACTTCTTTTCTATTTATATAGAAAAAGAACACAAGGGGGGGGAGGGACAGGTAATACCCCCCCCCCCTCCCCCCACTTTGAAATCAACAGCAGTGAATGAGTGAATGACAAAATCATTCCCCTCCCAAGCCTTGGAGAACTCTGCATTCCACTCAGGCTGCAGCAGCACAAGCACCCCAGCACCAGCACAGATCCCAGCCAGCAGTGGAAGGACTGAGCACATCCTCACTAACAAACATCTCCAACCCACCCAGAGTATGTGGTGGTAATGGATGACAATTGGAATGAGAGCCACACTTTTAATTTTCCAGATGGCTGAGTAATAGAAAGCTGATGGGAACATGAAATGGATTGGTCACACTCAGGGCAGTCTCCAGAGCAAATTTTCCCCAAGCAATGACTTACGAGGTGCCAATAGCAGCCAGAGACCCCAGAGGGACGTTGGAAGAAGGCTTCTGGAGATCTCCACTCATATTGAACCCAGCCATCACACCTGTATTTTGCAGACACAAGTGCAATTTAGAGTCAATCTAAGTTATATTATATATAATACACATTGCAATATCTAATATAATTTAATCAATCAGTTCATTGATTGTTTCAGAATAGTAACTATATCACTTGCACTGCCACACAGACAAATACTGGCTCCCATCAATAGCTTGGTAAAAAAATGTTCATGTCTTTAACAGAAGCAAGTCACCACTAACATGTCAAAGAAGCCTCTGTCCAGTTTGAACAATGCTGGGGGGGAAGCAGTATGTGAACAAATCCTATCTTATCTTCATACAAACCTAACAGGAGACAATGCTGCCCAGTTGATGAAGAGAAATGCCACTGTTCATCAGGGCAGCACATGCAGCTGGTGGTACAACCCCCAGAGCAGATCTATTACGGGTCCCTGCATTCACAGGGGACAGCCACTGCTAGAAAACAGAATGTCCTGTCCATATTAAATGATGATCACATTAGCAGAGGGAATAACAGTGCTCTCAGCACGTAGGTGGCACCTTCCAGCCAAGGGATCTGCTTTGGAAGTAGGCATTATCTCTGCCTTGCAGATAGGAAAACAGAAACACTGAGAGGGCAAGTGATTGTCCCAGTGTCACATAGAAAACACATGGTAGGACTAAGAATAAAATACTGAACTGTTATTTTAGGCCAGAGTGCAGGGTATTATACAATCAGGGACAGTCCTTAGCCTAAAAAATTACCATCTAAAGACATAAGAGAGGGAAACAGGATGAATCAGAGGATTAGAGTCTCTACATTAAGACTAGAAAGCCAAGGTACAGATTGGTTAAGGGGTTTTGTCCATAGCTGAAGGAGGAGTCATACCAGACTTGTCAAGAAAACAGAGATTCCCTTGCCACATTATGCCAAAAGTTTTCTTAGAAGACTTCAGGTATGTGCTATAAATAAAAACAAATAAATAAAAGCCTATGATTTAAAATCCTGATGGGAATTTGTGTAATTTGAAGGCAGGACCAAAGAGACTTTAGGACACTAACTTCTGCCCGCCACTGCCCCCCCGGGACGTCAGACTAATGTCTCCATAAGGACACGTGGATCAGGAGCCAGCCAGCAGTGCTGGTGGCACGGTCCCTGGGGCCAGGGTGAGGTCACCACAGAACAATGGGAAGGAAGATGCCAGCACCATGGCACCATGGCACCCACAGCATCTGGCAGCCCGGCAGCAGGGGACCGACCACATGCCAGTCCACCGTGGCTGCCAAGCCCAGCAGCCATTCCTCGTGTTCAGAGGGCATAAGAATGACAAGGTCAGTCTCTACAGCTGCAAATCTGAGTGACTACAGCTCTAAATCAGCAACAGCCCATTGCATTTTAAAGCTCAAACACAGATTGCTGCTTGGAAGGGGTTTTTCCCAAGATGAAGGATAGACAAGAGCCATGGGACCAATCTCAGGGTAAAGGGGACAAACCCAAATCAGCCAGATGGATGGCTTCCCTATTCCCTACAGACCTTGGCCTTTGATGGGCTGTCAGCAATGGCTGGGTTGCTAATCATGGAACACAAACTCTGCTCTGCTCTGTCCCAGGCATTGCTGTGAATCTTCATAGCACCATCTCCACATCTGCTCAAAGGGAATTGTAACACCTCTCCTCGCTGCTCTGCCATGAGGACAGCACACAAATGAGCACAAGGCACTCTCATGCTGCCAAACACATCCAGGGCTTTATTTATTTGTTTATGTATCTGTTTGTTTGTTATTAATGCTTTTTCCTTTATCATCTCTTTTTTTTCCCCCCTTGATCAGTCCACTCACCAGCCATCTTCTCCTGTCATCTCCACCATGGAGCCAGAGCCCTGACAACTGCTCCCCAGTCCCCACAGAATCCTGGCATTCCTCAGCTCCTGGAAGAGCTTTTCCTCCAAATTCAGACCAGATTTGAATCCTTGACACCATACTGAAAGCATTAAAAATCAAGTTCTTAATTTTCTCCTGGAAGACTATTTTGTGGATATACTTCTGAACAGCACAGCTAAAAGCTTGTCAGCTGCTCTGGTTTTCTTTAGATAAAGCTTCCATGGAGTGTTCAAGCCCTGCTCCTTTCAAACAGTTACACAACAGCTAGAGGTAAGAAAAGTTAGGAAGGCAGAAGTCCATGGAAATGGTCACAAATATGCTAAATAAAGTCTCTATGAAGCACTCTTTGATGACATGCTACTCTGCAATTCAGAGACAAAGAAAACTCTGAATTCTCTGAATTTTTCTTCCAAAGGGAACAAACTATTGTCAGAAGGACAGCTGTTAATCTCATGTGCTTCTTGGCCAAGTTTCTCAAACATCTGGCACCACCTTTAAATCTTCTAGCTTGAGTCACCTCTTCCTCATCCAAACTCCTGCCTCAGCAAAGCACTGGGGAAACACCAAAATGGCATTTTCTGGACTGAACATAAAAAAGTTGAAGACGTGAGTCATCGGCACAGCGATGACTGCACAGCCTGGGCTGCCTCGTTGCCTCCCTCCCACAGACCCACGCACGCTCGGGAGCAGCCAGGAGATGACTTCCCAGAGCCACATAAAGAGGATCTTGAGGCTGATGATTGACCTCCTGCCCAGCAGTGACCAGGGGTCACACCCAGGCCACTGCACACCACTAGCTTCTGTCAGGGCTCCCAGGAGGTCACCAGAGTTTCATGGGTTCCACAACCAAAGGTCAAGGCCACCAGAGGGAAGCAACTCTGATACTCTCAGCCACTCAGGCCAAAGCCATCTCGTCCACACTGCAATTATGACTCTGACATGACCAGGGCAAAGGTATGGACAATCTGGTAGTACAGATGTATGGGCAATGCCAGAGCCACTCTCTACCACCACCGGCCTTTTAAACCCATTGAGTTAACAAGTTTTCCTGAACAAATCAGTCTTTCTTCTGAAAATGCTTTTTTCTTTCAAGTTAAGAACACATATGGCAGGCAGTGCAGATACAGACCTATCTCAACACTCGTTGCAGATTCTGTCTGCATGTCCTTCCTAGCAGTCAAGGTAGGAAGAAATCGGGATGCTCCTTCCATCAGACACAGGCCTATCCCTAGGAAAATGGCCAATCCCTTCTGAACTCAAGCAATCATATCTGCAGATTCTCCATGGAGAAAATTATCCACCTCTCTGTTTCAATGAGATAGCAGGCTGGATTTTCCACACTGGCTATTATCTTAGAGAGCAGCAGATAGTGACAAAGCTTCTGGACAAAGAAGCATGAAAACACAGTCAAGCCAGCCAGGAAATTATGGCTGAGACACTCTGTATGTTGCTGCTATTCCCAGTGTAATCTGGTCCTGGGCATCATCCAGGCAGTGCATGAGGGGACCACCTACATTGTGTGTCAGGCACAGCCACCAGCCCCACCAGCCACGGTTTATAGCTGCAGATATGATCACTCTTGCAAACGCCCAGTGCATTTTTCAGTGAACATACTATAAAATAAAAAAGGTGGGTTTTTTTCCTTCACCCAGGAGGTGAAGAATGGAAAATCTTAGATAAGGCTTGTAGCTAATTTTTTTAAAGGGCCAACTTCTCCACTGATGTAAGCTGGCACCTTGCCATAGACTTCAATGGAGTTGTGCCAGTTTACATCATCTGATAACTTAGCCCAAAACTTCTAAATCTATTTGCTGTCATTTTGCAAATGCCAGATATGGTTTATTTCAGAACTGGTTTCTGTGCAGTGATATTTTCCACTAACGCCGCTTCAAATGACATCTTACTTTCTTGTATCACAAGACAACACACTTCTTTCATTAGACAGAAAACCTTGGGGATTTAGTAGAAAAACATTTTTTGCACAACAGAAACGGCTTTTATCTTAATTTTAAAAATGCACTGACGGCTGCATGGCTGCTGCTGGAAGCTGACTGTGGGCAGGTGGCTCCCGAGACTCCCTCCCTGTTGGAAAGTCCTGGCTGGGTGGGTATCCAAGTGTTCACCTATCACAGCACAGCAGCAAAATGTGTGCATTGAGAAGGTATTTACTAACGTGCAGAAGAACAGCTGGTTAATGCACAGCATCTCTACAGGGGTATGTTCACATCTTCCACAGCGTGTATTTCAGTCTTTTGACTGAAGCCAGCAAATCCAAGTCTTCTGTACCCGTGCTCTCCCATTTAGGCCAGCTCTAGATGTATGTTTTGGATCTCTTGGCTACTTCCCTATGATTAAATGACAAACTTGGGGGAATTAGGCCAGCTGCACTGAACATCCAGCTGAAATGGTTTAAACAGCTATTGCACAGGTAGCAAACAGACCAGCCCCTGCTTACCAGCACTCAACTGTAAAACTGGGGTAACTTCACTTTCATTGCTGCAATAAAACACAGAGGGACAGAGAAAACAACCTGACCTGGAGCAAAACACCCTGAGGAGGATACTCATAGGAGGCAGCATGGTGCTACTGGTCTGCAAAAGGCTGGGATGACCATCCTATGCCCGTCAGTTGAAACATGGCCCCAGCTGCTCCTCCTGCCTGTTTCGTCCTGGCAGGGGTCTCCCCACAGGTCCTGCTCCCCCTTCCTGAAGTGGCTGCCCCTCTTTGCTGTTACAGACACCAGCTTGCATTTCAGACATTTCTGTTTCACTGCTGTGTCTGGTGGAAATGGGTAACTAACAGCCACTTTTCAGTATATCCCAGAGACCAAACTTAAACTGGTTGAATTCAGATAGCCATCTCAGAGACAGAGGAAGAAGCCTATCCTGAAGAGATCAAAATAGTTTCACTTCAAAGAGGAACATTTTATCTCAAAAGGCCCAAACAATTTATTTCACAATTTCCGAAATATTCTTTTTTAAAAACTTTGTTACCAAAATAGCATCTTAAATTGTAAGCTAGCATATGCTACAAATTAAAAATAGTAAACACAACATTTTATAACTAAAGATAAACAGAACATTTCTGTGGGTCAAAGAACTGTTTCAAACTGGCTCAATGTATCCCCTCAAAACTAAACATCATATGGTTTTGCTGAAACTCTCCCCAGATTTCTGTTGTGTCTCAAGGCAAAGGATTTTACTTCCAGTGCTTCAACCAGGTCACTGTGGGGGTTCCAGCAGAGGTGGGTGCCACTGAGGTGGGTGGTGGGGAGGACCACAGGCTGGAGGTGACAGCCTGGGAGCAGTGCTAGCCTGTCCCTGTCATTCCTCAGTGACACTTGCTCACCCTCTGCATCTCGCTGCCTGCCCTGAAGCAGCAGCACTGGCAGCACAGAAGTCTTGACTCCCATCCTAGAAATTTCTTAATCAGACCACAAGCTCTTCCATGCAGAGCACCAAACACAGCTCTGTATTTTATGAGGCTCCTGAACTCCACAGTGCTCCAAACAGCAGTGACAGGAGTGATAGTGATGTTGTATGGTACCACTGGCACTGCTACTCTGATGGAATAATTTAAATCCAGTAAATAACCAAGCAATTAAAAAGAACACATGAAAAAGCTGTATTAACAACCAAAGTAATTATACATCATCCCAAACTGTATTTTCACAGAATGTTTGACGTTACTACTGGTATTACTACTGCTAACTAAACAGAGCAACAGGCTGCCAGGGCTTTAAACAAATTGTATCTATTAGCTTTGGCATTCTTCCTAGCAGCCAAGCATTAGCAGTGACAAAAAATCATTTAATATGGCTAATCATGGTCATTTTCTGCACAGTTTTGTTGTAACTGCTCCTTCTTCTATAACCAAGGAACCAGAAAACAACCTGCTTTCCTACACCAGTGACAGAGCTCATGAGAAAGTTTTTTTCTCTTGGGGACTCCTTGGGCCAACCAAAAATGACAACAAAAAAGAGGGCAGAAGACATCTCTGTGGTGCCAAGAGTTCAGGAAGGTGAGTTTTCCAGGAGGAAGTCTAGAGAGGCAATAGCCAGCCTGATAAGGTGGGAGAGAGGATATCAAAGAAAAATCTGAAGTCCTGCACTAGGTGCACCTGACAAAGTGACTTCTGCTACCAGACCATTCCTCCAGTCCCACCTGTTTCACAAAACAATTTCATTTGTCTCCTTGTACCACAGCAATTCTGCAACTTCCAGTGAGTTGCTTAGAGCTGATCCTCTGAAAATTCATTCTGTAATCCAAGGATTCATCACTATGGAAACTGCTTATAATCAGTACTTTTTATAGCTTAAAACACCCAGCATCAACAAAAGGTATTGTAACTTCAACTGAAGGTTACTGCATTCCCACTGGAGATTGTCAGCTCTGGAAAGGGGACATGCATCTTCCTGGCAATTTAAGGGAATGGATGATATGAAGGTATCTAATTAAGCTCATAAATATGAGCTCTGCTGACATACAAGGATGAACCTGTGACACCACGCAGCGAGTGGTGGGTCCATCATGGGCAATGGCATCAGCCCAGCTCAGACACCTCCTTAGGTAAGGATGGAGAGAAAATCCTCCTGTGCTCTTCCCACTCTCCCAGTGCAATAAAGTCACTAGGCTCATCTGACTCATCTGATTTGATAAATCATGATCAGATCTTTTAAATAGGCTTGATCCTTCTGCCCTGACAGCATTGGCCAAGATCAGTGCCTGAGCCTTGTCCTTGGCAGGGAAGGATTTACAGGACCCCATCAACCCACAGAGTTCACCAACAGTTTCTAACCACAGAAACAGAAGAGCACGTTCAAGGGAACAAGGCAGGACTACAAAAAATTTGAGATGCTGGAGGGAAGCCTGAACATTTGAATTGATCACTTGGGTCTGCTACAGCCAAGTGCAGTCCTGCTCACTTCACCTCGCACCCCAGAAGCCCCTTGCTTCTGCTCATCTCCGAGATATTCCTGTGGAGGAAAAAAGGGTGAGGATAAAACTTAACTGTACCTGTGGCAGCTGGGAAAAACACTCCAAAAACAGTGAAGAAGGACTCCCCCTGGCTGTAATCTGGCAGTGTGTTGTTGAACATCAGCTCTTCGGAGTAGCCAACGAAGCCGTGCTCTGTGGAGACATGGAGGGCGAGAGGAGAACCTCAGGAACCACCAGGGCTGCAGGAGCCCCTCCAGCTGCTCTCAGCGACCACCCCCCTCTAAACACATGCACCTGCAGGGGCTGCTTCCAAGGACCATCTGAAAGGATGAACATCAACTTACATGGTGGGGGAGAAGGCAGAAACCAGGGTTGCCACTCCTGCCCCATCTTTCTAAGGACACGCACACGAGTTTTACTTTCCAAACAAGTTTTACAGAAGACGGGGGAGGGGGGAAAGTGATGGGTGCTATACCAGTGTCATGCACCTGGTTTACTGGGTATGTAATGGAGGATCAAACCCCCTCACTACACACTTGAAGGATGGCTCAAATTCTTCCACAAGTCTCAATTTGTTAGGAAGGGTTAAGCCTGACAGCTGGCGTGCAAGGCATTAATTAGGAAAGGTTTTAGATGCTTATAGACAGAAAACATAACTCACAAAAGCAGGTTAAATAATTAATGTGTGTGACTATTAAATAATAATTTCATTTTTAACGGGCAACACTGCTTTTTGATGGAGTATCTTAATCTGTGGAAACTTCTCCTCCCTGTCAAAAATCCAAATGCTTATGCCAGTTGGGTGTGGAAGGTGAGCAAAGTCGGTTCCTTTTTTTCTCCTGCCACTACAATCTATTTCCACAAGACATGTGACTCCAATAACTTGAATTTTCTCATTAGCAGGCAGGATGCTGTTTATGGCTGCACAGGGTGATGGCCAGAAATTAAAAAAAAGACTCCATCAAAGCTGTCCCATGCCTCAAAGACAACATTAATTATGTTTGGACAATAGATTAAACCAGAACATTAAATCAGAGCTCTGAGCACAAGACATATCCATTTAAAGTCTCAGAATATAACTAACCACAGAGCTTTGAAGTTTTCACAGAAAAACCCTATAGATAATCAAAAGTTTCCTACTACATCTGTATTCATTGTGTTGCCCAAACATGGATGGAAACACACTGATAGGAGAGGTCTCCTGCTGCTAGGCTTTGGAAAAGCACTAGCTCTCTTCGCTAGGAACGAGTTCCAGATGAGATTTATAGGGAACAAGCTCAGTGCAACACACTGACCTCTGGACCTCACAGATGTTTGCAGAAAGTGCAGTTTCTGGAGAAATAGAGGGGGAATTTGTGTAGGCTGTATGCTCCTGTAAGTCCAGACCTATGTGACTTCAACTGAAATTGATGCTCATGACAGCACAGCACATGGCCAGTCTGCAGAGCTCCCACCAAACTGCTCAAGGGAAATGTTGGTCCTTGGCCAAGTATGTGCTCCTCAGAGAAACGTTAATTTTTCATCTAAAAGGTGAACAAAATACTCATCTCATCCCATGAAGATCTGCAGACCTTCTTCAACCAGAGCTTTGAAGCAGCAGCATCAAATACATCTATGCCACTTGATAAAAGTTTACCCCACTGATTCACAAAAATCTCCTGTGAAGTGAACTCTAGCCTCTCTTGACAGTTTACTCTCACATATTCCTATCATTCAGGTTTTCCCTAATCACAAATTGTCCTTTTTGTACCACTTGCCCAGTTTGTGGAGGTCATCTGAATCCTGACCCTCTCTGCCAGGCTGCTGCGAGCTCCTCCCAGCTGGGGTTCATTTCAGGTTGAATCTGCACATTCCCTTTTCTATCTTCTGGGAAGTTAAGAAAAATGCCAAATACCATCAAACTGAAAACAGATTGTTGCAGGACCTCACCAGGCACAGCATCCTGCTTTGTAAGTAAACCATCTCCAACTGGGGTCTTCCAATGGTGTTTTGGGGCTATATAATTCAAATGAGGCACTTTGGGTGCCTTCTGTTTCCTTTCTCGTACAAAAGGCCAAGTGTACAGACCAATGAACAACCAGGCTACATTTTTTGTGGTACCATTTTGGCCATATTATGGCCACACACTGACCATGAGACCCATGAGTCCAATGTCTAACCTGCACCTGTATGCATCTGACCCCTTTCAACCTTAAGAAATTAAGTGATCCCCTAGTGCTCCATTTATTTATATGTTGTTCCCTTTCCTACTTTATTTCCCTAGGTGGAAATCCTCCGTGGAAGAGACAAAAGCCCAAAGCCATGGCAGATGTCACTGGAACCACAGAAAACAACAGCCATGGATTTGCTGAAAGAGACACAGGATGTGCCTACAGCTCTATCCCACTTCTGCTTCCTCTCCTCACAGCTCTGGCAGGTGAGAGGCCATTCCACATTTCCCCTGTATACAGAAACCAGGAACCTTCTTGACTAATTGAAGAGAAGTTCATCCAAATGTTAGTTGTCATTGCACCCTTTCTCACTCAATCACCCTCCTGTGAAGCCAACCTCACATCCCTTTTGCTCAGACTAGGATCTGCAGTCACCTCAGTTTAGGGGCACATGAGCATGGGGCTGAGGACAACATGCTGGGAGCATCTCCTGCCTGCCCATGTGCCTGAGACCAGTGCAAGACATCTGTGACCTTTCAGCTTATTAATATTAATGTGACTAATTGTAGCTGACAGGGCAATTGGGCTGAAATCATCCAAAACAAAACAGGAATCAGCAACTGAGACCGATCGGTTAAACCAACAGAGCCCTCGGTCAGTTGTTCAGAGAGTCAATTATCCACATCCCATTGAAAGTGCACTTCAAAAGGACGAGCTTCGGAAGGAGGAGGGAAGGAAATGCGATAGGTTCTATATTTGGCACTCTGATCTTCAAACGAGGCAAGATCATTTTATACATTTTTTCTGTAAGGAGATCTTTTTCTCCAGCTTACTGCTGGGTATACGATCCAAACCAGATTGCTCCCTTCTTGTTCATTACAAAATATTTGTCTGAAAAATTTTGCTCTCAATCAATTTATGCAACCCCACAGCCTCTAAATCCTGCCTTTAATGATCCTGCTCTCAGCTGGCTTGCAGAGGGCTGGAGCTGAAGTGCTATAAACAATCTTCCCTGTGTCATGCTAGAAGAAAAGAATCCGGTTCCTTCTCTGTGCCGTGTCAGCCTTATGGGAAATGCACAATAAAGAGCAGTAACAATTTATTTTCATCATTAGATACTCAATAAGTAGAAAGCAAATAATGCATTTCTCAAGTGGTTGAGCTGATCCAAATAAACAATAGGGGAAAAAAAATACTTAGAGCAACATCTGAATTATTCCTGTGATTCTTCACAAATCAAGTGTTCCAGTTGCTCTTATTAAAATGATGTTATAAACAGTAAAAACTACCTAACAAGTTTGAAATGGAAGAGTTTTCAGGATGAGCATCCTCTGTTCACATGTGCAGGGGGACAGGAGGCTGTACACCAGCCTGATGTAGCCAGAGGAGGAAGAAGATGGTCACAACTCTGATGTCTTTCTATCCATCACAGATGTCTGGGAGGAGGCACCAGCTTTCATCTGGTTGCCACTGCTGCATCCCCTCTCTTCCCTTGGGCTTTTCTTGTACTTTCTCCCACCTCTCACCCTGTGGAAGAGCATCAAAACATGAGATTTTTGGCACTCAGGACTCCCCTTATGAGGGCAGCCCCTCCATGAAGCCCAGGGTTACAGAATGGGAGCTCAAAGAGCTTGGAGAAGGGGCTCAAGGCGAAGCTGTGGTTACACAGGGTCAGGCCATTATGCAACAGCACAGAGCACAGCAGCACTGCCAAGTTCCAGGCAACCTGGAGCTCATTACAGATTAGTTAAGTCTTGGCCAAATTCAATAAGCCTGTTCACAAGCTTAAGGTTAAGTAAAGCCTGGCACCAAGGCAAGGGCTAAATAGTGCAAAAATGGAAAACCACCTTAAGAAACAGCTCCCTGAAGACAGTCCCATATTGCACTCTGCTTGTGATTAGAGATTTTAATTACGAAGGTGAATGCTGAAGGCTTGAAATGGTGAGATTTTTTCTTTTCCAAAATAAGTGAGCCCACACATTCCCTCCTGGAAGGTACTTGCTGAGATTTGCTTTCAGGGGAACAGCTGGAAGTGTTTGTCTTGCAGCACATTTCCCAGGTCTGACCTCAGCATTTTCAGGATCCTGTGTGATGTGTAAGACATGGAGTGCCAAAGAATAATTACATATCCTTGGCATAATTATCTCTGCTCTCTATCTTTTTCCCATTTCTTCTTCCACCACTAAACCCTTCTGGCACAAGTTCTGAATTCCAGCTCTTGGATGCCAGTCCAAGCGCACACCCAGAACGAGGTGCTGCTGTGGGTGCTGGAGATATCCGAGCACACCACTGTGGAGAAAACAGGAATGGTCCTCACAGCCTGGTCCCACTGTGCCATCCTCATCTGAACACACACCTCTGCTGTAAGATAAAGTTCCACTCCTCACCAACCACATGCTTACATTTTCCTCCTCCAAACCCTTAGCCAAGGGCAAGGTACAAGCCCAGAACTTCTGAGCTGTTGACTCCCCCACGGGCAAGTCAAGCCCTGTCAGGCTGGTTATCTCTCAGAGGTTGTGGTCTATCAGGTGACTGTTGGGTGTCCTAAACCAAATTAATTCCTACATAGGTTGAAGTGCTCTACAGCAGGGAAGGAGTGAAATTCTCCCCCCAGAAGCCCCTGAAATACAAATTCTTCTCCTGCCTTCAGAATAAGATCACCCATCGTCTGGTGGTGACCAAAGTCCCCCAAACACACATACAACCCACAGCTTATCACATGAGAGCAGCATATTCACTTGTCAAAGGAAAGTTAGGCATGCCTAGCTTAAATGAAGTAAAATTTGGATGCCAAAGCACCACCAGCAATAGGTTTTTCAGCATCTCAGTGTGCAATTGCAGATCCGCAGCATTAACCATCCACACAGGAACTGTGGATGTGCAGAGATGGATGCAAAGCCATGAATGTTGCCAAAACCCCAAGGACTTTATCTTTCTGTTCTCCCCTGCCCCCCTACTCTATGCAAACACCAAAATTTAACTTCAGGCAACAAACAGCACAGGATCATTTGATGCAACAGCTCTGGATCTCCTCAATGAAGTGCTGGATGTGCTAGAAAATGACGTGGTTCCAGCTGACCACAGCCATAGCCCTGCAGTGCCATACAGCACACCCAGCAATGGGCACTGAAAATGGTGCACCTCTCCAGGGGATTGGCATAATCAGAGAGGCATGAAGAGGGCACCATGGTCACAAATAACACTTGAATCACCTTTCCCAACAGAATGAAAAATAAATCAATCAAAGCAGTGCAGTCACAAGCCTCCACATCCCTCCATGTACACACCTGGCTTCCTGTGTTTGGGCTTGTTTAACACCAACATTAACAATCACATTCCCAAGCTCTTCCAAGGCTGGCCTGTTTCTGTAGCCATGCCTTCACAACTACCCAGCTCCAGCTCCCAAGGTCCTCCCAATATTTTTTCCCAGGCAAGTCCAACACTACCACTGCTGATCCCAGGCACTGTCCTACTGCTGCCACCCTGCTACAGGTCAGTTGCAGGCAGGAAAACAGGCAGAGGGCAGTAATGCTGGAGGTGGAGAGAGGACAGTGTGGTGGTCCACTGCTCAGCTTGCTGTGGCTGACACTCAACCTGTGGGATGCATGAACAGATTTTCACCAGAAAGTCCCAGTTCTCCAAGACAATGGTAAGGGAACTGATGAGTCATGGAAGCAGAGGGCATTGAGCGGCAGAGCCGTGCTGGCAAGAACAGAGAATAAACATGACATTTGCTGAACTTGTACAGGAATACAAAAATGTTTTGACATCCTCCAGGACATCTCCTGCTTCACCTTTGGAAAGACAAGTTTTGGCTGGAAGACTGCGAAGAAGCAGAAGGAAAAGAGAAGAGCTGCAGGGGAGCAGAGCTTGAGGAGGTGGGACAAACTGATGAGACCGATGCCCCTGTCTCCTGTCAGCTACCACTGCACTCGCCTACCCAGGGGACCACATGCACCCAACCCAGCTTGCCCTTTTCTGCAGCTCCAGTGCAATGCCTGTGCCATGTGAGTCAGCACGCAGCACTGCACATGCCCTGCAAGCCAGGAGCACATCAGCTCCAGGCTGGACTTGTGGGCAGCAGCACAGCTCTATAGCTGCAGATGGGGCATGTGCAGCCCAGCCCAGATGGAAAAGAGCAAACACAGGATCATTCCCTCTCCATATGTCACAAATGATGTCATGACTTTGCTTCATCTCAGTCCTCAGGACCACATCCCGCCTGCAGGCAGCTCCAACAGTCTCAGTATTTCTGCTTTAAGAATCTTAAACAGGGAAAGGGAAAAAATAGAGAGGAATTTTTGTATTGAACACATGCAGGTCAATGATTATGCAGTGATAAAAATGAAGCTATTACACAATTAACACATCAGCATGTGGCCACACTGACAGTGCAGAAAGGCTGCAGAGCATCTGCCTGAGCTGCCAGGGCACTGAGAGATGCAGGATGTGGGAGCTCCTCAGCTCCTGCTCTAACCCACCCTAACCTATGTTGCTGTTGGCAGCCCTTAGCAGAAAATATTGGGAAGAGGAGCTAAGAATGCAAAGAGACTCAATTCCCTCTGTAATTTCATCCCTAAATGTCAGTTAAACACATTAATGATCAAAAGGGCTCAGAGTGACCACAGACCCCAAGCCACAGGGAGCAGAAGCAAAACCAGCACCTCTGCCATTGCTGTGACCTCATGTGTCAGAATGATGCCAGCTGAAAATTGCCACAGCTGGCATCACCCCACACCTCACAGCAAGTCAAAAGGGCCCTCAGAAGGGCCAAAACAGAGCAGTAAGAGGCAGCCCAGGGTGGGGAGAGAAGCTCATGGCTATTTTTCCACTTGTGAACAAATAAGCTCCTATTTTATCATAAGCACTAAGGAGATTTCATGAATCAGGACAAACACCACACTTACGTTTCAAAGTCGTCAGAGCTGCAAGTAGCAAAAAATAGACAGGTTTTAGTGGGAAAAAAAGTTTGGCAAGAGGGTGGTGGTGAGGAAGGATTAGAGCAAATTTAAAGAAAGCAGGGAAGGAGTTTCCTTGCCCAATACTTTCTCTGCACCCACAATAAAGCCAGCAAACCTAAAAAGAGAGAGTATGTACAGTCTGTAATTGAAGGAGCGAAAGCCACAGTTAAAACAATCTAAAAAGGCCAAACCCTGAGAAAGGCAACTGGAATCCCTTATCTTTTGATGGAAAAGAATGTGCTCCCTGAGATTAATGACGTGTTTACCCAAAAGGAAATCGCCGCCCTTCTGAAGCAGCGAGTGTTTGTTCCTCCCGAGTCGCTGTTTTCTGCTCCAGAGCTGATCTCCCAAACCGCCTGTTTAAAGTCAACACACAATGCGGCTTCCTGCTGCTGTGGGCTCCGGGGGACCCCACCATTAATCCTCTCCCAAAAAGCACCCTCCACCGCACCTGCGTATCCCCACCAACCCCGGCAGAGACAACCCCGGGGTATTTAGATGTCACTTAGGGCCGGAGCAGCACAGGGACGCTGTCCCGCTGCCGGCGATGCTGCTGCAGGGCGAGGAATCACCCCCGAGCACAAACACCGCTCAGCCGAGCAGACAAATCAGCAAGCGGGAGCCTGACAGCGCTGTCGAGGGAAAGCACTCTGGGCGACCTCTTCTTAAATTGCTCAGGGGTTCTGCAGCGCGTCCTGCAGGTCAGCCTGCTGCAGGATGCTTCTTGGAAAGAGGTTTGACATCAGCCAGTGCAATGGTCTGCAGTGTAGAGGAGGCTTGGGGGGACATGGGATGTCTGCGCTGAGTACCCTCAGGCGAGCAAGAGAGACTGGAGCAGAAGCGCCAGGGCTGATCTGTTTGAAACTATCGAAACCCTGAAAAAAAGCGTCATCAGCCCTTGACATATTTATCCTTTTTGGTAACTGCACCCCGAACTCCTCGTGGAGCATCCCAGCTGTGAGAGCCATCAGATCACGAGCACCTCCTCTCCCTAAAGGCAATGGACCTGCAGGACTGGGTGCTAGCCAGCAGCTAAAAATAGCATAAAGGGCAGAATAAACAAAGGGAGCTGCTTAAATCTGTCTC
Organism: Vidua macroura; assembly: GCF_024509145.1. NCBI lineage: Eukaryota > Metazoa > Chordata > Aves > Passeriformes > Viduidae > Vidua > Vidua macroura. Next base: position 31,344,266 of record NC_071577.1, read on the forward strand.
CGATGTTTGTCTTTAGCTAATGGAGCAATTTTCATTTCCAGGATGCTGTCACCTCTCTCAGGTCAGGAGGTAGCCCACCCTCCCTCCAAGCTCCCCCCAGGCACACCACATCTCCTGCAGGACTGGACGGGGTGAGAGGAAATGCTAATTTCTGCCCACTCCCCATGTGCCTGCTTTATCTCTGCCTCAGCTTCTCGGGAAAGCGGAAAACCACTAACGTACACAAGAGCACACTCAGATCACAAAAGCACTGCTTAAATAAAGGAAAACTTAGGAATGTGCCCAGAAGTAGCTAGTAGAGCTCTTTGGCACTTACTCTGTCTCTACAGGTTGGTGGGGTTTAATAATTAAAAAAAAAAAAAAAAAAAAAAAAAAAAAAGCCAGAAAATGAATATTTTCTACAGTTAGAAACTCTGAAATTCTGGTTAGGAGAAAAAAAGTAAGAGGTTTTAACACAGGTGTTTCAACTTTTTAAATTCTTCTTATGTTTTGCATTATTTAATGCTAAGCACTAGAGTTGCTGTAATATATAAATCCTTCCATTACTTAATTATAATTCAATTATTTAATTTCTTTGATGTGGTATTTTCAGCCTGGCTTGTTCACTGGTATTCAAACCAGCTGGCAAAAATTATTTTATTCATTGCAAAGAGGACAAGAAGTACAGTGTCCCTTGCTCCATCCTTCTTCCAGAAAAATCAATGGGGTATCATTATCAATTACAGAATGGTATTTCTTGGAAGTCATGCCCAGAGTGCCCAGCTGTGGGAAGCTCTGAAGAACTTCTCCAGTGAAAAGCCCTAGGCTTGAGAGATCAGAATTTGGGCTGAGTTAAGGCACAACAATTGGAGGAAAATGAGTGGCAGTTCAGTGGTGATGACACACATCCTCTGGATTTGTGGAGTGACCTCCCCTCCATCTCAGAGTTACTCCATGTATAATTTGGGACAAAGCCAAATCTACACTGATCAAATCCCCATCTTTCAAAGGAAAGATGATACAACTTAATCCACCAGATCCTGCCATGAGCCTTCTGCCATCCTCATGACTACAGCACCCCATGCTCCCAGCTTCCCATAATAAATTATGGATATATTATCCACATGACAGTGGTACTTCAAAAGAAAACTATTCTTTCTGTTGACTTTTTGATTTTGTGTCTAAAATGATAGTATCTTTTTATTTTTGGAAGGTTTTCATTATCCTCTATATGCAATACACACACAGCTACAGCCTTAAGTCTTGCTTCAGAATGCAAATCAAACCATAACAGCATTTGATTTTGGAAAGGTTGAGCAAGATGTTGTCACCTAAAAGGAATTTTTGTTTGCTTGTTTGAAACTATTAAATTAATTCTGTGTATGTCATAGAATACATTTTCCCTACAAAAATCAATTTTTCAATGGATGCATTTTCCCCTTTGAACAAAAAAAGAAAAATCAGAAAGAACCACTGAACTACCATCCAGGTTAGTGAAGGTATAACCAGAATAAAATCCCTTACTTACGGACAAAAAAATGCCAAAAATTGTTAACACAAGCAAGGAAAGAGGATGAACAAAGATAAGGACCTATTTCCCACAGAGGAATGCAAACTAGAAGTGACGTGGCTGGAGGAAGAATCTAATATCTAGAAGTTATCTTAATAAATTAAATCCCTAAATAAGGAAAGCTGATTCAGGGCACAGCTGAACTGTGACTGGAATTAAACACTGGAGGAATGAAAAAAAAAGAAGAGGCAAAATATCTCCATCATTTGAAAACTATTATATGGTGGCACCAAAAAAAAAACAATACAATTAAATAAAGCTGTCCCATCCAAACACAGCAATGAGGAGAGAGGGAGAAAATGTGGGATGATATTTATCTTCCTCAAACCAGTCAGCTTTATTAGTTTTCTAGCATTAAACAAGTTGCTGCTGAAGGAGAGCCTGCACAGGAGGTTTTATAGGAGGAATGGATGGGGAAACCCCACATGAAAGCAGAGTCTAGAGAACAAAGCCAGCCAAGGTATTTCAGGATTTATTTGCAAGTTCTAGGAAGATGAGCTTAGCATTGCTTCACAGGGAAACAGCGAAGCAATTAAAGGTTAAATCAATGTGTACCAAACCTCCCGTGTACATCAGGAACTCTATTACCTACTGAGCAAGTTTAAACCTGTAACAACCTCAGCAAAGCCTCTCCTGGCTCCAGGAATGGACCTGGTACAATGGACCAGCCAGTACATGACAGCACCATTCGGTGGCACATTTTACACATTTTAGGGTCTCAGGGGAGGCCAAGACTCTGCTCATCCCCAGTAGCACGTGGCAGAGGGCTGCTCACTCCCATGGCTGCTCAGATGGAGCAGCCCAGAGAAGACTGAAGAGCACCAGAGGTCTTCCAAGCAAGGTAGTTTAATGTAAAAAGGAAGGACACCGGATTGTGCCAAGTCCTCAAGAGACCCAAAACAGTGGGTTTAGGCTGCAGGAAGAGGGAGTTAGCCTGGCATCGCTGTGACTAGAGCAGGGTCCGCGGGGACGCAGCAAAGGATCCACCACTGGAAATTTTTCGGAGCAGATTAGATGCACATGGCATCCATCCCCAGTGCAGCCCAGTAGGTGCAGGAGGGCGGGACCCGCAGACCCTGAGCCCTCCTCCCCTCTTTACCCACCTCCTGGGAGATGCCTCGGGGCGGTAGGCTCGGGAATCCTGCCTGGTCTCGGCAGAGCAGGGACACAGGGGTGCCAGTCCCAACCCCAGGTGCAGCAGCTGTGCTGACACCTGAGCATCTGCCGACAATCGAGACTGCTGCTCCTCAACACAGTCCTACTGCTGGATGTCCTCCAGCAGGGAAACACCGTGAAAACCTACCAACAAACAGGGCAGCAGGGCTCCATCTCAAACTAACTGCTTTGGTTTTTTCCTTCTAAATAAACTGCTTTAAATACCTACTTCAGAGAACCTGGACAGAGTGGTGTAGCTTTCCTCTCACTATCTAAATAAGGCCTCTAACAATGTTATCACTTTCCAAAACACATCTGTCCTGCAGCTCCTAGCCCAGACAATTGGCAGGTAACCAGTTAATAAATGTCTTCGCCAGACTGTTGAATAGGCTGGCCCCCACTCAAGAGTGATGTCAGGGCCATTCAATGCACTATAATTGGAAAAACCTGGGAAAAGCAATCCCATGTTTTTTAATAAATAAAGAGTGTATTAGCAGCCTCCTGCCTTTATCCACCACGGTGTGTACCTTGTTCAGTAGCAAAGTGGGATTTTATTTTTTTTCTGCTGCTGCTCGCACGGTGATTTCTACTTGGGATTTGATGCCAGTTTCCAGATGTGTCTCAGGCCAGGAAGTCAGCAATCAGCCGGGATAAAGCCTCTGGGATTTGCTGCAGATCATCTTCTGACACACACATCCTTCCTGCACCCTCTCTTATGATATTGGGGCACACCCCTTATGCCCAAAAATAAAATAAAACAACCCAGACCCAAGCAGAAGCACCTGATTAGGATGTTTTGATCACTTTCATATTCAATCTGTGGGAATATTTTTAATTAATTCAGACCATCAAAGCCCCAGAGGCAGCATTTGAGGCATCTTTACAACACCAGAGTGTCTATATACATAAATCACTTCAACAATTGCAGGTTCCCTGTCTGCTGGAGCAGCTCCAGGCAAAACTCATCTCCCACAAATCCTTACCAGTGGTACCCAGAGGACAGCATCAGCTCCCAGCTCGGCCATAGAACATTGGAGGGGAATGAATCCTCCAAAGCACTTGTCCTCAGAGGAATAAATGAAAATGATAAATGAGTTTTCTGGGCTCTGCGTGAGCAGCTTAGGGAAGCTGATACCCAAGCGGGTGACATGAAGGATGTGGTTTGCATGGAAAATAATCCCAAGCAGAAGCACCCTGACAGCAATATGCCTTTCAAACCTCCCTGCATCCCTAAGAAATGAACTACCCAGATTTCCCAGCCTGAGGAGAGGGGTTTAGCCCCACACAGCCAAGCTCCACGCTCACCCCAGCCACGTGGTACCATCTACTGCAGGACTGGGGAATCCCAGCCCAAGGGGACACAATTACTGAATTACTAACAAGATAATTTATTTTTCACCCCCACCAGGCATTTTAGAGGCTGTTGTTGGGCCTCTTTCACTCACGTTGTGATTCCTTTCATCTCCCCATCAAAGCACAACCAAATTAACACCAGCCCTCCTCCCTGTGATGCCCCCCCCATGAGCTCCCACAGCCGCTCTGCTTTCACAGGGCACCTGGGAGCCACTGCCAAAACAGGAAAGCAGGCGCCTAATTGAAAGGGAGTATTTGGGAGTCACCCTACACAAAAATTAGCAGAGATATGCTAGGAAAATAAAATAGTGGGCATTAACGGACAGCTTATCTTCTTTTTTTTCCGTGACTCTAATGTTCAGGATGTGAAAAGGCCAAAAAGTTTCACATACTGTTCTGAGAAATTGGTCAGGGAAAGGAGCATCCTCTCCTCTACTTTCACCGCTCCTCCCAAAATAACTCAGGTTGATTTTGAGGTATGGACCTCCATCATTAAAATACAGACATACACAAACCAAAACAACCCTGCATTGCTACTGTGAAAATTTGTAGCTAGTGCTGGGTCTTGGTGATGGGTTCAGAAGTCGAGCACTGACTGATTTCAATTCACCTGTGTTAGGTTTGCTAAAAACACTGTCCTGTGCTAGGGAAAAAGGGAATAGGGGATGTCTCCTGTCTGAAGGAAGGAGCACCAGGGTCTCTGTTTCTGGAGGAGGGACTGAGCTTTAAGTTGGGTGGCCAAAGGCAGCTCAAGGAGGCTGGTTCTCAGACAGAACAGGGAGCCCCTCTCCTTGCTACCCACCCTTGGCAGAGATCCCAGCCTGGGACTGTGACCAAGCCCCGGGGGAAGTGCCAGCTGAAGCCAAGGGAGGATTTAGGATTAACTCCAAAAAATCAGTCCCACCCCACCCTGCAGGCAGCCTGTGGAAAGCAGCAAAAGCCCTGGGGGCCAGGCAGAGGGACAGGGTAGGCTGGCAGCAAGCAGGCTGGCAGGCCCAGAGGGGTCAGCAGCATCTGAACAAGTGACCCAGAGCACTCCCGGTCTGCTGGAGGCACTCAGCTCCTCCAGTCCCAGCTCCTGGCTGCAGGAGCCCAGCTGGCTCTTGGAGCAGGAGCGAGCCACAGCAAGAGAGAGAAAAAAAAAGGAGAAAGAGCAGCAGGAAGCCCTGCTGAGAAGCCCCCTTTTGTGTAAACATGCTCCGTCCTCAGACTAAAAATAAAGGCAAACCACAGGAAGGGAGTGAGTGCTTGGACAATATCCGATTTGGTGTGTGCCTGGGTGTGAGCTGCGGGAATGGGGAGAAGAGCAGGGGACTCCACCCAGCCCAACCACACAAAGGCAGCCAGTTAAGACCTTCAAGATGGACAGGCATTCCTGGAGATTATTTAAATTCAAGTAACTGCTGCTTGGCAGATGTGCAGTCCTTTCGTGTCTGCGCAGCACTTGGAAATGTTAAGTGAGAGAAAAGGCTGCCATGGCAGAAAAGGCAGGATGGCTGCACAAGGCCCACTTTATAGGGTCAGAGACTGAGACCCAAGGCTGTGAACTGAAACCCCATAAACCTGCTATAAAACAAGGACAAGACCCAGACAAGCTGTCAGCTACAATGCAGCTCACAGCTCCAGCCTCAAAAATCACCTCTCCCTGCATGCTCCTCTGCATCTCAGTTCCTGCTGCAGCCACAGAACCAAACTGAAAACAACTGCACGCTTCTGAGGGCTGTGGAGGGCTGATCAGTGGAATGCCCACCCCAAAGGGGTCTCAAATGCTTCCCCTGGTGCTGGGCTTTGGTGCACTGCACTCTGCCATTGTCACCAGCTGCCTCTGGAGGCTGGAGCTGCAGCACCACCTGCATGTCCCACCTGCAGGCTCCTTGCAGGAGGGATGCTTTGCTGGTGGGTGCAGTCCCAAGAGACAGGCATCCATCCATCCGTGGGGCGCAGAAAGCGGACAGCACAGCGTGAGGAGGCTCCTCGGAGCCCAGCGCTCACCCTTGGTGCTGACACACCACTCAGAGGCCTTCTGGGGAAATGCAGGACTTGGGAGGATCCCCCCGCCCAGGCCGGAGGGAAACCGCGCTCTCACAGCGTGGAGACGCAGAGCGGTGCCCTGCCAGCTGTGCGGGTCCCACCCCAGCGCTGCGCTGCTCGGGGCTGCGGGGCTGGGATCCGGCCACCATCAGCCCGATCCCTTCCCTGCACTGGAAGCCCTCCTCTCTTTAGTCAGCCATGGCTAAACTGCAGCATCTGCAATCTCAGCCACCTCATTTCCCTTCCTTTCTCTATTTTCTGTCAGAAGAAAATGACAGTGCTTGGCAGTGGAGGAGATCAAAGACAACTATGTTGGCCTCCATTTGGATATGTTTCCTGCTGTCATTTGTATTCCTTTAATTCTTGCCTCCTGGTCCTATGTTCACTTTCCTACTATCTGGTCTCACCTCGAGTATTGATTTTTCTCTACTACCAGAAAGGTCTACTAGGAGCACAACAAAAATACAACACACTCCCCCCCCAGCCCCGTTTCCTCTAGAAAACAGCTTTATATGAAACACAGTGGTTTGGAGCAGGTCATTTGGTTTCTCTGCAAAACACGCTACAGCAACACAACTGCCCTTGCTTCATTCTCATTTACAAGTATTGCTGAAACTTTCACAGGCTCTCATTTGGGGCATTTCCTACATGCTAAATATAAAGTGTAAGTGCCTTTCCATAAGGCTCTGTCTGACAGGGGCGCAGCTGCTTCTGTCCCCATGCCACCATCCCTGCACACCACAGCAGCAGCACAAAATAAAACAGCAGCATGAATGACACTTGTGCCATCGGTGCTACGAGTACCCACATGACACCTCCTGCTACCCAGCCCAGCAGCTGAATCACAGCTGTCAATGAAAACTGAAGATCTTTCCTTAAACTCACTTTAGTAGGTCACTTGCAACCCCCCAAGGTGCTGCTGGACACAGAGGAAGCCAAGAAAAAGGTGACACCTTCTGTTTACTCGGCTAATTACACTTCATTATTGCCCTGCAATGTGTTTCCCAGCAAACAGACAGAAGAAAATGAACAGCACCTGGTGTGAGCAGGGCTGCAGGTGGGAGCCCCGAACCTCCCCCTTGCCCGAGCTGGAGCTGTCACTGCAGGCTGAACTCAGTCTGGGAAAAGTTAGCAGGAGAACTCCCACCCATGGGCGCTTGAAACCCCAGCAGACACCTGCCCTCACCCAGCTCTCTCCTCGGATCCCCAGCACAGCCCTGGGCAGCAGGCCCAGCAGAGTGGACAGCACAGCACAGCCAGGGTCTAAGGAGCCTCAGAGGTCTCCAGACAAGATCTCCATAGCTCAAATTCACAATCCTCCATTTTCACAGGCACAATGCTGAGTTGGGCAGCAGAAGGCTACAAAGAACACTGCAAACACAGATGCTCTCTTCTGTTAGAAAACCTCCAAGTGAAATATAACAAGAGCAGAAATTGATAGCTCAATCCCTGGTTAAACACCTAAATTAGTAAGACACCTTCAGTCATACACTGGAAACACTCCCTGCAAAATTATGGGTTGTCTCTAAAAGTACATCTGGAAGCTCTGAACTCTACCACTGTCCAAGTGAGTGTCACTTCACAAAGACAGCTAAAGAGAAAACCCCAGGGAACTAATGCCTGCTGACCCCAATGCAATGAACCCCCAGCTTTACCTGGATCAAGATGTGTAAAGGACCCAATGACAAAGTCCAGTGTTGAGACAGCCAGCAGGAAGAGCAGCAGGAGCTGGAGCCTGATGATCCACTTCACCCCAGCCAAATTGATTCCCAGCAGGGCGAGCAGGACAGCCAGGGAGATGCCACGCACTGCCCAGATGTTGCTGAGGCTCAGGACACCTGCAATGGACTCTGCAAAGCCAGTGATGTACATGGCACCTGCAACACACTGAGGGACACAGCTCTGTGAGTGCCCCGCAGGAGAAAAAGGGACCCCCATCCACAGCCCCACGCCAGGCTGTGGGGGCCTCTGTTCAGACAGACAGACAGACAGACAGACAGACAGACATTGGCTGTCACAGTACAGCCTTTCATGTTACTCTGGCCTGTAGGGACTGAACCTTATTGCTGTAAGACAGCACACTGCCGAGGCAGCAGCCGGGCAAACAGGGAAGGCTGGGTTCCACTGTAACATCTACCCTCTGTTAACACTCCAGGAGAAACTACACTGGCTTCTCTGAGAGAGAAAAGGATGAGTCAACTTCTGTTTGTCCCCTTCTTCTGTTTCTCTGGAGGAAAAGGTCCCAGTTCAACACCTGCCTGAAGAGCAGCCGTTTGTTTTCCCCTTCGCTGCCTCCTGGGGGTTATTTTTAACTCGGTGTTTAGTTTGGATGCAAACTCTGACGTTTCACCAGCTCCCCATCTTGCTGCTGGAATGGAGCCTGCACTTTGGAGGAGAGCACATTGTGTGAGCCGTGCCTCCCTGGGCTCCCAGGAAAGCTGCCTGTTTGCCTTGCAGCAGGACAGGACACACTCTGCCCCAGCTGGCCGAGAGCCTGCAGGACAGGACATCTGCAGGCTCAAACACCACTGCAGCACAACAACCCAAAACACCAGGATGTTTCACTCCAGAAATTCCCACTAGATGCCATTCCAGCAACAACCCTTTCCAGCGCATGGCATCCCTGGAGAACCAGGTCAGGGCAGACAGCTGCATTTGATACAGCTGGTGTGACCTTGGGTCCTGCAATCTCACCATCCCTGTCCACAGCTGAGGGATGTGCAGCTACCACACGACTGGAAAGGACAAAACCCCCACCCAAGACAGCAAGAGCAGAGCCCACATTCACTGCAGATCTCCCACCTGGGACTGACCCAGCACTGCTCCACTGAGGGTGTTCAGGACAACCTGGCTCATACCCGGGAGCTGCAGGATTTGTGTGGTTTTCAGCAAGGTTGATGGCATGCAGATGTTCAGACTTGGGCACCTACAGCTTGGAGATCCTGGAGGATTCATTTCCATCACAGGCAGACACCTAGACCAGGGGAACTACACCCTGAGAGTCTTCCTCTGCAGCACATGGCCAGTCATTCCCCACTTGCCCCAGTCAGAGCAGGGAATAGGGAGTACCCCATTTCTGGCAGTAGTTCCCTTATGACAGAGGTTACAGCACTCCCTGAGCATCCTGCAGCAGAGGATCAGGCTGCAGCTGGTGTAGGGCACACTGGGCAGAAAGCACAGCTGAGGAAGGAAAGGCATCAGCAGCTTTTGGGAGCAGGCAAAGCGATTTTAAGAGAGTTGCCAGCTCCCAGCCCGCAGCCCCTGTGCACATGGGATGCCAAGCCAGGGGCCAGGGCTGCTGCAGCCCAGCTTTTACGACCCTCAGGACAGGCTGCAACCTGATTGCTTTCCCAGACGGGGTCCTCTCGGAGAGCAAGAGTGGAAAATATGACAGGAAGGATTCTCATGTGTGGCCCATTTCCATATCTTGGCTTGTAACTGGGTTCAGTTCATATTTTATGGACACTTGCTTTTAATCTGGAGTGAAAGGAGAAGAGGGGATTATTTTTGGTTTGGGGGCTGTTCAGGGGTTTTGGAGATTGCTGTAAGCCAGTCAGTTAAAAACAAACCTCTATAAAAATGCTTCTCTGCTCACCACGTTTTATACTGTTCATAACATCTTTATGGGGGGAGAGGGTTAAGTTACTGCAGGTTTAAGTGATTATTTTCCACTCTTTTTGTAGACTACTTGTGTATTTCTGTGCCTCACCACCACAACAGCTCCTTGGGATCTTTCAGAAAATCCAGAACTGTGACTTTTGGCTCACAAGAAGTCAATTAGCTGTGGCCCTTACCCCTGCCCAGCTCTCCTCCCACACCAGCTCCACTTCTGCTGGCTCCCACAGAGCAGCAGCCAAGGCTTGCCTGATCCCTAAGGGTATGTGGAGCATGCCAAGGCCAACCTGCCAGTCCACAGCCACTCACTGAGCTTTGCTTGGCCACCCCGACCTCTCCTGCTTCGTTTAATTTCAGTTCCCACCAGCAAGGGCATGTCCTGGCAGTGGGGGTAATTTGGGATGCGAGGATGTGTCCTGCACGGCTTGTCCAGACACCCAGCTCCTCCACCAGGGTGGCCCATGCCAGGCAGCACGTTGCCATGCACAGGCTTGCTCCTGGGGAGCAGCGTGGGCTGAGTGCTCCCTGTGGTGCTCTCCCATGTTGTCCAGCATTACCCAGATTTTACTTGAAATGTTATTTTCTGCAGCAGGACAGCACAAGATTAATATCTGCATTACAAAGTTTCCAAATTTTCTTTGAATAAGTTCTTTAAATTACCTGGCCAAAAATGTAGAGGAGGCCAATGGTGCCCCCTACTTGACCTCCAAGGACAGTAGAAATCATGGAGTAGACTCCTCCACTTCCAATGCTGCACTTGTCACACACCCCAATTCCAGACAAGACTGTCACTAGGGCAACCAGAATGACAAAGGACACCAGAAACATGCCCATTACAATGCCAGTGTTTCCCTGGAATGAAAAAAAAACAATCAAATTAAGATTAATTCACACCAATCTGCTGGGCCAGAGTAAGGACCTACCACTTCTAGTCACTAGTGGTCTATGAATCTGGAGTCATTACAGATTAAAAGAAACACACACAGACACCCCTACTTGTCTAATTAACATAATTGATTGCCAAATTTAGAGCCTTTATTAGCACCCCTTTGATGAGAACCTGTCTTGTCCTTGAGCCTGGGGCTGGGCAGACCTTTGCATGAGCAGGTTCTGCTCTGTCAGTGGGTTCCTCCATGAATCACTGATTTTGTCCACTGGTTTAAAAGGAATGAGGTCAAACAATGATTCAGCCACCACAGTCAGGGGATCACTGTCTGTCTACATGGTTTAGAATGACATGCTTAAAAAAAAAAAAAACCAAAAAAAAAACCACTTTCATAACAAAAAGTAGTTTCAAAATTGAACCCCTGGGATTTGCAACGACTGATTTATTAACAGCATCAAGCTTGCATTTTAATTTTTCAGAACATTTACCTTTGAAAGCTCTGATCCCTCCAAACAATGAGATGCCAAAGAACAAATCCCCAAAGGCAACGCAGCGTGGAAGATAAATCACACTCTCATAAAGCAGCGTGCGCCGGCCCTTATCTGCAGGGTGTACTCAGAGGGGCAGGTGGCTCTCGCCCTGCCTGGGCTCAGGAGACTTTTCTGCACAGGATTCAGCCCCAGGGAAAAAAAAACAACCCTTCCTGCTTGGGGCAGAGGGAGGGCTCCAGGAGGAGCTGCTGCACTCGCCTCTGTGTGGCAAAGAGGAAAAGTCTCTGAACAAACACAGCTGCAGGTCCCGGTTGGTGGCTTTAAATGCCAGCACAACCCCTTTCTTTGGGGGGAGGAGGGGTGTTCAGTTTGCCATTTAGGATCAGATTTTCAGAAAGAAAAGGTGCTTAGTACCTCCAAAAGAATTTAAGAACTCTTCTGAGCTCAGGACCTTCCCACTCTCTTGCACGTGGCTGTAATTTATTTTCCAGGGTCAGGAGTTTTCCCTCGTGCTCCAGCCCACCTTCCCCTGCTGACAAATCGCTCAGGCCAGTGCACAGCAATCAGAAGTCTCCTCCAGTGCCCAGGGCTTTGTTAACATCTGGCTTCCCTTCCTTTTACTCATATTCCAGGCCATGTCCATATCCCCTCTTTCCAACCTCGCTCCAGCAATGCTCATCTCTGAAGTCACGCTAGCCATGACAGGGTTTTTATCACCAGCACTAAAAGGTTGCTTCCCTGCTCCGGGGTTGGTTGAAATCCCAGATTCTTTTTCCTTTCCTCTTGTTTTTTTTTTTTTTTTTTTTTTTTTTTTTTTTTGGTGAAAAAAACAGAAACATATCCAGGATGTTGGTATCATCATAAAATCCTATTTTGGTTCAGCATTTTGCTGCCTTTGACAGAGGTGTTATCTGGTCAGTGGGGAACAGAGCCAAGGATTTCTATAAACACAGCTGTGATTGGGTCAGCACCACAACCCACCCCAACCCCATACTTCTTTTTAAAAGGACAATTGTTCTTTTTCTTCAGCTGCTTATCCCAGGTTAAATGGTTAAATGGTTAATAAACATTATATGCTTCAGTTAAAAAAAAAAAAAGCAAACATTATGCAAACATTCACTTAGCCTCAGGCTTTTCCAGAAAGGTGGTAGCAGGCTATGGCAGCTATTAATGGGCAATCCAATGGTTCCTACAGAATAAAGGGTTAACACTAAGACCAAGGGGGAATGCTGGACTCACAGCAACAATAGCAAGCAGAGAAAGTGGGAAGAAAAATCCCCCATTAAGCACTGATGCTTATTTATGCATGCATGCTGGAAGGGGTTAGTGCAGCAGCAATCCCTGTTGAACATTTCAGCAAGATTAGGTCCCCTGGAACTGCAAAGCTTCACCAGCCCCAGCTCTGGAAATTTATAGCAAAAGCCTGACTCTGGGAATAGCTCGACATATGACTGTCCTCTGCCAGGGGAGCTCTCTGCCAGCCCTGACTTCTCCTCCCTTCCCTTTCATGCTAGCTTCCAGCTGGTTCTGTTTTTCTTTTATTCACTAGCTTTGTTTATATTTGTGTTTGCTCCAGAAGTAACTTGCTTTCAAAGGAGATGTGGAGGAAATAAAATCAGAAGGAAAAGGAAGCTAAAAAATCATCCCAACTTCTCCACCACAACAACTGCAGCTCCCCTCAAGACCTCCATCAAAGCAGTCTTCAGTGCAGAGTGCAAGTGTCTTCCTGCTCCTTTTGGAAGGTGTCCACCATGCCTGTGACAAAAACCCTGCCTGAAGCTCAAATCCCGTCCATCTCTGGGGAAACTTTTCTTCTAAGTTCTTAAATTTCTAAGGGGAAATTTTGAGGTATAATACAGTATTTTGCATCAAGAGGGGACAGTACTCCAGGCTCTGACCCTCAGTGAGATACTATCAAGGACCCAGCAGTGGAAGATCCTTTGATAGCCGTGACAATTTCACCTGACTGAGGATTCCCCATTCAAAAAATCAGGAACTCCAACACTGGCATGTTTGGAAGAGACCTCCTTCAGTGGTGTTGGGAAGATGGGTGAGTGGCTGTAACTACTTTACCTGAAAAAGTGTTAATTTCTCCTCAACAATACAACACAAGGTTGTCCCTGTTCATTGCCAAGGTTGGTTGTTGTGTTTTCCTTTATCTTTCTGAAAGCTAAGATAGGAAACCACTCACAAAGACCACTTCAGCTGCACATTTTAGTGGAACTTTTTGAAAGCTACAAAATACCAGAGGGCATGAGCAACATCTAAAATAAAGAGCATAGAATCCAAAACACTTGGGTGGTGATGGAGATACAGGGAGGGAGGGCAGAGGAAAATGTTTATTCAAACATTCAACCAAGTCGGCACTTGCTCACCACAAGCCATCCCGTCCTCAGGAAAAGAACCACTCCAAAAATGTTGATCATGCAGGAGGTGAAGACCCCATCCCACGTTCCAAAAAGCACCGGCTCCCATACAAACAGCTGGATCTTCCACCAGGGCTTGGTCTGTGTTTGAGATACCTAGAGAGAAGCAAAGCCTGGGGTTTACCACTCATGTTTTATGGGCAGGCTGCACAAGTGCTGCCACAGCCAGCCACCAACAGGGGGATGGCCACCAACAGCTGCTAAGACACTCCTTTGCTGCAAGTTGTCCCTGTGATGAAGGGCTCTTGGGATGCCTGGGCCCTGAAAGAGACAGCTCCCTACAATACTCTGTTTATATTCTTGTAGGATAAGCAGCAACAGGGCCCTGCTGAGCCTCAGTGAATTAACCCCGATGCATCAACCAAAAACACCATTCAAGGGTTCTTCACAGAGCCTGCAGCTACAGAGGGTGCTTCTCCTCCTGTCCCTTCCAAACACTCCACCAAGGCAAGCAGGTTTCTCAGTGCATGGTAGAAGTCCCTTAGAGGATATGACAAACCAGGCTGGACCAGCTTGGACCAACAGAGTAGGTTAAGATGGTTTTCCCATCAGAGTCATATTTGATCAGGACCCTTTGTTTCTCAAGGAGACATGGGACTCTGGGTCTTGGGCACGGTGATTTTCCAGAATTGCTGGAACCAAGATCTGAAACTCCAGAGCTTTCCTATGGCAACTGCTTCCTCTTGCCCTCTGAATATCAAGTGCCCTCTCTCCCTTTCTAAGTCATACACCTCAGACATACACAGCAAAACAAAGGTCAGTTTTGTTACTTCAGTCCTGTTCCTTTGCACAGAGGTGACCAGGAGTGCAGAGGCCATGGAGATAGAAATTTGGGAAAGGAAATGGCTCTCTGACATACCTGCTGTGCTTCCTCATGGAAGAGCTCTTGGACGTATCCCTCAGTTCGGGCACCATTCCGGCTGAACATCGTCTCCTCCGCGCTACCTCCGCCTGCCCAGAGCACAGCTCTAACACCACCACAGGCAAAGCTGCTCTGAGTGGAAGCTCAGCTCGGTCCAATTCCTGCAGGGCTGGGTCCTCTGTTGTAGAAGATTCATGGTTTTATTCCAGCCTTACTGTGAAAGTAGGAAAGATGAAAGACACAACTGCTGCTTTCTTAGTCTGCCAAAGCACAAGGCCACTGTCCACACAGTCAGTAGCAGCTTGTAGCAGATGCTGAACCAGAGTGACACCACAGCGAGCAAAGAGCAATGCTCCCCCAGCACCCTCCCAAGCCCTGCTCCCAGCTCCGGCTCCACCATCAGCCACACATTTAACAGTCCTTGGTAGCCTTTTCCAAACTAACCCCAGCATCCTGTAGCAGTGGCTCCACAGTGTTGTCTGCAAAATGCATTTCCTCTCGTTGGTTTTAAATCTGGTGCCTGGTAATGTCATTGCATGCTCCTGTGCTCCAGTGACATAGGACACATGGATTATTCACTTCCCAGCACCACTCATCACTTCACAGCCTTGACCACATCTGCTTCAGCTGTACCTTTTGCAGACCAAGGTCCTGCCACTGTATTCAGTTACCCACAGTCTCCCACACCAGGTGTCAAGAGAGACCTTTTGGCTATTCCTCAGTACAGTACAACATGCGTAGGTAAGACAAAGAGGGCTGCAGCCAGAGGGGAGTAAGGCTTGTTCCACAAATGTGGAGAGGGCAGTTTGTCTGGGTCATTGGCTCTCCTGGGGCAGGTAATTTGCTGGCCAGCTGAGCCCACATGCTTACAAGAACCAACCATGATCACACAAGGCTTGTACCAAGGGCTGGACACCTTACCTGAGACCAGAGACCAAATTAATCAGAGGCTCAGGGCAGGAACCCAACAGAAATGTGCTTTGCCTATTGCACAAGGACATACAGAAACTACTTTGTGTCTCTCAGGATTTCTGCACCAGGGTCTGAATGCCTTTCACCATCCTGCCCTTATTACTCTACTTTGAAATACCCAGAATTAAATAACCAAAGCAGATGCTGCTCCACCACAGTGTTTCAGTTGCAGAAGGTCTCCTGCAGCTGGGTACAATGGCCAGCACGGGAGGTTTTTCTTTGCCCTGCCCACATGGCCAGTTAAGCAGCACCAAAGCCGTGAGAGTTCACAGACGCCCTGCTGCTGCCTCCACATTTCTTTAAGCAAATAACCCTTTACAATATCACAAATTGTTGCTGTTACAGGGAGACTGGGGCTTCAAGCAGGGCAAAAGCAGCAGGAGCAGATGAACTCTAAAGAAACAAAACTCATGTTTTTTTTTTTTCAAATAGCCACAGTAATAAAAAATGGAAGAAAATACACAACGTGAAACAAGATTACAATTCAATAGCCATGTTTTCCTACGAATCCCTACTGCAGACCTTCCTCAACAGATATTTCACTCAGTAAAGCATTCACTGGGGTCATCCACACTCCAGTCTGCCACAGCAGTCCCATCTAGATGTGGAGCAAAGGGAGGCTGCAGCTCTGTGGCCCCCTGCTCTCCTAAACCACTCCACCAAGGGAGTCAGAAGGAGATGGCTCCAACCCCTTAGAGTAGCTCAGAGCTGAAGTGACTCTCTCAGTGTGCCTGGTGTGTGACATTACTTGAATAGGTGTCATGCACCCATATAACCCACCTGAAACTTGCAAAATGCAGAAAGAAGGGCTGCACACATGGATTTTAGACCTGAAGCACACCTAGCAAGAAATGTTACCTGCCTAGACATTTAAATCCCCTTATCTCACAATTTCCTTCCTTTTTATCTGCTTTAAAATCCTTCTCCTGCCCTGTGCTCTAGAGCTCTTTCTGCTCAGCTACTGCTCACCTTGCTGTAAGATCTTCCTCCTCCACAATCCCAGGAAATTGCCTCTGCACGGCTGCTCCTCTGTGGCATTTCCAACTGCCTAAAAATCTTATTACCCAATTCTGTAATTATTTACATCCCACCACAACTGGATCCATTGGTCCCTATGAGGTAGCCAAGGTAAACACAGAAGGGGATGTAAAGTACAGGAGTGGGAGCTGAACAAATGAACTCACAGCCACATCCCAATCCATCAACATGCAAATATTTCTGCAATTTAGGGTCTGTGAGTGGAAAGACCTTGGGGCAGGTGCCCTCCTCTTTCCACACGCAGCACTCCAAGAGTACAGGGATATTTTTGGGTGCTATTTGGTACCTAGGTCACCAATCCTGAGGAAGCTTTTTCTCCTATACACAGGATAAATAAATTAAACAGATTCAATTTTCCCTAATATAAGTTAGCCTCTAACTTGAAAGTAAATTGCTGTTGTTTTTCCTAAAGTTTCTGCCAAATACACTAACCAGTCTATAAATTAAAGACGAACGTCTGTTTTAATCTTTCCATACCATTTAGCACTCAAGAGAGCAGAAGAGCATTAGCAAACCTCGCAGAAACATTACAAAGACTCATCTCCTTTTCCTGCAACACTTCTATATCTAATTGCAAAACCAGATTCTTATAGATTAAATTTCTGTGCCCTCCATATCCTTTCAAAGCACTATTTTATTAATGATCACATTAAAGCTGCTTCTGAGCTAAGCGTCGCTGCTCTGAGCTACTCAAGAGCTGGCTGATTTTGAAGAGGAAAGGTTAACGCCTTCCCAAGCACAACTGCGTGTGGTCCCACGACCTCAGAAGCCTCCGTCCCCGCCAGAGGAGGTGCTCCTAAAGCCTCTCCTCCCAAGGGACACAGCAGCCAACAGCTTTTTTAGTTTTAATAAATCCCTTCAACTCCTCTCCGGGTCAAGTTCTTAAAAACACCTAATTTAGGAGCCTTTTAGGAAAGCGGAATTAAAGGGAAATGAAGCAGCCGTCAGTGCAACAAATGTGACACCACACAGAGCAGCGCTTGGCCATTCCCAGTTACTCATTTACTGCACCAGCCAGGACAATTACCGAGCTCGTTTTGTTTTCATATATCTCCGTAGAGCAACGAAGGCTGCGGAACACCGGACGTGGGAAACGAGCCCGGATTCTCCCCAACAACTTCAGTTTTCCGGTGTGGCCGGAGAGCTTCGGTTCGGCAGAGGCCACGGCATTGCCAACACCTGGGGGCTGCGGCCACCGCCACACCGGGCTGCCCACCCCTGCCCGGGCAGCGCTGCGACTTACCCGTTCCCTCGTCCCTCTGTTTGTTTTGTCCTTTTTTAAATTCACTTTTTCTCAATTTTTCCTTTTTTCCCCTCTTTTTTTTTTTTCCTTTTTGTTTCCCTGTTTTTTGCTTTTTTCTCTTCCATTTCCTTTTTTCTGGTTTTCTTTTACCTTTTTTTTTTTAACTTCCTCCCCACGCCCATTTTAATTAGCCTTTCTTTTACCTTTTTTTTTTTTTTGGGGGGGGGAGCTCTTTTCCACCTTTTTTTTTTTTCACCCTCACCATGGTTTTCATTTTTTAGCTTTCCTCTCCTCCGTTTACCTCCCTCCCTCCGCCGCCTCCGCCCCGACCGAGCCGCCGCAACACCGGAGGGAGCAGCGGGCAAAGCCAAGCCAAGCCCGGCGCCACCTGCGCGGTCCCCGCGGCTCAGGCCGGTCCCCCATCCCGGCTCGGGGGTGTCCCCGCGGTGCCGACCCCACTCACCTGGCGGCTCCCGGGCCCTCCCTCCTTCCCGCCGGCTCCCGCGGCGCCGCCTCCCGCCGGGGCGGCCCCGGGCGCTGCCACGTCTGCCCGGGCACCGCGCCCGCCCCCGCAGCGGCACCAGCACCTGCCCGGCTCGGGCCGGACCCGCCGAGCCCGGGACACGCCGGCTCCAGGAGCGCCGAGACCGCGCAGCGCCGAGCGTGGGAAACAGAAATCGTTAGGGGCTGGGAGCAGATTGCCACTCAATCTGCAGTTCTCAGGAGTCTGACAAAATAAGTGAATAAATACGCAAATTCACAGCTGCTTGAGCAAAAGCTGGCCACGGGGAAAGGGGGCTCTGATTCCGCGCAGGAGCGGCTGCAGCGACGTTTCAATAGGAAGTCGATCCAGTCGAACTTCCCAGCCCCGGGCTGTCAAGAAATTCTGTGACCCTGCACAGGCAAAGCCCCACCTGAACTAAAGACAGGAATTTTGGACAGTCTCAATATAAAGAGGATCAAATCTAGCGCCAGCCACCCTTCCTTAGAGTTCGTGTAGTACACTTTGATTTAATTTACTTCCAAAATGGGTTAGAGCCATTTTCATTTTCAAAAAGGATCCATACAAGACATTAATGTAATCCAATAAACCTGTTTTGATTTTCCTGCAGAGCCAAAGTGTGAACACGTCTCTACTCTTGAACAAAACCACAAATTTCTGCAAGTGGCAGAAAAGGAAAGCAAGAGTTCAGAGAAGACAGATGGCTTCTCAAAGGAGGATGAAACTGAGAAAATCACAGAATGTCTGGGGTTTGATGGGATCTTAAAGATCACCTGATTCCAACTGCCCTGCTTTGGGCAGCCACCTTTCACCAGGTTGCTCAAAGCCCTGTCCAACCTGACCTTGAACACTTCCAGGAATGGGGCATCCACACAGCTTCTCCAGGCAACCTGTTCCAGTGCCTCACCACCCTCACATTGAGGAATTTCTTCCCAGTATCTAATCTAAACCCGCCCTCTTTCTTTTTGAAGCCATTCCCCTTTGTCCTGTCACTTCATGCTCTTGTAGTGTTCCCTTTAAGCTCCCTTCAGGTGCTGGAAGGCTGCAATTACGTCACCCCTAAGCACCTTTTCTAAGCTGAACATCCCAATTCTATGGATAGCTCCCCAGGGCATCCCATTCCTGGAATATTTGGAAGCTCTCCTCCACTCCCTTCTTTTTACACTCTACAACTACCAGGGAACAGGTTCAGCCAGATTCTCCCATCCTCAGGGCCAGGGAAAAATTTGAAATCAGTATCTTGCATTTGTTGCAGCAATGATGAAGAGTCACTAATTCCCTGAGGACCAAGCCCTGTAGCCTGCTCGCAGGCACTTCCGTGCCCTCCCCACACACATGTGCACACCTGGCAAGAGCTAAAGAAGTTTCTTGGGCCAGCTGCTACTGCCACTTGCCACTGCTGAACACTCCTTTGGGAAATCCTGCCTGTGCACTGGAAAAGAATCACAGGAGAAATCCAGTAAAAGGTGTTTTTTCCAAGGACTGACACATTAAAATCACCAAGCACTGCTAAGAAGCACTTTCAGGAATGTTCGGTGTTAATCTCTCTGTCTGTTCCTATTTTAGTCATGGCAATTTTCAACATTCTCCCGCTTGTCAAGAGAATCCTTCCAAAAGCAGGAGCCCTCCTTCAATGCCCCCTTCTGTGTGCATTTCAGAACCAGTGTCTTCATGTAAGTCTTACTCCACATCACTTTAAGGCTTTCCAAGAAAACTATCACAAACAAACTGGGAAAATTTTCTAAAAGCCCTAATTAGAATTCTCTCTCATTATGCTGAATACCTTAGCTCTACAGGGAATAAAAGGCGAGAAAAATTAAACTAAGAGTTAAACTGTTTTCTTCAAGTCCAAATCTCGAGTGCTTTCAGGGCTAACAAAGGACACTGCAACTTCCACAGACCTGCTGGAATCCTCTCCAAGTTACACAGGTCCTGGGGCAGATGGAGCCATCCAAAGCCTGGCAGACCCACATTGGACATCCTGAACCATGATTTGAGAAGACTTGATGGTTCATGTAGTGTCACTGACTGGAAATTGCTCCAGGGAATGGAGCATGGAAATGGATTTAGGAGAGTGAAGAGGATGACAAAAGGTTACATGGGACAGAACAGGTATGGGAACAATAAAGGTGTCAAAGATACAAACACGGCCTCCAGAAAGAGGGAAAGCAGCAGCGCAGAGGTCAGTCAGCAAGAGAAGATGAGAATTTGAAACATCCACAAGTCTGAGCCATCCTGTGAGATGTGGAAAGGATTGATTCTTAATAGGATGAATATTGTCACCTACCTCATCATCTTCAGCTGCCATACACATAACACAATGTGCAATTTCCATGTACACACACAGCACAAACTGTGAATAACTACCCAGTTTAGCTAATCACATCACTTAATGACCTACAAACCCTAGACTGACCGTAAAACAGGCTGTGACACAGATTATGTTCTCAGACTAAATGGAGTGACAATCCTTTTCAAGTTCACTCACAGCTACAAACTGTAAAATATTTTGCCCTTAAAATGGATTTTTACCTGGTGATATTCAGTGTAACAGCAGTTATCAACATAATACCTGAGCATTCTTGTTTCAATTCCTTAAAATGGATTTTCAGGCAACAACTTTGTGAGAGCCAATACTGCCAAAGTACATTTCCACACCTGCTATGAGGACTCACACTGTCCTTATGGCACATTTTCAAGTAGCTGCAACATCCATCACTCTAGCTACGTGTTTGACTAAGAGTTTTATCAATCATCCTGCTCTCTTTCTCTAAGGGAAAAGATGTAGTCCTAAAGAAAACCCCCCTTTCGGAGTCCTGGTTTGCAGGAAAAGATCACTTTGTCCCACTGGTACCCTTGCACTTGCTTATGTCTTTCTGAGCTGTATCTTTCTTAAGCTGTTCTGTCTACTTTACCTTTTAAACAAAGATGATTTCAGGAACTGGCAAAGAGAAATGGAAGAAAACACAGGACTTGAGAGAAAACAAACAAGTCATCCTTTCAGCTTCTGATGTCATCCTCTGTTTTGCTGTTGCACGTGACTGCATGGTCGGGATTACCTCGCAATTACCCTGAACATTCCCAGCACTCGCAGCATTGCTTTATCCTCTCTCATGGCTCAGTTTATCCTGTGACAAGACCGATTAAGGATGTGCTGCTCCTGAAGAGCTTCCAGAGTATAATACTTACACATTTTGAACAGTCATTATTCATAATACAACAGAGAAGTATTTTTTTATAATTTACACCGCTAAAGTAATGGATCCTTTTGGTTTCATTTGGGCCAGGCTAGTGCTTTTGATCTAACAAAAGCTGTTACTTCTGCCTCTGTGAAATGGCACTAATGATCACATCTGACAATGAAAACAAAGATGTTATGTGAATTAAAGTGAAAATTAACATGTTCAGTGGTACTACTTGTATTTCCATAGCTGCTGAGAAGGTATCACCTCCTCTAAATGAAAGCAGCTATGTACAAGCTACTGCCAAGGCACCGATCTATCTAAAAAGATGTCATCACAAAGCCTGGTCTGGGAGTGGGCACCACATTTCTAGCCAAGAGGCCTGGAAGACACAGGCACCGACCCAATGAAATCACACCAACAGCAATCATGCAGCAACATGTCTTGGCTGTCCCGTGGAAGACAGGCAGAGCTGCCCAGGGAGATGGACTCTGAGTGGAAAAAACAACAGTGACTTGTACACCCACCAAACATCCAGAAGTGAGTTTAAATAACAGAGGCAGGAACTGGATTCCGTGATTTCTGCATGATGTGCATGGCTGCTGACACAAGCAAAAGTGATGTAGACTGGCTGGACTGCAAAAGACCTGCACGCACATTTTAAAATGGAACCTCACCAAATCATCCTATTTAATCTCTGCCAGGGGCTTGTACATGTATGCATTCGAAGCAGATGGTGCAGCAGGGATGTCATGAACCTGAAGACCAACCCTGGTGTGAAAGGGGAAGAGCACTGCACAGGAAGCAACTTACCTGAGCAACCAGGGCAGGGCTGTTGGCTTCAAAAGGACAGCACAGATGGGCTCCTTTTTAAAAAAAACCCTGTTCCAGTGAACAGCTCTCTTCATTAAACTTCATGTCTTGACAACTAAAGCAGACAAAAAAGCAAACAATATTCTAGGAAGACTATCTTCTGTTGATTTGGCAAGTGCAATGCAGAAGATAATCAACAAACAGGATGCTTTCTGAGATGACCTCCCTAAGACAACACACCTCCAAATCTCTGAACTTTTATAATAAAACTACGGTCTATCCTGAAGCCACAAAATAGTTTACCCTGTGCACTGCAAGAAAAACATTAATTGCAAAGAGATATTTTTAATGCCTCTAAATAAACAAATAACCAATTATTTTAATAGAAAAATGCTTCCTTCTACTAGCAAAAACTAAAAGCAAGCTAATTTAAACAGACTGTTTTTCTCACTCAACACAAAATATAGGTTCTGATAATTCTTTTCAATATTAAAATGTTGAAAAGTATCTTTCAGTATCACTTTACTCTTTGACAGTATTAATCATAAAAGTCAATAGGAATATGTGATCAGTTTTGATTTCTTATTTCCACCACATAATTAAAACAAATGAAAATCAGTATAACCAATGTAACTGAAAATAAAGACAAGCAGGGTGGCTGAGTACACAGACACTCTATCATCAGGCATGTTGCAGAGTCAGAGTGCACCCACAACTTAATACCATCAAACATGAAACCATTAAAAGCAGTTATTATGCTGGCTGGATGCTAATATATCACATGAAGTTTATAAGGTATGTTAAAAAGTCAATACCATAACTTGCACACTGGAGTAAAATTGAAACCAAGTCCTATCCAGTGCTGGAGCTGTGTTCACACTCTGCTCCAGGGGTACACAAAGCAGTGCCTCCCACAGCTCAGAGGGACTGAGCAGGGGCATTTCCTACAGCCACTTTCAGTCTCTGCTGCTGCAGTCAGTGACCGCCCTGGGCTGTGCGTGGCCACCGCTGCCAGGGCTGCTCTCCCTGGGTAAGACATGAGAGCAAACCTGAGTGCCCTTCTCTGCCATGGCCAAACCCAGCCAGCTGAGCCAACTTCCTCAGAGGGTGCAGCCGAGGCCACATGAGAAGCTCCTCTCACGCAGCCACCGCTGCCCAGGTGGATGCCCAGGTAGTGGCCCTGCTGCACCCACGGGGTGAGGGGCTGGTGACATCCCAGACCCACCAGCTCTTCCTGCCACGCTCATCTGACCACAGCTCCAGTCTTCACACACTGCTTCACTGCAGCTCTTTTCTCTTTAAAAGGTATTGTGCCACTTTTAATACCTTCTTGCATAAAACTTGTTTTTTTACATGAAGTAAAATCAACACAGCCAAGCATTCCACAAAAATCAAGTATTTACCAAAAAGGACCCTACCAAAAGATTCAGGGAAACATCACGCCTGATACACACAAACAAATAAAGAGGAGAAAACGGAATTACCAGCAATTAATGCTACAGGACATATTTACGGTTTTGTAGGTGCATAAATGCTGTTATCATCAATATTTTTTTTAAATATTTGCTTTAACAATGGAAAAAATCTATGTAATAAATACTCCATATACTACACGTGCTACAAAATGCTGTAGTGCACACATGGCATACTGTTATCCAACAGACTTGAAATCTTGAGTAACTGAGTTCACCCTTCTTAATTTAAAGATTAAAACAAAGAGAGATTAAAACAAAGTCCTGATTCTCATGTACGTGAGGAGCTGCTGGCACTAAACAAACTCACTCCAGTGCAAAGAAAAATCACAAAAGGAAAGCCGGTCTAACATTAGGTATTTCTATTAAAGTGGTTTCAGTGCAATCTTCTCAAACAACCAGGATTGTTTTCTATAATCAAAGGAGGCAATGAGATCCAAAGGAGAAGAAAACCCAAATAAGTTCTGTATGTTTCAAATCAAATACTTAAATATTTCATTTAATTGTTGAAAAGTATCCACTTCAGTTCTTGCACAATATGTATCTTTACATGCCTTCATCTGTCTCATTAAGAAAGCAGATTTTGTTTGAAATTATCTAACATGAAAAATACTGCTAAGTCTATTCTTAAAACAGTATTCTGTATTTTTATTTTTCAAACAGCAAGTGACCACATTTAAAATGCATCATTTGCAAATATAAATTATCAAACTATTAGTTTAATTAAAAATAAAGCAAAAACATAACTTCCCTTAGTATCACAATACATAAAAGGGTATTATAAACCCAAAAAGACTAAGTTAACCATAAGAAAACAGTAACGTCAAAAGTGATGAAACTCATTAAGTCACTTAATGAATAAATCAGTCTAAGAATACAATACCATTCACCATGATTATGTAAAAAAAAAAAAAAAAAAAAAGCAAACTTTCATTGTATTATACAGATAAAACAATCCAATCCTTCATGCCACATTTTGTAAACCATGATATAAATTACACTCACAGTCAAATGAACAGGAAGAGTAACTCCCAAAATATTTTAAGTTGCTTTTAGGGCAGAAATAAAGGCAGAAATAGAATCATTTAAAATATATCAAGTTTAACAAAAAAAAAAAAAAATTCATTTGGTCAAGCCTGCTCTCCAAATAGTTTTGTTCCCTGCAAAACTATTTTTGTATTTTTGTGAGTTATGAAATTTAAATGTTTCTTTTACATATTAAATGTAAGTCATGTGCTGAGCTACATTAAATCCTTTTATACTTTTATCATTTTGGCCTTAAGACCCAAATAACTTCCATGGATCTACACATACACACACACACACATACACACACTCACTCTCTTCTTGGTATCAGGAAATTCCTCATTTCACAGGAATAATGAAAGACTCACATACTGATTTCTGTCAGAAACATAAGGAATATGTAAATTCATACTTTCCAGGTTCCTGTAAAACCATCTCTCACCTATATATACATACTCCAACTGATGGAATTTAGGCTACGGTCTTTTGTCTGATAATAAAGGGACGGAATAGATGTTGCAGGATAAAGAAATACTGTATAATGATTGAAATAAACCTATTATCCTAAATTTATCTATACAAATTATCATTTTTTATTAACTGAAATACAAAGAAGGCATATGGACTCCAGGAAAATAGCACTATATCAGAAATTCACTGTAACAGTGTTTCACTATATATATAATCAGGTTTTTCATAAGACAATTTCTTCTGTACACTAGATTTTGTACTAATTTCTCTGTCTTCAAATCCATTACATTTTCAGATCCAATTCAGTCCTATATAGTATGCCTTCAAAATAAAAGGAAGTCACTTGCTTTATTGAATACCAAGTTCCCTTCCAGACAGTATTTAAAGAAAGACACGACTACATAGACAAAGTCCAGTATAATTCATTTCTGACAATGAAAATTTCAACCCCTCATACTGTTGCAAAATTCCTCCTACTGAAATGTCTACAATAATAATAATAATAATAATTATTATAATAATAAAAAGCATACATTACATATAAAAGATACCAGTGTACTAAAAGTGACAGAAGTGGACTAGCAAATCCTTCAAAGCACATATTATATAAATGACTAGCATTTAAAAACATTTCTTTTTCTATAAAATGTAGGTCATATACATTTATAAATTGGGGGGGAGGTTCTAAAGCAGTGATGACTGTTCAAATTGATATGCTGCTCTGTACAGTCTAAAACCTATTCAATTCAAACTATAAGTTTGACATCTAGTTTATCAGAATAAACCCATCTCATCATCTCATAGCTCATAATTTGAAAAATATGCAACTCAAAGGAAGAGGTGACTCAAAAGTTCACTGTTTATCTGCATATGAAATAAGAAGAGAACTATTCCTTTCTATGGGTGGCCCAAGCCTCATCAGTTCAGTATCAGGACTTAAAGACTCCAAATTTATGTAGAGGAACTGGCAGGAATCAGCACAGAAGCAGAATAGTATCTCTGATCCTCTAGAGACACAGCTATTCAACCTTAGCAGTCTTCCTCGTCTCGCAGAAGTGCAGCCAAGCCATTCATTTCTCACTCAAAGTGGACGAAGCCATAGATCTAAAGACTGTCCTCTCTGTGACTGAAATTGTGCTCTGTAAACAATGGTATATATTCCAGCAGGAGGACATCTGAATTTATTTATAAAAAAATGATTAAGAATATTCATTAACTCAAACAAGGCTATTAACTCCCAAAGGTATTTTTGGAACTTATCCTTATGCTACTTGTCAAGTTAGCACTGTCATGTATTATTGCTTACAAACAGTACATCATCATATGCCTTCCAACAGAGCAGTACTGTGATCAGTTCATATTTACAGGCTTTTCTGTTTGTTTTTAAACAAGCTATAAAAACATTACATACTTTACAGACAATACAAATACTCAAGTCGAACAAATGGAATGCATAACAATAAGAAACGTCATAAAGGAAGACTGACATAAGTCCTTGATTGTCAAGACACATTTATATTTATATATAAACTCTAGCTGTGCAGAATCAAAGATTCAATCATAGGTACATCCTTATTTGATAAATCATATTTACAGCATGATATTGCATAAAAAAATAAAATAATGTTGTTTACACAATATTACCTTTCCATCCATTGGATTAAGGAAAGCAAGAAACAACTCTTAGAAATGTTTGCTTGCCTCAGTTTGTGTTTCCTACCAAAAGATGTAATTTCAAAAAGGAAACAGAAGGTTTTGTATGTTGAGTAGAGCAAAAGCGACTATAAATTTATTTCCCTGACACAAAGCAAATTGAACTTGAACAGAAGTTAAACTTTCAAATTAAAGACATGTCTTTTCATTAGCAGTAATACTTTCTTAGTGCTTGTCCTTTGCAAAGTGAGTTTCAGCTAAATGCATTACATGCCTAACATAAACATGCATTACCCTAAGTCCAATGAACTTTCAAAGTTACAAGGCTTCATTTTAGTAAGACATTTAACTCTAGGAAACTGTAAAATTATTCATTTGCTTCAGTACCAACCATGTAATTTGAAAGTTCACATGTGTACTGGTACCGACTGCATAAACATATTTCTGCCTGTTAACATTTCCAAACGGATTCCCAGGAGTATTAGGATTTTCCCTGCAATTTGTAATGGTATTAAAACAAGCAAACAAAGAATAAAAATCAAAGCTTTCAAAGCCAAGGAAATTTAGTTAGCAAATATACATACATAATGTAATCCAATGCTGCAAAATTCAGAGTTAATTCATCCAAATATTCTGGTTCATTTCAAATAGTTACTAGATATGATACAAATTCTATAAAAATATCCTGATCAAGCATGGACTATAATGTATCTATTCAGGTGGAAAGTTTTCATAGGAGAACACGAAAACTCCAAAAGTTACAGTAGAAACCCAATAATTTGCAGCAATGCCTTAGAAACCCTTTACAAATTACAATTTTGAAAATAGTGAAGAAGCAGGCAACAAAAGCAAGGATGTCACATCACAAAAAGTACTTTGTTAATTTATTTTGACAACTGCAATTTAGTTTTCAATACTCCTTCTACCTCCTAGTATACTAATAGAGATGCTGTAGTATACTTGGGTGAAGTAGTACAGCATTATTGGGTGAGACCTTGCTACAGTACTTTTTAGACCATTGCAGAGAGGTGGGAAAGGACCATGAGGGATGTAGAAACCTGTCAAATGCTCTGTTTAGAGGTCAGCAAATTAGCAAGATTTTACTGTACTTCTCAATTAACAACGAAAAGTTCCCATCATCCAAAAAAACCAACGAGTACAATATAAAAATAATACAAGTGTTATTTCACATGAATACTTTCTTGTCCTATTTTTTGCTCAAAACACAATTTTCCTAAAGACAACACTAGGAGACACAAGATCATAAACATGGTTCTTTTATCATCCAATTTAAATTGTTTATGTTGTTATTCGTAAACCAACATACAGTAATACACATGGTTAATCCTTCTCCCCAAAACTTGTCATTTATGATTAATTCATTCTCAAATCAAATGAAAAAAATGTAAATGCCTATTAGTATACCATTACAAGCTGATTCCTTCATTGTCTGTTATATTAATGGCAAAACATATCAAAAGATTCATGCTAAAAGGGACACTGTCAAGTAATTTAGGACCAAAATATGGCCTATTAATAAGTGCATGTGTGTATATATATATATGTATTTTGTATATATATATAAGTAGAGAGAGAGAGCTTGTCTCTGTCTAAGTAGAGAGAGAGAGAAATGTCATCAATTTCCTCTTTTTCAAAATTATCATGGTGCTATCACTAGTAGATATCCCCAAAAATTCCACTTTACACACACACACACGTATCTGGTGCTCACATGACCTTTTGGTAAGAATGGCTGCTGTTAGCTCAGGGGAATCTCCACGCTCACCCCAGCCTTATACTGACAGCACAAGAACAGAACAGACAACCAAAGCTGCTTTTTTCCACACATACACAGAAAACTAACAAAAATGACCAGATCAACGTGAAGACTGTGCATCTGCAGCAGATTAAAAGCAGAAAACGTGAGCAGTGAAAAACATTATTAAATAATGCCATTATCAAACAAGCAAGAGCTTTTTACAGAGCTAAACCTCCCAGAACTACATAAACACTTATTCCAGGATAGAAGGGGATGTACTCAGGAAATCACAGCAGTACATTTGGCTAACTCCTCCAGTGCAGCAAGCTTCAAGCATCAGCAGATCAACTACTCACACCACTGCTTTAATTGTACCTGTGGAAGAACCCCACAAGACATCCCCTGTGGCTTAGGGGACTTCACAGCCTGTCCTAAGGCACAGAGTGCAGCTGGAATGGCTCAGCAGCAGGCTAGGGAATGAGCTGTGATGTAAGGGACAGCAGTTCCTCTGGCGATCCCCGTTTGGCTGCAGGGAAGAGCAGGTTCCTTCAGGCTGTTCAGCAGCCTGCTCCCTCACACACCCTTGGAGTGATTCCCAAGTGTGACAATGGCATGGGAGAGCCACTCCCTCTGAGTCCTCAATCACCTTCTCACACCAGAGTGTCAATGCAGCAACTTTTTTTAAAGAAAGCTTAGTCAGTCCTCTTAGGGAGAAGGAGGCTTCATTCCTCTTACCTCCCTATGGGCCCACAGCTGTGCAGTAACACAGTAACAACCCAGCCTTTTGGTTTTTTTCTTTTGTTCCTTGCTATATTTAACAAATAGTACAATTGCCATCTCCTTGCATCATCAGGGCATAGGAACAAAAGTGCCAACACAGTATTATTCAGACACCACAAGCTAGGATGTCATGGAAATGGACACTGAAAACAAAGTATGCCTTACAAGAGGTGGTTTCCTGGGATATAGGGACCCTTTATGTTATTTCTGTGCAACACACAATGGAAAGTCAAAAAACCAAACTGACCATAAAGGAAAAAAAAACAGAGAGACCACGAATCAGTTTAAAAATATTCCTTCAAAGAAATTTCTTTACAGGTATCATTAATAATCCATAAGGAATTTAGTCTTTTCCCTTGATGCCCACTCTTTTCAAGTCGTGGCCGAATATTCAGACAAAATCACTGCTAAGTCTTAGCATGCTGAAATGCCTTACTGTATTACATACACAGTCAACAAATCAAAAGAGCCTGCTTTCTTATACAAAAGTATTAAGAAATTAGTTTATATAACCTGTATTCTTGCCAGTAGAAGAAGCAGGCTATGGATAAGAATTGCCCTTTCTCCCTCAACTGCACCAAGTGAAGTTAGTGCTGCTGTAGTGCTCCCATAAGGGAAAAGACAAAGTGGGATCAGTTTCCTAATAACGAAAATCCAGAAAAATATTGCTACTGCTTTGGTAAAGAGGTGAGAACTGTTCTAGGTGCTGCTCAAGTCCTTTCTTAAAAGACAGGATATATTTTAGCCCCTTGAGATGCAGCCTTTTCTCCTACCTGATGGCTTTATCTGAGATACACTAGCTAGCAACAGTGCTGTAAAAACCTGGATGAAATCCTATTTTAAAAGCCACCATATACACACCTACGTGTGTGTGTGTGTGTGTGTGTGTGTGTGTGTGTGTGTGTGTGTGTTTTTCCCTGGTTAATCAGCCTACATGAGGCTTAAACTGCCTTGAACTACCAGACAGTGTCCCTTTAGGGAAGGTGCAATAGAATGAACATACAGTTCAAAAATCTGAAACTTGTTAACTTAAACTACACAATAGTTAGGCTACTCAAATCTTACCACCTTAAAAATGCACACAGAACTACTTATCGTACCATACTGTATACTTCAAGACAAAGTACTATTCAAAAAAAACATATTCATGGTACAGGGATAAACTTTGCAGTTTATTTATACTGTGAAATGCAATGAAAACTTCTGATCACTCTCCTAGGCTGGAAAAAGAAATCCCGTTCACTAGCATCATTCACCAGTTTGGGTTGGTAAAATTGTAGTGACTTTTACTAAGCAAACACTAAAAAATAGGGAATTTGAATGCCCACTTCTTCAGCTTTCAGGGATACTTCAATAAATTTAATAATTGGAATTGTCAAAATTCTAGACAGATAATTAAAACCATTTTTACAGAAGCTAAAAATACCCAATCTCAAATATACGTAAAAGAATTACTGGAGCTGCTGTATGAGATGAAAATGATGCAACCGTATCAAACCTAAACATCTAAAAATGGTTTTATTTTTTGAGAAATCAAAAACTATAAAGTTGGCTAAGTGCTCTATGTTAATCGTTATGAGTATGTAGGATAAGGTACAATTAAGCTTTTAAATCTTGGAATACACTGTTCGTGTAAGCATTTTGCAATTGGGAATGTCATCTACAGAGTATTTTAACTAAAATTTCAAAATCTTGGTTTCTGCATATGAAAAAGTCATTAAAAAGTTACATCTAGATTCAGCTGTACAAAGAAATACACATTACTTCTGGAATGAAGTAAAGGCTTTAGCAGTTAGGCATTTTGCTTAAAAAAGTGTTTAAACTGTTTTAAATTAATTAGACTTTTAAATAGTAGAGTTAGTCTATCAGAATTCACTTTCTTTCCCTCCAAACACAACTCAAGGTAATGCAAAGCAGAAATAAAGGGCACATGGTCTAAAATTATTTTTGAGAGAGACTGAGGATTTTTCTAGAAAAATGCTTTCTTTTAAAGCATATTTGTTTGACTTCCAAAACTTACTTGTTTATTCTGTGTGTTTAGTACACGTTGATTCCCTGCTGAAGAGCAACAACTATGCTGACAAGCTTAGAAATGACAATGTGAATAGTATCAGACAAAAAAAACTGTCCTCCCAAAGCATACAAGGAAACCAGCAAGGAAACAATCATGGGGGAAAGTCTTACCTGGGGATTTTGTTTATTTTAAAATTTCATAGAAGGTAAAATATTTTCTGGATTCAAACAAGTGAATAATAAACTGCCTTTGATAGGGGCACCAACATCAGGCAGTTCAATGACTGATGGCTAACGAAAAAAGTTTTTAAAAAAGAAAAAAAGAAAAAAGAAGCAGTTATTGGTCTTGCTAATAATATCAGCTTACTTCTGTTTTAACATAGCGCTCTTAAAAGCTGTACAGAACTCCATCTTATACAGAGCAACCCCCTTTTGACAAATGTGTTCTAAAGTGCCAGTATTATTTACAAAGATTTTTTAGCCAAAAGTCTGGCCTGTTGTGGCATCAGGTGAAGAAGTCATCCCAGCTCTGCTATCATTTACATTCACCAAGGGAAATTCTGGGAAATCAGCACTTGTCCCTGGTCCCCGAAGGTTCACCTGTCCATTGGCAGTGCTAAACTGAGAGGATATTCCAGCTCTTGCCCCATGGTACTGAGCTCTAAAGGGCTGCTCAAAAGAGCTAATTTGATATGCTTGATGAACAGACTGTGCCTCTGCTTTCTTCTGAGAAGTTACTTGATCCAAGAAGTCCTGTGTAGAGGAGGAAGAAGAATGATTTGCCTCATCACCTGAAAAGGGAAAAGGGTGCTGAGAATCACCAACCATTAGTCCAAAGTGAGACTTGTCTGGAGTTGTTCTTAATGGAGAGTTCATTCCCGACCGAAAGCTGTTGACGGGTATAGATGTGTAGACCTTCTCCATGGAAGGAAATGCTGGCTGGGTTGTAAGTGTCTGGTTATCAGTCACAAAATTAAGGCTCGGGTTGTTCAAATAGGCATCATTTTGGCTAGTTCTGTCCAAAGCTTGTTGTAAAAACTTTGAATATTCTTGTAACATACTAGCTTTATCTGATGAGGAAGCTTGAGAGCTTGTTCCAACTGTCTCAGATGGGGTCACCTCAGATACTTCAGCGGAATTGATGGATATACTAGAGGTCACTTCTGTGTCAGCCACACTGAAAGAGATCTCATGCTGTCCATTAGCCTTGTGTGAATAATGATCTAAGAGAGTTTGCAGTACCTCATCTGGAATGACATTTTTGTCATGGTTACCTTTAATTTCAACATTCAGTGCCTGTGTGTCTAGTATTGAGGCTGTAGCAGTTTCATCAATGACACTGGCCACAGCTGCCTGCGTTACTGAAGGTTGAGATGCTATGGTACTTACATTCAAGGCATATTCTCGACTGTTGTTACTAGCTGCTTGTAGATACCTCTTTTTCTTCAAAAACTGCATTGCATCATCATAATTAGTGCTGCTGTGTACAGGTTTACTGGGCCCTTCCTGTAATGTGTCGACTTGATCAATGTCAGCATTACCTTCAGAGTCCAATAAACTTTGCTTATCCACAAGATCGAAGGCATACTTCGAAACCTTGCTGTCTTCATATGTAGATAAAGGTGAAATGGTTTGACTTTGCTCAAGTGGCTGCTTTAGACTCCTCTTGTTGACCTTTTTGAGAACGAGCTTCGGTGGGTGTATTTCTCCAGAATTTGCTTCCTCTAAGTGCGATCCACCAACTGAAGAATGTGGCATCTCAACAGCATATTCCGCTACCATATACTCATCTTTTACTTTAGCACTAGAAGAGTACAAAGGCAAATAGTCATTTTTGTCCTTCTTGTGTTCTGATTTATCTGTACTTTCCTTATCCCCAGATTTTGTTTTCTCTGTTTTCTGCCTTTTCTTCTTTGGCAAGGAGCTGTCTTTCAGAGGCGTAGAGAAACCAGAATCTTCCTCTGATGGCAAAAAGCCAACTTTGGTGGCACTTCTGTTGGGTTTCTTCTCACGGTTCTCATGGCACATACGTTTGTGTTTCAGCACACGATCGGTCCTGGAGAAATACTGGAAAATATTATGGTGGTGGTTAGGATTATTATTATGAAAAAATAAATATGTTAGCAGAAAGAAAATAAACCTTTCATTCTAAAGAATTTACTTGATGATTCACCCACTTTAGCAATTTCTAATGAAGTGTCAAACAAGATTATATAGTCAATAAAATCAAGCACAGCCAGCTGTGACTCTGCTCCACCGGTGCACCAAGATAGCCCATCCTGACTGAAAAACACATTCATTATGTATTCATTTGTATAAAATGGAGAAAGCCCCATCTGAAATACTGGGGAATTGACTGGTGTTTTGGCTTTCAAGCACAGAAAATTTCACTAAGTCATCTTACCTGCAAACAATATTCACACTGGTAAGGCTTCTCTCCACTGTGAGTTCTTTTGTGCCTTTCCATGTGATACTTCTGAATAAACCTCATACCACATTCATCACAACGAAATGGCTTTTCACCTGATAAAAAATACACAGCAATATTAATCTAAAAGAATAAATTAACATCTTCCCATAAAGTTACAAGGTCAAATACTACATTCTCTATTAGAAGCAGTAAGAGGATTTAGTCTATTGCTATTGAAAAACAACATAGAGCTTGCTTACATCACTATTTTTCCAATACTCAGTTGCTGATGCCTCAAATACTTTAAGCTTTTATGCTAAAAAAAAACCCCACCTTTAAAACTAAATCCTTACTCCTCTTTCTAATGCAGGTGCAGGTATGTCTTACACCTACCAAATTAAGAACTGCAAAGATGGTCTTCCTGGATTGTTGCTACAGTATGCATTTTTTAGGGCAGACAACTGTATAAAAATACCTCAATCCTCTCACCAAGTCATTAACACAAACCCATCCCCACTAGGAGAGAATTAATGCATTTCCAAACTTTGACTATAACATTTCGAAGGGTGCTATTTTCCCATATTTTTTTCCCTTATTTGCATGTGGAGTTGAGAGAACTGCTTTGAAAAAGTCCTACTATTTTGGTTTAAACCCAATTTTTTTTTAAAGAACTAATTTTAAAACTTTTTTAAAATTAAGTCAAAACCCAAGAAACCTCTGTAGCAGAACCAGTGTTTGCAAACTTACAGATTTCTCATTTTGACTGTTTTGTTAGCTTGTTTTGGTTTATGGGTTTTTTCTTTACTTTCAGGAAATACTCGTTCAGACAATATGCACTGCCCTTAATTCATCTTCAGTTCTCCTCCTTATTTTTCCTTACAAAAAAACCCTGTAACAATACTTTCTGACCAGGGAGTAACTATTTTTATTTCTTTTAACTTTTGCCTTACATCTTCCCTCTGATATTTTTTCCTAGGTTTCTGTGACAAAACCTAAAAATTTCAAATGCATTGAAAAGTTAGTTCTGCTTTTATAGAAGTTCACTATTATTTACTAGAACTCACCCTGAACAACAGAGATCTCTCCTTTTAGTATTTCTATGAAATCTTTTGGACTGACATAGAAGTCAAGGATTGTCTTGGCAGCATCTGTCAAGACCCTCTTTGTTCTGGGTGCTGCACTACACTGATTTTTGGGATATGAACCATTTATGTCTTGCTTCCAGAAAAATGCAGACTATTGCTATTTTCTGAAGTAGTTTTATTTTTACTAATTATATTATGAACTGTTGAATGACCAACAATTAGTTGTTAAAGTTTAAAACTTTAAATTAATAGATTTTATTATTTAAAATGTTGACAGAGTTTGTATTTTCCATTTAGAGAAATTTATCTACAACCTTCTACAAATGGGAATACAGTACCTGAAAATAAGGTTCCAGTATTTATAGAGACTAGAATGGAAAATATCTGTATCACCCACACATGTGCTCCTAGTCAGATCACTAATGCTCAGAGTTTCAACTTCCTTAATTCCAAGCAATTTCTAAATCTCCCTCTTTGTAAGCCTATGTCCTATTTCGAATTATTAATTCTTACCTCTCCATGTGGCCTCTCAGCCAATCCCTTTCTTGGATGAAATTATTCCAATTTATTCCCTCCTAAATCAAATTATCTCCTCTCCTCAGATCTCTCAGCTTCCATCAGTTCTTTTTCTACAGGCTCACAACCCAGCATTCTACATGTCTTCTTTCACTTGACTTAGAGAACTTTACCATTTCTTGCTTATTAATAAGCACCATAAAATTTTGTGCTTTTTTCAACATCCCTTTTAAGTTATAAACACCTATCATATCATTCCCTCTCATCCTGCCTATAAGCAAATCCTCCTCTCTGGCTTATTTCTTCACTTTCAAACTCCAGGTTCATTCTTCATGTTCTCTTTATCTGTTAGGCACCCTCAAAACTACGGTGCCTTACTCCCAATAAGCCTGTTCAGTCTTTCTGAATCAAATTCCAATCCTTGCCTCCCATTTCCAGGATGCTGAGGCAGGACATTTAGAACTCACTGATCTTGTTTGATACATGGGAACTCTTCCATTCCTGAAGACTACTACTTAGTCCTTGCTACTTATGGTTTTCTTCACCTTTGCTCCACTATTCTACTTTGTGGCTTTTTAAAACTGTGCCTTCAAACAACTCTCCTTACATTGTTTCAAAGCTTGCTTTCATACTACCTTAGATTTATTTTAGAGAATAGAGTGGCTGTTTAGTTTGAAAACTATCCTGAGCCTTAAAGCAAGAGATCTGAGTCTTGTTCTGGCCTTGAACAGCCCTCTGAGAAGCCATCCTGCAATCCCAGGAAATGCAGAACACTTCATTAACACACTTACCTGCAGCCTTACACTCATTTCTGTAAGTGAATGCACACTGAGTTCCTTAACATTTTTCTACTCAAGCTGACTATTTGCTGGCAGAAGACTGCACACCTACCTATTCCCATTTCAAGGCTCAAACAGAGCCAAAGAGAGGTCTGTGGTTTTTAGGTGGATTGCAGTCACCAGCTATTCTGGAGACTTTCAGGGCACATACAAATGCACTGCTGGCCATGCCTTAAAGGGGAGAAGAATCTGGGGACACTGCCCTGCAGTTAACTCAGCACAGTATAGAAAATAATATTTTTCAGTAGAATTCCAGAACACTCTGAAAGTAAGATTAAGAAAACCTTTGTGAAACTGACACCATATTTAATTTTGGCTTCAATCTTCATATGGAAGATAATTTTAGAAAAAGATTAAAAATTAATATGAAGATAGGCTTCCAATAATAATTTTATCCTAGCAGAAGCCTAAAACTTCAGATGCCTTCCGCAATTTTGTTGTACTTTTCAGACAGATCTATTGCAAATGGAGGAGACCATTAATGCAAATGGAGGAACCTTTTGATAATGCAGGGAGAATCCAGGACACATTTTTCTGAAATGTCTGGGTCAGTGGGAAAGAATCAGATGTATAAAAAACCCTCAAAATTTAAAAATACACTACAACAATTAATGCATTACTTATGAAAACAGCTCATGTGTTCTGTCTATGTTTGCAATCTATTAAAACCAAGCAATAGAACTACTCATCCAGTGTAGTACAAATATTATCTGTATGAAGGCTGTAACAATTATAATGCCAGGCATTTTAAAGTCTAAACAGACAAAAACCAAATTATAAAATACTAAAGAAGGCTATAAAAAATCAGCATGACTGAATAAGAAGGCACTTGAATTGTTAGCCCCAATGGTGTTTTGGTTTTTTTAATGTAATCTTAGTTTTTGTGTTTAAAATGGAAAGTAGGGTGGCTTACACAATTAGGACACATGAATGCATGAGTGGGTAAGGTATATAAAAACATCTCTAAGCAAAAT
Organism: Vidua macroura; assembly: GCF_024509145.1. Lineage (NCBI taxonomy): Eukaryota > Metazoa > Chordata > Aves > Passeriformes > Viduidae > Vidua > Vidua macroura. The sequence continues at coordinate 31,381,382 of NC_071577.1, forward strand.
TAAGCAGACATATTTGAAAGAAAAATAAAAAGAAGAACATTCAGCATCTTCTCCAACCTCGTAAACTGAAAATATTTGCGTACCAGCGAGTCTTCCCTCTCCTACAACTAAAATAGCAATTTTCTGTATCATTAGGGACAAGTTTAGCAGCAGGGTTCCAACACTGCTGCCCTCCTCTACACACAATTATAAGCAAATTTTGTATTAATGCAATGTCTGCTTTTAGACGCAACTGTTTAATTATTTACAAAGAATAACGCTGTTCATTGATTGCTTCCTAACTCCCTCACAACATTTCCTTTGAAGGAGTGGTTCAGAGAACTAAAGTCAAATCAGACTAGAAATAGCTGGGGCACCTGTAAACTGGGGGCTTGTAACAGGCATAAAATGGGGCTTCTACCTGTTACTACTCTCTTTGATTGGTTTAAAAAAAACTAGAAAAATTGATAAAAATCTTTAGAAGAGTAAGAGATTTCCTGTTCCACATCAGCATTTTGAACACTGTCCAAAAGCTGGTGCTAAAAGTGGTCATTCATGGAGATAAAAATGCAAAATAAAAAAGTATTGAATAAAGTTAAGAAACATTTTTTTAAAGGGTATGAATAATACAAACATATCTTTACTTTCATCAAAGTAAAACACAGACCCACTGCTCACCTCCTCATTAGAGAATCAAGTTGAAAATTCAGGTTTTCTGGATGGGTTTAGTTATGCAGCCCTGAACAACAGAGCAACTACACAAACAGCTAAGGGTCAGTAGTGAACACTGTCATATAGAGGTGAAAGCCCAGACAGGTATGCAAAGTGCCAATTAGCTATGCTATAACTGGGTGAAGCCAAAAATTAAACACTAGTTAAATTCTTGTTAACTAAACAGCCTTCAGAAAAAATTCTGCTACTCCTAGAAGTTGAGTTTTACATTTTCTCCTAAGCATTACTCCTGTCACCTAGGAAAACATACATGATTCAACAATTTAAACACAAGCACCATCTATTTTCTGAGAAACAACCAAACTATAGTTCAGGAAGCTGAGGAAAGGAGGAAACACAGTTATCTAAAAAAAGTCAGATAACAATATGGTTAATTAGTTAAATGGCACCTTTTTCTCTGCTAAACAAAGACTAGCATATGTAAGAGCTGGCATAAAAACCTACAGTCCCAACACATCCACTCCCCTCCCTCCAAAACTTACAATCGACACAGATTTCTTATTAGAGCTAGAAGCTAAATTTTAAAAGATAATTAAATCAATTTATAAAATATTTGCAGTCAAGTGTTAATTAACTATATTACCCAGACTCTCATTTTCAAAGCCACGTACAGGGAATAATCCTCATTTGAAAAAAAAAAAAAAAAGAAAGAAAAATCTTCTAAAAAATGTGAAAACTGCACTTTAATTTTTGCCTTGGGGGGGGGGGCTGGAGGGCAGATAGATGGAAGAGACTGAATGAGCATTCTTTTCAATAATAAGTATCTACACAAAGTGGAGACAGCATGGTTCACCAATTCAGAGCCAGAGGAAAGACTAGGAGTAGAACAAAGACACTGGACAGAAGAATGGAAGACTCTTCTGTGGCTGACTGGCTGAAGGAAACCTGCTTAGTCTGGACTCATGGCAACCTAGGATACAAAAATCCCATAAACAACAGGGCATTTGTGCATGTAACTCCCTGTACACTGCTCTGAAAATTCATTTTGCAGAGTTTTTTCTCCCTCTCAACCCTTACACATGCACACACTGCACTGCGTGTTAGTAGCTTTCATATCCATTTAAATGCTACAGCCAAGAAACACTGTGCACATTCACCAGCTCTGCTTTTCTGAAAAAGAGGCTGAGAAATTGGCATCTAGTCCAAAAGGGACCATATTACAAAATATTTAAAGAGGGATTGAAAGGCCATGCACCAAAATGCCAAAAACCCAATGAAACCAAACCTGTTAAAGAATGTGGTTCTGTGTGGTGCAACAAGATAAAAAAAATAAACATATATAAACTTTAACTTGCTTTGGTTTAAAGCTTCAGGCCTTATTTGACCTATACTGCATATTTTTAAACTAAGACTCTTCTTTTTAGAACAGTTCTGAATTAAACCTAAAAGAAAAAAAAAAAAAGTGAAAAGAAAAGCTGATACTAATACCTTTGGGGTTAGGCATTTTGGCCATTTTAGTCCTGGCACTTTTCCATCAAATTCAAATACAAACAAACAAGACAAACAAACAAATAAATCTATGGAAATGTAATTTGGAAGTCCCCCTTGTCTGAATTAACTTGATACAACAAAAGACAGAACTGCTTAATGAACTTTGACTTTTATGAATGCACAAACTTCAGGATTTGCTGCTCAGGGGTTATTTATAGAAAACTACTTTCAGATCTGCTTACTGGACTTCATACTCATTTTACAGCCAAAGGAAAGTGAAACAAGTTGAAAGCACAAAACTAATTTCTTTTTAAAAGCTTTATCACTTTGTAACGTGTTAAATTAAAACAAACTACGACAGGGTTTTTGGCTGCATATTTATTACCAGAAACCTTGCCTGAGTGGGGAAACAGTTTTTAAGCACGCCAGTAAAGATACTCAAGGCACTATACTCACCAGTATGAATCTTCTCATGCCTCTGTAGCAGGTACTTCTGTATGAAACGCATGTCGCACTGACTGCACTGAAATGGTTTTTCACCTTGAACAATATAATTCCACATCCATAAGTTAATAACTACACACTGTTGTTTCTGATAACTATTTTTGAGGAATATTAAATTGTCTATTAAAAACACCAGCATCTGAGCGAATTCCAAAAATACCCTGATACCAAAAAACATTTGCCTTACTAGGTATATGAACTGCAGAGCTCTCTCCATGATCCTAAGAGTCACATTAAGACTAGCACAGAAGAGTGATCTGGAATGGCTGTAATTTCCTCATGTGCAAGATCAATCAGGATGCTGGCATAGACTGCATTCAGGATACTGGCAAGCTATTATAACAGTAAGTACCTTTTTCACTTCTCCAAACACAGAGATACCTCATCAGGCAAATAAGCAGCTGCAGCATGTTTTACAAAGGGGTCAATTTTTGGCACTTAGGCTACAAGTCAACCCATTACTTTCTGATAAAGAAAGAAAAGAAACCTTGTAAACAGTTAGCTCTTCAGTTATTAAATATATGTTGATTTTTTTTTCTGATATTCTTTTGACACTTTGGTGCATGGAATCTCTAAGCTTAGATGCCAAGTTAGCTACACTCATAAAACTGAAATTCGCATAGAGCTGAAAACATTTTTAACATAAGTAAACAACTCTTTATATAGTAGAAAAGACAAATTTGAAGTCAAGCAGTACCTGTATGAATGAAGACATGTCTCTGTAAATGGTAGTTGGTTCTAAAGGCAGCATTGCAATGCTCACAAACATGAGATTTGTGGGTTTTCAGACCAAGTGATCCATCCTCATTTATTGTAAGGATCTATTTTAAAAAGAGTAAAATTTGTTCTCACACTACCCTCTAAAGATGTCTTATTAACTACAAAAAAAAAAAACATTAATTTTTTCAATGCAGAAAATGTAAATATTTCAGGTAAAACAATGCTAATTTCTACAAAACTATGCGTTAAGCTTCTAATACACATTCCCAATTGCAGTCCAATCCAGCTTGTGTCTCGTTGTGCATTAAGAGCTATTTCAACAGGACAGAGACAAAGGCAGCTCATGGAAAATCAGCTTAGAGCTTCCCTAGGCACAGCTGAGTCACTTTATACACTACTGTTTATTTTGTCCGTCTGTTGGAAAGGATGCAAAGTAATCAAACCACTCCTGGGCACTAAACCGTGGACAATTGTTTTAAAGAAAAAGTGAATAGTTAAAATCTTTTTTTCAAATCACAACTCTAAATGTTTGCTAAAAGTCATTAAAGCTTAACCAGAATAGTCATATATATTATCTACATCTATATAAAACCAGTAGTCTCAAAGGTAAGATTATATTTTAAAAACCAAAATCCCAAAGCCAAACAATCAAGAGAATAGTATTATTCTTCTCCCCTTTCAGGTTTTTCACTCAATAAAGTATTGCTTACTTAATATACATATTAAAGCATCTCCTAGATTACTTCAACTTGCCACACTCAATTGCTTTGCTGTCAAACAAAGCCGCTATTTTCATATAAAGTTTAAAAAACTTAAATTTAAAAAAAATGCACCACATCTACTTTATTCAATAAAGCTAATCACAGGTTTTCTCTAATTTGTCAGAAAGAATAAAAATAAAAAACTAAACCAAAATCCAAAATCTCTACTATCTCTGGCAAGAGAATAATAAAATCAGTAAACAAATTACATTTATAAAATCTTGCTTAACTGCAAACACAACTATAAAGAAGAGCTTAAGGAACCTTAAATAATACAGTTTAGTCCCTTGTTATTAAAAAAATAAAAGTATGCTGGGAAAACACATCTGCAGTTTGATTAGCTACAGCATTTTAGGTTTTATGATAATGACAGTGATGAGAAAGAGAGTCAATAACTGAAACAGTATCTCTGAAATAGTAGCAAATACTGTAGGATCTACTTAATTTTTAATTCTCCGGCATCAAAACAAGAGTGAAAATCTCAGACTAACAAATTCTTGTGCATTCACTCTGAAGGACAAGCACATTCATACGTTTGTAAGATTGGTGTGTTACAGCTCCAGTCACAGATAGAGACTCTGTTCTGTAACATTATCCAGCTGATGAAGCCAACTGCGTCTTTAAACGAATTTAAATAAATATTATGAAATGCTTTTCATATAGTATATTGAAATTTTAAAATAATAGTGCAGAAAATACACTTAATTTCATGGTTATCCTAAACCTGGGCTCTTCTACTTAATCTACCACCTCTTAAATGATGGGAGTTAACTTTGTCAGAGCAGCTTCCCTAACCAAAGCAACAGAAAAGCTTGTGCATGTGTGTGTGTGTGCATGCGTGTGTGTCCGTGTGTGCACGTGTGTGTGTCTGCATGGGAGAGGGAACAGGAGACAGGAGTCATGACGCCTGATGACTTCTGATGACAACTGATGACTTCTTCCTTACCTGACTACTGCATTGATATAAAACAGAATTTAGAACGTTTCAGAATGTTAACTGACTTCCATTTGTCAGAGTTCCAGCTGCTTGTTTGGATGGAAAATCAACCCCACTACCCTGGAAATACTGAAACTGCAGTAGGCTCTCACCTAGGTCAGTCCTTCAGCTTTTTTCTACTCTGCCTTTCTACTCTGACAGGTCTGAAAAAGGGGAAGATAGACTGAAAAAGAACCTGTTTAGCAATTCACCTGATAATTTTTCAATCTTTTGTCATCTCAAAAGACTAATCCTGGCAGACTGGGAGATAAAAAGGAAGCATGCAAGTACACGTCTGTAGAAAGAGGGGCACACGCCTCTTCTACCTTGCCATGTTTCCATGGAAGTGATCTCTGGATGTACTCAACCTAGATCTCCTTTTTCTCTCAAAGGGAGAAGTGAGAAAAAAAATGCACAGCATTTGGAACTTGCTTCCACACCCAATCTGAAGCAATTTCTCAGCTTTCCAAGAATACTACAGGTGCAACCTTATTTAACAGTGCTTTGAGGAGGACTGGAAGGTCCTGCTCCCCGGGCAATAAAAAGGAGGTTTGGGAGATTTTCTTTGTATTACAGTGAGTTTTCCTTTAATGTACAAACAGTCTGGGTTGATTTCTGAGTAGGCTTATTTTAATGCTGCTGTGTGATAACATATAACTGATTTACTTCTATCAGAGCAGCCTGCATATGTTCTATTTTAAGTCTGAAGATTAATACTGATTTGGGGAATTACTAGAAGATATAACACTGCTACCTCATGAGGTGAAATGATTCTGGTTTTATCTGAAGTGCTTCTCAACAGAAGAAAATTGTTTTCAGACATACAGGGTACATAGTCCTTATGAATGGATCTACAAAACAAATTTTAAAGTAACAAACCAGCAGCTACGGTACGAACCTTTTGATATAAATAAATACATATATGAAGATGATTATGACCACAGGAATTTTCCCTACCAGTAAATTATTTTATATATATTAGTAAGCTTTTTAGAATTTTCAAAACTAACATTTTAGTTTTCTTTTTAAAAACTTTTCACTACTATGCATGAAGCATATAAAATTATCAGGCTCACAGAAAAGCACAACTATTATTAGATAGATACAGAGTAATGATTTATAAATGGTCTACAAAGCTACTGACTCATAATTTAAAAAAAAATATTTGGAGAGAGAACTGCCTGGAGAGACAGATGTTAAAATATGTCAAGAGTTCATGTTGCTAAAAAGGAGTTCAAAGAAAAACACTGTTATATCAGTTTTGTTTTGGGTCTCTGGTGAACTTCAGAACTGCATCTTTACTGAGCAAACAAACAATTTCCAGCCTAACTAGTTCAAATGCTAATGAAATTAGTCATAGTCAACCAAATCTTCAGGTCCTTTTAATCTTGGTTTTGCCAAATCAATGTCTTACTTTTGCTGGTGAACGCTGTTTTCTTTTCTTCTTTTTCTGCAAATCTACTGGCTCTCGTATTTGTTTTTTGTCTCGTTTCTGTTGTTCAGATGCATCAGTAAAGGTAATTTCTTGCTTTACACTGATCTGTTAAGATACCAAGTGCCAGTTTCAGGTAAGGTTCTCACTACAGAAAAGCAATTTTTCAATTTTAGAAGATGACAAACTGCTGAAACAGAAAACCTTTTCCTAAGGGAATTATCTTCTGGCTTCACTCTTTCAGAAATTTAAGTGAAAGAATTAATATGTATCTTAAATAAAAAGGGCACAGTTAATTTCCTCAGTAACATTTTGATGTATCCTTTCATTCATCTCCCAAGGTCTTTTTTCCTGACCTGTGGTGATTTCGAGATCAGTTCATATATTAAAATCACTTCCATCTGTAAAACCATTCAGTTTTTCATACCTATTTTACTTTAGTCCGTGCTGTTGTCAATATAAGATTTAATGGAATAGTTTATTATATATTTAAGACAGAAGTATTTTTAAGGAAAAAAAAAAAAAAAAAAGACCAGTTCTAACGAAGTTTTTGAAAAAAAAAATTTTTAAAATCTTGATCTAATGTAAACTTTAATGAAGACCATGATACTCTTACATTTTTCTAACACCTGAGCCACCTGATCTACAACTAACAGAGTAGTGTTTTAACGGTGCTGTGTTTCTGAAGATTATACTTTGTGTGTAAGGCTATCTACTTTTATAGTCCTGGTGGTTGTCCTTTATGTTTGAAGGGTAACAGTGATGGTGTGCTGCATTACAGACAGATGCTCTGTTATCAAAAGGAAGTCATCTCTATGCTCTCTGGGAAAGCCAAGGTATGCCTTCTATGAGATTCCGTGGAGGGGCATATTTATGGTCATGTATGAAGTGTCACAGTCCAACCTGCAGTGTGAATGCAATTGCTAAGCGTCCACATACCTTCAAAACATACAAGATGCTTCCTATAGCAAAAGCAACTAAACAGTACTATTAACAGCATAAACAGTATGCACCTTCTAATAACACTATTTATTCCGGATTGTAGTTACCCCTGAAGATTAAATATCCTTAAAGGAGCACATTTTAACACTTTAGTTCTATGGTAACAGCCTGCTTATAAAATATTTATAAAACAGATACTTAAAGATTATACTTAATTGGCAAAATTTATCCACAGCCCGAGGCAAATAACATAAATATTTTGATAATCAAAATCCAAACAAGCAATTAATAGATTCTTGCCAGAGTAGGATTAGACTACCAGATCAAGCTTCCTAGTAATCTCTCCAATATTTCACAAAGAAATTGCTTACAGGGACATTAACAGCATACTGCAGCCCTTGAGGAAGTCTATCTTGTGCATCCATTTCATCATCATTTTTTACCGTCTCCTCATGGACCATGAGTTCATCATGTGAAATCATCTCTTGCTGTCGAAGTTCACTTTCCTGTAACACTTCATCTGTAGCAAGAATTTCCTGGTGCGGCATAGTCCGATCTTGAAGCACTGCCTCTTGCCGTTCTCTCGATACTCCAGACTGGTCAGATACCGCACCCATCCCTACCATAGCCCTGGATGACTGCATCTGGTCTATGCCACCACATTTAAGAAATAATCCTCCCAGCTTGTCTTCAATGTTCATTCTTAAGTGCAATTACCTACAAAGAAAGTTTTAATAGTAAACATCTACAATTGGTGCGCTTGCTTAAAATTATTTACTTAAAAACATTTTATAAGAACTCAAGTCAGTACTCAACAAACACACATGCAGTCCTAAAATTGATACTGAGTAAGAACCAAAAGTTGGGTATCTTTGAGGAATGTCAAAAGACTCTCCCTTTGCACATCTGTGTGCATACAATAGAACATTTTCACATAAAAGGTTTCAAATCAGCGCTCCTGACAACTGGTAAAAGTATGGTAATTAAATGATGGCTAATTCCTCCTTCTCATTCCTTAGAAAACTTTTAATTTTTTTCCTGTATGCCCTCTTTGCTCTGTTCTCTTTTTCCATTTTGACTGTCTTTTACAAACACCTCGTTCATATTGGTCCTGTTCTCCCTACTTCCTTGTCCTTTCAGCACCCTTCCACTGCTGTTACCCCAGGGCATTGCAGCTCCTGGAGCATCTTAATAACCACAAGTGAGAGAAAACTGGGCTGCATCCAAAGCAGCAGTTGAGGGAGGTAATTCTGCCCCTCCACTCCACTCTCCTGCGACCCCACCTGCAGTGTTATATCCAGCTCTGGGGTCACAACATAAGAAGGATGTGGATATGCTGGAGCAAGTCCAGGGGAGTAAAGGAAAATTATCAAAGGGCTGGAACATCTCTGCTATGCCAACAGGATGAGAGAGAAAGAAGGCTCTGGGGAGACTTTATTGCAGCCTTTCATTACTTAAAAGGAAGCTTTTAAGGTGGAGAAAACTTTTTAGCGGAGCCTGTTGCAACAGGACAACAGGTAATGGTTTCGGACGGAGACGTGGTCAATTTAGACTAGATATAAGGAAGAATATTGTTACAATGAGGGTTCTGAAACACTGGCACAAGATGCCCAGAGAGGTGGTATATACCCCATCCAGGAAAATACTCAAGGCCAGGTTGGATGGGGCTGAACAAACTGATTTAAGTGAAGATGGCCCTGCTCATTGCTGGGAGTTGGCCTGAATGGCCTTTAAAGGTCCTTTCCAACGCAAGTTATTCTGTGATACTATGAAAATGCAATTTTATAGCTAAAGCTATACATGAAATAAAGACTCAAACAGAGAGGTCAAAGCTGTTCATAAAAGACATTCACAGTGAGCAGGAGCATTTGTGAGGAAATATAAATTCCAATCATGAAAAGCAATACAATTCACAATATTCTAACAAGTATACTGATATTATTAATTAATTTTTAGCACAGAGCAGGAGGCTTTTGTGAAGCTGGAAGTGGCAGCATCTTCTCATTCTACTAATCAATATATACACAAGGTAGTTCTAGGACTCTTCTTCTCCTTGGTACACTGGATGTCCAGTCAGAGCAGTCAGTCTCCTTCACTCTATTCCCGAGGCCCATAATCCCTACTACCCACTCCTCAGTGCTCCTTGAGGCAGACACACCAACAGACAGACAGACAGACAGACAGACAGACAGACATCCTTCCTCCATCTCTCTATGTTCCCACAGCCAGAGAGCAGAGGCAATACACACACAGGCCACAGCAGACACAGGGCTGGGAGCAGAGGCACAGTGGAGTTGGACAACACACAGCAGGCCCAGCTAAAAGCACCAGATGGGACCTTGGGCAGCATCACAACAGCAGCAGCACCTTTGGTTTTGATGCATTCAGAGTTAGGATACAGGTGTGATGTGGGTACGTTGCTAGACATCAGCTTCAAATTCCAACCCCCTGAGAGTGTAGCATGGAGAAAGGATCCATCTCCATTCAAGTCTTAAGTCAGAGGCCATGCTGCCTTCCCTGCAGCTCACAATGACTATTCATAACCAAAGAAATCAGGTCTCTCTACAGGTTACGTCCACAGAAATCAGGTCTCTGCCTAAAACCAGCAGGGCCATCATTGCAGAACTGCACCACAACAGCCCCCTGCCAGTCTAACAGGCTGCCAACATGCAAAAAACAGTCCATCAAACAAATGTACATCAAGTGTCTAAATTTCCATATTCAGTCTGATCCATTTGATCACTTTCTAAATAATTTTCTTCTCCGGGAATATATTTCAAAAACTCTCAGTGTATCTTAACATCTGTGAATCTTTCTTTATATCAAACTACATCGAGTTTACAAAACAAATAGTGGTTTCTTTTTAGGTAAGATCCTAGATTACTTGGTAGGAATGGAAGCCACCAGCTGAAAGAGCTGAAAAATCTCATGAAGTTTTCTTATATTAATATTGGTTCTTAAAATATTAATATTGGTTCTTAAGATTCTGAAAGTAAAATTAACTCAATTTCTTAAAAAAAAAAAAAGAAAAAAAACAACTCACCACACACCTCAAAGTAAAAAGCTGATTCACACATCCTGATGGCAAGTCATATCTTATAAGTCAAAAGTGAAAGAACATTTGTCCCTATTCTGTACCGTGAGAGTTTCTAAACTTCCGAATACAGCACAGAAAGGCTGACAGCCAGGATGGTCTGACCACTCTCAGTTTCAAATATTTAAGAAGTACACCAAAGGAAGAAGCTTTTCAGGCAAATACTTTTTTTTATTATTTTTAGTAAGCCTTGCTCTGCTGGAAATCAGAAGGACAGAGTCATCAAGCTCAATCTCTTTATAATTGATGACAGGTCATCAATCTTTTTAGCATTCTTCCTCCCTACATAACAAGTCCATTTTAGGGACCAAAACCACCCATGACAGGAGAAGAACATGGAAAAATTCTGTTCAGGACATTTATGCCTGTGATTTGCCCTTTTTAGTTCTCCTGCAATTCTAACATACGTTTGAAATCATGCTTTTGATTTTCACAGTATCTGTCTTCAAATACAGACAACAACTTCTTAATGCCTTGACTGAGCTCAGGTAGGGCTATGTGACAAACTGACTCTGAAATTAATCCAATTAGACTAAGAGAATGAGATGTCTTCAAGGAAAAATGCAGGTCTGGTATGCCATACGGGCATTTGCAGACATTATATAATCCATGAAGTATTTCTCAGATGTAACTGGGAAACCAAACTGATAGTTTCTCAGCAATAACACAAACAAACAAACAAAACCTGGCACAGCACTAAGGCTGTATTCTTCCCACCAATGCAGATCTCCCAGAGATCTTGCAACAACATCATAAAATGAGAAAATGAGGATTAATTTATCATCTTTTTGGTTTGGAATATCCTGTGCCAAGTGAGAAAGGTGAAACAGAAGTGAAATTCTTAAGATTTGGTAAAAGATGGTGCAAAAGACCTAAAGCTGAGACTGGTTCTTTTGGTAGAGCATTCTAAATATCTAGCTTAAAAGACAGACTTCAAGGAAAATAAAACAGATATATCTACTAATGTCAGCCTTTATCTGAACTCAATCCATACTCAGGGTACATCTCACACAGATTGTCATTCACTATGCTTTTGTTCCACGCTACAGAAATACGACAGCATCAGGTCACTGCAGATTCTCCAAAAGAATTACATGGACAGGTATGAGAATACAAGAACTCAAGATGCTGAAACACAATCAAGGGAGAGCAAACAGCATCAAGTGTGAGAACATGGTGGCCCTAATCTGTCTGATCAGGCCACTGGCAAGAACAGCACAGAAGGCTGCTCTACATGGAGGATGATATTGCCACATCACTCTGAAATTAGGTAGGAATTGCGGAAATCCTGGATTTAAAGCTACTTCCTGGCAGGAAGTCAGGCAGACTAAGAAGCTGAGTGTTAACCACACAGAAGAGCCTGCTACTCTCACCAAGAGAGGCAGGAAGACTCCTGACATGCCAAACCTTGGGACAGCTGGCGAGATACAGCAGCTTCCCAGAGGACAGGCCAGCTGTGGGCTGGTGTTCATGGGTCTCGCTGGCTCCCTCAGTTGCAGCAGATATGGAAACAGTTTCTTTCTCATCCTGACTAGCAGGTTTAGCAGACTCACGCAACTGAAAGCCCTCAAGTTGTCTTCCAGCCATGATCTTGAGTCATATCAGAAGTGGTGTAGTAAGTGCACTGCTTATCAAATCAGGCTTTCAAACACCTGGCTTTTCAAAGAAAAATAGTGAGAACTCACAGTGTTAGGCTGCATATGAGAAGTGATGAAAAACAACGCAAGTTACATGACTTACAGGTGATGTCTTAAAACAAAGAAGTAATGTTTTAAAACAAAGAACCACAAACAAAAACAGGCTATTAATCCAAGCAAGAAGCATCCCAAATGCAATTAATTCAGTAAAACACTTGTAATTTGTCAAGTGACACCTTTCGGCTCACATAAAAGGAATCCTATCATTTAAATTGAAGATGAGAAGTGTTCTTGGAAGAATGACAGTGTGATAAAGAAATGTAAGTTAAAAGCATTCAAACAAGAACACTTTACCAAGCCTGCAAAGATTAAATACATTTTTAAGTGCAAGATGCATTTGTGAAAAAAAGATCAACTTACTTAGAGATTATCTCTAGGGAAGCTACAAAAATGCAAACCACAGAGACACACACAAGCAAATTTCTTGGCGTAAGATATTGTTATCCCTATTGCAGAGATGTTTTTCATGGAATTTCAGAAGTTCTATTAAGCTTCACCACATAATTTTATGATTTTTCTTAAGAGTATATAGTTCCTCTATAAACTGACAGAAAAAGAGCTGTCAACAAAATGTTTAAAGAATACATTTTGCTTGGTAGAGGTTCTCCAAGCCTTTACTGTAGGCAAAGCAACTCACAAGAAACATCTACAGGCAGAGCTCCCTGGGGAAGAGAGAGAGGAAGGGGAAGGACTGCCAGGAAAAGGTCTCACAGGACTCTGGCAGCACCTTCTCTTTTCACAGGGTGCTCCACAGCTGCCTGCAGCACATCCCCAGCCAGTGAACCACATCGCTTCGCTCAGAAACCGCTGCTTCGCCAGAGCCTCCGGCTGCACTTCAGAACTATTCATTTCAGGAGCCCTGACATCAGCTTTTCCAAAGACTTCTGCACTGAGCTGGAGAGCTGAGCAGTAAAGACAATATTCCTAATTAAAGAAACATCCACTTAAATGAAAACATGCTGCATGAAAAGCATGACAACATTTCAATTCAGAATTAAAAATAAAAATACCATCGAGAGAAAACATTAATTGATTCAAAAAGTCTGCTGGGATGGTGGCTGCTATGAAGGAGATCTGAACAGAGACCCTGAAGGAAAGCAGTAAAATTTTAAGCCATCAGAGCAGACCAGGTCCAGCTCTTGTTCTCCACTTTGATTGATAGTAAGGGTTATTCTGTCTTCTCCCTTCTTTTCTTAAGCATGAAGTAAGGCATTATTTAATTTAATGAGCAAGTACTCAGAGATACTAATTGGGTTCACTTTAAAAATAAAATCCATATGTGCAGAAACATGAATTCTGTAGGATTTAAAAGACTATTTATGACACAGGAGAAAAGAAAACACGTTTAAGGATTAATAGCAGAGACAAAAAATGAAAATCATCTGCAGTTTAGTATCTATTTGTAGAACAGAATTAATGTTTTTGCTTTTTCTTTTTAAGTAAGATAGACTTTTTGTATTGGTAAACAGTGTCCTGTGAATAGTCTTTGTTGTTCTAGAACTTATACTACTCCTTTTAAGTGTTAAAAAGCAAGATTAGCTGCTTTCTATATCCATAACCTACTCCACCCTCTCTTCTATACTGTCTTCTCCCTACTTTTGCAAGGCAAAAAGGAATGAAAGAAGGCTGAGGGAAACATGAAAGGAAAGTTGTTAAAATACAACTATTCTTCTGGTTTAAACCTGAACTCCTTCTGAAGGACTGTAGCAAAGACTTGAGACAGAAATACGACTTTCACTATAGCAATAAGCTCTCTTTGACCATGTTTTCTAAGATACAACAACCCAAACACAAGCGCCAGGATGCACAACAGCAATTCTAACTTGCCTTTAGCAATCTGATACTGTTCTGATGAAAACTACCTCCAAGATTCCCCTCACAAAAGCTGACACTGTGCTCAGCCCAAGGTATTAAATGGTTTCAGGGTAACCTTACACTAGGAGTAGCCTGATGACATTATCTTAGCTCCACATTTTGGGAAGTGTGTTTTCATTAAAGAGAAGGCAAAATTCCTAATGAGCAAGTATCTGAAGCTACAGAACACATACCTGAGCACTCCTCCCACATCCTTGCTTCAAGAGCTTTTGGAAGAAGAAGTACATGCAGAGCTCAAACTACAAAACATATAAAGGTTACTTGTGCAAAATGCACACAGAATAAACTTCTCAAAAGGCAATCTGGGGAAACCTCTCAGCTTCTTAGGGCTCATCTCTATGGTCATGCTATAATTATTTGTGCTAAACTGTAAACTTAAATTAATATAGTGTACATAAATCTGTAAAACTCCCTAAATGAACATTCTCGTTCTAGTACAGATTTTTTTCCTTCCCTATTTAGTGGAATAGTGGAATTCACTTTAGAAAGGTTTACTCTGAATTAAAAAGTCAACCCCTTTATAATCAGAACAGTTTACTGGCATGATTAGTAAAACCTTTCTAAATAGCCAAACTTTTACAAAAACAACTACAGCTGATAGGCCATTCCAGTGGGACATTTGGTGTGTTTTGTTATGTACCCAACTCTCAATGATACTGCAAGAAACAATCCAATATAGGGGGGACCTGCCCAAAGGGAAGGTCCTGCACCTCTCCTGCCTCAGACCTCTTCGTTGCCTACTCTGGGTTGAGCACAGTATTCTGCAACTGAGAAGGGAGTTGGACAAAAACATTCCCTCAGAAAAGCCATGAGGTTTGGGTCAGTGGGACAGAGCAGGTGGAGGATAAGGGAGATGGGCAGTGAGGAAGCAGGAGCAGGGAACAGGAGTTTCTCCCAGGAGTGGTCAGTGGTTGGATCAGATTACAGTGCATTGTGAAACTGCTCCACAAAGGCCATGTGCACACACAGATGAACACCTCAGAGCTGCCACCCAGACATGCCCAACGGCTATGCCAAATTCACACCACGGGAAAAATGGCTTTCTCAAATGCCCTCCTCCTAAAATGAAGTATAAAAGTCACCAATAATTTTACAATTCCTGATGCTGATGAAGAAAGAGATAGCAACAGGGCTTAACAGCACGTTTAAAACTACTAATGTTTAGGCATTTCCATGAATGAAACCACCACCAATGCAAGCCCCTCCAAAAGGAAGAGAAAAATTAGAACTGAACAGGTTGCTAACATCCACTTTTAATCTCTATCAAATAATGAAAAATGCTGACTATTCTCATCACATCAGAAAATATATTTAGTTGCACTATTAAAATATGGATATAGTCCAATACAAAAGGAAATACAGCTAGCTTTCACAATATCAAAGGTTCAATTTCTACCATACCACAAAAGCCTAGAGAGTAAAGAATCATACCCTACTTAATGGTTCTAAATAAAGATCATTAAATAAAATTCTCTCTTATCCCTACTCAGAAAAATAACACTCAGCTAAAAGAACGATTTTTAAATTAACACAGAAGTATTTTTAAGAATCAATTAGAATGTGTTGACTTGCAGAAAGAAAGCAATCAAACATAAATCATCATGAAAAGGTTAACAGATCATAAAATCAACACATTCTAAAAGGTAACATATGATACACTCTTATGACTTGTTGCACAGTTATTTCTGAGTGCTCCATGTTGCTGAACACATGCCAGTGCAGGGCCTGATTCCACCAAGATTTACGCTCACACTGAGCTGTGAATAGTCCTATTACAATCAACAGGATTACTCACAGAAAATCTCCTTATCGTGCATAAAATTATCCATGTGTGAAAATCTTTGTCACCTTTCTTATCCTGAAATCTGTATTCCATCATCACCAGCAGAGCCGTAATTTAATATCAAATGTGCATATGGAAAAGCTTGTGATGCTGTATTTAAAAAGCCACAGTTCCATGTCAAAATCACCAGGGGTGTCACCAGTGTCACAAACATACTTTATATAGTCCAAAAATCACAGGCAATGCTACTTTTTGTCTGGAAAAGAAAAAGTCACTGGTTTTGTGGCACTAAATTATAAACTACTAGATAACAGTTATTTTTGAGAATTTATCTGAGAATTTCTCGCACTGGGTAGTTACCTCAAAAGAACAATGCAGGGTTTCTGTCTTTGCACCATGAAACTTGGAGACTCAAAAGTGCTCACTCTGGGGACTTCTGATGACATTTATATTGAGGAAAACAAACACTAGACACAACTAAGGCTACCTAGCATCTTCTAAGTAGCCTTTTATAACCTCAGTCCAACTGGTGAAAATTTTGTGAAATTTCATCTATCTATGCCCCAAGCTGAAACTTTATAAGAATATTTCAGAGAGTGTGTCAAATGGTTTTTTGTTTGATTTTGACAACAGTGCAGTTCTATCATAAAGCTGAGCCAATCTAACAGCTAAGGTCATTGAAAGGGGCAAGATCTCCTCCTAACTCTGAGAGTCCACCCTATCATTGGTGCCTACTCTAATGCATAGATTTTTAAAAATGTGATTTTTTTTTTTTACAAGCCCTTAAACTCCTTGGGCCTCACAACTTCTTTACTATCTGCAAGTATCTGTGAAGCATCTCTAGTCATCACAAGCACTATGCTTGTGCTGCTTTACAGAAGATGACAATCTGCTGTTGCTCTCAAATTGGCCCAAGCACCAAAGGTCTGTATATGTGTGTGCATTTGTTCCTTCCTCTTGGTGGATGAAGAATTGGCTGGATGGTTGCACTCAGAGAGTTGTGGTCACTGGCTCAATGTCCAATGGGAGACCAGTGACAAGTGGGATTCCTCAGGGCTTGGTACTGGGACTGGTGCTGTTTGACATCTGTGTCAGGGACATGGACAGTGGGATTGAGGGCACCCCCAGCAAGTTCCCAAAGTGATGGATGCCCTGGAGGGAAGGGATGCCATCCAGAGGGATCCTGACAGGCTGGAGAGATGGGCCTGTGTGAACTTCATGGAGTTCAACAAGGCTGAGTGTATAATCCTGCAAGTGAGATAGGACAATCCCAAGCACAAATACTGGTACTGTACTTTTTTAAAATATAAATATCATAAATATATGTGCATGTGCGTGTGTGTATATATATATAGACATACATATGTGGTTTTCTACAGCACACTGAATGGAATGCTCCATAAAAATATGTGAAACTAGTCAGACAGATTATAATATCCTTTCTCTGTTTGTTACAAGTGCCAAAACATGCGTGAGTCACAGAGCACATGAAAAGAAAGCTGTGACCATTTAGGTAGTTGAACCCTACCTTGCAAAATAGGATCAAGCCCTTTCTACAATTTTTTTTTCAAATAGGTGATCAATAATTATATTTGGCACATTTTCTGGCTGCTTATTCTGACACATTTAGGTCAGATTTACCCAAAATGCTGAGTACTCAGAGCTGCAATTACGTCACTTACAGCACTACTTTAAAAATACAAAGATGAATGCAATGCTGCTATTTTAATTTTAAAAAAAGCTCTTAAAGAGCTCAATGGACATCCACACCAAACACAAATTTTCACCTTGCTCACAGGCACCAATTCTCCAGCCATAAAATAAGAAATATCCATTTCCTCTCCCTGAGGCACAGTAAAATACTTCTAACAGCAAGCAATACTCAGTATAGGTCACAAGGGTGAACTAATCAGTTTGTGGTGCTCTCATTCCTGCAGCCTGAGGGGAGAAGGCAGCACACCTCGGATGGGAAGGTAAACCTGCACCAGTGACTGAGAAACTGCTGAGAGAAGGTGGAAAAGAGGGGTCTGGCCTTCCCAGGACCTAACCACTGACCAGAAAGCCCAACCAGCAGTAGGTTTCCAACTAACATGGTGCAGCCACTTTGGTGCAGAATCATTAGAGGAATGGGGCACACCAGTGTGGCACTGCCATCAAGGTAAGCATGACAGTAAGACTTTGAAAAGAGAAACATTGTTTACCACCATGATGCAACAGAACTATGAGAGATTTGGCTTCTTTTTGTAGCTCTGCCACTGCTTTTGGGGCAAATCTGTTACCTTTGCAAATCATTCCCCCTCCCATCTTTTCATTTCCTGTCTCTAAATCAGGTGCAATGATCCACCTAGGATTTAGGTGTGAAGTGAGCAGCAGACATTATCTCTGAGGGCCTCACAAGCCTACTGATAACTATTACAGAAATTTCACAAAGTAATATATTCATTCTGCCTTCAGAGCAGGATTAAGCAGAGCACAGTAAGAGAACAGACGTTATGCAACAAGAAGAAAGCAAAGTACAGAGCAGATGCTTATCCAACTCAGGGACATTCAAAAAGGTAGGGGCTTTGGGGTTCATGTATCATGAAATAATATGGCATAATATTAAGATGCAATATATTAATAATTTAAGGAGGATGGTAAAATTAAGTGGCACAGGTAAAGCTCAGTGCTGCAATTTTAAGGCTTGCCTACTTGATTTACACCTAAAATTGCTCTTTTAAAACCATGCTTTTCTTGTAGTATCTTTACTTCAGCTTCATTGTTTTCTAAAAGGCCATCTACATGTACTAAAGAAAAACAGTAATTACAGAAGAATTCAAGACAATTACTTAATACATCCACACAGATTAAATAACATTGGACAATAAGCTAACGGAAGTATAACCAAGAAAGTTTTGCTCAAAAACTGGAAGTTAGCTGCAAAAGCCATCTTAGAGATTCTGGAAGACATTCCTCATTTACCTGCATGACAGCACAAGGAAAACTTACAGGAAAAAAACCAACACTATTCTAAACCATAGGTGAGAAGGCCATGAATATCAACAATACAGATCTTATAGAGCACAGGTGATATCTCTAGATCTTACTTCAGCACTTGACGTTATTTCAACATGGGCTCTCAGGTTGTGAAAGCAATGCAAGTATTTTAGAATACAGGAACCATTCTCCTAAGTTCCAATTTCAACTTTAGCACATCACCATGCACAGAGCAGGCATTTTTTCCCTAACTTCATTTCAGCAAACCTATTCAGTGCAAGATTACATTCTGCATAACATCTCAAAACAAATTCTACAAAATGTGCTTGGCTCTCCCTAGATCAACTTTCCACCAGGCAAGGAACATTTTCTCATCTCATTCTTCAGCAGAGGAAGCATTGTCATACCTCAGTGTAACTTCATTTTAAATGGATATTTACTTCATTTCAGCTGTGTTTCAAACACACCCTTCATCTATCTACACATGGAACAGAAACTCAAATAATCTAGTTAATCCAAAACATGATAGAATGAATACCTCTTTAGCAAAAGATTCATTCCAGACAGACCAAGCAAATCCTATGCTTTCTGTACTGCTTTTCAAATACCACAGTGTTACCTTCAGGGGCCAAAAATCTGGGCCAGGAGACCTGAAAGAGCCTAAAGCTCAAAGACATAGATCTCTATTCACTGCTCCACTCTTCAAACCTTGCAGGTCCATCCTACCTATATTTAAAAAAAGGCCTTTTAGCAACACACATGTAATATAGTCAATGGAAAAAATAAGCCCATATAATCTCATGAGGTAAGAAAAAGAATCACAGAATATTCATGACATTTCCAAAAAGCATTTGGACCCTTCAGAGATGGCAGCTGTAGAATATAAAACCAGTGCAGTGACAATGATTTAGGTATCACTAGAAGCAGCATCTTGACCTGTATACCCTGGTGGTAGCCCTTTCTTGCCTTTAAAGCATGATAAAAATCAAGGAGCTGAGGATGTTGTGATGCTACATTAGGGAGAATACTCATCAACACTGAGCCAGAAAAAGAAAATCTATCACCCTTCTTCAAATATTCAAGCAGTTACAAATTGGGCACCAAGGAGCAATTTTCATCAGTGGAATCAGGGACTGCTGTGGCCTAAACAGCACTGTTACAGCACCAGAACAGTATCAAGCACCTTCATCAGAAATAAACAGAAGATTCAGCACATAAAACTGACATGTGTTAGTATTTAAAGATAGTATGAAATCAGCCAGAGGAGGATGGAGTAGAAATAAACTCTAAAATCATGGAACTGAGCAACCAGGTCACTTTCTCAAAACCCCTCTTGGAACACAAGCATGTTACAGCCCATGTACATTTGCCAAGACAACAAAGAAGGTTTTTTTAAGAGTATACTCATCTCCAGTTAGGATTTTTTTTTCCACACTGTTGCAACAAATCCACCACCTCCCTACTGCTAACCAACATTTGTGGTCAGATTAAATCAACTAAGAACTATTCCTATCCCACTTACATAAAATTCCAGAATTGTAAATCAGCCTCTTTTAATTCATTTTTAATCTCAATGACCCTCACTTTAAAAAAAAAAAAAAAAAAAAAAAAAAAAGAAGGCAAATCAAGTACTAAATCCAGTGTGCTTCTGCAGTGCATCCTCTTCAAAAGACTATCCACAACCTCAGCAAGAACTTCCAGGTAACTCTTCAAAAATGGTATGAACAAGGAATCCCACTGACTTCTACCACATACCCCAAGGTGATTTTTCCTCATTACAGTTTTAAATTTCTCAAACAATTTTCAGGCACTTAAGCCCATTTTCAGATTGAGACAAGCCAAAACATGAGATGTCTAGAAACTATTTTCTAAGAGCAATAATAACACAGATATCCTGGCCCATTAACTAACACTGAAAAGAATCCAAAAAATAAAACACAGACTTCTCAGGATTGTGCCCTCTTGAATAAAAAGGTTGTGGAAATTGGATTCTACCTCAATGACTTTTGTGCCCTGCAGCTAATTCTCACTAATTAACTCCTAGAATACACTAAAACAAGAATTCAGAATGATTAAAAGATATGATACATGTTTATAACACCTATAATTACTAGGAATAAAAATCTTGAAGGTTCTTGATGCCATTAACTCACAGACCAATAATTAAGGGCTACCATTCCAAACAGGTCTGAAATTTTTGAGAATCTGTAGTCAAATAACTTCATGATGAAGCCAAGTCTTAGTAAAATACATTCAATATAATCCGTATTATTGAGTAAGCAGGAAACCAATCTGTAAAGCTAAAAAATATTCTGACAGGATTCGGAAGAAAGAAAAATTCAGCACATTCTGCCTTTATGGACTGCTTTCCAGGTACTGGCTCCTCATCCATCCACGTTAAAGTCTCACACTGCACTGCAGTTGCACTCACCCAGGTTCCCTCAATGCAAAGGTGTGTCCCATAGGTAACAGGGCAACAATTTGTTACAGAATCCTGGAATGGTTTGGTTCAGTGGGAACCTTAAAGATCACCTAGCTCCAAACCCTCTGCCAGGGCAGGGACACCTTCAACTAGAGCAGTTGCTCAGGGCCCATCCAGCCTGGCCTTAAATAATGACAGGGATGGGGTATCCACAGCTTCTCCGGGCAACCTCTTCCAGCGTCTCACCAATCTCACAGTCAAAATTTCTTCCTAATAGCTACTTTAAATCTACCCTGTTTCAGTTCATTACCCCTTGTCCTAACACTGCCTATCCAAGTACCCAAGACAGAAGCACCAGAGCCAAGACTTCTCTGCTGAACTTGTGTCCAAAAAAATGTGGGAAATTAAGAGTTGCCCAATGCTACAGCAAATTTTAGGCACATAAGATGGAACTACAACAGATTCCATTTTTTCTGCATGTGCAGCCACACTGTCATCACCACCACAACTGCAGAAAGTCCCCTGCCTGTCCTGTGACCTACAACGAATCCAGGGGTGACACAAAGGCACCCCAGACAGTAAAATGCGAGATCATGCAAAGAATTGACAGATGAAGTTTTCTGTCAGTTTCTCCTTTTACATCGCTGTTCCTTGGAAAGTGACAGTAAACTCACACTTAAAGCTGCACTACATTTGATCCAATATAGTGTATGTAACTGATTCCTAGCAGGCACCAGCTGAACATGCCTGGGTTGCATGATCTACTTTTAACTGTCAGATTCAGACAACAAGCCCACTGGTTTTGTCTACAAACTGCCACCTACTTCACATCTTCCAGCAAAATACTGTGACAACTGGATGATCATCCTCTGTGTGCTCCTCTTCTATAAACTCTATTTTAATTCCCCTCTCAGTAACTTAATTTTATCATTGGTGATCATAAAAAAAACACATTTCTAATACATAAAAATTCTTTTCTACAAGTCATTTAAAAAGACAACTTCATAATCTCTACCAGGAAAAAACAACACTAAAGTCAAGTAGCTTTTCCTTACTTCATTATACCCATAACAATACAACAAGCTTTCCTGCTCCACAGAACACAATCACATAACTTTGACATCTTTTTGCTGACTCACAAAACTTCATCACAAAATACAACTGTCAGATTCACCAGTGACAGAGGAAGCTCCTGAGAACCACAGCCTAATAAAGCTTTCTTCCTTGAAGGATGACAGCAGTCTTTCCCATATGAAAGATTCATTTTTATTTGATATTGTTAAAGCAATATTCACTCAGGGCACCTTCACACTAGACTTTATTTTTAAGAAAACCAGTTATAATGTCAAAACAGGAGTTGAAAAACCAGTATTTCATAGGCATGTCTGGAAAATCTGCAAGTGATTTTGGTAAAATAATTGCATCACATGTTGGTACCCTGAGGACTGACCACCTCCTTCTGCAGCTGATATACAGTGGCCAATACAAAAATTTTCTTCAAAGTAAGCAGTGCAAGATCACTCTAGCAAAAAGGGAGTTAGTTGAGTTTACCAATCTATTGTGAAGAACTTCTTTGTTAAAAGAAAGTTTACAGACACAAAAAATAACATATCTTAAATTTATGTATATAGTTACTGTTGCATCAAGAACTGCTCAATGCTATAAATGACCCAACTTAAAAGCCTGGCAATTGTCATCCATCTCACATGTATTTTGTTTGATAAGAGACTGACATGTAACAGTGACCTATGTTAGAAACCACTGTGTGTATGTGGTCAAAACCAGAGGAGAATCATGTCTCAGGAGATGATAATTTCCTTCAGAGTACTCCTGTTTGAGACACTCTGAAATCATCCACTGAATCTGGAAATTCTGACTGTTATAATGCCTACAGACTAAAAAAATCATCCATGCATCCTGTGAAATGTATTTATTTCTTGGCTTACATACTCACTTTGCTCCCTCTTCCCTGCCTTTACAAAACTGAAGAATGTCTGCAGTGCAATTCTAAAGATCACTTGTTGAAAGCAAGCCTGGAGAGTTTTCAGTACCCACGGAAACCTGCAGAAACCCAGTGTATTTAGAAACTGCCTCCTTGCTTTGCCCCTTCCCAGTGACATCCCAGGCACTAAAACACACTGCTTATTGTTTGGCAAAATAAACTTCACTTTATGATGAACATTTCTCATTCTCCAGGACTAGAGCTCTAGGCCAGACAGCATCATAAATACATGCTACTAGAGTCTTGCATATACATCTGCA
Source organism: Vidua macroura (assembly GCF_024509145.1). Lineage (NCBI taxonomy): Eukaryota > Metazoa > Chordata > Aves > Passeriformes > Viduidae > Vidua > Vidua macroura. The sequence continues at coordinate 31,404,968 of NC_071577.1, forward strand.
TGCACACACACTTTTTAGAAGCATTATCACCATTTCCTTGATTCAAATACAATCCTAACAACAGAAAAAGAAAAATCTGACAAATTTTCAGGGCAATCACATAGCAGTTAAAATTCAGAGAATGCAAAAAGTTGGGTTTTCCCTTTTCTTAAATACTGCTAGTGATCATATGACTATGACACATCTGCACAGCATCAGTATTTCTCACTTCACCTCTTGCATTAAGGTAACACGACCTGGTCATGATGTTACAGGCATTGTAAACCTCTCTAATGAAGTCTTTTATATCCATGGTGGGGTGCATAAGTAGCAAAAGTTAACAGCGACTTTATGGGAAATTATTACAAAAACATTTAAGACAGTTGTACAAGCTTTTATGAATAGGCATCTTTTAACCTTGCAGATGCAGCTGCCATTTGAAACTATTTTACAGCAGAAGGCTCTATCAGTCACATAGCTGAGCTCACACAGATATCACAACAGCCTTACACATGAGTAATATCACATGTTATATCAAGAAACTGGTTTATGGACATTTTGCAGGCACCTTGATTTTTGATTTTGGTTTTTATGTTGGATTTTTTGGGTTTTTTCCAGTGCAAGAGATCTAGACAGTTTATATTTGATAGGCTGTTCATAAATTATAGTCTACTGCTGTTTGCAGGTTGGAACTTCTTCCCACACAGATTTCATTTTATCATCAGACTGTTTAATTCTGCGCTTATAAAAATGTCATCCTAGTCATAAGGGAAGAATTAGACAGCACTGTCTTAAGATTTTCTGCACATACAGTGACAAGATGCAGATAGTGTGATACTAATATGCCAGTAGAGTGTATCAGTTCCAGGATCAGGCCAATACACATGCTGTTATTGAGCTATGGCTTGCTGTTTTCAAAAGTGCAATGAAATAATAAAATAATATAACCTAGTAATACATTAACTACGTTACAGTATTCACAGTGCTACCCCTTGATATCATAGCCTGGAATATACTAACACACTGATAATATCCTAAGAGTACATTAAAAAATGTTTTGGAGCAAAAGCAGTACCAGCTTCCATATCATCTCCCAGATTAACATTCTGACAGTGTGAAAGAAGTTGTGAGGAGATTCTAACCCTTCTGCATGTTGTGGATTACACAGTCTTTCTAAAAGACAGTGAATTTCCCCTTGGGACACACTTACAATCAAGTTTTGTGAGAACATATTATAAGTTTTTTTCTAAGTATTTTATCCAACATGATGAATGACATACAAAAAATATCTCTATATGGAGTCAGGGGAAGATAATTTAATCACATATAATATTTGAATACTCACATATGTTATTGTATTTTAATTTGTACAATAAATTGTAAGTTAAATAGTTTAAAATTTTATCACTTGTGTGGTTTATGGAATTACTGCTGATGTATAAAACATTCTGTTCTATGTAGATTAAAAAATGTATATTTAAATTGTATATAGAGTACCAGCTAATGAGCTAAACAGATGGGGCTGTGTATTTAACTTCACTGGAAAGTACTGAAATAAAGTAACTAACACCATTTGTGTAAATGAAAATAAATCTCATGAAAATCTGAATGGATTTTCCTTTGTTAGACAGAAATTTGTGCTTGGCATATAACTACATATTATAGCCAATGGCTGTGGTTTGCTGACATGTCTTGTCAATAGCTATGTCTCAGCTGTTAAAAAACAGTAAGTTTGTACATCTAACTCAATACTAGCACAAGGGTTTCTGCACAGATACCAATTTACAGAACTGAAAAAAAGAAAAAAAATCATGAATTTCATCACTTCAAGAAATATCATTTTCCCAAAAGTATTTCTTTCAAAAAAAACCCAAACAAATTAAAGTGGAACTTAATCACAGTGCTGATCCTTTACATAAGCCCTGCAACCTGACAGAAGCAGAGAACCATGTCTGGTTACATCCATGGTGCCTTTGTGGGACCACTTTTGTCTTTAAACAGTCAGTTATGCAGATCAGACTGCAACATGAAGGCTTGGATCTATTTCATCATAAATGATGCTGGTCTGAAAGGCAGCTATCATTAAAATGCCAGGCAAAAGCAGAGGAAATACTTACTTTAAATAAAACCTATCTATTTCTCTGTTACATCCATTTAAGAGCCTTCAAAGTAAAAAATATTTCCACTGGTGCTTACTTTCAATGCTTGTGTCATTCATTTAACATATATGACATGTTAAGTTTGGACAAGAAAGCTGGATGCTTCATTTCATATGTAGGGTAACAGCAGTATCTTCATCTACAAAAGACATTACCAGCGTTACTATTTCTTATTTAACTTCCGCTATTTCACAGAGAAAAATGTATTTTATATTAGAGCCAAAATTAAATCAAACTTAATCCCAAATTATGCTAAACACTTAACGGGGTTTTGATAGATTAAGGCCCACTCCATCAAGCTGCTCCATACAGACAGGTCTCCATTTGTAAGAGCTCACACAGCAATCCTCGCCAGAGGAAGACACTACAGAGATTCCAGTCACAAAAAAATCACCAGTGTCTTGCAGCAGACACAAAAACCAAACCCACCATGTTTCTCCCCAGATTACTAGAATACAAACACTTCCTCCCCATTAGTACATTTTTAAATGTTTAACCTAAATCCATCTGCTAAAAACTGACACCCCAAGCTCCACTATTTGCAAATCTGTATTACTGAACCTGTGGTGCAAAGAATGTATCGAGAAGTTGAGATAAACTCTTTAATGTGAACCATCACCATATTTCTCTACAGTAATATATTATTAGCATTCTGATAGTTCAACTCTAACATTACTGGTACACAGAAATTCTCAGAGGGAAGTACGAACTTCCAACCTCAATGGTTTTACACCAACTGTGTTTAGAACATCTCCACATTCCACAGTGCTTTAAATCCTTATAAAAATAAACTACACACTGAACTCAGAGGGAAAAACACCTTTTGAAAAACTACATAACAATATTCCCAAAATATATGTTCATTCAGGTGAACAATTGAGACTGCAATATAACTTTTCACATTCTGAATAATTCTTCTCCCTTGTTTTTTTAATCACTGTGGTTGTTCAAGTAGCTACTTACCCACTTAATAGTTTGATTTCATGATCCATTATATTAGGTATTTTTCCATAAACAGGGTATGTTTGCAATACAGCAGACATGAAGCACACATGGACAAGACAGAATAACAGAAGCATACGACTACACACACACGTGTTCTCTTAGGTCAGCCTAAGGAGCAAAGACAGAAGGACACATGCACACAGCAGTCTAAATGCAAGAGTTCATCCTCATCTTTTTCAGCTTTCTTCATTTATATCAGATCACTGACTTAAGTACAGGTATACTTGGGGAAGAGGGGCATGCAGACATCCAGAAAAAAATACAAAGAAAACACTTTTGGAAACTGAACACACACATTCAGTTGCATATTCATGAGGAAAGGCCATGACAACAGTTTTCAGGAAACTGAAACTGAATTTTGTTTTCCTAAATTACTGCAACAAGAGCAGGCTTTGCTGGTCTCTCCTATGGATGTGTGTACCCTGTACCAAGAGCCTGCAGATCCCACGAGATCCACAGGAAAGCAGGCCTCACATGCTCCAGAGCTTCCGGTGCAGCCAAAACTCCTGCAGATGACAGCTGTCACTGGACAATGCACAAACCCAAACACTGGAAGTGAACGCTGAAAAACTAACATGGCCTGAAGGTATGCAAACTTTTCACACAGCAGGATAGATTTTAAGTCTCAATCAGACCACTGGTTTATCTGGACTGATTTTGAGAACAGGATAAGAACACCTGCAAAAATTGATGCAGGGCTTCACAAGGTATATTCACCAAACTCATGCAGAACAGCTACAAAATTTATACCACTTACAATAATGAAATCGGATATGGGCACTCCAAAATGTTGAAGCATGATGGGTGGGCCCATATATATACTCCTAGCAAGCTTGTAAAGTACTACTGACATTTGCAAATAAGTACAGAAATAAACAAAGCAACTGAGATCCTATTCAAAAGAAAAAACACAGTCCTCTGTCATTTGTCCCGTCCAGTGGCAAAGATGCTGCTCATCAGGACTAAGACATCTCTCCCATCTACAGCTTCTTGGACCAGAATGTCACGTGTATGCAGACGGAGATAGGTCATGCTCCAAGCAGACTTTCAAAGCAAGACTAAAGTTGGGAGCATTGGATTCCACACATCTAGATTTTTTTTAAATCATTCTGCAAAATCTCTCACAGCTGCCCTAAACAGTTTACAAAAACAAGGTGATCAGAGAGAGATGATCTATGTTTGCAACATAAATGTCTTCCCTTTCCATGAGCCAGCTTAATGCAGACGTTGCTGCACTCACCCCAGCTGAGGTTTGGCAGGAATCGGGGGAGGAATGATGTTGATGAGTGAAAGTGTTTGAAGCCCAACTAATTTCTCTTCAACTCCTACTGGTCCCCCCTGCTCTCCCAAGCCACTTCCAGCCTGGCACTTGTTAGCAGCTCCCGACGCTGGGGAAAAGAGGTGCCGTGCAAAAGCTTCCTCCGAGCAGCTGAGAGGAGACTCTGAGAAGGTTATGCAGAAATAAAACCAAACGAAATGACTGTTCGCAGGTCGGCACGCTTCACCTATCTTACACCGGGAACAATGGCGAGGCGGGCAGCGGGAGGATACGGCCCGGGAGGACGGGGCCCGCGGGACGCGCTGTCCGTCCGTCCGTCCGTCAGCTCTTTGTCCGTCTGTCAGGCAGCCCCGCTGGCCCCATCCCCGCCGCCCCGGTGCGGCCTGCGCGGCCCCGCGGCTCCCGGCCGGGGGAGCGGACGGAGCGGGAGCAGCGGGAGCAGCGGGCGGAGGGCGCCCGCCGCTCCTTCATCCCCCGGCTCCGCGCCGGCCTCTCCGCGCCGGGGCCAAGCGCGGCCCATGCGGGACGCACCGCGCCGCGGCCCCCCGCTTCCCTTCCTTCCCTCCTTCCCCTCCCTGTCCTCCTCCTCCTCCCGCCCTCCCTCCGCGCACCGAACGGCCCCGACCGGCCCCGGCTCGCTCCCGCCGGCACTTACCGGCCGCAGAGCTGCGAGGAGAAGGCGGCCGGGCCGGGCCGGGCCGGGGCGCGGCGGCGGCGGCTCAGAGCGGCCGTGCCGCGGCCCCGGGCATGGCGGGGGCGGCGGGGCGCGGGCAGGGGGGGCCGGCGGGGCGGCGGCGGCGGCGGGGGGAGCCCGGGGGGGAGCGGCGGCGGTGGCGGCGGCGGCTCCTTCCTCCTGCTCCGCCGAGCGTCCGCGGGCGGTGACAGCGACACCCGGCCAGAGCGCCGCGCGCGCGCTGCACCACGGGAAACGCGCCCGGAGGACCGGCGGGACGGGAGGAGGAGGAGGAGGATGGGGATGACGGCGATGGGGAAGCGAGACGGGAGCCGGGAGCCACGCCGGGGCTGCGGCTGCTGCCGGGGCGGGCGGTGCCGGGTTACGCGCGGGTCAGGAGGCCGCCGCGGCCGTGGGAGTGCTGCCCGCGCCGGCCCCGAGCGGAGGCGGGGCGGGAGCGACCCTTCGGGCATCGGCCCCGGCGGGGGGCGGCCCCCCGTGCCCCTCGGTGTCGGGCCAGCGGCGTAATGCGCAGCGGGGCCTCCCGGATGGGAGAAGGCCGGAGCGGCCGCGGTCGGTGTCAGGGAGAAGGCGTAACGATTAGAGAAGTGTTGTGGTTGGAAGGGACCTCTGGAGATCATCCCGTCCAACCCCCCCGCCCAGGCAGGGTCAGCTGGAGCAGGTGACACAGGAAAACGCGTCCCTCTTTGAATGTCTCCAAAGAGGGAGATTCCACGACCTCCCTGGGCAGCCTGTTCCAGGGCTCTGCCACCCTCAATGTAAAGAAGTAAAGCCTGATCTGGTTCCCCACTCCTGATGCATCTCTGGGGTGAGGCCCCACTGCAGACTGCCAGTGTCATTACACACGTGGTGTCCCTCGGACTCTCAGTGCTTCCAAATCCATCTGAAAGTCCCAACGTGAGTTTTCTGCACTGTAATCTCCATTATCATGATGTTCGCCATGACCCTGCACAATAAACTATTTGGAGAATCACTAGAGGCCAAATCTTAAAACCCAACGCCTTCCCTGGACTAGCTCTCCACCCAAACTGGCTGCACCTCTGCAGCCTGGGCTGTGGCACGGTGCCACTTGCACCTCTCAACTTCACCTCTTTCAGGGGTTACCAACTTTTCCACGTTTCTCTAAATAAAATCTTTCACCCAGCAACGCACTTAAACACGTGCGTAGCTCAATTGCTCTGTGTCATTTGCGTATAATTAAGCATGTGCTTAAGTGCTCTGCTGGATTGAAGCCAAGATCTGCATAAGCTCTGTTGGGTAAAATTTACCAGCTTCGCTGGGCTTAGCTCTGTGAGTCACTCAATCAGCAGAAGCCCAAAGCTTTTTGCTACAAGCTTAGTTATTCCCAGGCTGTCCTACAGGATCACCCTGTCTCCATGATGAGGCTTATGCCCTTCACTCAGGTCCTGTTAGAAGTGAGAAGCATCTGCCTGGTGAATCAGCTGAAAGTAGGGTTTCGAGTTCCTTCAGCAAGGTGCATTAATAAGGCTCTGCACCGTCACGCAGGTCAGAGGTTGTGCCATCAAGTTACAGTGCAAGAAATTTCATTAAGAAGAGAGTATGAATGACACCAGGACCCTGATGAAGGTCTGCCCTGATTTTGTGCAATATGTACATTTCAAAATGATGGTGTAGATTACTCAATCTCTATGAACAGAGGAAGGGGTTAATAAAATGTAGCTACATCCCATGCAGTCCTCTACAATTTTGCATAACTACAAGAAGTGTCATTAACCCGCTTATTGAATAAAATGGGAAACACTTTCATTTCCAAAGAGTTTTAGAAACTGAGGGAAGACGTACATTTATTCAGCTTTGATTTTTTTTTTTCCTTCAAAGACAGTTAACTTGGTGACTTTACTCATTTTTCCCTGTCAAAAAAAAATCTTTTGAATTGCAATAAGTCTGAGTGGGAAAGCTCAGCAGTCGAACCTGATTTTAAAACACACTGAGGAATTAAAGCTTTCTGCAGGGTGAGCACAAGTCTTTCTCCAAGGACACATCAATTGGAACCTGCTTTTCAAAATATCTGTTTAGCAATTAACAGTGTAATATGAAGAAGAAAGACTGCCTTGTATTTAATGCAAAAAAAGTAAGACTCAGCATATTTGAGTGCTGTTCATTACTCTTCATTACTCTTTTATCATTCTTCTATGACCTTAATCAAGTCATGTTCCAATTTTCAAATGACAGTTTGGGTTAGGGTGCAGGTTTTTGTGTTGTTTTAAGAGGAATTAAGCACCTATAAATTGTCAAGTTCAGTAAGAATCTTACAGTGCTTTGTTCATCTGGAAGTCCCCCGCACCAGGGCAGAGGTGGTGAAGGGACACATCAGCCCCTGGGCCTCTCCCTCACATATTTTCAAATGATGGCAGTTCCTCACCAAGTCACCCAGCTGTGGTACTGATGTTCATATTGGTGTTTGGACACATTTAATACTGTGCTGTTTATTTATTAATATTAGTATTTTGACATAGCAAAATAGAAAATAAATATATAAACTCAGTAGCTTGAGAAGTTTAAAGGAGCATTTGCATTTTGACCTATATTTTTTTCCTTACACTGCTCTGTAAATAGCAGAAAAAAATCTGCTTTTCCCTAGGTAAAATAATTAATAGTCTTTAATATAGTCTTTCCTCTCCCTTCTGAATTCCAAAAGTTTGCCACCCAAGAGAAACTCTCTAAAAGGCAATGTGTATGCAGCATGGAGCACAGTTCCTTTCAGTTTTAAGAGGGCTAATACTGGAAAGTAAAAAGCACTTCACCCTCCTTCCTTTTATTTTTTTTTTTCTTCTCTTTTCTGTATAAATCTAGAAACCAAAAAATTAAGAAGCACAAGTAGTTTATGTATTAAAAAGTGGCTTTGGGGAATCACTGGGGAATACATGTGTTTTAAAATGTCTTAACCAGGAAGTAGCTTCAGAACATCAAGCAGAACCAGCACATTTGACCTCCTGCATGAAAAACTAAAGGATTTAATTCAGAAATGTATGCATCAAGCCAATAATTTCTACTGAAGTAGCTGTTTGACCTGGAGAGCCCAAGTCTGGGAATTTGAGAGAGAAGTCCACCAGTTATGTAGGCTTTTAAGATGGCCTCATAGCCTACCTCTCAAATTTATGCCTTTGTATTTGTCTGAACTTCTAATTATTCATTTTAGCTATCAGGTTTAAGGACTGTGTATCAAGATTTTTAACTCGATTCTCCAGGTCTTGCTTTATTCTTGTAAATCTTTATAATTCCCCTTCCAATTTTTCAAAAATTATTTTTATTTGTTTGAAAATACTATTAGGGTGGGCCTACAGCTCAGTCATTTAGACCACAGACAGATAAATCAACAAATATCAAGTGCAGCTTCTTTTCACCCACGCACATCACCTTTTTTCTGTGCTTTTGGAGTGATGTACAGAGTCCAGTGATGTGACCTGTCCTACTGACTGTCCAGGCTGAAGTTCCCTGCTGCTTCTCTGTCCTTTGTCACGTAAAACAAGGATACAGCATCTCCTGTATCCTCCTGTCCATCTCCTCCCCTTCCCCCTGCAGATGTCACAACTCACTGTTAACAGTCTCATTCCTTCCAACACATACGATTGGCTTCTCTTGAGCAAAAAAATAAAGATCTGTTGGACTGTTTATGTCTGTTCATGGTTGCAGGATCAGGCCAAAGGAAATGTGAAAAACAATCTGCAGTTCAGCAATCAGTGTTTTTACTGAGTATTTTATAATGATGCTAAGTCTTGAAAAAACAGACTGAAGATGATCAGTGAAGAGTTCATGTCAGTAGTTTATATATGGAGAGCACTGCTTGAAAAACATTTGTGTTTTCAAAAGAAGGTATTTGCAAACAGAAAATTCAAATCCATGGTAAATCCAAGAGAAAGCGTGAGGTAGTAGGGTGTGGACAGACACAATTCATCTTCCCAAGCAATGCTAAACCCACCTTTTCTGTACTTGTGGAATCATCAAACAGTTGAAGTTCACAGCATCGGTGGAAGATGAGAGTAACCTGACTTTCAGAGATTACAGGTGTGTTCTCCACATCCCACTCCCATTATTCTTCTTCAGTTCCTCTCCTCCCCTCCTTCCTTGTCCACAAAGGTCACTGGTTGGTAGCCAGTATGTGTCAGTGATAGAATGCATGGTGCTTTAGAAATGCCTTGGTGAACGCCTGACATTTCAGCAGTGGATTCAATCAGGGAACAGTTGCTACTGAAAGCTAGAAAATCACCTTCCATCCATTTTTTTCAATTGGAATATTTCACCAGGGCTTTAACTAGCACACATGTTCAGTGCAGAAATGTAATGAGTCCATTGTCTAAGCATCCACTCACATTGACTGCAAATTGCTCCTCTTCATTTCAGCGTCCCTGGTGGAATTTATGCTTTAATTATTTAATGTTTTTTGTAGCAAGCTTTCAATTCATGATCCCATGTAAGCCTGACTCAATAGTCTGCCTTGCCCTATATTGCTGGCAAATCAGGAATCAATCACAATGCCACAGAGTGCCACAGTGTGCTCGTCCTGACATTACTGATGCACGGAAATGTGGTGGCATGCAATGTCTCAAAACACCTGGGCATCTGATGTTTGCAAACAAAAATAATTACTTACGGTCAATATTGGTTAGAGGGTGCATGCAGGTCACACAGATCTTTTCCTTATTCCCAGAATCTTTTCTGTTCCCGAAACTGTTTGCAGGAGAGCACTGTTCCACTTCCACCTGAGCTGTGAAGAATTCTTCATATCAGTTTAGTTTCTAATGTCACAAACATGCCTGGCCTGACTCAGTCATTTATTTTATGGTAATATGGCGGCCTGAAGTGCTTTAAAATTTGAGGTCAAGACAGCACAAAAATCCCAGAAAAAGCAAAAGAAAAGTTTGATGAGAGACATACCTGTCTGAATAAAGAAAGATAGCAAGGCAGCATCAGTCAGGGTGGGATTGTGTAGACACGAGACATTCAGATATCTGTAATACGTCTGGCTTGGTCCCACCTGGCATTCCTGTATAATTAGCATTATAAATCTCTAGACTAAAAGAAGAGAGGATGTTTAATGTCCCATGCTGAGATGTCTAATAGACAGAAAAAGCAACAAAAATGATGATAATGCAGCACTTGCCTAACACAAATTGTCAGATGACACAAGACAGAACTTAAAGAACCCATTTCTCTGCCTTAAAACACAAGTTATAAGTAGAGCAGAAAACCATGTACTCTTAACTTAGATTGGCAGCCTACCTAAGACATTTAAGTTGAATTAACTGCAGATAGGAAAGCAAGAGGGCCTTAAACCCCAGTGTGAACACTTTAGGATTAAGCTTTTCAGAAATAATGTAAAGGAAGTGGGGGATATTTTATCTGTAAAAGAGAGAACACCCACACAGGGATTTGGTGGGCTTTAACTGTTGCAATTTAATGTCACACCTTTACTTAATTCATCTTAATCTTTCCCATGTGTCTGTCCCACTGCAGCTGAGTTCTTTAATTTGAAATATTATAGTGGATCTAATTTGAAAGACAGCATTAGCTGAACCATTAGCTAAAGGCTTGTCGGGGTGGGGAGGTTACTCAGGGATGAGTAACCAGCTACTTCATACCTACTTTGTGTCAATGCTCTTGGTTTCCTTTATCCTGTTGTAGACTGCATCGCACGACCTTGCATGTGCTGAGAGTTTGTGCAAGCCAAGTACAGCATTTTAAATTCAGATTCACACTTCTTTACAAGTCTAACATTGACCTGATTAAAAGCAAGACACAAGATGTGTAGTGCAGGTAGGACACCAGGCTCTGATGCAGTGGCAAGGATGGGAGATTGATATTTACCAAGCAAAAGTTCAAACACAAAAACATATATTTAAGCAATTTTTAAATTTTATATATATATATATATATATATATATATGTATGTATGTATGTATGTATTCATGTATGTATATGGATATATCTATATATATAGGCAGGGGTCTTGGTACTAGATGACATTTAAGGTCCTTTCCTACCCAAACCACTCTATGATTCTGTATATTTAAGCCCAAGAGGTTGTACATTCCCAGGGTTACAAAGATCAAGCCATTATACCAAATGGGATGTTTCCATATATTATTTGAGCCAACAAACAATATATGGAAATGCTAACAGAGTATAGAAATCCGAATCTGTGAAAGCCAGTAAAATCTCTAATTTAGTTGGCAATGAAGGAATGGGGAATGAGAAGAGCACAAATGGATCTGGAAGACGAGGGACAGATTCTAAAAGGCTGGAATTGGAACTCCATAAGCTAATTGCTCAACACAGCAAAAAAAAAAGGAAGGGTTTTGGGTTTTGTGTAAAAACATAATAAAAATCATAATGTTGCCCTCCCATTAATGGTTTCCTCTGGTACTACACTCAAAAACTGCCTCAGAATAAGGCAACATTGGAACAAGACAGGCTATTAACCATTCCCCAAATTACATAGAGCCTATTCATGACTGTCAGAAGTTGAACTGACTGGGCTGTCATAAATTTGTTAAGTTAATCAGTGAGGACTAAGCAAAACCTCAGAGGCCTCCAAAAATGCCAGATAAATGGACAACACAATAGCCAACAAAGTTAATTGTATCTGCATTAAGTTCTGAATTTAGAAGAAAAGGCAAACTGCTAAGATACATTACAAATGTATTACAATTACAAATGATAAATGACCACGGTACAGCTAAAGAAGGGGGGCCTTGACAAGGAAAGGCAAGAAGGTAAAGTTGTTGAGAAGTTATTTACTGATGTGCCTTTCTCATAAAATGAGAAGTGAACTGGATGAAATCTGTCATAAGGCCAAAGCAAGCAAATTAAATGCTATTTGAATGTAGTGATGACTGGTTTTTCTTTCTAAACACAAGGATGCATTGAATGGAGTTGATTAGGACTTGTACCAGACTATTCAACAGGAGGATGAGGACAGGTAAATTTTCAAACTGCACCAAGCAGGTCCAGGCCTAGGTCCAGCCTCCTCTGGATGAGGATGGAGAAGAAGATGATGGAGTTCTGCTCAGTAAGGATGGAGAAAAGACCTGAATCTATGGCTGAGCTAAAGGACAGCAATATTGCAGAAGGTGTTTTAGTAGGGCAGTGCAGTTTTTCACAAGCTGGACATCAGCTGATGTGCATATCATGCTGTTAGGTGTGACCTGGCTTAAACCTTGTAGGACACAAAGGAATCACTTCCATTCAGTCTGCACAGGACAGCTGAGAGTTCAACCGGGCAGAAAGATATGGCCCAGTTGGAAAGGTCGGTAGGAATGCCAAGAGGTCTAAAAACCTGACCCAAAAGGCACATGTTCACAAGGAGAATGCTAAAGGGGAAACATGATGAGGGTCTTCAAACATCTAAGAGGACATCACACAGACAAGTGGAGAAAGCTGGTTTCCCTGCCCTTGGGAGGTATGTAAGACATAAATTTTTACCTTTAGGTTAGATATTTTTCTGTTTTTCTAATAGTAAAGGTCACAAACCACTGGAATGGCCTATGGGGTTATGGAGTCAATAGAGGTCTTTAGAAGCAGTTTGCACAAATAAACCATGAATGCTTGAAGAAGTAACCTAGATCACAGCCTCTGCCACTAGGTGCCACCCAGCTTTGGTTTTTGTGTGCAGATAAAGTAAGCAAACAGATAAAATAGGCTGAAGAACAATAAGAAGATTCAGTATCTTGACATGGATCTGTGGTACAACTTCAAGAAGACTGCTGTGGTCCAGCCATCTCCAGCCATCTCAGAGACTGAGAACTTCAGAGGATTCAAAAAGCAACAAGTAGGATCAAGGGTATGGCAATTCCCAAAAGATTGAAATGATTTGGATTATTATCTTCAGAGAAAAGCAAGGGAGTCAGAATAAAAGTACATGAAGTAATGTCTGGTACAGAAAAAAAATCAACAAAGAAAGAATACAAGAGATTAAAATGGGGAACTTCTCTGCTATGGCACATCCAAAGCATTCGTGCTAAACTCAAAAGGATTCTGAAGGATTGCCAGCATGGGTACCTGAGGCACCTGCAAGGCTGTAAAGAAGTCTGATTCCTCCTGCTTGACATCAGCCCTTTGCACCATACCCTGTGGTTGTACCACACTCTGTCACAGAATGGGCATGAAATGGGCAAAAGCAGACAAAAATCTGAAGTTTCAGATATTGCTCTTTTTAAAAACAGCAAAGGGGGAAAAAAACAGGACTGCTTGTTTCCAAGAGGATGCTGTTTATCCCAGTAGGCTGGGGCTGGCTGACCATGCCTGCTCATCACTGAAAGAGCAGAGGAAAAGTCTGTTCCAAGCACTCTCTGTGTTAAATATATCACATGTCCTGAGCCAAAAACACTGCTCAGCCCCAAAGCAGTAACTTGAACAAACTTTGTAAAGTCATAGCCTTGTTGTCATCTTAAGAGAACTCAGTGTGTGTATGAAGGAGGTGCCTCTGGTTTATCCAATAACGAGCAAACAGTGACAAAGGATCTCCAATCTCCATGACAGCATTGACTACCTAAAAAGAGAAGGGCAAAGGTCTTCAGTGCTAAGTCTTACCCAAAGTTAACTTAACAAACCTAGTCATTACTGAATAACTCCAACCATGAAATTTGCAATTATCTATATCTATCCACTGGTGCCTATGAAGAACTAAACTTGGAGGGGATCCATTTAAGGACACATAGAGACACCAGAAATCTCAGAGATATACCAGAAATTTTGCCAGAAATTTGTTTAAAACACAAAGCAATCTTTAAGAGACCAAATTCTGTGAAGAAATATGGTGCTGTGTGTAAGCATTAAGAAAAACGTGACCTTTGTAATGCTGTCACACTGTTTTACACAAGGGGAGACAGGTCCCTCCCCAGCTTCTCAATGTGGGTCCACTTTGATAAGGAAGGGATGCTGCACATGATATGACCTCTCCATTGATCACCTCAGGAGTGGCAGCAGTTGTTTTTTAACATTAGAGCCCGTGGTGGAGCAACACCAGCTTATTTTCAGCTAACAGCACTGATGCAGTTTTCAAATTGTACATGTCTTCCAACAAGCTTGCTGGAAAAGCACCATCTCTCCTGGTCTCCTAGAACATCATACCTGGTGTGGCATTTGTGAAGCCCCTTTCACACTGACATAACCCTTCAGAAGATTTGGGTGAGGACTAATTTCCTGCAGAAGGAGAGCACACTGCCACGCTTCGTGCCCAGGCAGATTCAGAGAGCCTGAGGTTGGTCAGGAGGTTGGTGTATCTAATGCCAGCTCAGAAAGCTACAGAAGAGCAATTACCACCTGCTTGGGAAATCCAGGGAGCTTGGCTAAGCCTTGGGGACAATGTAAATGAAAGTGGTCAGAAGAACGTCAGAATGGTTTGAGTGTGGGCTGGGGATATCCCAGACAACAAAGCCTGTTTGGTAAGAGCTGCTTTCCATCTGCAAAGCAGATGAGAGTTCAGTGCTGAGGATCATTTAAAAGTAAAATAAATGGTTTAAAATGGCTTGCAGTAAGTAAAACCATATTTCTTTGTGAAGTAAACTGCCCTTGTTTGCCGGGTGGATGTACGCACACCAAGCCAGACAAGCAGATGAAGAAAAACTGGTACCTGGGTTTAAGGAGAGAGCCTTGGCCAGTCTGAGAGGAGGTGCAGTAAAAAGTGGAAGAAAATATCCCATCAGTGCTTCACAGGGCAGGAGGGCAAGGAGCTGATGGTGGATGAAAGCATATAACTGGAGAGGCCAAATGGTGACAGTGGATTGCAAGGTAATGCACAGGATATTCTTCTGGGTCAAAGCATTGTCTCAAGAAAGAGGCAGCTTCCCTTCCCCACAGCCCCTCTGGTGAGCTGACAAGGTTTGCAGAGCTGCCAGTGGCTGTGCAGTAGGTCCTAACTGCCAGACAAAGTTAAATCTCAATTTTCAGAAGCTAGAGGCACAGAGAAAATAGACCCTGATAAAATATCTAGTTGATAACCTTGACAAAATCACAAAACGAAATAAATAAGAAGGAGCAGGAGATTCTGGGTAACTCATTGAATACAAAAGGGCAAACCCAACAAGGTGATCCCAAATCCATATACCTCTGGGGGGGGAATAGCTTTATTTTAAAAAATATCATATTATCAAAGACTCCTTATCAACAACAGTAGATTCAAGCTGACAGGCTGAAATCAATGCCAGCTATTGGAATATGAAGGCATGATAAAAGGCTATGACTTCCTTTGAAAAATGTATATTTAGATGTAGATCAAGGATACTTTCATTTCATCACCTTGGCCATTTTTTTAATCAACTCACTTAGCATATTTAATTAAAGATATGATAGTCAATCTCATTTCTGGTTGCATGCAAATTTGCAATATTTTGTGGATTGGTTTCTGCTTCGGAAATGTCTCTGTTTGTAGTACAGCCCACTTAGGTACTAAAATGGCAGCTTTCTTTCCACAGTTTACAGAGACGTTAACGAAGCTGGAGCTGTCAAAAAATAAAACATCCTCTGCTGTAGCTGTGCATACTAACAAGTAGTCTTAATGCTGGTGAAATTTTCATGTAGAAATCAGTAAGTCAGTGTCCTTAAAAAGAGAGAAAACCAGGCCTTATTTAATGCCAAAGTAGACAAACAAAATAATTTGTTAGAGAGAGTGAAAAAACCCCCACAACTCAAGTTCAAAATAACAAAGAATGTGTTACTGAAGTAAGTTATGTTGGAAATACAAAAGCTAACTGAATCACAAATAAAAAAATTAGTAGAAGACTGGGGTTTAGCATAAGGTGGGGCAGCATCAAAATATCACATGCAAAAATAGCAAACAGGCTGGGTTAGAACAGAAAGAGGATGTTGCTGTGTCTTCACCACAGAAACGCTGATCATAGGCATACAAAATGGTTAATATTGCAGCTTCAAAGTTTAGTCTAGTGAAAGATGTTTTTTCATAATAATATAGGGACATGTCCTTTGAAGCTAAAATAGAAAAAGACAAAGGTACAAAAATTTCAGTTGCCCTTGTAGGAGCAGTATCCTGAAGCCAATGACAAAGACCAGCTGCTCACAGTTAAATGAGATCAAAATTCCTACAAGGTAGCAGCTCAGGGTGCACAGCCCCCTAAAACACAGGGCAAAAAACCACAAATGATGGTTACTGTTGGAAATTGTTAGTAGTCTGAACCTGTAAATTTTTTTAATACTTCAAATCATTCCTAATGAATTGGTATTGGGGTACTACCCAAGAACCTGCTGGAACCTTCTTGTGCTGGACACAGCCACCAAAAGAACAAGTCTCTTAAAATATGTGAAGACACAACCACCAACAGGAATATAACATTCTCTCCTTCTCATTGCTGAATTTGCACATCATCTCACCATTCCCTACAAGATGTCTATTTTTTATAGCTGCAAACAAATGAAGGAATGTTAACCTTAAATCACCGCAGCTCAGGAATGTGGGGAGGAGAGAGGGAGCACACGGAGCTGCTGTGATCCTTCCCTGTGATCTGCCTGACCCCGAGCAGCAGCTGCTGCTAAAAGCACCACCTTGCACGGTCAGGCTGTCCCTGTGTGTTTGCATTGTTTCTAGTGAGGGTCATGGATTCAGTGTCCAGAAAAAAAGAACTTCTTTGCATGGTGGGAGCTTTTTCAGACCTAAAGTCTATAGCAGCAAACCACCATCAA
Organism: Vidua macroura; assembly: GCF_024509145.1. Lineage (NCBI taxonomy): Eukaryota > Metazoa > Chordata > Aves > Passeriformes > Viduidae > Vidua > Vidua macroura. The sequence continues at coordinate 31,421,739 of NC_071577.1, forward strand.
CACAGACCACTACACCTAAAGGATTTATCAAGTTTTTGCAATTCATCTAAGATAAATTGGTCTCTTCTCCCCTCAGTAGATCTTAAATTTAAAGAAATTTGCATCAGAGTGTGAAAAAGAAATCTCAATCACCCTCTAGAAAATGAGATACTGGTCATCAAACATTGCACTTCCTCTAATTGCCATGACATTGTAAGAGCAGTCACGCTGACATGAACTGCAGTTTAATTGTTCACAAAGTACCTGAACTTCACAAGATGACCCATTTGATCCCGGAGCTGGCACAGCAGCCACGCCTCGGAATGTGCTCACAAGCCCCGTTTGAGGAGCAGTACCCCTGAGCTGGCTTCTAAACACCACAGCAGCTGTCACGCCCTGGGCACTGCTGGATGAGCCCAGGTCCTGCATCCCTGCCCTGCCATGGCATCCCCCACCCCCAGCTCACCCCCATTCCCACCGGATGGGAAGTGGTCCCCTGCAATGCATCCCCTCCCTGTAGCCTCCATGCAGATGGGCACTCCCTTGTGCAGATGGTCCTGCCTGTCCCCAGCCTCCCTCCCAACACCTTAATGCCCTTAAATCACTCTTTAAATTGCTTCCTCCCACAGGGACATTTCAAACTACATCATAGCCCACCAAAAGCTACCAGCAACCCAGATTTCTTCCCTTGGAACCTTTTTCAAGCTGGAAAAAGTGAGACAAGATTCTGCCTGCTGTCACACTGCTAAGCACACTAACCTGTCCCTGGGTTTTATTCTAGACCCCTTCCAAGATTCCCTGGCTTTGCAATTACCAAAGAATACAAATAGCAAGGATACAGCAAAGAAGGCACCAGAGACATGGGGCCACACCTGCAGCCCCTGCTTTGCGGTGTGAAATACAGGATTGCTGACAGTGAGCATGAGGCAGCTTAGAGCTGCTACCTGCAGGAGCAAAGTGCTTGGAATTTTGCAAGGAATGAGGCAGTAAGAAAAACAGAGGAACCAAGGGAAAACAACATGATGAGCAGCTAGTAAGTGCCTCTTTGGAGATGTCCAGCTCCATCAAGGAGCTGCACTGGAGTTCTCGCTCTGCAGTGAGTTTTCTTCCATAAATACACCACTGTGTGCTCTCCTGAACACACCCTGCCAGTACAAACTTTCTGAAGTCTTGTGAGAAGCCTCCAGGGCCGTGGGTACATTTCCTAATCAGTCACCCAACTACCCTGGGAATTACCATATCTGCTACTGGAGGGCCCTGGGAGGAAGAGGTTATGGGTAGCTGCCATCTGCAGCAGGGCAGTCACAGAACAGAGCGATCCAGGCACAGAACAAAATATGGGTGATCTCAGCCCAAAAGACCCTTACCTGCCATTTCATTAATTGCCAGCTAGTCATATGCTTCACTGCACAACCTGAAGTAGCATCCCACAACAGGTTTTTTCCTCCAAATTGACATCTAGCAGGCACCAGGCACTAAACTGTATCAGATGCAAGTTTAGTGGACCATGGTACCCAGAGGGAACTTGCCTTCAGTTTATTTCCTAAAGCAGACAGGCCACAGTGGCCACAGCACCAGGTGGTTTGTCTCCCCATTTCCCCTTCCCCTTCCCATAACTTCTGCAAGAACAGGGAGGTCTGCATCTCCCCAGCCCTGAGGAATGCTCCAGTGCATTCCCCATGGAAAGGTACCCGAGGAGCAGCAGCCCCTGTGGAAAAGGACCCTTCTTGGAAACTTAGCAAAAGCCAATTTTGTTTGCAGTGCAGAGGAACACAAGTCTAAGCCCCTCTTGAAACAGTCTTTAAGGATGCCACCGAGTCCCAGTGAATCTCATATTGGCACCAAGTTGTGGCCATAAATTACTCAGACATGACTGAAAGAGGGCAGAGACTGCCAGTGGGATGAACAGAGGAGACACAGCCCTGGGAATGTGCAGCTCCGAGGCCAGCACAGCCACCACTGGTACCACTTGTGCCCATCTGCCTGACCCCTGAGCACAGACACCCCCAGCAACCAGGGACAGCCTTTGCCACAGCCCTACCAACCCTTCATTGGGTGAATTGCTGGCAGCTGAATCCATCTCTCTTATTTTCCTGCTTTGTGCCACGGACACTGAAAGCAGAAGATGGAGGTGGCTAATTGCCATGTCCTCATCTTTCTGCAGCAATTTCTAGTTCATCTACCCCTAACCTACATTTTGGCAGCCCAGCCCAGTGATACATCACAAATCATTTGCATCAAGCCACGGGTGCGTTGCTGTCAGCAGATGAGCTCCTTCCAAGTCTCAGGATTTATGGCTGCATCCAAAGCACCAGTGCCACGGCCAGGATGTCACAGGCTCACTCACAGTTTGACTCCTTCAACTGCTCTGAGAAAAGACAGAAATATTAAGGATGAGCAAAAGACCATGTCACAAGGAAAAAGGACATAAATTATCAAATAATGAGGGGAAAACCAAACAACCCCAAACCAAAGAAAATGAGGGCTTGACAGTAGCTGAGGAAGGGAAGAAGCATCTCCCACTCAGCTGGAGAAAGTCAGCACAGAAGAGGCTGCAGGACAGCGGAGCACCTTGACTGCACACTCTCTGCCCTGGAGTGTTTTGTTTGTTTTTTTTCTAAACAGGAGGTACAAGTCCAGGCTCTGCTCCTGAAGATCTTGTCAGAGATGGTGCTCAGCCAAATAGGAGATCCAAAAAGAGTCTCGGAGGAGCTAGAGCAAAGCTTTGTATCTGGAGCCATGTATGATAAAAAAAATCTCAGATCAGTCTGCTCCAAACATTGAGGAAATCTGGATGGGGGTGGAAGCACGATGGCCAAGATCTGCCTCTTCTCTGACAGGTAAGCCATAAGCAAAGAAGTTATTTCTCTGATTTTAACCTTCCAGGTCCAGAAATGGAAATACTTTCTCTTACAGACACTGTCCAGTAGGAAAAACTTCAGCCAAAGGATTTTGTTTCCATCATTAGAGCGAAGACAATATATCAACTTGCAAGAAAAGACCAACAGCAAGTGGCTTTTCTTAGATTTTAGAGGGCTCTTTTGTGTTTCTTTTCTGCTGTTGTTTTACATTTATGTCACAAACCAGTCTGTCTAGCAAGCATTTCTTCCCTGAGAGTGCTGGCAAATAGCAGAAGTGGCTTCTCCTCCCCTGCACCCCCCACCATGCTGAGTGCAGCGTACCAGCTGTCATTTGCAAACACTTATCCTATAACAGTGACTGCCACTCTGGGGCCTGATTTTTTCATTTTCTTTCCATTCCCGAAATTCATGACAAGTGGCCTGATTTGCAAACAAAAGCCAAATAAGCAGAAACACAAAAACAGTCGGTCCCCTTGTGAAAAGCATGCCTTAAATCTCTCTTTTTTCTGGCTTTTTTTAGTCTAGATTTGGAGTTCTCTGCCGAACCCACTGGATCAAAAGTCCCTTGGCAGAGCGGGGCACAGCGTGGGTTTGCCTCGGGCGCTCCTCCCGGTGCCACGCGCGGTGCCCAAACCTGTGCCGGGGCTCCCCCGCGTGTGACCGTGACGTCAAGGAGCATTTGTGCTGAAATGCCGACTTTTGGCGGAACTCGCACGAGCAGACAGCGGCGCGGCCGGGATCGTGCGGCCGGCGAGGAGCGCCGGAGCGCAGCGCGGAGCCGGGAGCGCGGCGGGGCCGCCCGGAGCGCTGACGGACGCGTGAGCGGAGATCGCATTGCAAAACCCCTGAGCGCAGGGGCTGGCGCTGCGCCCCGGAGCCTGCACACGGACCCCCCCCGGCTGCACGGGGCTTGCACAAGAGCCTCCGACCCAGGGAGTGACGCGGCTTGGGCGCTGCCGCTGCCCGGAGCCTACGAGCCAGCGCTGCGATTTGGCTCCGGCAGGAGCAAGCGAGCACAGGTACGGACAGGATTTATTTTTCCTGTTGAAACACATTCGTCTGCAGATTAGCGGCGGCTCTGCCCACAGGGAGCCCAGATACCACCAGGTGACTCTTCTTTGCCAGCCCACAGCCATCCCCAGGAGCAAACAGCACCCAGCTCTCCAGCCAGCACCTGGTTCCTCTGGTATTAATGTCCTGCGGTCCGAGCAGATAAACCCAGGTGCTGCAGGGACACTGACCCGCAAACTACTTTTTTTTTTTTTTTTTTTTCCCCAAGCAGATAGAAAAAACAACACCTATAAGAGAGGGGTTCCTTTTCCTAGAGAACAGCAAATCTACTGTTTCTGGACCAAATCCATGAAGGCTCTGTAAAATTCCCACTTTCTAATTCTTACCAGCAGAAAGAGGCCAAAGCAAAAAACAAACCCACAGAAATCCACTGCTGCTTCTGTTTCTTATTTAGGGTAGACTACATCTGAAATCTAATTATCTCTCTGCAACTCCCTGTGCAGTCAAGGCAGACAGAGAGGGATCTCCAAGGAGCAATTTTTTTAACCTGCCTGAAACACCTACCTGGGGATGTGACCGACTCGTTCTCACACTCAGCACCCAGGGATGCTACACTGAAATTACTCCAGAATTACTGTCTTCTGGGACATGCAAGTCAGACTGAACTCTTACACTCAGCAGAACTTGTTCTTCCAAATATTAGCCTCTTCAAACACTTGGAGGTGAAGGAACATCTTGGGGGTGTGTTGACCCAAGGGACTACAACAATGGCACAATCAGTCTGCAAGAGGAGGCTATTTCACGGTTTGTGCTTTATTTTCCCTTGTTTCCATAGATTATGGCAATCTAATAACTGGATTTAGAGTTCCCATACTGCCACAGTTTGTTTTTCCATTCATTGGATCCAGAAATGTCCCTGCTCAGGGACAGCTGTGAGACATGAAAAGGATATTCCAGTGGGGGAAGTGCGCCTCTTGCCTGCTCCTGTGTTCCACATCACTGTCCTACAGCAGGAGAGGTTCCTCCAAAGTGAATGCTGCTCACCTTGCTACAAGAAAATCAGTGCTTTGGAAGAGAAGCATTGATGCAGTGATTGAAGAATTCCTGGACAAGCCAGCCAGAGAGGACTTGCCACTCGCTTTGTAAGGAAAACAAGGGAAAAAAAGGAAAAGTGACTAGTGGGGACATGGTTCATATCAAAGCTAAGCAAGAGTCTCTGCAGTTTTTAGAGACAAAAGGACAAAGCACTGTTGGCTGGAGACAGAAGAGGGAAGGGCAGGAATACAAATGGTGGGACGAGAAGCATCGCTGATGGTCAGTGCTCAACCCAATCTGAAAGGAAATCCATGCTGCCTGAGAGCTCTTCAGTCACTGCAAAAAAACACCAGTTTCTGGATAATAGAAGAACGTCCTTCAAGGGACACAGTTCCTACCTCTCTAGAGCCAATACATAAAATGTAATTAAGCTTACATTTCCAGGGACAGCTAATTATGGAGCCACCTGTAAAGAAGCAGTGCCCTCCCTACCAACGTACACCGCAGGAGGCTGGGAGTGTTGGTGAGGACTTAGAGGACTCTGCATAACATGAAGGAGCAGATATCTCAGCAACATTTACTGAGACCCTTTCCATCCTTAACCAATGGATAGGAAGAACAGAAAGAAATCATGGGTGCATCATTGCATTTTTACGTGAGAGATAAAGGTTTTGTGGCACCTTCTTCCAGTGGGAAGGCTGTGTGCTGTGGATGGCCACAGTAAGAGCCACCCAAATTTTCTGAGCATCAGGTTCAGTCAGACTAAACAAGTTTGAAGGGTTGAACCAGCATGAAGGGAGGCTGAAGGGGAACAGTTGTGGAGCTGGAGTGTTCAGAACAAAAGCAATGAAGGAAATGGACCAGCTGCCTGCACCATGTCACAGAGTGGGTAACACATAAAATCAACAGTTGTGACACATTTGCAGGCACAAACTTAGCACAAGGGTGTTACCAACACCTGGTGAAAAGATTCACATACCAATGGAAAGGCAGGTGATGAGAGGAAAGGTTCATCCTCTGGCAAAGATGTCAGGAACCACTTTTGAACCCAAAACCCTGTCTACCTGCTCAGGCAGCTCAGTCTGCCCAGGACACCAAAAACTGCCACCACACCCTACACAGGCCACTCTAACCTGAGGCACCAACTCTCAGCTCTGTTGCTCAAGACAGAGCTCTTGCATCCCACATGTTGTTCCTCAGATGGAAAAAGTAATCCCAACTCAGCTGCTGACCATGGCAGATTCACGTGAAAGTCAGTCCTGGAGGCCAAATTTAAAAACTCTTCTGCCAGCTGAGAGTGTTTGCCAAAGGCAGCTTTACCCAAACCTCCAGCTGGGCTTCCAGAGCTCTGGTTTCTTCCCCCTGCTTATCTCCAGCTCTGCTCCTATTAACAGCTAATTTCCCCTCTACATCCTTCTCTGCCTACTCAAAGAGAGATGTTACAACACCGAGGTTATTCGCTCCCAAAGGTGGGGTCCTACAGCTGCTCACTACCCTCTGCTCCCCTGAAACCAGACAAATCCTGTCAGCACCCCCAAACCAGGAACCTGTTGCCCTGTGACCCTCCAGGAGCATCTCCAGACCCAGCTCCCCAGTCCCTGTGTGTTTGCTGGGAATCTCCAGCACCGCAGTGCCAAAGCCATCCTGCTCCAGTAATTGGACATAGGGGGAAAGGAGAAACATTACCTGGATCGAGTCAATAATTCCCTAGGACCATCTGCCAAGGACCAGCATGGAGGCATGTGTCCTGCCACTCACATACGTGCTGGCAAACATCACTTTATTTTACTTATCATCATCACCTTCATTTAGCTCCAGCCCAGGAAGCTCCACAGTGGATGTCAACACGAGAGAGAAAAACTAAATGTTTTCAAAGTGAAAAATAACCTGAATCCCAGCAAACACTAAATTGCCTTGTAATAGAATTCATTATATTTTTTGGTAGGGAACAGAAAAAGCCCAGCTAAGCACTATGTATTTAGCATTTGAAAGCTAAAAATAGTAGTAACTACATCAGCAGGGAGAAGGAGTTTGAACAGAAAGTGAATGATCACCAGCAATTATTTCTGGATATTTTAAGTAAGTGCCCTAAAACTGAAAAAGGCAGCACATGTTCAAATCCCTGTCCAGGCTTACAGGACAAATATAACCAGGTAAAGTATTAGATAGAGAGGAGGAATGCTGAAGCCAACCATAAAGAGAAATTAGAGGTTAGGAAAGATCAATTACCTATAAGGAAGCAATATGTTCTTTGGGAAGATTTGACACTGAGAATGATTTCAAATTTTGAAAGGAAGATCCCTGATCTCCTCTAATAGTTTGGCTACTCCTAGTTCACAAATGAGTTCACTCCATCTGTGAATGTTCCCGACACTTTACATGGTTCAAAGGTTAATTCCTCACTTTCTTCTGAGATGTCAGAGAGTCAAACTTCAGCAACAGCATAGAGCTATAATGTAATAACGTGTTAAACTACACAGGAATTTGCTTTTTACTTCATTTAGGAGGATGCTAAAACCAAATCATGGTCTGTGCATACTCTTCATCAAGCAGAGCTGTGCCTTAGCTCCATCACAAGGGGATATTTTTCCTGAGACACACCCAGAGTGCAGCACTAGACATTAGCTGCTTAAATTAATGCCTGTATCTCCAGATCCTTGTAGCTTTTTCTCAAGCTTATAGAAGTCTCAACATAACAGGTCTCTGAACCATGGATGTTGATTTTCAACAGTTCTTGGATTTCAGGAGAAATGCCACAAGTCTAAAAGAAGGCTGATATTTTGTCTGTTTATAAAAGTATATAACTACAGAGACTGAATTACTAGAGGCCTGTCAGTCTGAAGCTAATCCCTGGGAAAAGAATAGTTGATACAGAGCTAAAAGAGATTAACGCCAATCAACGTGTTCATGAAAAACAAATCTTGTCAAATTAATTCTCATTTTAAGAGATTACAGCTTCCTTGATGGAGCAATAGTATTAATGCAGCAATCCAGAGCATCGCAGCTCTCCTCCCTCCGGTTGGGCCAGTCCTGCTCTGAATCAGAAAGCCAGCCTAGCATTCCTTAGAAGAAACTAAAATCTGGTCAAAGCCTTCAGGATGCAATTGGAATGGGAATTCTTTAGGGAAGCAGCATCCTGCTGTGTTCTCCCGTTGGCTCTGGTCAGAGTCCTTACTGACAGCCTGGGCAGTAAGAGCATTACTGAGACCATGGGTGAGATGGAGGTGGAAAGGATTAGCGAGCCACTGGAAGAAGAGGAGGCTGTGCTGCTGGGAAGCGGTGATGAATCATCCAAAGGAAGCAAGGAGCACGTCAGTGGCAGGCCCTGCACGGCTCCAGGCAGCCCCAGTGTGGTCAGGCTGGGGGAAGAGCCACTGTGAACAACAGCAGGAGCACCAGAGGTAGCTTAGAACAAGCAGGATGACCTCAGTGGCAAGCACAATCCATGGCAGAGTACAGGGAATGTCACACAGGAGGGGGAACGCTGCTGTGGCTGTTGCAACACCCACTTCAGGTTGGCAAATGGCAGATGGGATGCACAGCTCAGTCGTGTGGCCTAGGAGGGATCTTGCTGCAGCACAAGGAGCACACAGCTCTTCTCTGCTGCCCTCTGAGCATCCAGTGTCTGTGGGGCCATCAGAGGTGAGCAGGCAGAAGCCACCAGCACTGGGCTTGGCATCTAATCAAAACAAAGGAGACTGGAAATGAAGTCTATCCTTTTAGCCCCAGGAACAACCACCATGAGACTTGGCCTCCCTGTAACCAGAGAGCACACACTTCAGAAAAACCTCATTCAAAGCAGCACCAGGGCAGGGTGACTTTGCCATCTCCTACACAGAACTGCAGTTTGCACAGTGGCAGATCATTCCTACTGATCATGCAGCTGGCACCACATCCAAGCAGTTATTAAAAATAAATAAATAAATAAATAATAGTGCTAGCTCAAAAGCCTCTGAGTCCGACTCACAGCAGTGCTTGTGCCAAAGGGCACCCAAGCTGCAAATCACAGTGTAATACACTATTATTAACAGCAACCTACAGCAGGACACAAACTCAGCACTAAAAACTGCTCCAGATTACCCATCCCGTTGTATTTAGGCTTCAGGTACACCACGGCTGTTGCACTGCTCCCGTACCTCTGCAGGGCAGGAGGGGACAAGGTGGCCTTGACCTCCCTCCCGCAGCGGGATCCCGCATCCCGCGCCCTGCGAGCTCCTGCTGGAGACCCACCAGAGGGCGGTCGGGGTTGCCTTTTCCCTCCGACTGCATCATTTTCCACCTCTGCGTCCCGGGGAGCCTCACCACTTTTTATCTTCTGCGGCCACTTACAGCTGCATTCTGAAGAGAATATAATTAGTGTTATCACATGCCACAGATATCTACAGATAACAAAACATGTTTGGTACAGATGAAGAGTTATTTATTAATTGTTGTCCCTGGCTTGCTGGGGCAACCTCTTTTAGAGCTGCATCAGACAGCAGGCCCCCAGATCCCATGGCTGATTTTGCTGGTGTTTATAGGATTGGGGAGCCCACAAAGTTTATGCTGGGTTTTTGAAGACTAAAGCTTCTTCTCCTGTTTCATTTATTCAGGAAGGTGAAAACTACCATATTAAATACAGATACAAAACATTAGACAAAATGAAATCTCTCCTGACCTGTGACACACCATTGTCAGTGTTGAACTCAGCTTCAAGACCACAGTCATCACTACAAATTTCAGTCTGAGATTATCATGGTAATGTTTCTCCAAAACAAGGACCACACAGAGATGCTTTTCCCTTTTCCTGCATAGCCCAGCCTGCAGGTACAGAAGCTTTCCATCTGTTCTCCTCTCCAGTTCCACCACCCATCCCATCTCTGCTGTCCTTCTTCCCTGCCTCATCTCCTCACCCTCTTGTGTATCTCTTCTCAAAACCTGTCTGCTCTCATGTGCAGCTTCACCCCATCCTTACCTGTCTGGGCATGGCACCATCTCTCCTTACCTCCAAATACTCTGTACTTTCACTGTGTATGAAGCTATTTTCCTCCAAAACAACCCAAATTCCTTCCCGATTTGTCTTTGTTTCACATTTTAGATTTGTTCTACAAGCAGTCAGAGCAAAAGATTCTTGTTGAAGAAAACACAGCATTAGGAAGGCCAGTCCACGTAAGCTGTTCAAAAGGAAGCCAGCAAAACAAACAAACAGAACCAACCAACAGGACAAACAAGTTTCTCCTCTGCATTTGACCCTTCAGAAAGTCAGAATCACAAAATCCTTTTGATAACACTGTATCACCAGGAAGCACCAGAACACAGCAGCCAGAGGGCCACAATCTTTGCTTAAGCAGGAATCTGAGGTTCTCCAGGCTTCCCACAGTACACACCCATGGCAGTGCTATTGTGGAGGGGACACAGGTGACCCTCTGTTTCAGCTGGGGGGACAACCAAGCCTCTGTCACTCAAGAGACACCTCTCTGCTCACAGCTGCAGTGAGCACCCTGCCTGCCCCAAGGACTGCCCAAAGAACAAAGCAGCTCACAGCGCTTTCTGTCCTGCACTGCCAAGGGTCTCTCAGGGGACAGACTGAGTGACATCCTTAGGGACATGTCCCTGTCCTAGGAAACACCTCTGCTGGGGAAGCCTGCCAGGCAGGATCAGACATGGACTCAGGGCAGCAGCAAAGTGACTGCTTACAAAGGCAACTGCTTTTACTGGTGACATCCAGGTGTGTTGAACTTGGATTTCACACAACGGCCTGTGCTCCAAGTTTCCCAGCTCCCATTCCACTTGCTTCCTCTCCTTGCATTATTTCTAGAGCAGCCCTGTGTGGGGATTTTCATTACACATTGTGCCTCCCCACAGAGCTCTGCGCAAACACAAGTCAGAGGCACCAGGGATGGGCAGAACAGGAGGCACACAGACACCTGGATTAGAGCCCTGCCCTGCCATTGTAGGACAAGCAAAGGGAATGAAGACAACTTCCTTCTGTGTCATCTTTAGGCAACATTAGAAAGTGTTTCTCAGTTCTTGAACCAAGATGAACAAAGGAATTTCAGTGGTAGGGAGAGAGATACAGGGAGAGTGATACAGGGAGAGTGATCTCCTGAGCTGCAGTGCTCTGGGACTGCAGCCTGCTCTGCTGGCTCTGCTGTGTGTTTGGCCAGAACCAAGACTTTCCTCTGGCTCACCTGCACAAGGCAAGCTCCTTAGTGTGGCTCAAGCTCCAAGATTTGCTCTGCGCCTGCCAAGGTAGTCCCTGCACACAGCTGGTTAACACTGCTTGGGCTGATGTGCCAGATACTGAAATAATACGTTAAAAAAAGAGAGTTTGTAAAACTCTATCTTTCCATTGCAGTTGGCTCCATCACCCCTGCTACACTTCAGGAACAGACAACAGTAGCAACTAAAATGCTCTGACAAGACAAGGTCCTGCTATTAATGGGGAAGGTCAGAGATAGCATGAGCAGCGACAATCCACCCAGCAAAGCTTCCTGGGACAGAAGCACCAGGATCAGCAGATCAGATGATCCAGGCAGGTAAACATTTTCACATACAAGCATTTTGTCAAGTTAAAGTGTTCTTCCTACCTCATTCTCAAGGCACCAATTTTTGATGTTTACTGGATAACTGGCAAAGTGGAACGAGTTACAGGAGTTAAATCCACACTGTAACTGGAAAAATGCACACTTTGCAAGTGTACATCTGTCATGTGGGCTCTGTTACCCACATGGAAACAGCCATTAACTGGCTGGTTTCACCTTAAAAAGTTGAAAAGCTAAAAGAGGAGGAGAAACTTTCACAGTTTGCTATGATTCCCAACTACACAGACCACATGCAATGCTTTCCTGGAAAGACAGAAGTAAAAGAAACAAAGTTATTGCAAATTACCCTTAATTTGCCTTTCACATAATTTTACAAATAATGCAAAATGTCTTCAAAAGCACTGTCTCTTAACTAGATGGAGACACACATGAAATTCACACAGCTGACTTGTAGCAAGCATCTAATTTTGGCCTTAGCACTATGTTCCTACCTAAAGGGAGAGCTGTGCACAGTTCACCAAATTTTAAACCCAAATTTGGAGGCCACTTGAGAGCTAAAATGGACAAGAACCACTTTCAAGAAATCAAAAGGCAGTTTTCAAAATAGGAAAGACAGAGCTTTTTACAAAAAAACCATAACAAAAATATCAAAGAGCAATTTTATTTATCTTATTTGGCACAAAACTTACAAGAACTGTTTTGTTCCCTTCTTAAATTTTAGTACAACTAGCAAGGAAAAAAAAGGCATACTAATACATTTAATGAGCTGTACAGCAAGTGACATGTGGAAGGAGGCACCAGAAAGATCTACCAAAAATCAAAGTGCATGAAAAATACCTACTCTGAGCGCCTCATGGTATTGTGTTAAGGCACCACTCTTTTAGAAGGTTTACTGAATACATCAAGTGTGCAACTTCTTGGTTTGGAATGTGAGAGTCCTTCAGCCTGCTCAGAACCGGACACTGCAACCTCTGAATGGAACAATGCTTCTCCAATGTTTAAAGGAAGAGACCTCTTTGCTTTGTGCCCAACATCATCTTGCAGCCAGGCATGTCACTGTCACATGCTTTGGAAAAGCCAACACAGGTTTTCAGAGTACCAGCACTTTACTTCAGAGTTTTAAGCTGTAGTGTGCACCAGACCTATGCATTCTTTACAATGGTTTTATAGAAAAGAAAGGTTGAAGAGACAAAAGTAACATGGGACATACCAGTAAATACATTTAGATAGTTTTATCAAAAGAACATTTAAGGACTTTTGGGAGTATCTCTTACAAAAAAAATCTGAATAGTGTTATAATCCAAAATAATTAAATACACTTTTCAACAGATTATTACAAAGCTTCCTTCAGGACTACCAATCAAGTCTGACAAATTCCACAAGACTTCAGGAACTTTCAGTAAGGATGTAGAAAAAGCCCAGTATTAGACAGTGGTAAGAGATTTTCATAATTGGAAACATTTAATGTACATCCTGTAACTGCAAATCATGTTATACAGGTGTGTATATTACACATTTACACAGACTCACACACACTGAAACATCATCACAAGGGCCAGACACCTTGGTTCATTGTGGGTTCTGCACATCACTGCTCTGAAGTATGACAGAAGCTGCACCAGGTTTATTATTTCAGCACCTTCATTAAGAACTGTTTGTTTAAGAACCAAACCACTTCAGTTACAGGTGCCACAGGCCAGATTCACACCAAGTGTAAACAGGTTCCAAACAACCAAAGAGAAGTTGCATCTGCTTCTTACCAGCTTTGACTTTGGTTTTTCTGCTCAGCTGAATCACCAGTTGCCTTTACTTGCAGGAAGAAGTTTAGTAAGAAATCAATGCCCGTATCAAAACTGAAGTGGGAACCAGTAAATGCAGAATATTGTTATCAAACCACTGTACAACACCTCTACTGTAGAGAGTTTCAAACATCTCAGGAGTTTGAGACTGCTTAACCTGAACTCTGGAAAAACATATTTCTCTATGGACATGCAAAGGCATTTAAATATGAACTCTAGGCATTACAATATTTCATTTTTTGTCCTCTTATGGCGTAGACCTTGAGAACACAACTGTGTGCCCCATTATAAAACCAAAGCACCCTTGAGCATTAAAAATTCTAAACAGCAAGGGTTGGAAAGAAGGGCATCTGGAAGTGATCTACACATTACAGAGCATGGTGTTTCACAAGTCTCTGAACAGTTTAGTTCATACTTTCTGGGATAACTTTCCCAGTACCTTTGTCCAATACAGAGCTGTAGTTTTCAGTAACTCTTTTACCCCTGCATTCTTTGCTACCACATATAAAACATGCCACAGAAGTGGCAGTCAGGGCTAAACATTTAACAACATGTTCTTTTCATCCTTTATTAACAATTACATTTATTTCATGATTTGTATGTAAGTCATGTAGCAATATAACATTGGTGTTATACACTGTGCTTCCATTCTCTGGCACTTGGAGGAGGAATTCATTTCCAGATTGTCACATCTTGCTGAAGCATTCCTTTGCATTTGTCCAAACCTGAATTCCCTTTTAAGAGAACAGTTAAAAAATCAATAGGTGGAAATATACTTTATTTGCAAACCTCATCCACAACTTTCTTCAACAGAAGACTCTACAAAGAAGTCCCATAGAACTTCAGAGAAGAAGGCAGAGACCATATTGAAATTGGGCCACCCTGTCTATTTTATATCTATATCTATCTCAACATTAACATGTCACTGAGTTCAAGAGGAGACTATATGGGAGGTTTTATGGTAGTGACTTCCAATCTTCTGTGACTGCCATGTTCCCAGTTACTGACAGTGCATCTGCCCCCCTGCTGACAGGACAAACACACTAGACCAGCCTTCCCAAGCCACACGTACCTTTTTGCACATGCTAATCTGCATAACAGCATAGCTTATAAGTGCCTCCTTCAAATCATGATTCTTCTGCTCTTTAAACCGTTCAATGTCAGCCCAGGCACTTTTCACAAAGTCTCTGAAATTCAAAGCAATGACTTCTGTTAGGAAGTGTTTTACATGTTCCACCCTCAGCAGAGAAGCTGTGTATGACAGAGTGCTCCATGTTTCAGTCAGTAAATCAAGTCCTACAAATATTATGCATCCCTCAGTGTCCTCATTTTACAACTGGCACCACTACCTAATTCTCCATCTTCTTTTTAAGGTTTTTAACCTAGAGTTTCACAGGATACATTAGGGTGTTTGCTTGGTTTGGTGTTTTTTTTTTCCCCAGGAAGTATCCCTGCCATAGAACCAGCATAAGTCAGAATATAATTTTTTTCCTTCAGATTCTGTTGGGGTAACTAATTATCTTTATGCCAACATTCAGCACACAACACTGCATGTTTCTTTTTCAATTGTCAAGTCAGAATCTTCATCTCTTCAGTGTGAAAACTCACTTGCTTGTCAGGATATGAGACAGTCAAGTACAATAAACATTTACAATGCAAATTTAACTTGGATAATTCACTTCAGAAATTAATTTTGTTGGTTTGGTAATGTGTAGTCAGGTCTCCTTAACTAAAATGGAGGCATATACCTGTAATTCCTACTTTCATTTGTGCTGGACTAGCATTCACTTGAAAATTGCTTCCAGAGCTACAAAAGCACATCTCGAATACATCTGCCAAAATTATTAAGATATTGCATTTACTGAGTGTTGTTGCTTTGAAGTATTCATGAACTAGTCTTATCTTTCCAGCTCTAATGCTAACATATCAGGAGATACCATGTTTACCCCTTGTGTTATATGACAGACATGCTTTGACAAAATCCCACTGCTTTAAGAATGTTAGTTCCTATTTTTAATTTTTGCATACCTGAAGAAAACTTCATTTTACCACCAAGAAGCAGTTACCCAAACACAATTTCCCAGACCTTCTAATCTCTTTCAAACAGGAGTAAGGTGTCCCCCATCGGAGAAGTTGCAGAATATGGGCTCAGCACCCTTACACTTAAACCAAACTAAATACTGTATTTGAAGCAAATCAGCCTTTGAGTCTCAGCCTATTCAGCTGCAGACCTCCAAGCCCACCTGCTAAATATATTACTAGTGGAACATAAAAGCATGCAAGCCAGCCATTAGAGTGGGCTCAGTAACTGGGAAAGTCATCAGGTTTTACATAAGCCATACACTCAGACCAGAAGCTAACTGCATGTACTGCACTTTATTTCACAACTTGCAGCTGACAGGAGCTTTTATAGACAGCTCATAAACACCAAGAATATATTAAAAACACTTATAAAATGCAAACACCTTCAAGAGCATCCAGTCAAGGACTTTTGCTAAGACAAGCCCCTGTGTTTTCTTTGAAACAGTCAAGTCCATTTACCTGCCCTCCAGATTTTTAGACTTCAGTTGCTCTTCTCCTTCCTGTATCTGCTCTTCTAGAACCTTTATCTTGGCTTCCCTCTGCTCAGGGGTTTCTTGCCCAAAGAGCTTGCTGGTCATCCCCTTCAGGGAGAAGGTTCTCACAGTCTACAAAAAACAAGGATACTCTAGGTTTGGCATGTTCTGAGCACAGCCACAGGACATCAGGTGACTTTTATTGGCATTTGTGCTTACTATTTGGCTGGTTTTTTTTGCTTTAATTTCCATTTCATTATTTGATAAGTATTCTGGTGACTCAGGTTAGACTAAGCAAAGTGGGGAGGAGGTAATTTGATGTTCAAACACTTTAAGGCTGACAAGGGAGAACTTTCAGAGCATCCTTCCTAGTAAGTGAATTAGGAAAGAAACTAAGAGAAACAAAAGCCATATAGGCATTCCATAAAGAAGATCAATAGATCCAAGAGCAACATTAAAAATTCTAAAACTGTCAGTTACCATTTTCAGATAATATTTTAGGTAATGTTATCTCCCATATAAAATGGACTAACACAACATATCAATAACACCCACTGTTCAAAAGGCAGTCTTTCAGAATTCCCAACATTTTCATCTTTAGGATAGAGTTGTCTATAGACAGAGTGTTATTCTGCTCCAGTCATATTTACTGCAACCTTTTACTTGCTCAGTATTCAATAAAAGACATTTGGCGCTAACAGTTTAAGTCTCCAAGAACCAAGTTACTTTAAACCTCACATGTCTCCAGCTCATATGATACCACTTCTCAAAAGCAGCAGCCAGCATGCTGGTGCCATTTAAATATCATTCTAAGTAACTTGGCTCAAGTAAAAAATAAATTCAGAAAGAGGTATCTTGGAGAAGAAAGTGGAAAAAGACTCACTCCTGTTGCCAGCTCCTCACACTGCTGTTTCTTAGATGTTAAGTCCTGTGCAGCCATTTCCAAATCATATTGCATTAGTTCATGCTTCCTGCAAACTGCCCTGAAAAGTAAGTCATGAAAGATCTGTCATTAAATACTTTGTTTTGCTATGTTTCCCTCCATTTACACTTTACAGATAGCATCATGTTTTGTTTGCTTTTTGACAGGAAGCACCTCTAATTATTCATCTAGCCCAAATTCAACAGCCCTATCACAGACTGCATAACTCTGCAAATGCTGTAGTTAAGCAAGTTTGCATCAAAGTATAAATAAAGTTCTTAGTAAAACAGCATTCTGCTTCTCTTTATAGAATCATTCCAAGATACACTCAGCAATACAAGCCCTACCATCTCCTTAAGGACACCACTGTAAAACAGTTTAATTCAAAATACATTACAGAAATACCACAGCTTTGACAAAAGATACTTGGAGAAGGTACCTGTCACAGCAGCAATCTATCAATCAATCATAAAATTCATCACATTTTCTTTCTTAAACAATGAAACAATAAACTGCTTCTAGACTCGTACAGTGCCTTTCATCTGGAAAAGAGGAGTTTCCTCTGACCACCTGCAGTAACTCCCAGTCCTGTGTGGGCTGGTGATGCTACATCCGTACTGCACAGCCAGATGCACGTTTGTCTCCCAGGAGAGGCTACCAGTGCTCCAGGTTCCCACACAGCAGCCCCTGCAATCGCCAACCCAATTCACTACTGGACCTCTGCAAGAGGTTCAGAGCCAACCCTTGTAAAGTACAATAGCTTTATGCACAGCCTTGCAGCATAAAGCAATTTGCTTTTGTGTCCATGCTTGTTACAGGTGACTGACAAAGACTAACATAAAACAAAACAAAAAGTTGGTATTTAAATGCACATGACTGTGCAGCAGATGAACGTTATGCTGAGCACTTTGAAAGCTCCTGGAATCTATAATGGTTGTAACAGCTCTGTTTGGCCTATCTCATTTGAAAGCTGGAGCTTTCAACACATTGGGGCACTATTACACCAAAAGCCAAGGTAACAATGGAACCAGAGGAATAAACAGCATTTTCTTCTATAGTATACAGATTCTAACATTTCTGTCTCTTCACTACTGATCAGATCAGTTCTAATTTGTATTGCTACACTCATGGCAATTGAATACAAGTAAGCAGAATAAGAAACAAGAACATGGAGACTCCACAACACTGGAATTTCCTCTTCTCAGAGAACACAAAAGGATACCAGACTAAATTAAACATCAACATCACATTAGAGAAAAGGACTACCGCTTCATTTTGAGCTCTAGACTTCTGTACATACCGCAGTGCTTCAGCATAGAAGAGATACTCCTTCAGCTGATCTGCATAGTGCTCCTCTTCTTCCAGTATATCATCAATAGAAGCTGCATATCTAGTGAAAAACAGCCACAGTTAAACGTAAAGCTGATTAACCTTTAAGGATACACATCCAGTTACAAGGGACAACACCTGTTTGACAGAAACACCTGTGGCAAACAGCAAAGAGCACTTCCAAAAAGGGTTTTTTCTTTGTTTTTAATTAAACTCTGAATCAGCTAATGTCAGCATTCCTGTGAGCCTGCTTCTTTGGTTGCTATATTGATTCATTGTACAATGAATCTTTTGACAAGTACAAAACCTATCATAAGTCTCCTGCTGAAGATGAGACAGCTTTTCTTACAGGAAAAAAACCCAATTTATTCCTTTTCTTCAGTGGACAGTCAATAGGCAGCACCAAGACAAAAAAAAAAAAAAAAAAAAAAAAAAAGACACTGTGCAAAAGAAATCCTTCAAAGCTTAAAGCATTAAGGGCCAAGAATGTGAACATCACACCTTCTGAAAAGCAGAGCTGCTTTCATGGCTTGTTATTCATAACTCACAGGGGTGCCCTGAACACCACAACATTAGGTCCCTTCTTCAGCTCCTTCAAAGCCTATAGCTTTGTCTGCTGTGTAAGTCAGCCATGTTAATTCACAGCAACAGGAAGTTTAACACCCCTTTTAGGGAGAAATCTGAAGTACAAGGGCTTGGACCAAATCTGCAGCTCTTGCATTTGGTAAGAGTTTTGTTATTTAGGCTACAAGTGGAAAAAATCACTTTATTTTTCTAGTTGATACTGCTTATTTGAGTATTTAGTGTGTTCTTGCTAACCAAGGTGATTGTCTTGGACAGATTTTGTAGGGACAGGCCTACAGCTATCTGCACATCTCACTGGGCACAGCCAAGAAATCAGATTCCTCTGTGGCCTGGACTCAGGGTATGTGCCACTGGAGATAACCAGGATGAATGAGATCCCACACAAACACCTTCATCTATTCTGCTAACTCAGTCTGGATTCTCAGCTATGTGGCAATCTCACACACCTGCAGGCTCTCTGAAGTGAGCATATGTCCATTCTTCTCTAGCAACCAGCACAACGTGACCCAAATGCTAATTATAGCACCTCTTGGCTTTCAAGTTTTTGCAGAATCTTTCTATTTTTCCTTTTCTCCCTATGCTTCTCCAGTAATTTGCTCTGTGGAAGAAGTGGCACAGTCTCAAGCTGAAAGGGAAGGAGCAACATGAATTTGGGAACTTTGCAAGTATGATGAGTTGTTTTGATGCTCTGTGAAATCAAAGACATGGCACACCCAGGAAAAGCCCTACCAAGACTCTTGGTGAATAAATATAACATATGAAGTGGTCAGCAACAGCAGACAAGTTTAAGTAGAAGGGATTAAAGAACAGGGAGAACAAGAATTCATATTATGAATCAGCGTAAGGACTAAGTCAAAACTGTTGAAAAATACACTTGTTCTGAAAAAATCCTGCAGCCACAAAGGTCATAAATAGCTTGCCCTATTTTAAGTTCTGCAGTGCAATAATTTTCGTATAGTGGTTAGATTTCTCAGGGCAGCAGATGGACCACATTTCATTTTCAAGTAAGATCTAAGTTTAGAGCAGTGCTAGAGCTCATGTGTGGCAGATCAACTCTCAGAAAAGAACTTTAAAAACAAACAACCAAAAAATCTCACCAAACAAAATCCTACCTTACCTAGGCAGGTTTTTATAATAAGTTTTATTTGGGAGGAAAAAAATGTAATAAGAAAAGTTACATTTCTGACTGCATAAACTTAGGCAAACTAGAGAAAGTGTTAAGGAGAAACATTGCAGTAAGTTCTAAAGGTACCTGATAATGGTCTCACTCTTTGTGTAAGCTGTCAACTGAACCCTTGTTTTAGTTTAGATTGGTTCAATATAGAATGTCAGTCTAGTTGATACAGAGATAAAGGGTCACTCATTAATGGAATAAAGGACAGAAGTCAAAGGTCTGGCACTTTTTTCTTTCATCTTTTAAATGCTAGCCATAGCCACTCACTCCAACCTTCTCAGCATTCTCTGTCACTTTAGCAAGCCTCATCTTGTAATAAAGCACACACCCAGAGAAGCTTTGGGGTGTCTTCTCCAAACTTTTAGGAGTTATAGATCACACTAACCAATAACTACTCAAAAGCTTAAATAAACATCTAGTAAAGACTACACCATATGGGGTAGAAAGGGAATAATTAAATTAGTTTTGAAGTTTAACATCTATATTGGGCTACCTTCTAGAAGTAGCTTTTTGTTGCAATAAATTCCCACCTGATGTTATGGGAATGGTAACAGAACGGGTAAGTTACACTTTAAAGAAATCACAGATATGAACCTTACTGCTAGGAGACCATATGGGTCACTGAATGAGTTCCTGAACTTCACAACTGCTGCTTCTTGCTTGATTGTCATCACTAAGGGATTACTATTGTACAAGAGTGCCAGAGCACAGGAGATGACAGACAATGAAAGCCACCTCAGACTTCATGCAGTGAGTAAAATTGCCCACAACAGCAGTTACCCACTGCCATTACTCTGGATCTTTAGCCCTGTGTTACAGACAGAAATATTAAATATTACGGATGTGTGAGAGGGTTCAGCCTCCTGATTGAGAAGTGAGACAAACTTCTTTTAATTGGTTATGCATTTCCAGGTGTTTGACATTTTCGTGTGGTGTATCTGAACCACTGAAAACCTTTCTGTGATTCCTTAACTCCACTATATCATACCAAGTGTTCACAATCTCTTCATTTCCTGCCTACCGCAGTAGGTGCTTAACATTGTGTTCCACCCCTGCTTTAATTACTTTTCTTCTGAAACTAGAATGCATTCTCCATTCTTTGTTCTCACCAGAGCCCTCTGCCATGAAAATATTACAGCTTTTCTTGTATGGAAACCACCCCATTAGACAAAACACAGACCTGTGAGTAAATTATTCAGAAGTGGTCCAATTCTTAAACATTTGCTAAAAGCAGAATTACTCTAAAGAAGCTGAGGGCATGGCTCTTCAAACCCTTCCACTTGGCAAGGACAGTAACAATTAACCTGTTAACCTGACACCACAACAACAATCAGGCAGTAGTACATATGTAAATCTGCCCTATAAACTAAACCAGAGAACTTTATTTCCACAGGAATTACACTTAATCAGTACAAATATTGCATAAAGTGTAAAACAGCTTCCATCTCTTGCTGGAGTTGTTGTTTATCTGCTGTGTGGGATTACAGAAGAGGAATCAGAGTGGTAAGGAATGCTGTGTCACTTGCTATATGTGACTACATGAAAAGCAGAAGCCATGAGCTTAGAATACCACTTCTGTGAGCACTCCCAAGTGCCAGACTCTTATTTTGAAGGCTGTGCTTCACATACGCTGCCAAATGACTCTAAAGATGCAAAGAGAGAGGATTCTTTATTATATCCAGTCAGTGTTTGTTTCAAGAATCCACTGGAGTTTTGGTGCTGATTAATTAAATTTCTTAACTCCCTGTAATTAAGTCCAAATCTGTGTACCATCTACAGCATGGTACAAAATGCTGCTATCAAAACCAAATGGATCTCATCAGGTCTGTAGTACATTAAAGTTGTATTCCACCAGTTTCTGGCATAGTAGCTTAAAAGAAAAACTGGAAGGATTCCAAACACTTCTACGATTTCAAAATAATAATAAAAAAAGAAACCCCTCTGGTTCTCCTGAGGCTTTTTGAGCTACTTAATACAGTATATGGATGCTAAAACTGTGCCTGCATCCAAGGCACAGAAACACTGTATACCTAAAAACAATGCACCCCCAACTTTCTTGGTACTCATATGCACTTTGGGGTTGAGGGAAAAGAGAGGAAAGAGGGAGAGTTCCACATCTGGCTTACATCAAACTATCAGATATTCAGTCAGTACTTACACATCCATGTGGTGGCCAGCACTCTGCAACCCATCCCCCATCTCCTTCTCTATTGCACTCCACTCACTGTAGGAAAAACAAACGAGAAACAACATCACACATGAAGGGTAAGGGAAGTTAATAAGCTGCATCCTGTATATAGTTTCTTTCCAGGTGACACCTGAATGGAAACTGCCTCAAAATTAGAGTTGGCCAAGCTGTTTTTTTACTTTAAGGAACAGCACTGACAATGTGACAAGGCCATTTATGGCACTCTGTAAAACAATTATCCCTAAACTCATAGTCACAAATATAGTTAGTTTGGGATGGGTTTTGAGCATAATCTCGTTTAAGTAGTTGAAACTCAATTCAAAACAAAATCAAACAAACAAAACCAAACCACCAAGCACTTAATGTAAATGGACCAAGGGACAATGACAATGGTGAACTTTCTGAAATACATTTTGGGCTCACCAAGAAGCCTAACCCTAACCTAACGTAAGCTTTCCAGACTTATGAGATAGAAGGTAGAAGCCTCTCATTCAAAAAACCAAAGGGTGAATTTGACTTTTGTAAGCATTTTACTTCTCCTGAAACTATTTTATGTATGTAGCTTTATGTTTTCATAGTAGACTCTTGTTCAGTTCTATTCATTAAAAAAAAATCCAACTTGCAGTTGTCTCAACTACCTATTTACATTAGAGATATTACTTAGAAAAAGAAAAAAAACAGAGCTACAACAAAGATAGCAAGAGACTTGTTCTGGACATCCTGGTATGTACTCTGCCATTTTAATTGTGTTCTCAGCTTTGAGAAACCTTATGAGAGTTCTTAGTTACAAGAATTATACCCACAACTCTTTTTACAAGGAAAAAAGAGGTTCTCCTTATATTTCGCATAATTTATGTGTAATGCATCTATTCTGTCCTTCACTTTTTCATAAACATTCCACTCTGCTGATGTTGATATTTGTCTTTGTGTTATTACAGAACTACACCTAATTTCATTTTAAAACCCCCAATGAGAAAGACATCTGCAATCCATTAACCCAGAGAATTAAATTTAGCACTTGAACAGTGTGTAGAAGCAGGAGGTTTCCCTTAACCAGAAGTTTAGATTCTTGAATTCTCCAGTGAGATGGAAAACTTGAGCATGCAATTCCCTCATATAAATCAAAAAAACGATTGGCAAATTCACTTCTAAAAGCTACTAAAATTGGATAGATATAATTGTTGATTTTTATCCATTAAAAGAACCTAGAAGCTTTTCCAGAGACAACTGCATGAAGAATAGCGAGTTACTTTCTAAAGAAGCAAAATGCCAAGGCAGCAGCAGAGGCCCAAAGGTCTGGTACACAAAGGAAAAAGCTGTAGTCTTCCACTAGAGGCTAAGCTCAGCAGACCGGGCAATCTCTGCATGCAGCACAGAAATCTCATTAGCACTGCAATACAGAGTTTTTCAAGACAGATGATGAAATTTTTCAAATATACTTTCCGAAAGCATAACAGCACAACCAAGAAATTCTCTTCTCTCTCCCCATAACTATGTATGTATTTAAAAACTGGATGAACTCTTACCTGAATACTCTTCCGTAGTTCCCATGGACTTTATAGACACCATAAAGCCGGTCTGCTACCCTCTAAAACATTTTAGAGACAGGTTTTGGTCATCAACATTAAGTGCAATTGCTTTGTGAAAACCCACATACATGCTCCAAGCTAAAGCCCTAATGTTCTTACACAGGTAAACAAGATTAGGCCTAAATCTAACATAAGCCACTACAGAAAGAAAAAAAAAATAAAAGTCAACAGCATTAAGTCCTGGAAGACTGAAGTCACAATCAAGGCTATGCTGAAAAGTAGCATTTCAAATCTGTCTTTGGAAGTACTCATTGATAGGATATGTCTGTGGAGACCATAATCGAGTTCCCTTCAGTTTTTGATAATCAAATATAAGGCATTCTTTGTCCAAATAACGCCAAATTTATGCACACACTCATTTATTTAATTTATAGACAGCAAGTCAGAAGTCCATCTTGACATCAATACTGTCAGTAAAATTCTAACAGGTGACTTGAGTTTTCCATCCAGCTGAGTGAACTGAGGGAAAGGAAATGAACTATCCATTACAGAACTCATTGCTTGAGCTAGAGGTCATTTCAGCTGTTTGGAGTGTCAGTACCCGCTGCAGCCAGCACTACAATGCTGGCAAAACCTCAGAAGAAAAGACACGTGTACACTCTGAAGTGTGAGTTGTAATCCAGATAATGCCCTTGGAATTGTGATGTACCAATGAATGAGATTAAAGTTCTGCAAGAGCTACCATTGTTATTATGATGTTTGTCACAGCAGTAGTAAAAAGGAAACATTAACAAATTGCCCAACAGATCTCACACACACAACCCTAAGAAAACAGGACTGTCTGTAGAACATCACTCTTGAGAGTGATTAATTCTCTCAAGAATCTGAGTTTAACAGAGCAATCCATTGCTGTCCTCTCTGCCACACAGGTCCATTGAAAAAGAAATCCCTGTTGAACATACTAAAAAGAAGTATCATACTCTCATTATTAGAATTGTAATTTCTTATTTCCTTTTTAGGTCTTTAAAAAAATAACAACCTTCTGCTCTCAATCCATAGAGTATCTTAATGTATTACATAATTGTTGCCATCATTAGAAAGACTATTATTCATTGCAGATCAATGAACGAGCCAAAAAAAGAAAATACATACTGGGAAGCATAAAGGATTCATACTATAAGCTCATTATACGTCTGACCAGAAAACTGAGTTTTGAGGCCCTTCCCAAACCAAACATCCAGCAAAAGTAACTTGTCTGCTGAGCAGAGAGAAGCAGATGCCTCGACCCTCTTTAGAGCACCTCCCTGCGATACGTGACTATCACAGGGCAGGGCAGATTAGCACTGTCAAACCCAAGCATCAGATCTGGAACTCCTTCCCCCTTCCAAATCTGTACAAAGTCAGTGCCCTCACCTCTTGCTGTCTCCTGCTCCACACTCCAGAGACAGACTCCCTCAGGCTAAACCGCCCTTATTCTAGAACACATATACTGTTTTCTTGACTAAACAAGAAATACTGCCTTATAAATAAATCATACTATTTGTCATGACACACATGGGAAATACTTACAGCTCTGACTCGCAGAAGGTGTGATATGACAGACTGCAGTTCATCGCTGTAGTGTTTTAGCTCAGTAAATCTCCTGGGAGCAGGAAACAGATAGTACATCATTAACCATCATGAAAGCAAGCTTTCACAGCATGCACAATAGAGCCACAGCCCCGCGGCCAGCAAGACGGAGCCTGGATTGTGTTGGAGTGGAATTAGCTGAAGACTGCTAAAGAAGTGACTGCTGAGTTTCATTTCCCTCAAGTGAACAAACATCCCAACACTTGCACGATTGCTGGTTTTTTAAATGCAAATGTTGAAGGCTCAGATCGAATTAAGAGATAAAATTTTATGAAATAAGAGTAGTTAGCTGAAGTTATTACATCACTGTTTTGTTGTTAGGGGTTTTTAATGGGATTTATACAAGCAAAGGTTAGTGAATAGGAAAGCTTGAAACAAATACAAAGGCAAAATCTGCTGAAGCATATTTCTCAATAGAAGCATGTTTAAATTTCTGACCTGACAAAGATACTTTACTTTCAAGCTGCCTCTATCCAGTTTTGGGCACATCTTTTTAGGGGTTCAAGGAAACATTTACAATTACATTTCCCCAAGGCTAATCTGTACAGTAACTGTAACATATGAAATCCTACTGAGACTTGTACCTGCACTGGAGCCATGTATGGCTGAAGGCCATCAAATCACTACATCTCAATAAGGAACCAGACAGGGAAGCCATTGCAACTGACTTGTGCATACTGCTGGCTTGTCACTTCTGGAGAAGAGGCATTTTATCAGCCAGCCCAGTTAGGTTTCAGAAGCAATTTAAGCTGATACCTTTAGCTCTTGCTAATAACAAAGGTGAATCATTTGCCACAGCTTTGCTAGTGACAGGTAACTAATTAAACTGCAGCAACAGCCTCTTGTGTACACATAAACCCTCCCTACTACACACAAGTCTAGCTCATGACCTACTTTGGTACACAAGAATGTATTTATTTCATCCAGATGAGAAGCCAGAAACAGCTTTACCTAAATTACTAAACAATGATCTGAAAAAAACCACTGAAGAATGCAACTAAAATTAAGGAATAGGAGACCAAGATTAGTGTTCCAGGTTGATGTTCAAGAATTAAAAAAAACTTAATCCCTCCTCCCACCACAGGCACACAGTCCAGCTTTGTATTTCAGAATAGCTTGTACCCAAGAGGTCTTACTGAAATGAGTTGGGTCACTTGTTTTGGGTGACCAAGTATGAAATTCCAGGGTTTTTCATTTAACACCTCTTCCTCGCCTGCCAGGAAGTCTTCCCCTAAAATATTCCCATCCTTGCATTCAGGAAGTAAAAGCTTTATTATGACTTCTAATATTTTTGATTTCCAAGAAGCATTTTTTAATAGCATTATGACACACACGGGGTTAAAGTACATAAAAAGATTTAAAAGTTAGCAGAGAAGCTGTAAAGGGAAAAAGAAATGTAGTCACTGATCTGCACAGTGGGATTTAGAGAGCAATCTTTTCAGTTTACACTTTATAAAATATGCACCAGGGCTGCATGTCAGACAGCTGCAGACACGTACAGTGAAGATATTTGAAATAACTGAACTAAAAACAAAAGATTAAAAAGCATGCCTGCAGCTCAGGAAGACTCCCCTTTCCACTCCAGAAATTTATAACGTAAAGTTTTATTTATCCTGTTTTGCCACAAGAAATCTTTTAGGAATACTGTACTCCCTGAAGGCAGAGTCAGGAACCTAGGAGGACTTTCAGTATCCTGGCCTTCAGCAGCAATACATCTTCTCTCAGACCAATTCTTCCTCAATTAAAAAAATAATTTTTAAAAATTGCTACTTCAGAATTAAGCTGCCTTCTGTTTTGTCCCATAAAAGCATAAACCAAAGTGCTGCTATTTTTTTCTCAATCTTCTGTGAAGGTTGAAAATTTTACAAATACAATTTTCAGGAAAAACTGGTTTTAAGAGATTGGTGGTGTTGCAGAGCAAAAGTTTATTTCTCAACTATTTGCTTAAGTCCTAGTCATTGCTCATGTAAAAAAAAAGTTACATAATTATAAACTAATTTCCAAACAGAGCTCAGTGAGGCACACAAAGGGATGCTTACTTCCCAGTGCATCCTAACAGTAGAAGTGTAAAACAAGACACAGTTTTGGCCCTCAGTAACTGAGGCTTTTTAAACTAGCACTTTTCATTTGGTTTTACTGGTTCTGCAACATTAGCAACAGTCTACATACTTAACTGAGCTATTAAATAGAACTTGAGACACAAATGAAGAACTGATTAGGTCACACTGGTGCAGGAACACCAGCAGGTCTTTCAAAAAAATCCTTTATGATACTGGCAAAGAAAAAAAATCCTTTACAGTAGACAGCATTTCAGTGTAAGTTATTTACTTTGTGCATTTTACTCAGCAGTAATCCTTCTTGCATCAGGAGAGGCAGTGCCATTGTCCTGTTTTGTGAAGAGAGATACTACAAGAACAGAACTGTTCACTAAAAACAAGCCACTTGCCTGAATAACCAAACAAAACCCAGAGAGCTACTTAAAAAAAAAAAAAATAAAAGCCTTAGGAAAGGCTTTAGGATTTTTTAAAGAGCTCTTCCACCAAAACCCAAAAGCTATGGTTTTGATTAAAACCCAGAAAGAGAAAGAAAGGATGAGTGCCATGAGGCCAAATCAGAGAGGTCTGCAGTAGATAGAAATTTAACTCTGAGTACCAGAATACCATGTTTTTATCACCATTTAATTCCACCATTGAAACTACAAATTGCTTTCACAGAAGAAGGTTTAGTTTCCAGTGTACATTTGACCTCAAAGAGCAGCCTTGTTTCAGCTGCATGAAACTCCTCACGTTGCCAAGCTGACGGGTGCAGCTCCATGGCAATCCTGACTGGGAGCTGCAGCCATTCCTCACCTGAACCTCTCCTGGCCCAGGAGCCTGAAAGCCTACACTCCTCACAGCAGTCAAGTCACACCTTTTGTTTCAGCAAGGTGAGCTTGCTGAACCACTTCACCAGCCAGCCACACAAAAGCACCAAAGGTAAAGCAGAAGGGCCAGGCATCACATTCCAAGCAGCTCAAGCTTGAGTGTGCTGGGCAGAGCAAAGCACTGTGCCTCCCCGTAGAGCCACACATGCTACAGCAAAAGGCAAACAAACAATTTCTGCTCATGAGTTATTTATTAAACAATTTGTATCCAAAGGTGCAATTTGGAAGTTACATAACTGGCAGAATACAACAGAAAACATGTGCCATCTCTCAAGGGCTGTGAAGGCTCTACCAAGGCACACACACTCAAGGACTGTTTTTGTTACAAGCCCTTTCCTCGTGTTTTCCTTTTATTAACCCTTTCCCTGCTTTTTAACAAGCTACATCTCACAACAGCTTTGCTTTCTGAAACATTTGTTACCTCAAAAGATAACAAGGATGCTCCTTAAACACTCTTGCCGACCTGTGCCTACAGTCAGACTTGAGAGCAGGAAAAGATAACTCCTACTGGCCACTGAGGAAGATGACTGAGGATGAAGCATTCAAACAAGGGACCATTTTCACCTGCAGATACAGAGAATTGCTGCCTTCCGATCTCATTCATGAATGTTATCCTTTATAGTAAACCCTGGCTAAAAACTTCCTGTCTGCCAAAGAAGGCCCTAAAAACAAGCACAGTAAAAAAGGAGGGACTGGACCAATTCACAGGTTAAGTCTATGAAGAGGTTGAGAAAAGTATGTACCCTCTAACATCCTTCACACAATATCCACAGATTCTATGGAACAGACAACAGACAGCAGTCAGGCACAGGGGCACTCCCCAAGGAGCATCTCCTGGTGCCACTGCTGGACAGCAAGTGCACCCAGAAGGGCACTTTGCACAGGTCTCACGGCCTGTGGATGGCAAACAGCCACAGTTATTGGCCCCATCAGTACACACTGATGCTTCTAAACCACTGCAGAAGTAGAAACTTCCATTTTACCCTTCCCACATCACCAAGGGTGTGATGAACCTCCCACTATGTGCACTGACAATTCTGAGCAGTTTTTCCATCCACCAGATTGCTCTAGTGCCTGTCCCAGAGCTCTGTAAACTGCAACAGAGCTGAACTGACCTCTGGATTTCCAAAAGCATCTGTGAAAATTGGCAGCTTGGAAAGAACTATGAACTGCAACACCAGGGTGTGTGCATCCAGAGCTGTACACTAGCAGACTTTTGGAAAAACCTACTATCAATCTGTATTCTGTTCATGCTTGGAAAGATTTCTTGAAAACAAATATTAAGAAGTTCTTTTTCAGAGTCTGGTTTAGGGGATTTTTGTCCCTTCATTTTTGTCCCTTCTAGCTAAAATGAAATACTCATTTTACATAAAGTGACGGAATTTTTCTGAATGCTTCCTGCTTCTGGAGGCAGGATTTATCAAATATTTTCACACTGCCTCTTTACTGGGCTCCTGTTAAGATCTGAAGTGCAGAAAGATAATTTTTCTTTTCTGAATTTATACTAAAGAGATAGAATATTCTGTCACCTGAAGTTATAGTTGTAACTGAAAAAGGAAAAGGGAGGGAAGAAGGATGTGGAATCTTACTTGTCTGGGTTTTTCACTCTGAATGTTGCATTAAGAGCTTTTAATCTGGAATCTGCCTGAAAAAGGGGAAAAAAAGCTTTGTTAATTTAATGCAATTAAATTTCAGTGACAAAAAAATCTCAGCCTTCTGGCAGCACCATTAAAAAAACATCCTGCCTTCATGGCATATTTAAGTCTTCAAACATTGAACAAGTTGACACCAGCTACCCTGAATGTCAGATATTTTTATTAAAAAATAAAAAAAACTACACTATTTTTGTGAATATTACGTAAACAGTAACCACTAAAATAAAGCTGGTATAATCCAAGTCCCACAGAAGTAGTCCCTTCTTAAAATGCTGCACAAATCATGGATTTAAGATACACAACCCCACATTCTTTTCAGATGAAGCAATTAGGTAACTTAAGACCATATGGACAAGCTATTTTATATTTCTCAAACCAAATAAAAACAGTGGTAGAGTGACCTCTATATGCTCTTTATTACCAGGAACAGTTCCCCAGTGAAATCAAAATCTTATATATGTTGTTCTCCTAGTTTTTATGACTTGCTTTACAGAAAATATGTAATTTGTATATCAGAATAGAGCCCTTTTTAATGCTATATTCTTCTCTATGGTAGAGCATATATAAATCTCTACAGAGCAAAATTCAATACCTAATTAAAAAGGTAATTGACTGCTTTAGTTTTTGAGATGTTGGTTTATCAATTACTGCAACAGCAGTATTGAACATTTCTAAGGAGACAGAAGGGTTTTTTTTCCCAATTTATTGAATATTAAACTGTGCAGTGAGTATTTACTCCTAATAAGACACCAACAAACATGAGAGATCCCAGCCTCATCCCTGAGGTCCACATCACTACAACTCTTCATTCCTACAATGCATTTTACACAGAGCTCACTCAGGGCTCATCTATACCAAAGAAAAACGCCAATTGTGGGTAAATGGCTGGAGTTTACTTTTGATCAAAACATCCTTCTCTTCAGTCAAAGGAAAATAATTCAGCACACTTTGCAAGGTGTATAGATTTCCTATAGTGTACTCCTTTAGCTAACAGGCTGTGTCACAGCTGCAAGCAGTAAGTTACTTCAGCAGTACTTGTTAGTGCTAGTATGTGACAAAAGAATATTTTGTGCCCTGTTACAGAAAACTCAGAGCTTGAAGAGCTATTTTGAATTTGTCAGTGAAGGGAACACAGTGTCCTCCCAAAACAAGAACAGAGCCCATCCTTTAGGGGCCTTGTAATAGCATCTACAGATAAGACAGGCACAGTCTGAGACTGTTTCACCTCCCACTACATTTGGGCTGAGCAGAAGACACCCCATACATAGCCTAGAGAAAAGGAGGCTCAGAGGAACCTTACTGCTCTCCACAATTTCCTGAAAGGAGGTTGTAGTGAGGTGGAGGTTGGTCTCTTCTCTCACATAACAAGCAGTAGGACAAGAGGAACCTGCCTCAAGTTGCTTCAGGGGAAGTTCAGATTGAACACTAGGAAAAATTCCTTTACCAAAAGGATTGTCAGATATGGGATCGGGCTGCCCACAGAAGTGATGGAGTCACCATCCCTCAATGTGTTTAAAAGATATGTTGATGTGGATGTCCCCACAGGGACATGGTTTACTGGTGGACTGGTGGCAGAGTCAGGTTAACTGTAGCTGTTCTTCCAATGATCAAACACCAAAACAAAGTATAATCCACAAGCTGAAGGGTAAGGGAACAAAACCCTCCAGACTAAGACTGACTGACATTGGGAGAAAACAGGTTCATTGTCACCACTGCATGTGACACTTCTCAAAGAATATCTTGCAAAGGGAAGACAAGGCAGCATGGGGAAGCATGTCCCAGATAGCACAAGGAACACAAAACACTGCAGGAGCTCCAAGTTCCCAGCCTTTATGCTTATTAAGAGCACTTCTGAGGCTTGTATAGTCTTGGATCTTCACTGCCATACAGCAACAAATCAATACACAAGCCAGTTATGTTTTGGGCTGTTCACACACACCTGCAGGTACTCCTCACACATCCTCTCACAGTACAAACATCACCTAGATACACTGACATTATCAGAGTCCTTCCCTCTGAGCAGCTGTTTCCCAAAACCCTGTATTTATGTTGAAACAGCAGGCACCAAAGCCGTTTGAGTCTCTTGGGGCAGCAGGCACATAGAACAGCTTTACACTTAGAAAGGACAACTTCCTACCCTACAGTTGCAGAGCAAGTTTTTGTCTTTTGTCACAGACACACGTAGTGCTCTGAAGGAAGAGTTCAGTAGGTCCATACAAGCACTATCAGGCGGGAAGCACAATCCTGACAATGCTCAACCATCTCAGTAGGGCTATTTCCTTTTTGCCATTTGCAGCACATTAACTCTCACACACCACTTTTGAGCATTTACACCAGAGTTAGGCTTCTAGAGAAACATCTGTCTAGTCTTAAAATTCATTTAAGAGTGACATGCACAAGCATTTTAGAGATGAACCACCCATCAAATGAGGTACAGCTGAGGAGTTTTTCAGAGTTAACACCTACTATGATCCCATAATCATTTATGTCAACTAAAGAGAGATGGGAATTTTCTCTTTCCTACAGAAAAGGTTAAAATCCCAAGTGACAAATCCCTTAAATTAAAAATCCCTTAAAAAATAAGTGCTGGGCTTGGGAGGGAGGAAAGGCATGATTTAATGATACAGCTGGCAGAATAAACAAAGTCTCCAACATCAACATTCAGCTACAGCATGCTACCTATGCATTAATACCTAATTTAAAGTTTAGTTAGAGAGTTCAAACCCTCTCAGACAAAAAACACATCCCACTTAAATGCAGCAGAGGCAGCAGAAACATAAACAAATTGTCTGATTTGAGTCTAAAACATGCACTGAATAGAGGTTTTCCTTCCAGTGTAGTGCTAAATATTGAGAGTTTATACTTCAGATGCAGAATAAAGAGAAGATTCTTTTTACCAGGCTTTTGGAAAAGTTATTTTTCTTTCCTAAGGAAATTGGAACTGTGAAAGGGAAAACATACACAATCAAATCTAGAGGGAAAACAAGATTTGCTAGTCTCTCATTTAATCTACAATGTGGTTTCAGGGAGGCAAATATTCTCAGCATTCTGCTATGAGTTTTCTTCCATAAACACACCACTGTGTGCTCTCCTGAATACACCCTGCCAGTACAAACTTTCTGAACTCCTATGAGTGTATGTAGCTTTAGAGCTTTACATTGTTTGCGTTATGAACACTAGTAGTATGCAAACCCAACTGTGATGGAAGAGAATTATTGTCAATTTAAGTTATCAACAGTAAGTGTCAGTATCAAAGCCCCTTGGACACTGAGGATAAGAACACCAGGGATTTTCTTTAGCTCTCACTATTTAGAATAATTCTTCATAATCCACCTAGTTTTCACTTGTGATTTCATGAGAGCAGATCACATTACAATGAAACAAAAAGCTCACTATTTGTCCCCATAACGTAATTCTTCCAGACACGGCCCAGCAATCTATCAGCTTCTCAGATTCTTGACCTGTACAGACACACAACCTCAGACCATTTATTCCTGCAAGTCTTCCACCAGTTTACCCAACCATGAACTCACTGATGTCAATGAGGATAGTATTACTTCAAGACACATTCTGTTAAACAGTTAAGGGGCACCAAATCCATCTGTCTTAGTCCCTTTCACCAACTGCTCCTTGCAAAGTCCTACAATTCAGACCTCTTTGCTTACCTTTTTTTGACACCTTGCACCTCTTACCAGATTAAATTTGACATCCACCTTTAAAAATGCTAAACTAAACAGAAAACACAAAAACTCACTGCTGTGACCTCAAGTTCATTACTTTTAAAGCTCGTAAGGATTCTACATTACCAGCAGAATTATATAGGCACATAAGCCTGCTAGAGAACTTAACTGCAATGCTACCCATCACATGCCAAGAACATCACTGGTTTTTGTAATAACAAGTACTCATGAAGCAATGCTTTTAACTCATTCTTACAGCAAACATCCTTTCATAAATAGCCTAAAACATGTTTGCTGGAATATGTTTGTGCCACAGCAATCATGAGACAAACAATTACAGTAATTACCTTCAACTGAAATCCAGTCTCATTCACCATTTCTTTCCATCCACCTTCCTAAATATACAGGAGAAGAATGTTCAGTTAGTGATTTAAGAATGCTGCAGTTTTTGCAAGTCTCTATGAGAACCTACATCAAAGGAGCTTCTCCAGTATGCCTGGCTTCTGCCTCAGCTACCCTCCCCATGTCTTTTCAAGAATCTGGGTTAAGAATAACCAATCATTATGTTGTGCTTACATACTAATCTCCCCCCAAAAATCCTCTTCTCAATTACCTCAATCTATCAGCTGGGAGCAGGAGCCACACTGCTTTGTCTAAAGAAGAGTAGCTAACATATTTTGCCTCTGAGATTACCAGCATCTCCAAGGACCTTTGCATCTCAAGGCAGAGAGCATACAGATGACAACAGTTTGCAGTGCACATGCCATGACCTGGCTCAGGTGTACTGCTGGTTTTCTACTGTTTTCAGCTCCCATACATCAGTTCACCCACATACTGTACCACGGCAAACATAGCTGTTCAGTCCAGTATTTGGAAATCTTTCATCAGAGCACAGAAAACTACCAAACATCTCCTAAAGTTGAAAGCTGCAGAATGCGATGCTTAAGCTCACAACTGAACCACAACTTCTGTGACAATGTATTGTAGCACTTTTGGGCCTCCACACATGAATGGATGATCCAAACCACAAAGCTAAAGAAACCATGGATATCCAAAGAGTGAATTGGAAGCCAGTGCTGTCCCTGCAGTCAGCAGTATAGCACAGTAACTACTTCAGCTTTAGCCCTATGGAAGAGCTCCCAACCAACATGCATAAAGTTCCCAATAGGCTATTCCAAAGAGGTGGAAATTCTCTCTTAGGAGCCTTACAATTTGACTGGAAAAAAATCATAAGGAAGATTAGAAGGGCAACTATACAACCACAGGCTGCTCTCAATAAGCTTTTAGCTGGACAAGCCTTTTCCACCTCAAGTTTATTCACATTGTCTATCTTTCCTCCTGACACAGAACAAGTTATGGGTCAATACAAAAGATCGAAAGGACATTATCTTAATTAAATAATCACTAAATAATGTATATAGAAATAACTTTACTATACCTGCATTAAAAATGCATAAAAGATTTTGTCTTGGCAAAGAACAGGATGTGAAGCCACACGTAACAAGAAGTTTTCCAGACCAATTCTTCTTCTTTCTACAAAATCTGGATCCATATTATCTGCTGATAGCTTATGCCAAACAAAGTCAGCCTAGTTAAACAGAAGAGTGTCAACAGTAAATTAAAAAACAAACAAAACAAAGCAAGCCACAGTTTCAGTTTCCTTACCCTTTTTTCTGGCAAAGGTGGAACAACAATATGTGGGTAGGTAACTGACAAATAATTCCTCAACAACTCAAATTCACTGTAACGTCGCCACAGGGACTCCACTGGGGCACATTGTCCCTCACTCTGGGACTCAACAGCTCTGAAAGATAAAGCAGCAAATTTGAACATTAGTGAGCTATCACTTACTCCCTCAAAAACCATCAGTGCAATTAGACCAAAAGCCCCAAGTATAGTAGTGACTACTGCATGACTTGCCCATAACCTAAAGCAACCTTAATTAATTTCATGTCTACATACTTAATTCAAAAATATTTATAATTTCTGCCTGATAGCACTTCAATTTGCTAGGAATACAGGAAAAGTGAATGCACTTACACATCAAAAACAAACAGGTATGTCACAATCAAGTAAAGAGACACATGTGGCTTAGTCCACACCCTTACAGAAATAGCCCTATTTCTCTCGGAACAGTGTTAGGTTCAAAGTTAGTAAAATTTCATGAGTACCTGAAGGATACAGAACATTATAAGAAGAAATTTACTATTCAGTGGGAAAGTCTTCAGAGGATAAAAATTGTCTTGCATACAACAATTGATACAGTTACAAATACAACTTTAAAAATATTAAGATATTTTACAGGGTATTTTTAGAAAAAGAAAAAATTTCAAAGTACTTCCAATTTTCTTTTTTTGTTCAAAGTGAGATGTTTTTATATTTAAGGACTAAAAATGTAACAAACTAGCTAGAGCAAGCAGGTACAAAATTGATGTGTCTGAAAAATTCATTGAAGACTTAAAACCAACATGACCTAGCAAGGTAATAAAGGATTTTATGTTACTATAAAAGGAGAAATCATTGAATATAGGACTGGAAAGTAATACAAATACTTGACAAGAAAAATCATTTTTCATACAAGACATTCAAAGAAACAGAAATACTTTGCAATATCATAAAATAAGCATTGGGTAGCAACACTTCCAACAGTTAGCATATGCCAGAATAAACACAGAGAGAGAATTCACACAAGGCACTTAACAGAAAACAGTGATGCCTATTTCAACTTTGTTCTTCCTGTAAGTGACTAACTAGCACATAAAGCACTGGCATCAACCTACATGGAACAGTACTGACTGCTGAGTTTGGAAGGGACCTCTGCATGTCTGTGATCCAACTCCCTTGCTCAAAGCAGGATGTTCTGAGCCACATCCACTTGGGTTTTGAGTCTCTCCCACCACACCGAGCAACCCACTCCCATGTTTGACAAACCTCAGAATAAAGAGGTTTTCTTACTTTTACATGGAATTTCCCATGTTTGAATTTGTGGGCACTGCCTTTTGCCCTCTCTCAGCATCACAGAAGGAGTCTGACTCCATCTTTTTTACCTCTCCACCAGGTACACAACTGCTAAAATCAGCTGTCTCTTTCACAGGCTGAACAATGTAATTTCTTTCAGCCTCTCCCTGCAGGTCAGACAATCCAAGCCCATAATCATCCTCACAGCCCTTTACTGGACTTGCTTCAGTAAGTCCACATCCTTCTGGTGCTGGAGAATTCAGAACTGGGAACAATAAATTATGAACTACAAGTAGTTACTCATATGGCATTTAGTAGAAGAGAATGCTATGTTATTTTTTCCAGCAAAAGTCAGGCTTTAATTCAGCTGAATTCAGTTCTTGAATTCATAAGAACTTTGTGAAGTTTTAAAACATCTAAGTAGCACACAAATTATTGATCATTTTTTAAGCTATTCTTAACCTACATGGTCAGATTTCTAATGATCTTACTGAAAAACAAACAATCCCACTCTAAAGCTGCCCCAATTATTTGATACATTTAAACAAAATACAAGGTGCCTCTATTTGTGAGCCCTCATTAGAGAGGAACAGTCTTGCTATATGCTTTGGTTTAGTTACATCTTAAGGTGGAATAATGTCATACAGAAGAGTGCAAAAGAAACTTTTTTAACTTAGTAATCTGCAAAAAGTTTTATGTATCTACCCATGTCTTGGGGAAAGGAAATTCATTCCAGGTGACTGAATTTGTAGGGAAAAAGAAACTTCACAAGTAAGAAGAAAAAAGGATAAAATTCACAGCATTCAACACAAACTGCTGCAGATCAAAACTATTTGAGAGTGACTCAAGAGGAAAAGGCAAGTACACTACTGACAGCCACTATTCACACTGTCAGCATCCCACAGAATTCTTCCCTATTAGAGTATTTAAATTCAATGAAGCTGCACCTGCAAATACTGAGTTCTGAAGAAGGTAAGCTCAGCCTAGCCTGGACTGACAGGCTCTGCAGCATTCCTCCCCACACTAACTGCTGCACCATTCAAATATTACAAGAATACTTCAGCTCAAAGCAGGTATCTAGTGATTGAACTATTGATGAGTAAGAGGTAAATTTGAATAGATAAGGAATTGAGCTACTGTGCCTCAAAAGATTAAGTGCTTAGTCAAAAGCTGAAGGCACAAACATTGCATTCCTGGAGGAAAAACTCCCAGCAGGGTTTGGTAAACAATCTGGCCATTCAAGACACTCACATAAAAGTACTTCAGAATTACAAGTCCTTTTTATCTTCAGCTTCAGTAGCCTACCAACCAGCTGCACTGACTTACACCATGGGATTCAAGACTTCCACATGGGTTATTGTCAAGCCTTAAGGAAGACTGCTACCATCAGTACATGATAGTATTATGGGGACCCTGCCTGAGAACAGGCTGCACAAGCAAGCATAAATAGGGAGATAAGAAAACATGGGTCAGGACTGCCCTGAGAACCCAGCCACATCCCAGGAGGACACATCTGTCCTGCAGGTACAGATGCTGCTGTGTTAGCCTTCTGACAGGAGAATGGTCCATTTCTATAAGCATCTAAATCATGCTTATAAATGCTCCGTAATTGTTTTGCAGAGTTAATTAGAAAGTAGGAGCAGCAAAGGCCATGCTGAGCCTTAACTGTGGGGAGAAAAAAAAAGAAAAACCCTTTCTGAACATGCCTATCAGCTTTGTATTTGCTACAATTAATAAGAACTCATCAGTTATTTGAAAAAAAAACATAGTAGTAACATCTCAGTCCACATACATTCAGAAGAAAACTAAATATTAATCAAAAATTTTAAAAGGTCATTTGGGAGCATAACACTTCAGCAGGAAAGGACCACAGCTTTATAGAGAAGCCTAGTGCTACATCAGCACAAATAACTACCTTGTTACTTGAAGTTTTATGCCCACACAGGGCGTCAAGAACTCCAGGAGGAAGGAAGCAGACTGCCAGACCAGTTCATACCACTCACTGCATCTACGCTGCCCACACTGAAGACACTAAGGAAGT
This sequence comes from Vidua macroura, assembly GCF_024509145.1. Lineage (NCBI taxonomy): Eukaryota > Metazoa > Chordata > Aves > Passeriformes > Viduidae > Vidua > Vidua macroura. The sequence continues at coordinate 31,460,116 of NC_071577.1, forward strand.
TTACTACATCTAAAGCCTACTGACAATTTATTCTGATAAAGCAGATCTGTGGACAACAGCTAGGCTTCCCCCAGTCTCAGTTAATCAAGCTTTACAACCCTTGTGAGGGACACAAAAACCTCACACTATACCCTGAAGAAAAAGATTAAATTACTACCAGAGAATCTTGAAGGTCAAACCTGCCTGTGTAGTTAATTCTTTCTTAACTAGACAGCATCTGATACAACCACCTCACCACAGAGTGTGTTAAGCAGCCTGACATTATTATCATTTCAGATCATACTTGTTTCCTTTATTCTAACATGCATTTATTCTCAGTGTCTCAGGAGTGTAAACACAGCCTTTTACAGCTGCTTTTATCTTCAACAGGAGAGGACCTATATAGCACCTAACAAAGAAGCCATGCTTCTTAAATTAATTGATTTGAATACATTTAGGACATTTTGAAATTATTAGTATCAATTGCACCCCCCAAGCTTACACCCAGGCTTAGAGTAAACCCCCAGGCTGTGCTCTCTAAAGCACAAGGCTGCAGAGTTGGGTAAAGGAGGGGAGCAGCAAAGTTCTTTGCAAAGCTGTGGTGGGACAGCAGTGCACAGCCCGCAGTTAGGAGCCTGTGTCAGCACCATGGCCTTTTAAATGAGGTAATAAGAGTTTGAAACAGCATGGATGGATTTAGGACAGGCAACCAAGATGAGAGAATTTTTTTTTTAATCACACCAAAAATGTCTCTGCCTGGTTACATATGAGGTCATAAAATATCACCAATTACAAGAGCATTTCCTCCCCAGGAACACCATTTCAGAAAGGAAGTAGAAATCCACAAAGGTACTCATTAGACTTAATACCTTCACTACCATCTAATTTTTTAGACCACGTTATGAACTCCCCCATTACATGCAAGTATTGCAGACCAGTCTCAATTAAGATTATAATCACTTGTTGACATTCAGTCAAACTTCTCAATTTGTTTTGGTTCTAAAAACACAATATAATACTTGTACAGTCTTCAGGCAGGAAAACCATATGTTTCCCCTTTAAGTACACTTTTAACAATGCAAGTTATTCATCGAACAAACCAACCTACCTAAAAAAATTAAAAAGACAAAATTGAAACCTTCAGCTTTTATATTTATAACTGATGTTATCATAACCAATTCAAAGATTACATTACTCCATGTCTCATTTATTTGCCTTAATTCAAAGTGTCAGTGTGAAAACTTTAGTCCATTTAATTAACCTCTTCTCACTTCCCATTTAAAACTAATTATCTTAAATGAGGCATTAAATAATTCTGAATGCAATAAAAGATGAATGGCTGTGAAGTATTAAATCAGACAAGAAGGAAATACACAGGTTTATTTCCTTGTAAAAGCAATCATCTCTTCAATGGCAGAAGCAGTAACTCTGTTTTCAACCTTTGACCTTCCAGTGTATGAGAAGTGACACTTCCACTCCCTGTAGTGGGCAAGGTTCACTCCCTGTGCAGAGGAACACCATTTTAGAGGGATGGGCAACTTTTTCCAGGAGTTAGTTAGAAATAGTCTCTGTATTCAGGCCTCTCAGACAGCTGATGTTTAATAATTGCTTTTCTACCTGGCAAGCTGTATGACAAGGAAGCATTTCTCTTGCCAGATGATTTTTCACAGCCAGGTGATTCTTTGGTTTGTTTATACTGTCACCCAGTTTACTGTATTTAACTAAAACATCCATTTGTCAGGAAGATGAATGATTCATAGTATCTATCAAGTAAAAATCAAAAGAAAACCAAAAGAAAACTAAGTTCTCAAATCCTCTGTCTTCTTTCACTTCCCAACCTCACCTCCCTGATTAAAGCTCATGCTGAATTTAGACTTTTCCCCTCACACTTTCTTTGGAGTACTTTGGACAAGTCTTCCTGACTCCCATTGGCCAAAATCTGCTCTTTACTGTTCTATCGGACGACAACATCCCTCTGTGGGCATTCCTCCTGTGCCTCTTCTCAGGAAACCCATGCCTGGGCTTTTCACCAAGCCCAGTGAGACAGGAAACTTTGATAAAGGTACTAAACAAAATATAACAAAGGAAAAACTCCTGAAATCCCACAATGCAGCACTGCTATCACTGACCTGTGGTCTGGCTAGCTACTGATTTCCAATTCCATTTCTCTCACAGAAACTTTTTTTAGAAGTTCTCACACTTTGGATGGGAAGTCCAAGGTCTTAACACTCATATCACAACTTAACTAGTGCAAAACTTTCCAAATACTGAAACCAGAAATAAGACTAGTAACTTCCCAGCCATACTGTGGGAGTAAAAAGGAAATAAAATGAGCCCCCTTGTCAAATTACTGCAAGAGAAAGCGAAGACTAGTAGGGCTGGAAACCAGGGATACTGCTATTAAGTGGTCAGATAGCAGGCTGCACAAACTTGTGCTACTTTTTCCTAAAGCCACATTTAAAACAGAACAAAAAAAATACGTGCTTGTCATCATATTGTTTGATTGGGAAGGGCAGGATAGAAATCTTATAGTCAGCAGGGATGAAAGGAAAGTGAACTAAATGGAAGTGTCCTACTACAGAAGAAATAGTTTACTTTAAAGGAGACCAGGAAAAAAAAAGGCATTCCCTGTACATCCTATAATTAAAAGTACAATACCACACAGCTCTTTAGAGATGCTCTGCATTCTGATTAACTTTCAGCTCTGTCATGGAAATAACAGGTACAAAGCCAGGAGTCAGACAGAGGGGTTTATTCTACCTGAGTTCTTATAGTTTCATGCAGACTCTGCTAGAAGACACAGCTGCCTAAAATTCTAACAAGCAAGTCCGGATTTAAGGAAGATCCTTTTTTGGATATTTGCTACTTCCCTTATAGAAAGCAAGTGATACACTGAGCACATCTCAAGTAGGAATATTTAGCTGCACATCTTAAGAATATGTACTTGCCTTAATGCCATTTCCCACAAAGAGGTAGAAGTGACCTCTGTTCTCACAGGGAGAATATAAAAATTGATTATTTTTAAATAACTGTATAGTTTAACAGAAGCTGTGAAACAAACTGACATTATGACTAATTGAATGGAAATAGCTCATCATTAAAAAAATCGAATTAGCTAGAAAGGTCTAAAGCAAGAAGTTTTGAGGAAGCACAACCCTTGGAATTTGTTGACACTGCAGTCTACAGCAATGGAGTTTGTTTTGTCTCAAAGAAATGTATCCACATCAAAGTATAATATCACACTAATTAAAAAAATCAACAAAAAAACGTGAGCACAATAATATTTTTTTTTCATTTAAAAAGAAAAACTAAGTAACACCATCAGTTGTATTTTGAAAACATTTTCACCAGGAGCAGTGAAATTTGCATGTTAAAGGCTTATGCACTCAGCTCCTGTTCTATAATAAATATACCATGGTCGTAATTGTATCCATCTCATGTCTCTTATTCACCCAGATAGAATTCCTCAATTCAAACTGAAATTAAATCCTAGATAGCAGTAATGGCGGAACCCCAGTTCATATAAACATAATGCAACTATTATTAAGTGGTCTTCCCTTTATATTACTATAAACAGTTTTATTCTTCAGCTACAAAATATCTTATTACCCAGACAAATTACTGTGAAGCCCACCTACAGCTACAGGCTCAGCGGGAAGCACATTTAATAGCCACCAATTATATTTATGCAAGAAGTTTTGCCTTCTCAGCAAAAGGAATAGAGAACCTATTTTATTAGAGATGTGACAAACACACATTTTCAATCGCTCTGTGACAAACATGTAATTGGTCTCGGTATTTGCTGACCACAGAGTAAAATAAATCTTAATGAAAAAACAAAATCTGGCCAGCAAAGTACAGTTTTGCCACTATGAAAGAACAACTGGGAAAGACCAGTGGGAGCAACTCTAAAGTAATGCAAGGATGACTGGAAAAGGAGATGCAGTCAGCATGTTCTGGGGCTGCATAAATCTGCCCCCAGAGTATACTTCATATCACAGTTAGGCCCAAATGATTCCAATTTTCTTCTCTTTTCCTTCAGAAATATCATTACAATAAAAACAGCACTACTTACATGAGAAGGTGTGATCTTTAATATCAATACACTATAAAAGTATTTTTAAGCATCTGAGCAACTGTCAAAGAGCTACAATATTTGAAAAATGTATGTCTATTTTGGATTTTGTTCTTTAAGTTTAGCAAAAATACAGTAAACTTATTCCAAAAGGCCTGCAGTCAGTGTGACTGGTGTGTGCATCAGCTAAACAAACTAAGAAGCCTTTTAACCAGCAAATAGAAGGCTAATGTGACAGTATTACAACTTGAACTCTTCAGAGCCTTTGCAAAATGCAACTGCTTTGTTTCAGGTTTTCTTTGTACAGCAGATAATTCCAAAGGCAAGGCCCAAAGGTTAAAACTAGTAATATAAAGAAGAGCTAAACAAAACTCATAACAAAGTATAATATTGAAATTCTTGCTTCAGCTGAGTAACATGATCCCACATAACAGGAGTCATCTGTTACTGTTTGGGAAGTAAGGATAAGTTAGAAGAGATTTTAAAGTTTTGCTCACTATTCAATACTTGAAATTTTGTGTTTGTGGTACTGAGAATGTTTATCATACTAATAGTATTAATCTTGTTAACACAAGAAGATTAAGAGCAGTAAGTTCCCTAGTGAAAGTTCAAACTAGTATGAAGAAAGGAAATAGTTAACTAACTCTAACCCTTAAACCATCTACAAGGAGTATGTGGTAATCAGACCAAGCAAAACTCTTCAAATATAAGCTGAGCAATAAATTTTGACCACATGACATAAGTCAGGAGACTTCTTTTTCTCACCATCTCAAGCAAGCCTAACGTTACTTTAGACCTCTCTCACATTCAATCTCACAAATACGTGAATAAACTTGTCCAACTTATGTCCAAGAAATAACCAAGCAGTTGCTGGCATCACTTTAATGCAACAGCTTTCAAACACACATTTTTCCACCTAGCTCCAAATGAAGAATTACAGTACACAGTTACACAAAACCAGCACTAGTACTGAACTGGAGATAGCTGCCAAATTTTCACAGGAAAAGATCCTCCAGAGTGGGTTGATAACCAACCACGTAACAAAGCACAAAACAGCTAAATCCTCTCATCAACTGTACCTGATTATTTTTAGGGGTGGAAGGAGAGAAAATCTGTTTAGAATGCACATCCATGTACACTTGAGACTGAGCTCTCATCACCCACCTAGTCTCAATGAGGTAAGCAGTGTATGTTTCTTGTATGTTCATGGCATTCCTCCCAGTCCGTTTTTCAGCTTCTGAAACCGTGATTTCCATTTTCTTTGCCAAACAGTCTTCCATCTTTTTAGAAGAGGAAAATAAAGATTCATGTAACATTAACCACACAAGGCAAAGGCTACTAACCTTGCCTCCCCTTCTCCCACACCACATTTGTTCAAATAAGACAAGTCTCTGTGGGACAAAGGCTTTGACAGGGTTTTACTTTATACTTATGTTCTGTATCACATTTTCAAGTGAAAACTGGAAATCTGCTTTAGGGGGAAAACAGAAAAGTCAACAAACTGACAACTTCAGGTACCAAAAACCACCCTGAGCCAGGAGGATACAGAAACGAGAAATATTTTTCTTTACAGGTAACAAAGTAACATTTTTTTAAAAAACAAACACGCTAACCCCAATATTTTCTATCCAAACACTTCCCAACTACCAGTGAATTCCTCTTCAGGACACCCGGGACACATGCAGCCACCTTTCCCCTTTCACAGGAAACAGAATATATCCGGACCAAGATATTTTTTTTTAAATCTCTCAGAGGAGGATCGTTATCTTTTTTTACACGCTGGCCACCAGAAATCAGTAAGGACCACACGCCCACCATGGAAAGGCAGAGCTGCACTGAGCAGGAACGGGGAGTCGCTTGTGAAAGGGGGGAGGGGGAGACAAAAACATAATTGATAATAATAAACAATAATCTGACATTACGGACGAGGGCAGAGGATGGCTGCACAAAGCTCTCTCACAGCGGCCAGGACGGGGCTGCAAAGAGAACCCCGCAGCTCCGAGGGTCACGCTGCACAGCTCTGCCCCGTGCTCCGCCGAGCAGGGCTCGGCCCCAGGCAGCGAAGGAAGGGCTCGTCCCACCTGTAGCCCCTTCCCGCCGCGGCGGGCAGCGCTGAGCGAGCGCTCGGCCCCCCGAGCCCCGCCACCCTCCCCGCCCGGCCCGGGCAGCGCGCTCAGGAAAGCCCGGTGCTCGCCCGGCGGAGCAGGCCCTGAGCCCGGGGAGGGGGACGCTGCCCCTCCGCCACCGCCCTCCGCACCCTCACCGCGGCCAAGGGCTGCTCCGGGGGCGGCAGGGCGCCGTCGTCTTCTTCCTCTTCTTCCTCCTCTTCCTCCTCCTCTTCCTCCTCCTCCGGGCGGCTGCCGCTCGGCTCGGGCTCGGTGCTCTCCATGGGGCTCGGGGGCTCGGCCGCGGCGCTCCGCGCAGGCGCTGAGCCGGGCTCCGGGCGAGCCCATGGCCGGTCCCAGGGCCGGGCCGGGCCGGGGTGTGTCCGCGGGGAGCGGGGCTGCGGGCGGGGGCGAGCCGAGCCGGCCCCGGCCCTCGCCGCCCTCCGCTGCCGCCCGTGCCCGTGGAGAGGCTCGATCCGGGGGTGCTGAGGGCGTCCTGCCCACCCTGGTGCCCAGAAGGGGCTCGTTCGTGCCCCTGTGCACGGCCACCCTTCGCTGTGACCGTGCTCCGCTCGCTCACAGGCAGCCTTGAGCCTCCTGTCCCTGTCCGGGACAAAGCTCCCCCCGGCCCCTCACCAGCACTCTTACAGCTGTAAATGTTTATTTCTAACATTTGTTTGTTGTCGTTGTTCCCCTCTTAGTTCTTAGGTCACCGAAGAGTTTCTCGTGCCATGCTTCGCACACCTTTCCTGCTTGTTTTTTGGTTGGTTGGCTGGGTTTTTTTTGAGACCCTGTGTTGTTATAGCAAATAACACATCTTAAACAAAAATTAAATTCCATACGAATGGGAATTATTTCAGACACTTTCTCATCTTTCATCTATAGCAAGATTTGTCACTTTCCTTTATTGAGTCTCTTTCGGCGCTTTCCCACAGGATGTTTGTTAGCGTTAGGCAGCTCGGGTTGTTTTTTGAAGCCCACCAACCTGTTATTCCCCCACTCACTCCTTTAGCAGTAGTGAAGGACTCGGTCATGCTCTGTTCCTTTGGCCTCACCCTCCTGGCTGCCAGCCTTTTCCATCAGCTCCCTGCCAACTCTGGCTGAACATGCACAGGTGCTTTTTCCTGCCCAACATCTCTGCTGAGGAACACCCAAGGATGTCCCATCCTGCCTGTCTTCCTCAGGAGGGACTGGAGTAGGTAAAATCTGCCAAGTTCAGCTCTGGGGAAGCCTCTGATGCTATTTAATGAAAGCCCCAGCTGTCCCATCTCTTCTCAGTGAACAGGAACAAACATCTCTGTGCATTTCTGTCAGTCTTTTTGGAGAGACATTCAGGAAGTCCACCCTTCAGCCCCTACCAACCATCACACACTCTAGATTTATTCATATATACATCTTCACTATTGGGTTTATTCCCTCATGATCCCATGGTGCCTACACAGTCCCAGTGGGACTGGCAAACTGGATGAAGAGGTTGTTCCTATTTATTCCTCATTCTCCAAATACCATTTTGGACACTCCAGAACAGTGTCATTGTTCCCTGGTTTACATGTCACATCAACCCTTGAGATTTCCCATTCTTGCACCAGATTCATGTCCTTTGATTCAGGCACTACATTCTTTATTATTCTTATGCAGCTTTTTTTTCCTTTTCCTACTCTTTTCAAACCCAGGTTAAAGGCCACTTTGGGGGATTACAGAGTTGATATTGTGGGTTTCTTTGCTTTGCCTTTTTCTGCTTTGTGTAGGAAATGGGGGTTTTGTAGTGTTGACCAGAGATGAATTTGCATACATTTTTCATCCAAAAATTAATCTTTTTCTTTCAACAACAATTAAAATAAATCTCAAAATCCCCTTTGAAGACCCCATGAATTAATATTTGGCGTCTGGTTTCTATTCTGTTGTCTTCAATGTTTATGCAACTTTTCCCTCAGATTGTTTGAACTGATACCTCAATCTATCCTTTCCCACCCCTCCACCACTGTAGCTGTATGGAGTTTCCCAAGCTTTTTCCACAAAAGGCTTTCCTAAAACAAAAGTTTTTTACAAGTATGTGAACTGTGATTTGTCCTCTGAATAGGACTGATTTAAGATTTGTTTTCTAAACCCAAGGTCCAGTTCAGATGTAAAAGCATGATTGCATGTTGTAAGACACAGTCTGTTTTTCATTAAGCTATGGTTTTCCTATATTTACTCAAGATGTACATCACGATACATACCTTGTATCAATTACACTTGCATTTGCAGCATGTGCATACTGAAATTTTTCTGATCCCTATCAGTTATATAATGGAAATATTTATGTGAAACTCATGCAGGATATCATACTTTGTACTAAATATTTTTAATATGGAAACAACATTAACAATAGAGTACAGTAATATATTGTAGGTCTAATATTCTATGATTTCAAAAACTATTTTCACCTTTGAATTTTCTTCATACACTAAAAGATGTGGATAAGAGTTAAAACATTACATATATAGGATCAGGGTACTGATAGAAGTGCCTAAATCAAGATGGCTGTGAGCATGGGCAGCCCTCACGTACCTTACAGCTTGGAGAGTTCAGAGGAGAGTGAGATGTCTTGAAAAAACCAATGTGCAATGGAGAAATCTTCCATAAACACCAAAGTCTCCAGCAAAGTCTTTTCCTGAGCCACGTTTCTCTACCTCAGCCTGCAAAGTGGGATAACAGTATTTTCTCACAGCACAGTGCTGCTCTCAGGAGAACTTCCAGGATTTGTGCTACTTCAGTCAAAATAAGCTGTAGTGCTTCCACCCTAACTAGGCACAACCATTCATGCACCCAGGGGCTCCCTAGATCCCCTCTTGTCAGGATGTGAGTCCAATCTCCTGCAGGTCAATCCAACCAGGACACTCTCCTGTTCTTCAGCATCTTCACTAGGCAGCATGTCCCTTGTTCTTCAACTAAAAGAAGGCAAATTTTACTCAACTTCCTACCTACAAGTCCCTTCAGTCTCTGAAAGTGCCCTGACTCCCATTACAGTCTCTGGAAAACAGGGAACTCCATCTTTTCTATTCTGTAAATCTATTTGTTTTAACCCTACTGTTACACTGGATAAACTTTTTGATGGAAGAAAGCTAAGCAAGGTATATACACTGGTATATATACCTTATACACTGGCTTCCTGGTGTTTTTTGTAATGTTATGCATTCTTATTGGATCTTTTGACAGCCTGTGTTGCTCTAGCAAATAACACACCTTAAAAAAAAAGCCATATTAATGGGAAATATTTCAGTTATTTTCCCCTTTGTCACAACGTTATTTATCAGTATCTTCATTTCCGGTTCCTCATCTTTCAACTTCTTAGAAGTAATTAGATTTAAAAGATAATAAAACCACTAACAACAACCATAATGCTACTGAGAACCAGAATGAAAACACCTAAAGCAGTGGCTCTGCTTTGCATCTATCCTGCAACACCCACAGCCTTTCAGTAACCTCAGGAAGAGAGAGTAAACCAGCCAATATTCCTGCCGACTGCGTATCCTGTGCAGGACCTGGCTGTGCCAGTTCTCAAAAACAGGGAGGTTCAGGACAGAATGGATTCATGGAGCAACACCCTGGAGCTGAGAACCCACCATCCACACCACACATATTTTAGCTGATAACTTTTAGGGTGCCTCTAGCCCACTCCCAGGGACTGGCCACCCTTCATAACTTCCAGTTTAGCTGCTATTGGAAAAAAAACCCATGTGTGCCTGCCTTAAGACTGCCTTGTAACACAAGCCAAAGCAGGAAGGCCAGGAGTTTCTCTTCAAAAGCACATTCCTGATCCATGGTTCAGGCTCCTGGATCCTATCATAGTTTCACTACCAGTAATAATAATACAAAGATCATGAGTCAGGCTGTCAAACTGCTCCTACTTCCCTCTACAGAGTAATTCCTCCAGAACTGAAGGTATTTGCTCTCCAGAGGCATCCGGCAGCCGAAGTGGTGCCAGGTTGTGCTGTTGGTCTTCACAGGCTGATCCCCACTGAAGACCCTGGCATCTGTCTCTGTGTGATGTCCTTGGTGTGTGATGGATGCAGCAGAAAACAGTGCTTGCTTGGGATCCCTAAGAAAATACAGAAGAGGAATTAATGTCAAGGAACTAACTGTCAGTAAAATGCATGAGTAGCTGCTTTAGCATGGCAGAGTGCAGGCAGAAAAGTAGGTGAGTTCAGGCTCCTCATAGACATATTTCTATCATTTAAATATCTGAGTGAAATAAGTACTAAGGTGTAGGAAAATCAGAATTTTGTTAATTTTCCAGAGAAAGAGTGGAAAAGAGATATGGGTGACTTTTGGGGTGGGGAAAATCATTCAGTTTCACTCAATCTTAAATTGGTAGCAACGGGTTCCATTCCTTTCAGCAACAGCATATCTCAGTCCACAAATAATAACAAGAAAACCAAAACTAATCCACATTTTTGAAAGAATCTGTACAAACACATCAACAGTATGAATGAAAATGTATTGGAAGTGGCTTCAAAAGCAGCTCAAAGTAAGCCATGAGAAAACTTCAAAGGAAGAAAGCCAGATAATGTGTGACAGAACTGAAGAGGAAAAAAAAAAAAAAAAAAAAAACAAGCCAACTCAATAACATTGAAAATGGTACAGAGGGATAGACCTTTACTTAATCTTGGTGCAGCTCGGTCAAGGAAGCTGTTACACAGAGTCTGTGAGAAGTTAGAACTTAGGCCGGTGTATCTGGACTATGCAAAGACTCCAATGAAAGTCAGGCATCACTTAGAAAATGCAATTATCCTGTGTGGCTACCAAAACGAGCATTAGCTGAGAGGCCGGAGCACAGGGAAGTTGCCAGGGCTAAGGAGAAGGGGTTGTGGCAAAGCAGACAAGGTCACCTGTGCCAAAGGAGGAATGGCTGTGTCCCTCAGGGTGCAGTGCTGGCTTTGATTGACTCCTCATGCCATCAGATCCTCAAAGGTTACCACACCGCTGCAGGCACAAGCTGTAGCAAGGGAATGGAAAATGTCAAAAATCATCATGGTATTTTTCCTTAGGTGGCAGCAGGGACCGCAAGCCATAGCACCACATCCAAGATCTCAAACATCAAAACCCTGTGAAACTGAGAAGTGCAAGGTAATGAGAACTTTTCCCAGAGACTGATGGGCACCCTCAGTGCCACCAGGCAATGACATTTGAATTTAGTGGACACTCCCAGGACTGGAGCCAGTGTCTGTGTGAATGCAGGGTGGAGACAGCGGCTGGATTGGATCCACACTGCAAGGTGAACATATTTCTCAGGCAACTGCTGCTGATGGCACAGTGAAAGCAAGGTCGTGCTTATAAGAGTGATGACATTTCTGGGGTTTAATTAACTGCCAGGACAACCTGGGGGTAGTACAATATGAGCACACAACATAAAAACAAATCCATACTCGTGGATTTGTGTTCATTAGTAGAAGCTAAGTCCTGATCCTATCAGCTAGATGTTTTCTTTAGACCTGTCTTTTAATACTTCAAAGTATAAAGCAAATTGTCCGAACAACACAGACACTCACAGACTTCATCTGATGCCCGACATCACTGTTGATATAAACATATTAAAAAAGAGCAATGCAGATGCAACAGATATTAGCCCAGTCATGTAATGTGCAGGCAATCAAGAGGGCCAGAAGGATATATCCTGATTGTATAAGTAAACCTAACACCTTTTGTTGCAGTCGGTCATTTTAAACCCAGTACCCTGCTAGGATCTCTGGGGCCTGGAAAGCATGGAGGAGGTCCAGAGAAGCTCAGGAGCATTGGCCTTTACATTAGCACTGTCTGCATGGTTATGTGGTTCCCTTCTCTCTCTCCCTGTCACAAGAAGGTGATCTTCACCCCTGGGAATAATAACAGGTTTGACTCACCGGGGCCTGGCACATGTCCACCATGAGGTTACCCTGTGCAGGGGCATTTAGTGCTCATGTTGGGAGCTTCAAATCTATTGCTTGATTGCTGAGCCTTGCCTCCCAGGCTGTTTGAAACCCTCCTTTAAACATATGCTATATTGTTTCAGGTGTCCAAAGTTTTATTTTACTTCTCTAGTAAATATCTTCCAGCTCCTAAATGAGAACTTTGGGAAAACTGCTCCCACAATGCAACTTAAAAATCACCCTGCAGAGACCTTATGTTCCTCAGCTTAAATCCAGCCTTCAGTGTGTCTTGAGTTATGAGGCTGTCCAGACCACTAATAGAGGAGCAGGGGAATTTACACCAAAAGGAATAAACAAGCCAACAATAAAAATAACCATTTATCTCTTCTTCCTCCCCAGTGTCTTACTCAAAAAGGTCACTGTGTTCTTTCATGGAAGCAAAGCTCTATAATGTGAGTTTAGGCACTTTAGGCTAAACCCCAGAGTACTCATTTTCCCCAAGTAACTCTGGTGGATTTTTAGTTAGATTTTTTTCCTTGGATAAGGTCTAAGAAATAACCAGGTTCTCCAGAACAGAGCTGGTAGTCAGGCCAGTGGGGCACATGCTGAGGGGCTCCCCAGTAGACCTGGGGTGACTCATGGCATAGTGCCAGCCTCACTTCCCTCCTCTTCTTCACATGAGGTTTGCCTGCAATAGCCTCAGCTCAGTGGACTGAAAATGGAGGTTACAGGAGGGTACATCTAGCTCCCTGCATCTTACACAAGGGCTGCACAGAAAGCAGCTGGCAGTGCCCAGTTTAGGAAAGCAAACCTCTGCCCTTATCATCATGGCAGCTTGTTTTGCCAAGCAGAAGGTCTAACACCATCTAAAAATATGTATAACTGTTTAGGAAGAGCAGGACATGCATTGCTCCCCAAAAATTTTCTCTTGCTTCCTGTAGATATCCAACTGCCTTGTAAAGATGCCATTGCATGGGACAGCTACTGCTTTTGCTCTCATTTCAGTGAGATCTGGCCCCAAGTCTCTCTCGAAGATTATTCTGCAGACAGGATTTATAGGGTTCAGTTTGGCTCAGAAGTTGTTTGGGATTGCCTGGAATTTTGGAAAATGCAGATCCTGCAGCTCAGGGTCCCTGGCTACAGTGACATTGTGCAGGCATCCTGCTGTCTTCCCAGTTTCTGCTCCTAGAAAAAATAGTACCCCATGCTTCTCCTGCACTTCCAAATCATACAGCATGTTTTGTCAATGTCCACCATTGTTTAAAGCCCCTCTGGACTCCTGCTGAGGACATTATTTCTCTCCAAGTTTCATAGGCAGCAGGGGTTTCTTCCTGGTTTTAAAGGGGGCTCCCATGGATCATGAATAACCTGTGATGTTGCTAACACAAGCCTTATCCAGTTGTCCTGTAACACACACAAGAGTTCACATCTGAAAATCCAACTGGCAGTCTGAGAAATCCATGGGCATTTTGAAATGCTCTGAACCCAAGAGAGGAGACTTGGCAGGTCACCCCAAGAGATCACCGTGAGCAAAGAAGTTCCAGTATGAGCAGTTCCAATATGTTTGTTGGAAAATAACATCTTTCTGAAAGCTTGCTGAACATCCGCTCATTCTTAGCCCTCAGAGGTCATATTTGATCTGTGGTAGCCTGGGCCAGGGACATGCAGGCATTTCCCCAAGAGGTCAGGCTGAGCTGAGTTGGATCTGGGCACCCTGGAGCGGGTTTGAGAAGACCAAGCCATCCTCTGCAGAGGCATGTGTGTGTCACCATGGCACAGGAGACACACTTTATCAGCTGTGCCTGTACCACATCTAACATCTCCTCTTTTTCCTTTTTAAACACAGAAGAAGGGAAAAGATATACCATTATTTAACACCCTAACAGAACCATTTATATAAAGAGTTTACAAAACAAGTGGGTGCAAATTATAAGCAAGATGGATACAAAGGAAGGGCCTTCAAGTCCAATGGAGGAAAACATTCACCATAATGAATACACACACAATAGGTACACCACGTATCCATCTCAAATTGATTAAAGAACCAAAAAATTAATTGTAAAATGGGTAAATAAAAAGCTGGAGATTCACTGAATTAGAATACAGTGTATGCATTAAAATCAGTTAATGTATTTTCAGTAACTATTATCTTATTTTTTTGCCTGCAAAAAGCCTTAATAACAACATCTCTTTCTCTGCCACTCTTAAATACATTGATCTGAAGGGTTGGGGTAGATCATAGGGCAAGGGTTTGAGGATTTTACTCCTCCTTTTGCCACTGATTGATTGTGTTAACAACCAAGGCAAGTCAGAATTCTGCTACATTTCAGTTTCCCTTTTGTAAGTGGGATAATATTTCTTACTAGTTTTTGCAGAGCAGTCAGAGATCTTGGGGAGAAAGCAGATATTTAAATGCCCTATGTTATTATTTTAGGCCCTGATTCAGGAAAACATATATCTTTAAATCCTGCTGCTTTAATGGGTTGCAAGCACCTATTTTAGGCTAAGCTCACACTGATGTGGTCTTTTTGAAAAAGCTGCCCGAAAACTTTTAATTATCCCTATTATAAATATAGCCCGTTGAAGCTTATTTAAAAAGATAATTTCTAAAATACAGGGGGAAAGTAGTGAATTAATGGCAGCTCAGAGTATTGAGGCATTACCTTACATGCTTTATTCAGATGAAAGACTCATGCAGGAGTACCCATGCCTTTTTGATTAGATGCATGCAGCAGGCTTTAGGTCCCCTTCAAAGATCCTTGGGCAGTATGGAGCCAGGAGCAGCTCTGCATTGACATCGGGGGGAAAAAAATCAAACTCTTTTTCTCAGAGCCTGACTTCTTCCCCGAGCCCCCCTCCACCCCCTTTCATATTTGTATATATTTCGAGAGGAGAGTCAGGCTTAGTTTGTTCATAAACTGCAGTTCCTGGGCGGACCCCACGCACAGCTCGGCTTTGGCGGCTGGATCCGCCTTCCCGGCAAGCCTGAGCCGGGAGCCTCGCAAAAAGGGGCTCCGGGCTTGACAGCAGAAACGCAGGAGGCTGGCTCCACCGAGGGAGGATGAGCTGGTCAATGCCGTGAAGCTGGGCTTCTACTTGCCAGTGGGATCCAGAAATGGGGTACTGGAGGAGACCTGGTCTGCTTTCCTTACTGCTGCTCTCCTTGTGTGAGTAGAAAATTGTTTCTGGTCAGGTAATGTTAAGCTACATACTCAGAGAGGTCGTTTATTTTTCCTTCCTCCAGCAAAACAGCTAATCTTTGATTTCTCCCCTGACAGCAATTAGCCAGAGGATTGGAAATAGCAGAGACTTTAGCTGAATACTCTGCTACGACTGCATGAGCTGCGTATTTCTCTTATGGCGAGGGGCAAGCGATTGCTTGGTGGAAAACGCTGCGTGCTCGCTCGGAGCAGCTCGCAGATGTCAGTGTTTACAGTGCAAAAATATATATAGGTCAGCATTACTTGTTGGAAGTTTTTATTTTATTGAGGGAGATTAAAAGCAACTGAAGTGCACCGCTGAATGATCTGGCTTCAACAGTGTCCAGATGTGGTGAAGTTTGCAGCTTAGAACTTTTATCAGCCCTGGTTTATGCGCAGAATTAATCGAACTATTAAAGAAGGAAAGAAGTGGGGAGGGGGGAGGAGAAGTGTCTTTGCAACAACATCTGGTTATTCAGCAAACCTTTCCAGCACTTACGTAAAGATTTCTTTGTAATAAGTGCCCTGTTTCAGTTTTGATAGCACTTCTTCAATACTGTAGATAAAACCCTCCAGCAGCACTTGAAAATGTGCCCATCCGTGGTTTAACTTTTTCTTGTTTATATCTTGATGATTGTTTCATAACAGGGAATGGATTTGTATATAAGTGAGTGTTATATACACATCTCCTAAGTATGTGTGTGTGTCTTTCTGTATATACAGAGTCTGTATGTGTATACAGGCATATATCCCTACAAAGCATATATTTATATATTTGCATGGACATTACTTTTAAAAGTGAACTCTTACAAACACAGACCTGTTGCCCTTGCTATAGAAATTTCAATGCAACTAAAATTACTTTTTGCTCAAAGTGATGAAGGAGGAGGATTATAATTCCAGTATTTTTGCATCCAAATGAAATCACTGGGGGCAGGGATCTGCATTCATTTTACATGGGTCCCCCTATCTACAAGACCAGGGAATAAAAGAATAATCGGTCAGTAATTTGTGTGTAGGCAAACAAAACCATGGGTGCAACTGTTGAAGCAGAGAACCAGATGGGGAGATTCAGGACATAGTATCTGGTTGATTTTTCAAAGTTACGGAGATCTATAGTACTCATTTTTGTAGATAATACCCTAAAGTGTGGTTTGAAATGTAGGATGCTATACTGGTAACATCCTGCTAACTTAATCACATTTGGCGCAGGAATTACTACAGGTTATTATTTAAAGCACAATCTTGGGTTGTTTTTGGTAAGAAAGAAGACCACTAACTATCCTTCAAAAATACCTAATTTTGGAGTTATTTAACTTATGGTTTCCTTTTTCTGAAAGGCAAGATTTTAATCTGAAAGAAGCCAAACCAAAACATATCACGATTACTAAGTTCATCTGAAAGGTTATGTGAGTGATATGATGACAAAATTTGCCTCTGCACAGGGTAAAAAAAATAAGCCAGGGCTTGCTCTCTGTGATTCAGCTCACCAGTGATAGATGTTTTCTGGGACTACATCCACTTCCTTTGCTTTTAGTGTTAAGATTGACCCTACAGTCTTTCTGAGAAAATAAAAGTACCTGAGGAGGCCACTTCACATTGACATTAAAAGAGAAGGCAAGATCTAGTTTCCCAAATTTCCCAAACTGACAGAATACGCACATTCAGCTGTTCTGCAAGCAACAAATCATACCATTCATCCAGCTTCTCTTTAGAGTGACAGCACTGGCTTGGTGGCAGCAGCAATGTTGCTCCTCTTAGCACAGAGATTTAAGTCTTGCCATATAGAACATGGCCCAGACTGTGTCTCTGTTACCCCAGAATAACTCCAGCTGAGCATTTGTAGACCCCTTGCTGCTGTCCCTAAGACTTTACCCCAGGGCAGCAGAGACCCCAGCCTGTGTTCCATGCTGCCTGTCTACGCCTTTAATCCCCAACATGACTGAATGGCCATCCCACAGCACATCTGAGCATTTCAGTTCATATGCAGTGGAAAAAAGGGCTCTGATCTGACAGAACACTGAAATTCAGCTAGTGGATTTCCCTAATTCTCCATGGACAGCTCTACCAAGGCTTCAGAATATCCAGTCTTCTCCTCAATGGCAGTTCCTGCTGGAGGGCAGCAATTTTACGTGGCTTTTTCAGCAGAAGGTGAAGACAGGAGCTGTAGTTTCACCACTGCTAACCCTCACACAGGTGAGCAGAGAATCCTTCCAGGACAGAGAGCTGGTGCAGTCCTAGACTTACCTGGACCAGGACAAAAAAAATATGAGGATCATTCAGAATTGGAGATCTGTCATACAGGGGGGTGGAGCTGGAGGCTTTCAGTGTCTTTAGGTTGGCCAGGAGAGAGCTGGGAGGTGAGCTGGCCATCTACAGCCAGGTCCTGGGAAAACCTTTTCTGGCAGAGGGCTTTCTCTTCTGTGGAACAGAGATAAAACAAGATGTGCACACTGGAAGCTAAAATGGGACACAACACAGTAAAATTGTTCCAGCAGGTAGTTAGGCTTGGGATGTGGTGAATATTTGTTGCTCAAAGCCTTCAAGATTGCAAGACTACCTGCTTGGAAGTCTGTAACCTATACAGAAACTACAGATTTGATATCAGGATTACTGTATTGTGCACAATGGAAACACTCTGGCCTTAAAAGTAGGAATTAGGAGCTCTCCTGCCCTGTTTTCTATGAATATTGGGAAATGGTCCCTTGTGCTCCATCTGTCAGGAACAGGGCTCACATCCAAACAGGCATGGGGCTGAGCTCAGCCTCATCTCACAGAGGGGACAGCAAAGCATCACAACCCTCTAACCTGTGGAGACTGCCTCAAGAACATGAGCTAAGTGTCACTGGTGTGACAGCAGCTCTCAGGGCTGTGAAGAGCCCCAGGAGCTTGGCAGAGCCTTTGTGCATCCAACCTCCAAAAGAGGATATGAAACTCCAAATCTGCCAAGGCACGTAGCACTTACCAAGGGAGAGCAAGCCGTACCCCTTGGGCTCTGGTGAGGTTCCCAAGAAAGAGAAAGAAGATTTTTGAAATGAGGTGAGGTTGCAGGTCTGCTACCCCAAGTCCAGAGCTCCCAGTTCCTGGGGTTTGAGTTTGCTTTCCCATAATCTGCTTCCCCATTTTTAACAGGTTTCCTGTTAAAAAAATGCTGGTTCGCTAAAATATCCTAACATGTTTTGCCAAGTCTCCTGGGCTCCCTTTTCCATGGTTGATAGCTCTACCGAGAGTGCATTTGAGGGGTTATCTCCTGATAGATGGTGGCTTTCTGAAGTCACATTCTCTTTCCTGCTTGCAAAAACTGTTCCCCCAGTGAGCCTCTTCAGCTAAATATATAGAGCATATAGAATTCATAAATCAGGACAGGGAGCTCCAGGGCTGTCAGAAAAGCATCTCTGGCTTTTGATCTGCCCAAGAAATCTCTGACCTATCCCAGGCTCCTCAGGCAGCTTGTTCAAGAAGTTGGCCTCTTATTTCTGAGGTCACCAGAGCTAGAACCAGAGGTTGTAGTGCCACCAAAATGCCAGCCTGCTTCTCTGGCAGGGGTTCTATTGGGATTGCACCCCAACACCAATGCATGCAAAATTTAGGAACACTGGTCAAACAGTGAGAGGATGAGGGAAGGAAAAAGACAAAGGAAGAGTCACCCTGCATTTCACAGGCATTTGCAGAAAGGAGCTTTGCAGGTCCAAGGACGAGCCAGAGCACCAGAGCAAACCTCTCCTCCCAGGCCAGGCAGCATGTGGAGGTAGACACTGCCCACCCCAGGACACAGGGCTGCAGGGCTGGTCATGACAATCCGTGTCATATTGTCTTAATACAGCCAAAATAAAGGAAGAAATTACCACTCTCAAAAGCTCTGAGGGGCTACCAGAGCCCCACATTGGCTTGGCGTAGGTAGCTGGGTTAGGAGCAGGCACAGGATCCCACTGCCTGAAGGAGAAACTTGTGCATCCTACCATGAGGCTAAATAAGAACAAAGCTGCAGCAAATTCTCCAGCTAGGAAATAAAAAAGGAAGACACGAGAAAAATCCTGACAATGCAGAACTGGAGTGCTCTGCAATATTGCAAGTGCCATGAGAATCAGAAAGGAAAGTGATGGCTTATTTTCAATTTACCTTTACACACCTCCAAATCTGATGCTACGGTTTCAGTCTTTGGTGTGAATTAGATTAACTGAAGGTTAAGAAGAGTGGCAGTGTACAGCTATGTGAGATGAATGAAAACTGGTATTTCCTCTCCCCTTGCACCTCCAGCTTTGCTCAGACTTGAGACAGGCTAGTCATTGGTATAGCTGACCATCAGTAAAGTTTCACTCTGTATTTTTGAGGAAAGAAATACTTTCTGGAATATTCGGTACAAGTTGAAATTAAACCACACTATTTTCTAACAATAAAACCCCAACAACCAACACAAAACTGATGTTTACTGGTATTTTACTGGTGTTATCACTATTTAATGATGGCCCCAAAGACATTTTTGTGTACTAGTAGTAAATAAGTTCAGCCAGCTGCAATCATGATACTTGTTTCTCCCATTAGAGACAGAGTTCTGCACAGATGTATCCCACGTATTCACTGAATATGCAGAAAGCAAACACTGGCATTAAAAACAGGTGACTGGGGCCTTTTATTCTGAGAAAGAATTCCGCTCTACTGCCTGTACTCCGCAGCTTTATATTGCTCTGTGATTTGCTCTGTCGAGTTTATTTCCTCAGGACATTGTTTTCCTCTCCCCTTAGTGATAACTCTTTGCAATAATATTTGCTTTCAGCCAGGCTCCACAGTGTTGCAACTTGCCATAAACTAATGAACTCTCCCATAGACTGTCATGTTTTCAAGGAAGTGCAACATCTGATACTTTTATTAAAAAAACCGAGTCCCACCAAGGAGACAAAATCAGCAGCTCCCACACACTCTGCTCTTTTCACATCCCGAGTTCAGTGCTGTGTGCCAAGTGAAAGCCTCGCGCTGGAAGGGGCCTCCTTGCAGAAGGGAGATAACACCACTGATGGCTGCCTGCCCTATCAAACCTACATTATGTCCGTGCTGGACCCCAACTGTGGGATAACATTTCCTTAGGGATCTTCAGGGGGAAGTGAAGGAGTGGCTGAAAGCTGTCTTGGCCCTGCTTGCATGCATGTCCCTGAGTTCAGAGTCAACTCTTGTGATCCTGCCTCTGGAAGTGATCTGTAGTGTCCATCAGAGTCATATTTCTTCTTCTTCAGTTGGTTCATCTTTTTGTTACATCCCATGTAGGGTTGAAACTCTGCTGCCAGCTTCTGGTAACTGTCAAAATTTTAGGAGAAGTGGGAGAGCCTTCTTATCGTGCAATCCCCTCTGCAGCCCATGCTCCTACCAATTATGAGGCTCCAAGACTTCAGCTTTCATGGAGCTGTTGCACTGCAGTGTTTTCTTTCCCATTGATAAGCCAGGAACAAATGACAGCTGATTAATACTACAGCAAATTCATTGTGGCATGTGGGTCATTAATGTGTCCAGCTGTGACCACAGAGTGCCAGGCTGTGCTGGACACAGAGCTATGGCCCGTGTGGACTCTAGTAGCCCAAGGACATGCCTAAACCCAAGTGCAACCCTGGACTGCACAGGGTTATTTGGATTCAAGATTTTTTTTTTTTTTAAAGGACATTATCACTATTTGAGCTGAGTGATTTGAAGCAATCAGCCTGGGCATGCTGTAGTTGGGGGGCTGGTGTGCAGTTCCAGCTATAGTGGGGAGCTGAGGTGGGGTTCCAGCAGTGGCAGCTGCAGAGTGTCACTTTGCAGGGTCCCGTGCTTCAGTTCTACCTGTGCCTCCCTCAAAGTGACCACAACTCTCAAAGTAGTTGAAGCAGCATCATATTGGGCACATTCCGCCTGCAGGAAGACCTCTCACCTTCCCACACTGTGGATGGAGATGTTCCCTTTAGCTCCATGTCAGTTACTCTCCACTGGACCCAAAACTCCAGTCTTTGTGGATAAGTAGATGTCCAAAGAAAGCTGTCCCCAGCAGCTTCCACCTTGGCTCCAGGCTCAGTGCTGGTGAGGCGTGAAGGTTTCTGGAGGAAATTCCAGACTGCCTTCACTCAGCCTGCAAAAAGCTGTTGTCCTACCCATGCAGCACCCAATGGCAAGTACTCTGGCCATGCCTCAGAGCTGGAGAGTCCAGGCCTCCAGGACCATCACACACCCCCTAATGCATGCCCTGAACACAAAGCAGCACAGATGCTGCTGGTTCCAGCCATTGGAACCAGCACAGCCATGGCAGCCAGCAAACAGGGCTGGTTTATTGCCCTGCTTTGGGGTCCAGGCAGGGCAGAGCCCTGAAGCAATCACCTGAGCTGACATCCACTGATGGCTGATATTGCCCCACTGTCCAAATCTCTCCTAATATCTTCAGTTCCTGCAACATCCCTGTGAAGATGTTCCCTCTGGGAACAACACACTTACATCTTTGCATCTGAAAGGTCCAGAGACATCTGCTGGAGTTCCTGGCCACGAAGAGGGGCCTTTTCTTTAGATCAACAATGGAAAACCCTGGGTTTCTGGGTTTTTGATACTGATCCATTCTCCCTTCAGCCATCCCAAACCAGAATGCTTAGCTGTATCCTGCACTGCCATGGTTCACCGTGCACCCCATCAAAAGATGATGTTGCCAATGTGGATTCATACCCTGACCAGCAGGTGTGAAAATCCAGAGAAAAAATTATTCACTTTTCCTGCAAAATCAGGAGGATTTATCCTCCTGAGTTATCAGGAGGATAACTCAGACCCCTTCCTGGAAATGGTTCTTGGGAGTGCTGTGACTACAAGAGCTTCTGGTGCATTTACAATGAACACTGGTACAGATATTTCTTTTAAAAGATCCTTTGCTGCTTCCAGGTGGATTGCTAAAAAACTGCTGTCCATGCAGAATGAATGCCTGTGTCCCCCTCGAGTGTTTGACTGAGCAGGTTGCCAGTCAATGCAGCTGGAGCACGATGAGGAACATCTGTTTGATGTTGCTTGATAACACTTCCTGCCTTGGAGACTCTAAACACCAGCATCCAGCATGGAAGAAACTGAATCAGCTGCTGTCTTGCTGCGTAAAGCATTTTTTCCATGCTAGATCTATCCCAAAACTAGCCCCATCCAGTCCATGATAGCAAAGAAGACCCTTCTTACAGTGGGAAGTGACACACAGACCCATAAGCTGAAGCAGTTGAATGAATCATCCTTCTTCAAATAGACCCAGGGTACAAGCATCCACAGAAATAAGACCAATGGATCCCCTGGGATCTCAGTTCCTGCCGTGCCTTTAATATGTCAAAAGGCACTCAGTGGGTAGACATTCCCACCAGAGGCAGAAGCAATTAGCTTGGGGGTGAGGTCTCAGCAAACATTTACTGTGGTTTTGTATATGTGCCCTGTGCTCACCTGCTTGTAGAGCAGCATCATCACATCTGAGCCTTCCTTTCACCCTTGCCAGGGCTATCAGCTCTGCAACAGGCTGTGGCTTGGGAGGCAGCTCTTAGGCAGAAGCACTGTTCAGCATATTCAGTTTGTGGCATGTCTCAGGAGGTGTCCAGAGGCAGGCTACTGAATTGAAAAGATAAGGCACTGCTGCAAAATGATGAGATCGTGCAGCAGGAGATGGGGAATAGAGAACATTCCCTGCTTTGTCATTTCTTCCATGCTGGAAGAGCAGCTTTTCCCCCTGAACCTCATCTCCCTCAGCTGCTGAGTCTCCCTGCTGAGTCTCAGCTGCTGGAGCTGTGCTGCAGCTCTGCCCAGGGGCTGGGACTTGTGGAAACCTTCTCTTTCTCCTGCAAGGGGGATCTCTTGAGAGGCATTGCAAAGATACATAGGCTCCTCTTCTATGTGCGAAGAAAAAGCACTTCAAGCTTTGTCAACAGGACTCTCGGTTCCATTCCTGAAAAAAAATTCCTTTCCAATCCTGGTCCCCCACCCTCCTGCCATAGCTCTCTTCTGCTTTAAAAAATGGAAGATATTCAATTTGAATTCAACCCAACTGAATTGTTGGTGTGTTTTGGTATGTTATAATACAAGCTCCTGAAAATATATTTTTTAACAGGTGAAGAAGGGCATGAAAGAGAAGAAGATGCCATCTATTTATGTGCTAAACAGAAAGTTTTTAGCATCTGTAACCCAAACTAGTCTCAAGTTCCCTCTGAGAGAACAAATTACTTAATTACTGTTAGATCTGGCCTAAATGAGGGCAAAATTTGACTCTACCTAATAATTTTAGCAGTCATAAAGAACTGGCAGTGTTGGAATAAGTTGATGATAGCACATGGATGGAGAGTTCACAGAACATCTCTGCCCCAGCAGCTTGTGACACAGTCCCTTGCAAGCCCTTTTTCTCCTTGGGAATCAAAGTAATACAAATGCAAAAAATACAAACTGGTCAATCATAAGAAGTCCAACCAGAGATGAAGAGCAGCAGCTCCAGTCCAATGTCTCTTTGTGGGCTTATCAAAGACCTTCTAGCAGATGGGATAGTGAATGTGTGCCAGGAATTTCAAACACTCCTCAGGAGGTTCATCTCAATCGTCAGTAACCCATTTGCACTTAAAACAGAGCGAACCCTGGTGCCCAAATGTGACCCAGATAATGTTTCTGACGTGTTTACCTATTTGGATGGTATCTTTCAATTTCAATTCCATCTATTCACGGAAATCCAGGATTCATGCAGAGCCTGAAGAATACGCAGAAAATTGAATTCCAGAGCATAATATGATGATAATAGTAAAAAACCACTGACTGCTGCACAGTAGATTTACTTGAATGGGAGTAGTTTAGGCAGAGCAATGTCTGCTACTGACTTGCAGCTCACATGTTTTTGCTACTTGGTTGATTGCTGCTGCTTTTTCTGTGTAAAAGGGGAACTAATGACTGCTGCATCTGAGAATGAGCTGCAGAAGCTGCAGTTAATTGGGATATAGGATAGATTGTTGATGCCTCTGCAGAAACAAGAGCAACAAAAATGATGGCAACAGCAGAGTGGATTTGGTTGACTGTTGCATTCTGCCATGCAGCTCTCAGTCCTAAAAGTGGTCTAAAATCCTCAGCAATTTCTGCACCAACTTGCAACAGCATAAGCTCAAACCACCCATGCGTGGCCATGCAGTGACTCCTGCTCCCCAGCAGTGTGGGAGGTGGGAGAATGGACTTATTTTTAAGACTAAGAATTTAGTCAAAACCAGATCACTGCAAAGTGCTCTTTAAAGGGCTGAAATCTCTGAGCCCTCTGAAAACATGGCATGCAAATCCCCAATCATTAGGAGGCAACTTCCACTGGGCATGGGCCAGCTCAGCCCTCTGCAAACCCCACCGGCAGGCTGTGATGTGCTGATAATGCATTGCCTCACCCTGCAAGGCCCAGATAAGCAGAGGTGCTGGCAGAGCTGCTAAAATTACTTATGAACTGCTGAAACTCAGCATTTCCCCACCTCCTCAGACCCTGAATAAGTTGCTTTGCTTTCCATCTGACAAAGAGGAATGGCACATTCCCCTCACGTGCTGTCTGGGCTGGTGGGAGTTGCTGTGGCAGTGGGGCCATGCTGTGATGCTGGTGATGGTCACCAAACTGTATCCATGGTCTTTTCTTGGGCTGACCCCTGGCTGTGGGGTTTTTTTTCCTTCCCAGGCACTTCAGGCTGTGCTGCTGGCTTGGCTTGCTCTCTCTAGGGTTTTCCAATACAACAGGGTGGAAAGGACAGCAGAATATAGGAGCAAAAAAGAAATGGGGACATAGGTGCAATGAAAGGGACTTGTTGTCAAACAAGGTTGCACCTTCAGGCCAACAAATGCCTAGAGGGATGAGTACAGGTATTACCAGGTAAACTCATACCTGCTTTTGCCTGTCAGGGAACCTTTGCCTGGCTTGGTCATGGCTCTAGAGGTACTGACCATAATTACACAATGACCCACAATATCCAACAGGTAGGGAGTAAAAAAACCCCACTCTCAAGCTGGTGTCCTGGGCACTGTGAGGAATTCCTGTGCTAACCTTCGGTTTTAATCCTCAAGCCTCCTTTGAGCTGTCTTTTCAAGGAAGGGTGCAAAGCATCCCTGCTCATCTCACAAAGGAATAAACTAGCCTCTAGCAGAGGGGACAACCCCTGACTTTTGAGTTTTCTCCTTGTTTTAGGACAGCTTTCCTCATCCAGCGAGTCAGCACAAGGATAGGTGCAGTGGTGACACCCACATGGAGTTGTGAGCTTGCCCACCAGCATTGCCCTCAGG
The DNA here is from genome assembly GCF_024509145.1 of Vidua macroura. Taxonomy (NCBI): domain Eukaryota; kingdom Metazoa; phylum Chordata; class Aves; order Passeriformes; family Viduidae; genus Vidua; species Vidua macroura. Next base: position 31,485,611 of record NC_071577.1, read on the forward strand.
GCTGTCCCATCCTGCCCCTTCACCACCCTCATCTGTCTGTGGATCACAGCTGGTGTCACCTTTATGTTCAAATTCCAGCCCAGCAATTGGCAAATGATGTTACATGGTCCATGAGCCCAGCCAGGTCTAATACAGCATTTCAGCTTAATTGAACTTAGCTTCTTGCCAAGGTGAAGCAGGTGCTTGGCTGCCTCAGGGACTGACTGAAAAATAATGCAAATAACATGCAACCAGGTGAGCCCCAACCACCAACTTTACTGATATTTCAGTGAAGTGTGTCAGTGAAGTGGATCCAGAAATACACACATCACTTTCAGACATTGCTAAAAGTCTCAAAAACACTGAGAAAAACAAATGAAGTAGTGCAAAGCCACTACTGTTTTATCCATTCCACATTCCCCCATCCTCAGCTCAACATCTCTGGATACAAACTGGTGTTAATGGGAAAAATGTTGTCCATGGCACCAGAAAGCAAGTGCTCCGGAAAGAGCTTGATTTCAGAGTCTAATGGGGGTATAGTTTTTGCCTCACCTGATATTTACAGTCCTTCCAAAGCTCAGCAAGGGCAGAACATCTTCCTTGTCATGTTGGGCTGGGTCCTGCTGGGCTTCAGGACCTCAGGACTGCAGGGTTGGCTTGCCTGGTTTTTCAAACTTTAATGCCAAACTTTCTTTGGGGAGCAACTTTCACATTTTGAGTTCCTCAACTGAAAGACAAAAAATAGGCAAGTGTTACACATTTCAAGGCACAGCAGAAATCAACAAATTTGCTTAAAAACATTTTATTTTTTAATATTTAAAATATTTTAAGTAAAATAAACTTCATCTTAATAATTTTTCATCATAACACGCCATCATATTCTATGTGCAATTTTTCCATAACTCTTTTCTAATGGGTTGCATGAGAGCTTGGATGCAAATTAACCACAAGGAGATGGGAAAGATCCTCCAGGAATTGCTCTGCATGTGGAAATGAATTTCAATTTAGCCACTTCAGAGCGATTTTTTTGTTTATTTTCCACTGACTTGAAATCAGCCACGATTGCATCGCATGCGGGATTGGTTAGCCAGTTACATAATGCTTAATAAATCCAAGAGAAATAATATAAAACACATCACCCAGTCTGGGAAGAGGAACAGTAACTCAGTCAGTGTCACCAACCCGCCCGGGCCAGGCACCAGTGAAGCATCTGATCCAATGCTGGGGGGATGCAGGGTTGTGCTGTTGCATGATAAATGTGATTAGGAAAAATGCTTGTGGCCCGTGTGGAGGCCTTGAAGACAGACAGATTGTGTGTGATGGTGAGGGTCTATCAGGAGAGCTCCCACCCTCGTGGGGAGGGCAGCTCAGCCCGTGCTGCGGGGCAGGGCAGGCGCGTGCTCGCACGCCCAGCTCCAGCTGGATCTGCTGCTGGGTAAGGTATTACCTCACCCAATAATGTTCCTCCGAGTACTTCGTAAAATCGTAACGGCCCTGTAAACAAAAAGAGCAAGATTAGGTGAATAATTATTTACCACAGATGATTTCTGCAGTGGCATGTGGAGGAGAGAGAACGTTTCACTGGTGGTCCCTGGGGAGTGGGAAGGAAGGGAGGTGACCCAGGACGGGGCTGCCAGGCTAAACACAAAACAGTAGTGCTGATTTAAACCCAGAAAAAGTGGGGGGTGTAGGAAGACTGAAGGTACCTCTGGCCCTGCAGTGCCAGCACTCTGGCTCTCCCAGGAAAGCTGTCCAGCTCACGAGTGTATTGCTCCAGGCACACACCACTGCTCAGCCTGGAGCAGCTCTTGGCCTCCTTTCCCACATTTCCCTGCCTGCTCTGCTCCCCCGCTTTGCTTCTAGTCCCAGAGGAGACCTGCTGATGCCTCCACCCACGCCGTGGCTAACTTCCAACAGAGGAAAAGCTAGGGATGAAGGGGTTAATTACTACAGGCACAGCACAAGCCAAGTCTGTAAGTGACTCCCTATTGCTATTTCGAAAAGAGGCTGCCTGGAAAGGGAAAGGAAAAAAAAAGAGAAGTTTACTTTACAACCATCATTATTTCATCTGCAGAGTTTATACAATGGAAAATAAAAGCCAGGGTACGCGAAGTCAAATAATTTCAGTTTCATTAATGGTATGGAAATCGTTTTGTTTTTATAGAGGAAAAACAAATGTGAACTTGATGTGTGTGTGTGTGTGTGTGTGTGAGAGAGAGAGAGAGAGAGCATGCAACTCCCTTCATTGCAAAGGGCAGAGCAGTGAAATCCAGAAATAAAAAATGACTCAGAGGCCGTAGGACCTATGAGTCAGTTGAGCTGTTGTTGTTTTTAAACACAAGCGAGAGCACAATATGGCAAATAATTGCCCCTGCAGCCCCCCCGCTGGCCCAGGCGTCCCGCGGCACAGGCTGCCCCCTGCCAGCCCCCAGCGCTGGACCGGACCTGGCATCCCCACCCCAGGGACACAAAGGGCTGGAGCAGGGCTTGTCCCCGCAGGAGCAGCATTGGGGACAGAAAGTGAAATCTGTGAAAGAAACTTGAGATCCGGTCAGAGTGGATGGAGGAGACAAGTGGCTCTGAGGGCAGATGGAGGAGTGCAGGGCCAGGCACACTCCCCTGTCCTCACCCAGACATCAACTGACCAAAATCAAAGAGAATCTGCTCTGGCCAAATTCTCCCTGCCGAGTGCCAGGCATCTCCTCACTGGCCCCTGGCATTCCAGCTTGCCTGGATGCTGCTGGCTTTGTTGGGGCACAACCCTGGGGTACCTCAGTACAAAACATCCCCACGCCCCAAAAGCAGAGTCATTGCGCTGATACACAGAAAACTTGTGAAAGGCACACGAGAAATACCGGAGATTACCAAAGCAGAAGGATGGACACAATCTGCAGAGCTTGTCCCTCCCCTGGGTGAAGTTAGATCATGATGTAATTTAAGCATCTGAACAAGACTGGAGAAGCCTGCTGTTATGATCCATACCCAATTTATTTTGTAATGGGACTAAGCAGTATTTGCTAAACACTGAATTTAAAGGGATATTTTCACAAAGGAAAAATAAATGGTAGAGTAAGTCAGTTACCAGCCTGTTTGAAGAAGGTCCAAGCAAACCAGAAATGCATATTGCATGTCCTCCTGGCACTGGAAGAACTGGTGTCTGACACAATCAAAATCAGTCCTTTTTTATGCACCAGGAAACATTTCTGGCTCATTCCTTGCTCCATACTGTACTCTGCCAAATACAGTATTTATTATGCAGGACAATGTGGGACCACATACCTGAGGGTGGAGCCTGGGTTGGTCCCCTGATCCGAATGCAGCACTGATGGATTTCCTGGGAGAGCCAGTGGCTTGTACCTTGCAGAGGCAAAAACTGGGATATTAAGATTTTCCAGCTTCATTTGGTCTGCTCTACCTCTCCTACAAAGATGAAGATACAGTGTAAAACACATGGATAGAGACACAAAAAACCTCTTTGGTTCAGCACCAGAAAGCAGCACCAGACCCCACTGCTGGAGAACAGGAGTCTGCTGGAGGAAACTGAGCTGCATCCAAAATAGAAGTACAACACTTTGAGGTCTGGTTCTGGAGAGATTCTGCAGCACAGCAACAAGATCAGGCAAGACAGCAAGAAATCTGCAAGAAATCTGGGATCACTGTTACACAGGTCATGCTGAACAACTTCCATGGGAACTTCTGAGCCTGCACAGAATCACCTGGAAATCAGGGCATAGGAATTACCCTGATGTCCATCTGTGGCACTGATTCTTGCATCATGAAGGAGGCAGCTCAGGAGTAACCTGGTGATGGGGAACACCTGGTGCTCTCACATGGGTCAGTGAGAGAGCAGAGCCCATCATCTCTGCTGTTGGATTAATCTTAAAAACAAAGTACTGCATATAAAAGGGAAGGAATTTGTTTGTTCTCATAATAATTTTATGAGGCTCTGTTATTGCATGCTTGTGTCATTAACCATGGATAAAAGCCCAAAGCAAAAACTAATCCTAAATTTGGCGGCAGATGCAGGACTCACGGTGGAGCCCAGGCTCACCCAGGTGGGAAAGCAAGTCCCAGTGCAGGTTGTGTTTCCATCAGGGCACCTATCTGGGGGTTTCCAGGAAGAACAGGGCTGCAGGGTTGAGTTAGAGTTGCTCCCCAGTCCTGTGTTTAAGTGCACTGCTCATTAGAGAAAGAAAAGAGCATCTCAGCTGATCTGCCTAGCCTTAGTCTCTCCCAGTGCAAAGCCTGGGGATTACAGGTTGACTGATTTGCATGGAAAAGATGATGCAGGGGCTCCCAGAGCCACTGCAGTAACAGCACACTGGGCAGCCCTCTGTGACTGCTGAAATAGTGTCAGCCCCATCCTGCATATTGGAGATATGCAGAAAAGGGGGGATAGACCTCACTGTAGAACATTTACAACCTAAAAATTAACAAATTTTCTTTGTCCATGAAAATACAAGCAATGTAAGGACAGTTATCACTGCAAGACAGAGCATGATCTGAGGGTCCTGTAATGGAGGCCCTGTGTAAAAAAAGCCTTGGTTTCCTTCCACCTTGGGAAGGGAAGAGCTGGGAACAGGGATAAGTGCCCTAGCATCTCACTCTAAACACATTCCCTTAAGCCCATCTTGGTGTTTAGCTGTCCCAAAAGCACCATGCCAGGGAGAATACTTGAGAACTAAAAGTGTTCATTCTGCCCCTCAGTGAAAATGCATTTCCTGCCCTTGCTTGGGCTACGAGGCACTTTCTCCTTGCCTGTAACAAATGTGCTGTGCCTGCACCCCCAAGCACCCCCAGCTTGCTCCTTAGTGGTTCTTCCTCCTTGGGGACCACAGTGTAGGGAAAACCGGAGCCAGAGTGAGGTGCTGGGTGACCCACCTGCTCTCTGGGGCTGCAGTAGATAGTGCAGGTGGATAGTGGCTCACAAAATCCCCCTCCATGTTCTTACAGGTGCAGTACCTGCTGGCAGAAAGCTCATCTGCTGTGGGTGGCTGCTTCTGTGACCGCAGCGATGGGACTGGGGTGGAATTGGAGAGCTGTTTGCAATGACTCTTGCACAGGGAGGAGGGTGGGTTATTGACTACAGTGGTGGTGTTCCCGTGGGCTTTGCAGGTGGCCAGGCAGAGGTTGTGGAAGCCCTGTGGGCAATGAGAGGCTGGAAGGCTGTCCCGACATGCAGGAAAAGATATCCCAGTGTCCTTGGGTGGTGGTATCACCCCTGCTGCTATTGCAGGAGAGACACAGGCACTTCTGGCATCATTTTTCCATTATTCTCTGACTTGAAAATCATCTCATATTCTCTCAGTAACCTCTCTAGAGTCCCAGTTATAGATACCAGAGGATTTGATCCTGCTCTTGTGCACAGGAGAACAAGCCTTCCTATTGATGGGAAGCCAAGCTTGCTGTGAGCCCACCTATCGGTGACTTCAAACCATCTTTCCAACTGTCATTCCACAATAACTTTGACTAACTGGACTATTTATTGGCTCACATCACATCCTTATGGCTTCAATTTATTTTTGGAAAACTCAACCCACATTTAATTAGTTTACAGTTTGTTCCAAGTTTTGCTTATCCAGCTTTTTTTTTTTTTCCCTAACTTTTTTTTTTTTTTTGAAGTTTGTATTTTGATGTTTAGCATTTGCCTTGGCAACATCTGGAACCCGTTTATGGAAGTGTATTGTTACTTTTACTGCTTGTGCAGCTTTATTAAATCATCCGACTATTAATATTGAAAGTGCTCATCTGGGTCTAATCAGGGCCAAGATGAGTGATGTGGCAGTTAAACTGTACCTACGAGCTAATGGCTCAAGGACACACAGTCCTGAAGAACCTTGCAGTGGGCTTTGTGCTCTTCTTTTTAGCTTCCTAGGACAAGAAGGAGGTGGGAGGGAGAAAAAAGAGATATCCCTGCTCTTTCTTGCAGAGCAGATAACAGAATCACAGCCTGAGTTAGTTTAGAACAATTTGTCTCCGAAGAATTTTGTCCGGTTACCGCTGTATTTCTGGCTCTTGTTTCCATATTTAACTCCTTCGTCTGTCCTGGCTTCCCCTCTGCACAGCACAGCCAAGCCAAGATCCCCAGCACACGCACCAGTGCATTACGAGCAAGTCTGACGTTCTGCTCTGAGATCTCAAGCAAACCCTAGATATAAATAAGTAAATAACACACCTGGTGGGTATAAATAGATAAATAACCAACCTCATCCTGCACCAGCAACATCCACGACCTGGATGTGTCATTTTGTTACTCCTCTGCAGAGCCTCCAGGTGTCCCTGCGGTGATGGTGCTGAGCCAATCCCACACCAGCCTGCTGCGAGCACAGCACGAGCCGTGGTGTGGATGGGTTGAGCTGAAGGGGTGGAAGAGGAACTGTGGCAGTGACACCACCAGAGCACAGGCCTGGGTGTGGTAGGGCTTGGGTTTGGGGTGAGAAACCAGCTTTCCTTCAATTCTCTGTTCCCTTGAATTTACCCAAATGGAGTTTGTAGGGTGCGGTGGCTACTGCTGTAGGTTGAAGGCTGCACACGAATGATGGGCTTGATTTCTGTTCCACACCCAAAATTCTCATCCTCCAGTGGAGTTTTGCCTCAGATTTTGCAAGCTCTGCTCTGGCAGAGCAAGGCAGGGAGGTGAGGGTAGCTCATGCTGGCTGCAGGTGCTTCAAATCCCACTGAAGCCATGGTTTTAGTAGCTAACCCTCAAATGAATGTGGGTAACTGGATCTCTTGAGGTCACCCACAAAATCCAGATGGATTTTGTGCTAGGTGCCCCAGCAGGGCCAGAGCAGCCTCATGGATGGGGTGAGATGCTGAGTAAGAGGTTGTGGGCAACATCTTCACCTACCCTGCTCCCTACTCCCCCAAAACCTGGCACAGCACAATCCCCGCTGAGCTGCATTTTAAGCCTGGCATGGGTCATTTAAGCCAAAATTTCCTCCTTCCAACCTCCAGATGCAACAGACTTTTCCTCTGCACCCAGGTTTTCCCCCAGCATTAACCTTGGCCCTATATATAAGGCCATGGGAGCTTGTAAATGGTTTATTTCTGTGTGGGAGCCTTCCAGCAGTTCTTTACGACTGTTGCAGGGAGGGGGTCCTGGGCTGGTGAGGGAAGCAGAGCAGGCACATGGCATGCTGTCAGAGCAGGCTGCATGCCCTGGATTTGGGGAGCAGGGAAGTTGAATACCCATTTTGCTGTTGGGACAGTGAAAAGCATCCATGGGCTCAGCTGTGGAACACAGGCAGGTCACAGATGTTACCACCAAGAACACAGGAGTTCCTGCATGTCACTGACAGACCTGGGGGCACTCATGGCTGTGCTGGATCAGAAGGACCCTCCTTGCAGAGGCTGAGGCTCCCCAAGCCATAGTCAGGAATTTTGCAATTTTTTTTTCTTCAGACTTACAGCTGGTGATGGAAAACTCTGTGAGGGCTGTGGCAGCACAGTGAGCTATGACTGCCCTTTCCACAGGGGCTGGGAGTACCCAGCACTGATGGGTGGTTCAGGGACATGGCAGCCAGAGAATAATGGATGGCCCAAAGCTTCAAAAAATTAGCTGCTGTAGTTCAGGTTCATACCTGAACACTTTGGAGTGCATATATTTAAGTTAAAAAAAAAGCATAAATAAATATTTCTACATAAGCCACTCAGTGGCATTTTTTAAAAAGACATTTAGCAGCCTTAAGACAGGAAGTTTAAATTTAGCTGGGATTTATCCCTTAACCAAGCATAGTTCATGCACCCTTTCTATAAAAATAGAGATAATGTTATGCCTGTGAGATACAGGCAGAGCAGCTCCCCACAGGCAGCCGTTATTCCTGCTGCTGCGGCAGATCTGAGGCTCAAGGGGCAGGAGAACATCTCATGCTGGGATGGGGCACGGTGGGCAGTGGAGCCATGGAGGGAGCAGCCCCTGTTGCCCCAGAGCTGGGGAAGTCTCAGCCACAGATTCTTGGGGAGTGGGTAGCAAACAGGTTTCCCAGCATGGCCTCATTGAATAGGAAGGGGGGGACAAGGAGGCAGCAGGAGAGGCGGGAGCTGTCCCAGCCTGGCCGTACACCCGTCCCCAGCACCTCTCTTCCTGCTGAGTGGGGAATAAATGAAGTCTTGAGGCATAGAGCGACCCGGAGATGTCCCTTTTTGAACACCGAATGTACTCAAGATGAGGGGAAGTGCCAATTTGAGCCTGGGTGGTAGAGGAAGAAGTAAATTTCCCCTTGATGATAAATGGTGCGGGAAAAGCAGAGAGAAAACGTGATTCTCTGTGGTCTCCCAGGCTTCTGTCCAGCGGGACCTGCCCGCAGCATTCCCCCATCTCCTCGAGGCTTTGGGATAACACAAAGCACAAATGACTGGGCAAAGGAGAGCCAGACAAAAGCATTTAAAAAATAATACATGGAGAAATGGGGTCAGTGGAGGCTCCTTCTCCCCTGGCTTTGTGAATCGCTGGGAATGGTGGTTGTTTTTCCCCGCTGAGGGCGAGCACGGCCGTGCTCACCTGCAGCCCCTCTCTGCTCCGCAGCCTGCGGTGCCGGCGCCCGCCGCAGCCTCAAGACCAACCTGTGCAAGTGGTGCGACTCCACAGCCCCAGCCTGCGAGGAGAAGGTGTGCTACAGCAACTGCAACCTCAACTCCTACTGCGAGGACCCCTACGAGATCTGCGTGGCAATATGGTAAGAGGAAATTCCCTCTCCAAGGGGAGACAGGGGGAGGAAGGGGTTCATGTGTATACCCCTGTGCTTGTGTTTTTGCCTATTGCAGTAATTCAGGAGTTTCTCTTCCTCTTTCCTTGACTCCCAGTATAATTAAAATGCACAGTAAAAAAATCATTTGGTCTGCCCCGTAATTAGTACCAGTTTATTTTCTAAATAGATTCAGCTTTTGAGCTGAAAGCGTGGCAAGTTTGCTGCAGGAACTATAAACTCCCATAAACCTCTGAATTAAGCTTTACAAGCTGAACTCAAGGGCAAACCAGCAACCTTGACCTCCAAACCTGTGATGTCCTCTTGCATCAGGCAGGTGAAACCTCAGTTCACATGCAGGGGTGCAGCCAAGGTCAGTCCCCATGCAGCACACGGACATCTGAGCTGGCACCACACTGGGGTTACCCCATTGGGTTTAACCCACCTCTTTCCCATCCCCTGGAAAAAGTCCTTTTCTGCTCCTGCGAGAGGTGCCTGGACAGGAAACACAGTCTTGTATTTCAGGCCAAGCACACACTGCATGGTTTGGCCCGGAAGAGTGCCTCCCCCAGCTTTTTGGTCCCCATGAGCAAAACTAAAAAAGCATCCATTTTGGGTCTGCCCAGAGTGATTTTCCTCCACTTTCCCTTTTAATTTGGCTGCCAAAGTGAAAGCCAGCCAAGCACTTATCGCTAGGCTTTATCTCAACCTGCTAATTAGCGTGACTGCTCTATGCCAGCTTTCAGTAGGAGTTTGCCTCAACCTAATTGTTGCATTATGGATTTTTAAAAAGCAAAACACAACAAGAAACCCAAACAAACAAACAACAAAATCCACCCCCTGCCCCAAATTCCCGTACACATGCATGGAGAAGGCACCTTAAATCCTGGGTAGGCAATCCAGTGTGTTGCTGGGTTTTTCCATTTACAGCTTACATGCACAGGAAAAAGCAAGGCCCCTGCAGCAGGAATCCCCATGCCAGGCAAGCAATCCCACTGCACAGGATGGAGCTGCACCCAGCATCGTGTATCGGATGGGCTGAGGCAGCCACGCAGTCACAAACACCCTGCCAGCCCCTTCCAGCACCTCCCTTCCCATTCTATGCTTCATCCAGAGAACAAGATCCCTGCCAGCAGGGCTCACCTCCAGGCCAGCCTTGCTGCTTGCTGCTCACTTGCAGAGGCATATGTGGATCATCCAAACTTGTCCTGAGTGGATATCTCAGTCACAGCAGCAGCTTCAGAAGGGATCTCACCCTCCTAGGACTCCTCATCTGGGAGCTCCTCTGTCAAATTACCTGGTAGCCACAAAAAAGTGTGGGGAGTGCTGACACTGGGGGACTTCACCAGGGAGAGGGTGATGAATTTAGGTTCTTTCCTTGGCTTTTATGTCTGACTTCCCAGCTGACCTCAAAGACATTGTGAAATCTCTCCATACCTTCATCCCCGCTCTTTGCACCACCAGGTCAGGAGGCAGAGGCTGTTCCTGGAGAAGTAATGAATGGTTGTCATTTCCTTTAATGCACCCAGGAGTAGCTGCAATGCTGTAGCCTGTGCAGGCCCAGTCATCCCCATCACTGGTCCTATAAGTACATGTAAGTAGAGTTATACCACAGCCACTGCAAATAGTCATTCCCTACACAGCCTGAAAGAAATGATCTTAGAACCAGGTTTAAGGTGATGCACAGGTGACACAAGGGCCAAGCTGCTGGGCTAACGCTGTGTTGGTTCATTTGTCACATGCAGGAGACAGGACAACGAGAGCATCAGGATCAGCACGCTCTGCCACAACCCCCACCGCCCCATCGAAAACCTCATGGTCCCCAACTACAACACCTCACGCTGCATCATGAGCCCCCAGCCCAGCGAGGATGGCATCATCTACATCTGTGGCTGTGTGGATGAGCAGGAGTGCAACGACAAACTCATCTTTGAAAACCACACCAATGGTGAGTGCTTTTGTTGATGTCATTTATGGGGGTGCAGCACCCAGCACCAATGCCAAATCCCTTGTATTTCCTGCGGAGTAGGAGATGGCAAAAGAGCCTCTTCTGCCATCTTCTTTGATCTCCCCATATAAAAGCCAGTTAAAATCTCTACCCTGTTACTGAGCCCAGCATTTTGTCTGTGGCCAAAGCATTCCTCGCAGCAATACCTCCAGCCTTTGTCTGGAAACATCAGGTGATGGAAAATCCACCATATCTCTCAATGGGCTGTGCTTTCAGCACAGGTTGAATCAGCTGGGGAACCCAGGGGCTGGTGTAACGTAGTGTGAGTCAAAAGCTCTGAAAGCTTTAAATAAATTGTGTTGGAGCAAATCCTGCCCCAGAAGACACCCACAGGAACTGCTGGCATCCCCCACGGCTGTAACCCAAAGAGGTGGAGATGCTGGGGCGCAGGGCTGGGCACACAGGAATGCCTCCCCTGCTGCTCTCCTCTCCTGCAGCAGTGTTTCTCCTGGGAAGGGACAGCTGGAGCCAGCCGGGTGCTGAGCACACACGTGAGCGTGGCTTGGCACACTGCTGCACATGGCTGGAGATCCAACGGGAGCTGTAAATCCACTGGAGGGAAAACTAAGAGGCTGCTCACTTCTGTACCTCAGGAGGGTCGTGTATTTTGGAAATATTTCCAACCAGAGCCTTTGGGGGCTTGTCTAAACCTCCCCAACTCCAAGTGGATCAGGTTTATCCAAGTGTCCATCAAGAATCTGACCTGTAACAAAAGCAAAATGAAACGCCTCCAATTTTCCATAATCACACAAGGAGATGCTGAAAATGAGCCTAAGCAGAACCTGCAAGCCAGTGGCATAGCATCTCCTGCAACATAAGGAAAAAAGAAAAACATCACATGAAATGCAAATTCTCTGAACAAACAAGCCACTTTAATGGAAGAAAATGATGCTAAATTTGGCGGTTCTTTGCTGCTTCCCCAGCCAAACATAACAGGTACACACACTTCTAGGGAGAGATAGTCAAATCCCAAAGCTGCTGCTGGGATTTCACAATTTCACACAAAAATGACAACTGGCTCATTGGAAATGCCGCCCCCAGCAGAGGCTCCATATCCAGCCTCCTCCTGTCAGCTGGCGTGGAAAGCGCTGGAAGTCAGAGCAAGACCATGGCAGGTCTTCAGCAACTCTCTCCTCTTAGATAGGGGCCAGGGGCCAGCCTAGGCAAACCCCAGGCTCACAGACCCCATTCTTTACATCCTTCTCTTCCACTTTAAGGGATCATTTGCATTCTAAATATTAAATTATTGTCACATTCAATGGTCTAGACAACTCCTGAGCAGAGAAACGAGCACTTCTCTGGCAGCTGAAGCAGGCAGATTTTTTTCCTGTTTCTTGATTCCTTAAGCTTTGCTTTCAGGTCTGGGCTGCTTGGTGGCATTGCCCTCACACTAGGGGTGCAGGGGACTCCATCAGATACCAAAGACCACACTAATGAGCACACAGAGCCATCATTTCCTAAAGCTGTGCACACAGAAGTCCAGGTGAGACCTCGGGAAGATGCTGGGTAGGGTGAAGCATGGGAAGTCCTTTCCACCTGTGCTCCAGCTGAGCCCAGCCCTGGAGGTCCACATCCCCTCAGCAGGGATGGAGAAACCCACGCAGCAATGCTCAACAAGGTGTGGGTTTACAGACCTGTGGTTATTGCCAGATCAACAACATTTGCTTTCCATAGAAGGGGTCTAAGCCCTGCTGCAGCCCCTGTGTATCAAAAGACTTCCATCAGGAAGGGGCATCCTTACGTAGGAATTTTCTGAAGCTGTGTTAACTTCCCCTTTTTGAGACTTGTGCATGCAACTTCCTTAAAAATATCTTCTCTTTCTTCAGAGTTTCAAAGATGGGATCCAAAGCATCGGGTAAATCCATTAAAGCAGTAGGTGATATCCAAGCCAAATACTTTCCAAAATAAACATATTCCTGAGTTAGTTATTGATTTATATCAGTTCAGGTTGATCTTGTGGTTTAAACCTGATGCCTATTTTAGAAACGCTTTCACAGCCTTGCAGAAATTAGCTGCAGCACATTTTCTTGAAATTTGCCAAGGAAAATAGCTAAATGCTCTGTTTTTCCAGAACCTGAATTATGATCTGCACACACTGAGGTCAAGCAGCGAGAGTTTTGCTTATGGAATGATTCTTATCCCTCTTCCCCTGGGTTATTATACTTGGCAGAAAAAGCTCTGAGTAAGATTTTACTTGAATATCTCGACTGAAGTCAGCATGTTTATTCCAGGAATCACGAACATCAAAGGATCAGACAATTATATGTTGTGTGAGGGTTATGGCTTTGTGTGCGTGTCCTCCCCCTGACAATCTGAAGGCAAACAGAGGGTTTAAAAGAAATAAAACAAACGCAGCCATGCCCTGGCAATTGTTGGGGATGCTGTTGTAACGGGCTGAGGAAGGAGATGCCAGCACTGCCAGACAAGCACTGAAATGATGCTCCTGTGTGCTAATTATCCTGCAAAGCATCCAGGCACTCCCCTGCGCTGGGTGGTCCTGCAGACTGCCCACCCCCAGCATCCTTCTTGACTCTCTGTGTACCACAGGGGTCCAGCAAAGCTCCAGCCCCAGGCCCCCTCAGAGATTTGCTGTGTTTGAGCCTTACCTTGGATTTATCATTGTTATTTCCAGCCAAGCTCCCCTTGCCACAAGCGCAAGCAGCGCTTGGGACCCCCAAAATGCCTTTTGCAGTCTCTTGTACCACACTGTCCCATCCAAGTGATACTGGCCTGTGTATTCTGTTGATAAATGAAGATAAATTTGAGACCAAAACCAATCAGCCCCCTTGCTAAGTGCCTACGTCTGGGCTCTGTGTCGGGATGAGCCCTTGTGCGGCCCCGCGAAGGGCTGCGCTCCATTAACAGCTTTGCATATTTTCCTCCTCCACGTGATGAAAAGGAGCTATGGCAGACCCGCAGCAGCACCTCGCCTTTTCTTTTCTCCCCTCAGGCTACTCCATGCTGCAGAGCAAAGAGGTGATCCCAGTGGCAGCCATCAGCCTCCTGCCCCCGCTGCTGGTGGCAGTGATGATCACGGTGATATTTTACCTCTGCCGCACGCAGAAGCGACGCAAGAGAGCCAAGGCGTGGGATGGGAAACAGGGACAGTCCCCAGTGCTGCCAGAGCAGGGGAAGGCAGCTGAGCGGGAGGAGAAGTTGTCTGTACTGATGGATGAGAGCCCAGCCAGCACCAGCCCCGGCTGCGCCAGCAGCCGCCCCGCTGAGCTGCTCCCCATCGAGCTGGACGAGATGGTGGGCAAAGGGCAGTTCGCGGAGGTGTGGAGGGCCAAGCTGAGCCACAGCCGCTCGGGGCAGTATGAGACCGTGGCCGTGAAGATCTTCCCCTGTGAGGAATACTCCTCCTGGAAGAACGAGAGCCAGATCTTCACTGACACCAGCCTCAGGCACGACAGCGTCCTGCAGTTCCTCACTGCCGAGGACCGGGGCACGGGGCCCCGCCGGGAGTACTGGCTCATCACCGCCTACCACAGCCGGGGCAACCTCAAGGACTACCTCTCCCACCACGTGCTGAGCTGGATGGACCTGCAGAAGATGGCTGGGTCCCTGGTGAGTGGGGTGGCCCACCTTCACAGCGACTACACCGCCTGCGGCCGCCCGAAAATCCCCATCGCCCACCGCGACATCAAGAGCACAAACGTCCTGGTGAAGAACGAGCAGGAGTGCGTGCTCTGCGACTTCGGCATCGCCATACGCCTCGACCCCTCCCTCACAGTGGATGACTTTGCCAACAGTGGGCAGGCAAGTATGACCCATCAGCCCTCTCTGGAGGAGCCTTTGCCAGCCACCGCCATGTCCTGTGGCCAAAGTCCTTGCCCACCCCTGCTAATGCCTGTCTCCTCTCTGTGGCCAGGTGGGCACCGCCAGGTATATGGCCCCAGAGGTCCTGGAGTCCAGAGTGAACCTGGAAGACCTGGAGTCTTTCAAGCAGATGGATGTCTACTCCATGGCCCTTGTTTTGTGGGAAATGGCCTCCAGATGTGAAGTGGTAGGAGGTAGGAGCATCACACCCATGTCGCTGTGTGCCTTTTTGCTCCCTTACTTCCACATCCCAGCTCATGGCATAAGACGTGACTTGGGTGGTCCAGGTCTCTGCAGGGCTGCCAAGAGTTGGTGACAGATTCCCCTGCTCTGTGTGCAGTGGCTGAAGGGGGGTAGCTCAGTGGTCAAGGAGCAGGACAGGATGCCATGGGGACATCTGGTCCAGCCCCTGCTCAAAGCTGATGAGCTGCCAAGTCCCATGGAGCCTGTGCTGATGATGCAAAGCAAACCAAGCAGGAACAGCCAAAGGTGCCTATCCCTCCTCACCCATTTTTTCCTTCAGACAACACCAGAGAGCTTATGTTGCAATGGGGTCTCACAAACCCCAGCCTCTGACAGTATGACATACCCTGTCACCTCCCAGAGCCACATCCTGGCATCTACAATCGTGTGTAAGAAAACATTTAATTAACTGCCCTGGAGTTAGCCCCTGCCTGCCTTCTGCCTGCTCCCATTTACCTTTCTTCCCTATCCCACCTACTCACAATACAAGCCCATAGAAGTGCAGGAACCCTCAACCCTTGGCCAGAAAGCTGCTCCAACTGCCCTGCAAGCCCCATGATCGGCAGGGGAAGGCCCTTGTCTGATCTGGATGCTGCATGCATCCTTTGTTCCCAAGCCACCATTCCCAGGCCATCTCTCCCCGCTCATATCTCACCTGCATTCACATCTGGATGGGAGCCAGCAGAAACCAGGATGGCCTCTCACCTCTGCCAGCAGCCAGTTTCTCCTTGGTCTTCCACCACATGGGGTTGCTCTTCCAGAAGGGCCATTTCTCCTCTAACCCATTCCCTGCCTGTGGCAGAAATCTGGAAATTTTCATGTCATAGTCACCTCTCCCATCCTTCACCAGCACCGTACTGTCTGCCTGCTCAAATTGTCTCACCCAAAGACAAACCAGGTCCTTTGTACTGCATCTTTTGGGTTTGGGGAGGAGGTCAGATGGTTCCTGAGTGCTGTCTCTGAAAAGAACTTCTGTGTGAAAACCCAGCACTACATTTTTGTGTTCAAATTCTCAATTGTTTCCAGATCTGCTTATTTTTTTGCAGACTGTTAAAAACAAATCCATTCTCATCTGGTGGGCCATAGCAAAACAAAGCAGGGAATGCATTAGAAACATCCTGTAATGCTGCTGTTGCTTCCTTGCAGAGGTAAAGAATTATGAGCTACCTTTTGGGTCAAAAGTGCAGGAGCAGCCTTGTGTGGATACCATGAGGGACATCGTGCTGCATGGCAGAGGCCGGCCCGAGATCCCAAGCAGCTGGCTGGTGCACCAGGTAAGCTGGGAGCAACTGGTTCAGAAAAGAGCAACACATATTGCACTTCCTCACTAAACCAGCCTGAAAAATTAAATTCATAGTCAAAGGAAAAGTGGGCAGAACTCCTGGGATCTACTTTCAGCTCCACTGTGGATGGCTGGGCCCACACAAGTCCCACTGGACTCATTTCCTTATTGCACAAAAGCCACCAGCCAAGGTACAGCAGAGTGTGCTGATCAATAGCCATGATCAGGAAGTTGTAAGTGGCAGGTGATGGGTTTCAGTTACCCTGAGGATAACAGCAAAATGGAGCACTTCAGTGCAGCTCTTCCCATGAATCATTGGATTTTGCCCCACTTCTCCCCCTAGCACCTTGTCTGGAAGGCTCAGGAAACATGAAGTCCCCCACACACAGCCATTCACAGCAGGGACAAAGGGGAAGGGAGGCACATCCTGCCTTCTGCCTGGATTTTTCAAGCTCAATATTACCTTCAATGTGAGAGAAATTTCCATTACTACAAGGAAGAGCAAACTAGGAAGCATCTCCTTCATGTGAAACACTCAGGAAAAGTGAGTGAAGCTGAGAACAGGGACTCTGCAAGGCTCAGGGCTTGTTAAGAGAAGTCTTTCACCAGCCTTCAGAAGGTCTGAAAGCAAATGTGTCAGCACAGAGGGCATAACCCAGTGTTCTAGAACAGGAACTTCTCAGCAGTGACAAAATGTGCTCTGTTAAAACCACCTACAAGCACACCCAGAGCAACCAGCTACAGAAACAGAGCTCCCTCCTGGCCCTGACAGGGTCCTCTGCCCCAGGCCAGTGCTTTCTGCCACACACAAAGGACACAAGGGATAACAGGCACGCTGATCGTGACTTCCACACCTTGCCTGACTTTAGGACTTCTTGAATTTCACATGTTTTGTGGAAAAACACCCAACTTCTGATCAACACTCCCATTCACCTGAAAATCAAGCTAGAACATGGAGCCTGCTGGCTTTCAGAGCCTTGCAGTGCTCAGTGCATTTTGCAATATCCACCCGTAAAACACACTGCCTCTGCTCCCACTCTGCCCTGCTGGCACACAGAGGAAAGCTTTGCAAAAGGAAAGAGAGAATTTCTCAACATTAGGAGGCCACATGTTCCCTACAATGTCTCCTCTCAAAACTATGTTTGTCCAAAGACTCGCAGCTGACCTAACTGACCAAAACTGCAAACAGGATCAAATGAATCCGTGGCTTCTGCGGGAGCCCTGGGGAGTTTATCAGTTGGTGAGTCCATTTCTGGAGCTCACCCAGCCTTTTTCATTGACAAAGGCAAATACAGGAACTTCAATCAGCAGTGCCACATGTTTGAAGCCTTTGAGTATTCAGCTCAGAAGTTCACCTCACAGGGTCTCTGATAAACTTTGAAACCACAGAAAAAATATACAGAGGCTTGGGTTGTCAAAAATCACACTTTGATAGAGTGTGAACATAACTGCTCTTCTCAGGGCTGAAGGGAGGCTGACTGCAGTCACGTCCTAGAAATAATGTTGCTGTAGTTGGGTTGGTCTAGCAGACAAAGAGAGCAAGGCTTATAAGGTGGGAACTTTTACTGATCACCTGATGGTCACTAGGGAAGAGGAACAGAAAAGCCACATCATGTTGCTGTAAGTTTTTCTGTGATTAATCTTTGCTGGTCCAATAAACATCTCCTTACAAGCCTAGCTTCACAGCATTCTCTGGGCATTTTGCAACAGTTTTCCCTAGGAGGAACGGGGCAGCACCATCTGCTGGGAAGCAGCAGAAAGCATCAGCTTGTGCCACTCTGGGGGTCCAGGCTGGCTTTCCGTGGGAGGAGGTGTTGGGTGACATCGAGAAAGGGCGACAATTGGCTCATCTGAATGGGAGGCACCGATAGATGTTCCCACCAATGACAATAAGTCATACAAACTTCCACGTTTCAACTGTCAGGATTGCTCTCAGTCAAGTGAAGACCATGGTTTGATTTTCAGCAAGTGTCAGCACTAATTTCCCTGACAGGGCTGACTCACCCAACAGCACCTTGAGAGCAACTGCCTGCAAGGCCCCACAACAAAGTCAGCTGAAGAAATTCATCCCCATTTTCCCAGATAACTTATGGACCCCTTAGGTCTGTGCTTCTACCTGTTTCACACCCCAGCACATTAAAAAAAGGGGGAAAAAAGGTTTTTTAGGCCAGGTAAATTCCTGAATCTGGTTCACAAAACAGCTGAACAGACTGATGTACTGTCACAACCAGAGGCCGGTGCAGGACAGGAAGGAACACTGGCCGCTTAAGTCAATATTGCCACTAAAAATACACTTGTACAACTCAGCATCCTTTGGAATCTTAGAAAAACAGATATCAAATATAAAAGCCAAACTAAGTTCATTTTGTAAGCCAAACAAGGTGTTTCAGTTATACCACTCAAAAGAACATCATCACTACAAGGCAAACTGCAAATAAATGTTATGATTTAAGAGAAAAATAAGTACAGAAAATCTTGAATGTCCTGTTTGAGAACAGGATGACTTTAAAAGCTTCACCTAAGCTAGCTCATTTTTGCATGTAATCAATTCCCCTCAAATCCTTTCAACTAAGCTAATAAATAAGTGACGTCAGAGGTGCTGAAACACACCATCTGTCAGTTTTGCTCTACAATCCTGTTCTCTCCAATCTGTGTCTATTATAGAAGACTTAGCACAATGAACCTTAGCTGTGAGCAGTGAGTTCTGAGTAAGGGCAGATGGAATTGACCCTGTATCTCTATAGGACTTGGATTTTCCTCTTGTGTGGGTCCATGTGAAACTTCAGGGTTCTCTTAATTGCAAATTAAGAAATACATAAAACCCACTGAAAAACACGAAGCTTTATTTAGAATAATGATTTTTCCACTGTGTTCCAACTTTAGTTGACAATGATGCCAAAAGCAATAGCACATGATGGAATTACATGGGCGAGGGAAGGTTCAACACAGCTTCTGGTGCTAGCTGTGCTACTAGCTAAAGAGTGGGGAAAGCACCAGCTGAGTATTACCCTTTATTTTGTTCCTAGGCCCAAAATATTGTGACTCTTTTCAGAGCCCTACACAATTGGACAAAAACCCCCAGCTTTCTGGGAGATGTAAGCATTGTAGCTGAGAGGAACTCCATCTGCTCTGGAGTAAACTGGGAAGCACCTCAGCCCATCTCAACCAAAACACTGTTTTGTGATAAGAGAACAAGGTTCAGCTGCACGCTGAAATGAGTGTTTGGCACAGCACAGCCTTTCAGAATGCCACTAAAACAAGAAGTCAGACTTAAAAAAATATTTCCAAACCTACCTTTGAAAACCACCTCCCCCCCTCCCCAACCCCTCCCTCCAGGTGTAACAGGCAGGGTGCAGCTCAAACCCAGAGGCCTGGGCTCAGCCAGCAGCCTACAAGTCACTGTCCACACCTCTCCTGTCCCTCCTGATTTTAGGGTGCTCTGATCCAAATGGGCAAGGCTTAGACAGGAAATAAATACAGGCTGGAAGGAAACAGGCTCTAAGTCTCTCAGCCAACAGAAATCAGTTTCCAGGGAGCATGGGGAACATTTGGGAGCAGATGCTGTGAGAGCTGAGGCTGCTGCTCTAACACAAGCAGTGCCAGTGGAAGCATCAGCACTTCCACAACTTACCGAGGCTCATTCCTCTTGTGCTTAAGCTTGGCCAAAACCAGCCCTTATGCAGAAGGCTGTCAGAAGTCTGGTAAACCACTAAGACTTTGTTAGATCCTTTTCTTCCTGCCTTCTGATCCTAATTTCAGCCCTTCTGACTGCAGGGAATGCGCTTCCTGTGCGACACCATCACGGAGTGCTGGGACCACGACCCCGAGGCTCGGCTCACCGCCCACTGCGTGGCTGAGCGCTTCAACCTGATGGCACAGATGGATTGTGATGACATCCTCAACAACAACATGGACAACGAGGCCAGCAAAACAGCTTCTCCAGGTGGGGAGCTCCAGGACAGTGATGGGAGCAGAAACATTCAGTGATGCAGCAGGCAAAAGTCCTCATCACGAGGAACAAGAGGATAAGAGAGAAGCATTTAGCTCATGGGGGAAAAAAACCTCACTGTTTTTCAAAATGGAACTAAGATCTAGTACATAAATTATTTATAAGATCTGTTTCCTCCCACAGATACAATGAACTGAGGAATCAATATTTTGGTTAAAGTGAAACATTATTATATGAACTGACTTTGTACTTACTTAAAATGTATAATGATGCAAAGCATTCCTTTTATTATTTTTTAAAATAATAATGTTTAATCTTTTATTAATAAGCAGCTGAATTCCACGTCTATCTTTTTTAAGTCCTTCCATATTGTCATCATGAGTTTCTTTTCTACCTTATTCTGCAGTGATTAAAACAATTTTCCTCTTTTTAATAGCCTACACATACACACACAAAATCTGTTGTAGCAGAAAAAGACATCATGAGATGTACCACACCCTCTATGGAAGAAATGCTGAAATCCAAGAAAATCACTCATGCAACATTGTCCAAAGATCCACAAGAATCCAGTTTGTAAAAGCCTGATACAATGCAACTCCAACATACCTTTCCTCACTGGGGAATTCCTGGGTTGATACTTCAGGTGGGTGTGTGAAGCTTCTTTGAGAGAGAAAAAAGAAGTCACTTGTGTAGACATGGCTGCTTCACCCTAAAAATTTTCCACACAGGATATCTAGACAACCCTTTCCCCCATCAGACCAGTTTCCAGCCACCTCTAGCCAGATCTGTGCCACAGTAACAGCGTCAAGAATTGGCCAAGGGTGTTGGCCAATTCTTCTGGAAACTCTCACACCCCCCTGCTGGATTACCCCACCTGGGGAAACACAGTCAGACTGAACAGAGACCTTTATCCCCCCGATCACCAGATCAACCCAGGCTGCCTCTATTCTGGACAGCAATTAAGGAAAGGTAAGTCACATCTCACTCTGACCCCTGGTACTGTGCAAGTCCCTCCACCCTTGGGAGCAAAGACCTCAGGACCCTAAGTCCTGCAAGCCCACACCTGACACCTACACAGAGGTGTATTTTTCAGGATAGCATCCAAGAGGAATACATTTCTTGCCACCACACAGCTGCATGGATCAGCCCAGAAAAAGGGGAAGGGAGCAAACCATGCAACAGCCACAAGTTTTCTGCAGCTGAGGCTCCTCAATGTGGAACAGGGATGCAGATGTGCAGGGCTGGTTTGGTTCTCTTAAGTGCTCAGCTATGACAGCACTAACACATATAAAAACCTTTTCTTCTCTAGCTATTGTTTCCATCTCCCTGGACTGTTTTTACAGCTGCTAAATTAAAAGCCTAGAAACAAATTGTCTCTAAACACTTCAAAAGACAGAAGGGGAATGAATTAGGTTGCACTAAATCTAAATAACAAAAAATTTGCTTAGCTACCACTTAAGCCATCTGCAACAGTGACCACACCTGTCATTCTCACTAATCTTCACCTGGCTGCTACCTCCTGACACCTTACAATTTTTCAAGTTAAGCCTTTTCTCTTGAAGCACACCCTCCCCAGTTCCCCACAAATACATCTTTTCAACCCACCTGACTTCAGTCTCATTTCTTTAATATATTAACCACTAGCACAAGAGAAACAGAGCAGGGGGCAGCTTTTCTGTCATGGGAGATAAAAAAACTACAGTAACACACCAAACTCCCCCCCAGACCGTCCAATCTTGGCTTCCCATAGTATTTTATGGAGAATTTCCATACCAAGTTCTGCATCAAGTTGTTTGAACACACTGATGAATGTGTTCACTTGTTCTCTGACGCTCAAAAGGATTTAAAAGACACTCTGACCTGTTCTTCCCACAGGTGACAGGGACAGAGGGGGATCAGCCTGTGCAAACTAGACATTGAAGGCTGCATCTCTGATTCTGATGGCTGAAATCCAAATTCTCCTGGGGAGAGAGATTTCATCCTAGGCTTGACAGTTCATACATAAATATGCTGAAAAACTTTATCTTTTCCCCTACCCATGCCTAAAATTTAGAATAACCCAATTTGCATAGTGCACACAAATCCATCAGCATTACACACCTGAATGCCTGTGTTACACAGGGCTGACTTGTTGCACTCTGTTTTCTATGAGGAGCAGCAGGCTGCACAGCACCTCTAAAGACAGCCACTTATTTAAGATCCAAGATCTGTTTATGATTCAGGGAGCCTAAAACCACTGAGATCAATGAAAATTCTGCTCTTAACTTCAGTGGGGCCCAATCAAGCCAAGAAGACAGACGGTAACATAAGCCAGTGTCCTATTTTGCCACGTTCCCTGTTGGAACACACTGTGGTTCTAGCAAGTATCTACACAGGAAGCAGCACTGAGCCCTTCCCTTTGCTCCAGAAGGTACAGGATGGAAACAACTCCAGTTATGCAAGAGAATCAAATCTGGTCAGAGTTAAAAATACATCCATTACTCTGCAGGGTGCTTGCCATTCTCAGAAGAATCACAATAACAATTTAAGCTGGATATTCAGTGGCTAGATTTTTTCTTTTTAAATGGTTTTCAACTATGTCCTTTGTTTCTAGAAGTAGAAATTTGCATCATAACTAAATCCATATCAGGAATCATTCCAGTTCTCATGATCACTTGAGTAAAGGAAGGCTTTACCTTCTTTTTTTTCTAGAAACATCCTCATGTTAAAAGAAATCACTTCAAGTAATTTACCAAAGTCTTTCTTCACCATTAGGCCTACTTTTACTCAACAAAACTAGTAACAGCTTTCTTAGTGTGAAACCACAAGTATACCAGATGAGGGAGGAAGATAAATAACTTGACTAGTATTATTATATAAGGAACACAAATGGGTTTATGGCCAACATGGGCGCTTTTCAGTCTCATTTACAGCCATCACCTTGACAAATCCCAAATCAAAATTTTAAGCTGGGTTTAGAGACTGAGTTGTAAGTCTGTATTTTAGTTAGCTTAAGTTTGATCCCTGGAGTGTGCTCAGCTGGAAGAGGTTTGGTTTTGCTCTGATCACTGCAATATTAAACGCTGGGCCTTGCACCACAGCCCTTGTTGTTTGTTTAAAGGAAAAGTGCCATGTAACTTGGATAAAATGAAACATATACAGTGCTAATCTGTTTCTCTACCAGCCCCATTTTGGTGCAGATACTGATGGACCGTGGAAGAATTTCACACATTGCCACCACGATTCCCACCCCAAATCCTGGAATTGGCCAAGGAGCCAAATGTGCCGCAGACCCAGAAACGAGGAGGAACTAATCCCACTGTCTTAATTTTTATTTTTATTCCTGGTTAAGCATGAAAATGCCCAATGGATATCCAAAACTATCACAACAGAATTGTATAGAATATCACAAACAGGACAAGTAGGGCCTAAAACATTCTACTGCTGGAGAATAGTTACCACTCAAGCACATAGTGCCAAAATATCCCACTTTTGGGACCAAGGAAAGCCCAGACAGATCTCCAGCATAAAAGAAAGCAACCACCTACTCTTTCCTGGTCACCTGATCTCTAGGAAAGCAGACAGAACAAATGAATCATTTTGTAGCTTTATTATCCCCCCATACTTCTCACAAACGGACTATGACTTGCATTGAGATCTCAGTGCATTTCACAGCAAAAAAAAAAAATGTACAAGAGGATCAAAACAGTTGTGCATAAACCCAACTCTTTTTTTTTTTTTTTTTTTTTTGCATGATTTTCAGTTTGTGTTGAAAGTTAACATGGTTATTTAAACCTTCTGATGCATTCTTACAATTGCATCTTCTCTATGGAAAACATCTTACCAGATCACACAGTTGTGAGTTTTTATGATGCTGGATCAAGTGCAGCCATTGCCATGGCTGGGAAGTGGCAGATAATGTTATATACACTGATTGGAAGACTACATCAGAAGAAAAAACAGATTAAGGCACCACTGTTGGAAAAATTAAGGTAGCTTGTAGTTACAACAATAACGAAAGCCATAGTAAGTACTATTCTTAATTGCCAGCAATTCTTAGACTTCAATAAAATAGTTATAAAAAGGAGAAAAAAAAAAAAAAAGGATGTTTGTACCTGAATACAGTTTCCTGATATCTGATTGCATTTCAAATCAATACTCAGTCCTCAGCATAATCAGATGTTTGTTTGGGTTTTTTTTATGGTAAGATGAAAAACCAGGACCTACAGTCCATGAATTCAAGGTCACATTTCACTGCTTTGTTCTGAACAACACCACAGGAGAAAAAACAAAACAACCCAAAGGACAGTTTGTAACACTGATACTTCATCTCTGAAACTATTAGATGGGCAGAAAAATTTAAATACAAAACTGTATGTTTTCTGTTCATTTTGAAAGCCTTAGTCCTCAGGAAGAGAAGTTGGAGGAGAAAAAACAGGCCAGATCTCATTATATTATAACTTGAGAAAAACCAGTCACTCAAAGAGATTTAATAAAATTAGAGTTGAAAAGTGTTCAAATTACTTTTCCAATTCAAGTCAACTATTTCAAGTATATTAAAATGTTTCAGAGGAAAAATTTCTCCATGGTTACACTTCTAATTGCTTTTATAAATCCATAAAAAAGAAAAGTAGTCTCTACGTACATCCCATATTCCTCCAATGCATGCACGCGTTCTCTCCGAAGAAAAGGTCGTCATGATCCAGTTGTTTCTTAATACTGATTTCAGGCACATCTTTCAAACACCCTTCCAGTTTTTGCCAAGAAGGTTAATTACTGGGCATAAAAGCAGCAATTTTCTGTCGCTGTTGTCTACATGTGTACTGAGGAGGTTTCAGTGATTAAAGAGTTTGACACAGATTCCAAAAGAGTTCCTATGTCACTCTAAAATCCAACAGGCTCCTTCTTCTCTCAGGCAGCTTTTGCAATCAGATCTACTTGGAAGAATCTTACACAATGCAGATAAAATCTCTTGGATCATACAAAAAAACAAGTTGGTTGAATGTACCTGGCAGGTTTGTCTCTACAACTTGGATTTTTACCTTTTTTTTTAAATAGCTTTAAAGTGCCCTAGTATAGTTATTTCTTTATGCTCATTTAAACTTGCACAATTACATAAAAAGGGGACACTCAGTGTGATTACTGTGTGCTGAGAAAGAGAGGAAAAGGAGAGGAAAACCAGAAAACTCATCTTAAAGCAGCTTTTTTCTAGTTACTGTCTGTTTGTTGAGTTTGTGCGGCAGAGACTGTTTTCCAGAGGGGTTTGTGGTAAACCCAGCCATCTCCCTGCAATTTAAAGAGAAAGTATGGTTATCATAAAGACACTGCCTTGGGAGAACTGCCTTCACACAACTATGAGACTGATGGCTGTGAACAGCAGAGGGACAGAGCTGGTGTCTAACTCCTGCAGACTGAGGCACAGAGATGAGCACTGCAGGCTGCTGACACTGCCTCAGAACACGTGCAGGCTCCTCCCAGCCCCTGCGCTCTCTGGGAGCAGACTGCACCTGTAATTAACCCTGCCAAAAAGCCACTCTTCTCAACTGTGTGATCCAAATTCCTTTCAGAAGCCAAATAAGCAGCCAGCAGAGAGGCAGCTACTCAGGATTATCAGCTCTACCTCAGCCCAGCTGCTTACCTGGAAATACAGTGCTCAGGATCACATTTAAATGTCTTCTGAGTACATTTGTATCCTGGACTAGCAACAGAATTTCATCTTTTGCAATTCTAACAATACTAACAATGCCACTATCTAACTTTGAGCTAATCATACTAACACAGCTTTAGAGAACAAAAACCTTCATGGGAGTAGTCCTGAACATGACAAAACAAACCTGGAATACATCCAAGAGAAAGAAACCTTTTAGCCTATGTTCTAAACACTTACTACATCACAGCTATGGGAAGAAGAGGGGGAATTACATTACTGCAGTGTAACAGATAAAGCTTTCACTGTAAGGAGAATCTAAACTACTACAGCCTTAATTTTACTCAAGAACTCTCTTGTTGCCAAGGGCTCAGCAAAGGTCTCTACACAAGCAAGGTCTCATCACACGGATGACAAGAAAAGCCTATTTCAAAGTTATCATACCAGCATTCCCCATTCCTCCTGGGCAGGCTGCACTTCCCCTTGTTAGAAGTCTTACTATATTATTACTACTACTATTACTGAACAAATAAGCTCTATCCAAAATGTAATGTAGAAGAACAAAAAAAGTGTTAAGTTGAGAATGAACTCACATTCCTTCTTGCTAACAATAATATGCTGGGTACATAAACACACAACCTCAGCAAAATTAGGACTACTGATTATTTTCTTTGGGTATTTACTGTTAGAGTCTGCTTACATGTGTATATGCAAAACTATTTTCCATGTGCCATTGAGGAAGTGCTTGGTAAAAGAAACAGGACCAAAAAAAACTGGAAAACATTTTGATGCAAAATCCAACCATTTACAAAGTGGAAAATGAAGTCACACCTTTACAGGCTTAGGAATTCTTATGTCACCTTACTCCTATGGATCCCACAAAGCTAAACTGTAAGATCTAAGGTCAAATACTCTATTCTGAAACAACACAAAGCTATGTGTCCCTGCTTGCATAACAGCTCTGCTTCTACCCTCATCAATAGCAGGTAACTGCTTGGAAACTTACATCTTTAAGGAAGTATTTGGTACACCAAGGTGTTTCTGTTTCAGCACGAAGTCTCTCTTCATTCCTCTGCCGTTCTTCCAGGGCTCGCTTGTGCTCTGTGGCCTTATCGATGTCTCCATCCCGCAGAGACTCTGTCACATGCTGCCACAGCCTCCTACAAAATAAACTGGTAACCTGACTGCTCCAAAGGCTTCCCAGCCAGCCACCTCAAAATGCAGGATCACTGTGGAACAGGAGCACTCTCTCCACTTACACATGACAAACCAGCCCAGGTCAGAGCATTGCAGTGCTCATGGCCAAGTCTTAGACCTACATCAGCAACTGGGAGCAGGTAGGAAGGGCTCTGAGGTTCTGGCAGTGCCAATCTAATGTCTGTTTGCAAACCCTTTAAAGCTGCTATTGGAAGTGTTATTCAACAAGCAGCTTCTTGTGAGGATGTCAGGAGCTGCTCTGCTGTGTAGCTGATGGGTAAAACCAAAACTAATAGGGAGATTCTATTCTCTGGTAAGCACTTTGTGAACTCAAAAAACTCCCTCTGTTCATAAATAGGAGGCAAAATAAACAACCATGTACCTGCACTAGGGTTTTTGCACTTTTTCTCTTGATTTTTATTAACATTAACATTATTTAACATTAAAAAATTAGGATCACTGCTGGTAAGCACTATCCACAAATCTACATTTGCATGTTTTTCTAAGGTTGTTTAGAACAAAAAGGGTCAGACAAGAACAAACACATACTGTACCTAGATTCAAAGGGGCCTTGCTTCTCCAGGGGCCAGACTCGTTTTCTTGTCACAGAGAGCTTTGTCAAGTCCACATATTTGGTCTCCCCGTTGCTGTAGGTGAACTCAAGCACACTGTTCCACTCCCCCTGCACTCTGCACACCACCGTGTTTGTCATGTTCTGCTTCACTTCACCTGTGACTCTAGGAAAGAAATTTATTTTTAAAAAGCCATGGCTGAAGAAACCTCAGGACTATTCCTTGCATAATCATTCAATCCTGAATGAGTTTGCAAACTTGTCACACTGCCTTGAAAAATGTTGGCTAGTTGAATTGCATTTGTGTGGAAAAGCTCAAAGAGCAAAGTGACTTTCACTCACTGCTCTAGTTCTCTTCATGTTACCCAGGAAACTCCGTTTTTGGCTTCAGCTTGTTTCAAGCCTCTTGAGGAAATTGAAAATGAAAAAGAAACTAACACAGGCTGATTCACATAGAGCAAGCAATTCATTATTTCCACTTGAAGTATCACATCAGATACATAGTTCAGACTTAAAAAAATAAAACTAAACTTTCTCGCAAGAATATATCTCACTACCTGCTGGCACTTCATCTCACATCTTTACATTTCAACTTTCTTATGTAGGTGGTCTCATTTTCATGTTGCTCACATAAGCAGCAGACACACAAGGGCAGAAGCAAGGTAGGAAACTAGGAATCAAGAGAACTGCTTTTGTTCCCTATCTCTTCCACAGAAACCTCTGCCAATAACAAGTTAAGGAAAGTGTCTTTCTAACATGCAGTGTTTCATTCAAAGTGTTGCATAATGCTCAAGTATCACCGTAATTACACACATTGATGCATATTTTTCTTCTCATCTTCAAGACCTGTACAAAGACCTCTCAACATCCACTTCATTCTCACCCAGCTTTTGAGCACTGCTTGGCAAGCAAATTGCCAGTCTCAAACAGAACTTTCCTCCTACAAAAAATAAAAGGGTCTGTGCACTATGCAAACCAGACTTGAGACATTCTCACTTGTAAGGCGCTGCAGGATTCACAAAAGATACTATCTCTAGCTCCAAAACTGCAGTTACCTGTACATGACCTCCCCAAAACTCATGCCTTTCCAGCCCTCCTGCATTTCATCAGTGTCACACAAAGCACAGGCTGCACCTGCTTGCACACTTCCATTGTGTGCAGCTGAGGACAGCTAACTTGCACACCACCAACTGGTTCTGATGTCCTTTGAACAACTGCACCCCAGAGAGTGGAAAGCAGCACTTCTGTGCTCCCACCTTGCATGGTGCCACACTCAGAGCAAATGGAAGCACAGAACACAAGTGCAACTTCCCTTCTTCCACACACATTTCCCACTGTGCCTGCACCTACCTGTCCTCCCCAGTTGTAGCATCAAAATAGAGAAATTTATCTCTCAAGCAATGAAATGAGCATCAGAGGTCGGACCTCCCAGCAGAGATACTGGATGCCAGCCAAAGTAGACCTGCAGGGAATCTCCAGGGTAAGGGGGGGAAGGCTCACAGCAGGAGGCAGCTAGTAAGACTTCTGTCATACCATGGTCCAGCAGCTCAAAGCTAAATTAACCTCATGAGAAATATCTTTAAAAACCCAGACTGATAAGTATATGCTGCTCACACAGTTTTCCATTACAAAAATTTAGGATTTGTTAAAAAAAACATGAGCAATAAAAGCACATTTACAGTATTTTTTTCTCTGCAGAAATCAAGAAGCACTAACAATTACTGAAAACAGCAGAAAGAGCAGCTGACAAGCAACCAGCCTTAATTTTGTGCTGCTCCTCATCCTGTGACTTCCACACCTCACCAAAGCTATTGCACATGGTGGGCTCCCTGTCCTCCTCCCAAGAGATCTCTGAAAGCCTGAATCCAGGATGCCAAAGATCAGCCTGGTCACACTCTACAGTTACTTCTTCACAACTTTAACAGATGGGTTTTTCCAAGCATTGTGTGATAACAAGACAATACTGACATCCGGTATTTTACTATCATTCTCAAAATTACTGGCTCTTCTCAGCTGCAAGTAAACAAGGTTATATCCCTCACTACTGAGGTGCAGTATTGAACTGCTCCATTACA
This sequence comes from Vidua macroura, assembly GCF_024509145.1. NCBI lineage: Eukaryota > Metazoa > Chordata > Aves > Passeriformes > Viduidae > Vidua > Vidua macroura. Next base: position 31,515,047 of record NC_071577.1, read on the forward strand.
CTCTCATGACCTGTATTTCTCCAGGTTGCATTGCTCTGACACACAACCACTGCCAGCACTGCAGTATCTGCCTGAACCTGCACTAGTGATAAAAAACTGCTGGCACTTACGTGTAATCTTGGCATGACTGGTACATGTCTAGCTGTCCATTATCATTATCCTCTGTTTCATCCAGCTAAAAAGGTACAGGACCAAGGAGCCAACATCCAGCTGAGGCCTAACAACAACGGTCATTCTCCAAAAAAAATCAATATCATTGCCATAGCAACTCCTGTGTGCTCTGAGTAACCATGACAACACTGCTGCTTCCCATCAAGAGATTCTTTTGGCAAAGTCCAATCATCACCATGTCAAATTTTCAATAGTTACAGTACCTTGAACAGATCTCTCTTTAAAAAGCCTCTACAGCTGTGACTAACTTCAAAGAGACAAATAACAAAACAGTTTCCAAATTAAATCAGTGAAGTAAAACCACATCCTCTAACTTATCTCTTATGACACAAGAGTAGCTCTTGCAAAGTGGAAGATACATTGAGAGCTGTGCAAAAAGCCCCAAATGATGCGTCACCTCAAACAGCACCAAGTGAAACAGAATTACATGTAAGCTTCAATTCTTCAAAAGTGAGATCAGTCTCATTTCAAACAAACAAAATGTTCTCACCGATGCAACTTGCCACCGTAGAAGGGCTTGGTATGAAAGTTAATACTTGCAGAATACCCAGTTTTTGCACAGTTAATGTTGACTTTTCCTCCCAGCTCTACCCAAGGAACAGTTAAAATTGAGCGGGCATATGCACAGGGCAGAGAGAAGGTGTATTCTTCCCCGTGTTCCAAGAGATGTAAGACACCTGTGTGAAGAAATACAAGAATCTGTAAACCAGTACCATTTCAGAAAAGGCCAAACAAGCTGTTGAAACAAATAGTCAATATTACATCTGGCTACTTTTCCTCATAACCCCTCATACAAAAAAAAAAGAAAATTAAAAAATTCACACAAGACTGACATTTATTAGATTCTAGATACAAACATTTTTACTAACATACTACTAACTTGAGTCTCTCTTGGGAAAAGACATTTATCTCAATAATACTGTTCCATAAATTATAATCCCATGCTATGCACACACTTTTCAGTAGTGCATATAAGGGCCGGCCACTCCCTTACTGATGGCTCTGGAGCACAGCAAGACAAGACTTACGCTGACAAAAGGAAATAACAAATTAATTTCCTGAACTGCAGATCCTGAGGAAGGCTAATACTACTGCTTTCCCTTTCTATAATACACCTTACCCAATCTGAAAGCAGGAAGCAGAGACAATTCTCTTTACTGCATCCCTCTGTCAAGATAAAACCAACTCCTTCCTGACAGCAAATTTCGCAATAAACGTCAACAATTTTATTAAATACTAGAATATTTCTTTGGGTTTTAAGATTAGTGGGATTGATTCCTATAAAGAAGCCAAAAGCACAAGATCTCCCTCTTACCCTTACAAGAAAACAGACAACATCTTACTGCTGCCTGCCCCAGCCACACCTCTGAAGCACAGTACCCCTGGGTGCCTGAGACAACATGGGAAATTCAGAAAAAAGTTACGATTTGAGAAACGTCCTACAAGAGATATCAACTTCATAAATTACCTGTACAGCCAAAGATGTGCCTTTCATATGCTTTGGCAGTCCCTTGGTCATTCCTTTGTCCAGAGTGTAGTTTATATGCAAGTGCCTGGAATCCCCAGGTATTGGACAAAATACACAGGGGACACAGAGTGGGAGAGGCTGTCTCATCTTGTTCAGTAAATACTAATAACTAAAGGAAAATTACAATTTGAAGGCAGTTTCCCTTCTCTGTCCCTAAAGGATCCAATTTTTCTAGTTAAAGAAAATCAAAATGTGCATAGGAATATTAAGTGCAATACAGAGAAATGCAACAACACTTCTATTTAATAAATGTCTGATGCAAATTCATAAATATCAGTTTACATCACAGTAACTGACCTTTGGCTTAAAAGTCAATATTTTATTTCCAAATATAATCCTGATTTTTGGCAAAGCATAAACCTTTCTATTTTTTCCTCCCATATGAAAATTTGCTGTATAAAATGACAACTTGTATCTTTTGAAAATAACATCAAGTTTGCTATCAAATTAATAGTATTTTAACAAACTTCTAAAACGAACAAAGGACAGAATTTACACTTACCCTCGCCAACCATTGTCACTCCTATTGACATTCCTAGGAATTTACTTTTTGTCCAGACGTGGGCATTGACACACATGTTCCTCTCTACACACTCAGCATAAAACCCTGAGACAGGGGGATGATGGGACACTTGCTCAGCTACGAATTTCACTGTGTAATAGTCCGGCTCCGCTCGCCCTTCCGGATCTTTAGGCAGAGTTACTTGCTCCGAGGGGGAGTGAGCAGAGGAGTTGGTGCCAGCATCGGTGGCCACGTTGCTCTTGGGCATCCTCCAGGAGCAGTGGAAGGTCTCCCCGATGATGGGGTTGTAGGGCTTCTTGGCAATGGCTCCCTTGCGGCCCTCATGGAAGGAGGTGAGGTAATACTCCACGAAGCGGATCATCCTCTCCTCGGGGTTGCTGCCGTTCGTGATGGCGACGAAGAGATCGGGGTGGGACATGAAGTCCGCGTACATCTCCAGCAACGACCGCTTCTCCAGAATGAAAGTGGGAAGAACCACCTGAAAATAAAAGAAAAGCCATAAGCCAAAAGCCCCTAGTAAGGAAAACAGAGACTGGCGTTTTATAAGAGAAGTCCTTGGGAGGAGGATTCTGTCCTGTTTGGGACACCACACTTTCAGAGTGCATTTTCTTGTTCCTCTTGTAAGATGTGAGCAAAATACAGTGATTGGAAGTTCCAGAAAAGCAATTTACAAGGAAAAAAAGCCCAGCAAGTACAAGTAGGACTAAAGAGATTGAAAGGAACCGAGCATCAGGTAAAAATACCCAAAACCATGAAAGAGCTGTAAAGAGATAATGTGTCCCATACACCTGTGAAATAAAAAACAAGCATGAAGGAACTCAAACTACAGCAAAGAAGGTTCAGAGCAGAAGTTAGGAAAGCTATGGTCTAATGGAGAAGAAAGCTGGGAAGCTATGCCAGCTCTGGAGAGCTTGCAGAATCTCTCTCCACACAGCAACTAGGACAAGCATCCATGAGAAGCAGCATAGGAGGGGTTGATCCTGTGCCTCTGAGCAGAGGTACCTTACACTTTCACAGTTACATTCAACACTATAAAAACCAGCAATCCTGTCCTTCCTGAGCCAAGGGCAATCCCCTAGAGTGAAAGGCTGTGGATTTCATCAGTGTTTTCCTTCTCTATAGTAGGAATAAGCCTCACATAGCTAAACTTGCATAGCTAACATAACTAACTGTTGTAAACAGCAACATAGAGTATCTCAACCATGGGATCAAGACAATCCATTGAAACCAAATTTAAATCCATTTAAATCTCTTTTTCAAAGAGAAAAAGCACAGACATAAGACTTAATAGACATTCAAGTTAAACTGAATGCACTTGTCATGTTGTTGCAACACTAACCTTGAGTATTAAGTGGCTTTTCACTTCAGTACCCTGATATTGAGTTAAGTACAATTCTAACAACTTCATTACCTGTTTTGAAGTCAGGTTTGTCCAATTCAGTGTTTGCCTCCTCTGAAATACACACAATTCTCCCCACACAGCCAAAAGTCACAACTGGGAGACAGGCTCAACAATTTGTTTCAACTAAGAGCAAAAGACACCCTAAATCCAACCTTCAATGTAAGTGACAGAATGACTTAATCAGTTCCTCATTAAGCAGCAGGTGTTTATGTCTGACCCACAGACAGCAGGGCCTGTTAAAACCATATTTTCATTTTCCCTCCCAAGCTGTGAAACGTAAGCTGCAAAATACAAGTGTTTCTAGGGGCTATGTAGCTAGTGCTCAAAAAACATAGGTTTAAAAAAAAAATCCATAATTATGAAAGAGAGTGTTTTCCTCATTCCATGCTACTGTAAAATCCATTTTTTTATTTCAAAGTGTCTAGTGCTTATGGCAAGAAGTCTTTACAAGAAGGAACTGAACACAAGCTGGTAGCAGCCTGATTTTTCCAGATTTGCTGCCCAAGTTGTCTAACAGCACCTGAGTGTTAATTTTTCCAAGCTGCTTGCTTTTGAGATCTGCACTCAAGTGTTAAATCCAATTCCCTCCAGCGTAACTTTGTTCTTGCCTGCTTGTGAGCAAACACAGAAATGAGAAAAGGAAAGAGGCTTAAACAGGCATCTAAAGATAGGTAAGGGAGAACCAAAAGAAAACTTATTTTCAGAAGCAGCATGGACACAGGTGTAGGGTTATACAAGTTGTGTGAAAAAGATAGAAAAGAGATCATGGAAAGAAAGCAGAAAGAAAAATATGAGAAGGCTGAAGAAAACAGCATGAAAAGACTAAGGTTCAAACACTGGAAAGAAGATAGGCCATTACAGGAAAGGCAACAAGAACACAGTAGAAAACACAAGGAGAAGGTAATAGAAAAGACAGAGTCAGCACATTTCACCTAAACCTGCCTCAATCTGGGACATCAGATATTGGGACCTGATGTTGCTATTGGCCACAATTTCATACTAAACTCAATACTGTTCATTACAGGGGTTGAGTTTTAAATGATACTTCACTTTTACAGTCAACTTTTGCAGCCAACCTTCACACTTCAGTTACTTACTCTTGTTAAGTCCATGCCAAGTTTCAGCTGAGACAAAAGATGCAAGATAACACTGCGCTGCTCTTCCACTGCTCCTAGGTCATCTTCTTTATCATCACAGATATCTTCCAGCTCCTCATCTGGATTTATTTCTTCAGGTTCCTAGAATAAGAGCCATAAACTTTGCTCAAAGATGTAACTGGCCAGACAGTATTCAAAAAGGACTTCATATTGTATTTAATTGCCTAATGAAAAAAGGCTAAATAAACCCCTGCAGAGAGCTACACAATGGAATCTACTCTCAAGATAAACAACAGCTGAAGAATTTGAATGGATATGAAGATAACTCAGTGCAGATTCCATCTGGAAGATTCAGGCTCAAATTTCTCACCCTCTCTCATATGGGTCATGGAAAAAAAAAGAAAAAGCTTTAAAGAAATTCCTGTAAGTTTTGTGAGTTCACAGAATGTCAAGCATGTAACATGTACACAGAAAGAGCAAACCAAAAGCTAGCAGCAATTCCAACCACCTCAATATCCCCCTTCACCTCCACACTACTTCAGCCTTTCCAGTGTTGCTGTCACTGCTCCAAAGGCTGCATCAGACTGCAATTCTGAGTTCATGACTACCATCATGCCTGGTATCTACAAGCTGTGCTTCATAAGCATTATGAGGTTGCAGTGAGTGCAAATATGTAACAGTGAAAGAAAAAAAGTAGCTTGGAGTAGTTTCAATGAAATAACAAAACCCCACACATACACAAACTGCAGGTGCCCGTGTCTGTTTAACTAGAGCAGACAGACTAGAAATTACATCTGCACTGTTTTAACAACCACCACAGCACAAGCAGAAAGCCAAACACTTCAGGCAGGAGGGATCCTAGGGCTCTGAGCTGCATCCTCCTGGGACAAACAGCTGGAGGGAGGCAAATGCAGAGGGAATGCCACGGGAAAGCAGCAATATGCCTTTGCCTAAGCAAAGCCTTCGTCCTGGAGCAGCTGCCCTGGGTCAAGGCAGATTTATCAACACTCAAACACCAAAACCAGGGGCCAAGCCCTCACACAGGGCTCAAATCCTGATGACAAGTGCAGTATCACACAGATGACTCCTTTCCAAGAATGCTAAGCTGTTCTGCTCTCAGAAATAAGGCAGTTGAAAATACTTATGGGGAGTGATAACACCTGTCATACCTCAGATACATTAAGTACTTAAATTGTGACTAGCTTAATTACTGAAAGGAAGGAATGAAGTGGTTTAGTTGAAAGCTCCTAGTTTTGTTTCATCCTTTTTTAACTTAATAGTAACTATTCTGACCCATTTAAAAATCTATAAACTATAGCAATTGAAAAAAATCCTTTCCATTTCGATTTTGCTCTAAGACAGCCGAGTGCTATTGCAGAGACATAAAACAGCACATTATCTTTTCACAGTTACACAGTCTCAGCCAAACAACTGTGTGAAACCAACTAGCATAAAGAGGATGTAATTATGATTTTCTAGCTTAGTTAGGAAAACATGTTCTTCTCCATAATCCCTGCTGGTTTTTTACTTCAGTGTTTTGCAATTCAAATCCATTTTGTCAGTTATAATGATACCGACTGTAGCTGAAAATGATACAGACTGTAACTGTATTTCAAATACATTAAGCCACCCTACAGTCAAATGAAGAGAGTTGCTCAGATTAAGAAAAACAGATGCAACAAGACCTAGAAAAGAAAGGAAAATGTAATAGCTGAAGACCAGCAATTTTGCCTTTTGTCTGCTTAGGCAGTTCTTCTTGGGCCTATTTTGAGAGTGTCACGAATTTTATTTAGGCAGTATTCCCTTGTATTTTATCTAAAACAAGTAAATAATGAAGTGCAAAAACCCTGTTTCATTGCCTTGCATTACCACCCCAATTGGCTCCCTCCACTTGACAGCAAGTTACATAAAGCAGCAAAAATTTGTTGAATAAACAAGGTAGAGAGTTTCACTTACTGCAACTGTCCTCACTCCTCCTCCTACACAACTAACTATAAGTATGAGAATAACTGTCATTAAATCACTTCCACATAACATGATTGAAACATTTACAGGTATTCCTCTGAATAATTCCCCACAGAAATGGGATGTCACATTACCTTACCCTTGTTAGCTGGCAGGGCTCTGCTATGGACTGCTCTTCTCTGACAGATGCTGGCTTGTTTATCTCTGCTGGGAAATTCTGAGCTGCTCCATTTTTGAAGTGGTTTGCCAGGGAGATCTTCGGTTCCAACCAACTGATTGTCGTTCCTGAAGCAAAGGAAAGTTTGCGCTGAAGCTTGCTCATCCTCTGCAAGGTCAGTAAGCAGCTGTTTCCAACAAAAGAACTATTTCTTGTGGAATAAGCCAATTCCTCCTGCAGCCAATGCCTCCAGCAGCCACTAAACAAAGGTGGTGCAATGAGACACCACCTTCAGTGATCATTAGCACAAACACTGGGATTGGCGAGCTGTAATACATGCAACTTGGACTGGAGAAACTAGTTGGTGTCATGAAAGGTGTAATCAGATACTACAGGAGGAGCCCAGTATCATGGGAATGTAAAGCAGCCCTTACACTGTTCTTTAGCTGTTACCAAAATTAAAAACAGCTCTCCACTTATCAGTTTCCAAAACCTAGCTCTGTTCTAGACTAAAAAGACATAAAGCAGAAGTTTTGTTGCCACTGTTTTCTCTGGAGAGGGTACTTGTCTTTTCCCAGCTGCAGAGAAGGCAGGCACACACTGTTGAATAAATAATAGCTGTCCAAAAAAAAAAAAAACAACCAAAAAGAAAAAAAAAAAAAAAAAAAAAAAAAAAAAGAAAAAAAGAAAAAAAAACAAAAACAAACAAACCCACAGGGTTTGGAAAGCTATTACCCACCTGATGATTCCAGCATCTCTGGTTACTCCCAGTTAATTTATCAGAACGGGTCAGGTTCCTCATTAATAATACAAATGTTCCATTCTTTTTCAAAGGGCAGTAAATGTACAGGTGATTCCAATCAGTTTTTACTGAAGAACACACAAACTGACAAACCATCTTGGCTGGGTTGCAAATACAGAAATTATTAGGAAACCTGAATTTCTACCACCAGAAAGCAGTTCCCTGTGCTATACTAAGACACCTATACTATGGCGTCTGTTGTCTCTTCCCACATGATACACAATCCTTTATTTCCAGACCCCTGTCACCTGCAACTAGGTCACATCCTCAACCAAAACAGGCAGAGTAAGCTCAATTCAGATAAACAGCAGCATTTCCACCAGGAAAACACAGGGGGAAAGTCCAGCTTTGCTATTTGAGACAAGGCAACTTTTCCACAGCCAGGTAGCTTATTTTCATCATCCATTACTCATTAATCCACTACATCATAAGAAACAAGAATTCCTGATCACACTAAATTAAAGCTATTTAAAAAGAAGTTTCAAAGAAGTTAAAAAATAAGATATTCAGAATGTTGCTATCACACCTTTTTGAAAATGTTTTACTTATCTTAAAAACCTCTCCATGACATCTGCTTTCTAAGCTGTAACTTTCAACACACTAATCTATAACTGCATGTTCTAGGCTGCATTTAATCCACAATCTCTGCCTCTGTATTAGCTTGAATTTACCCAACAGCTTCCCTTTAATATTTTCTATCAGCTACACCTAAAATAACCTTATTTATTCTATTTTCTGTTTCATTTTTGCTGTTAAGAGGGTATTTTTGAAAGATTTGAGCTACCAGCTGTGCCTTATTCCCTCTGAATGGACAACATACCACTTTAAGACTTCTCTTCCACTGAAAAAGCATATACAAATCTGCTCTCAGCTATTTTGCATAGGCACAGCAATTTTCCTTATTTGTGACATCCTCCTCCCCTACAGTCTTCACCAATTTCTTTTTAAACAGTTGTCAGCACTTCCTCTCTGGCACAGTGCAGACCTATTGAGTTTTCACTTCCTACATTTTTCTTCAAGAGCTGCAAATTGTTGTTGCACAAAAGCTAATAGGTGGAACTTTCTTGTTCATCTTTAAGTTTGTGATTCAGAATACACCTTGATGAGTTGGGGAAGTATTTTCAGTCTTCTGATTGTTTTCTTTTTTTTTGTTTGTTTGTTCGGGGTTTTTTTGGTCATATAACAATCTATAGCAAACTGGCACTCTTGAAGTATTTCTTATCCTTGTTTTTTAAGCCTGGCTCCACAAGTCGAACCAGAAGTATCCCTCCTTAGTCAAGAGGAGAAATCTAAGCTAAACTGATTTAAAAAATATATAATTTAAAAAAGTTCTTGGCAATCCTTGAAAGGAATTAATGTATTACAGTCTCTTGAGAAAGGCCACAGCAGGGGGCAGATGGAAGGCTGCAGAAAGACACATGCATTCTTTTAACTTTCTCTTTTTAACTCTGGCCCCAGTAATGCATCATCCAATCTGCTGATCTTCTCTTCTCCATCCATCTCCCCAGGATATCACTGGAAATCTTCAAGATTTGGACATGTTCAAGCAGTATTTTTAGATTCAGCCATAACAGGCAGATACCAGCTGAATAGCAGCCAGTGAATTAAAGCTTTTCCCTGCATGGTTTAAAAAAATTAAAAACCTACATCACTTGTCAAAAAAACCCCAAACCAAAACTATCTTTTTAAGTTATTACAGTGGTGCTCATTGGACCCTACTTATGTCCCCAGATACAAGTCAAAAAATCACCTCAGTAGTGCATATGTGAAAATGCCAAAACAAAATTACTTCTGATGTGTATCTCCCACAGTTATGCATCAACAGTCAAAAAAATCACAGAGAATGGGAAGAGTTCTTTCAGCATAACTTCAGAGTTCAGACAAATATCTCAAGAGTTGCCATCTAGTTTTTTGTGTTTAAAATGAAATTTTGAACTGAAATACAGCAAAAATTTAATTCAATCTATTTATATATTCTCTTTTAATGCCTCTGGTGATTTCAGAATCACAAGCACTTTTTACATAGTTTTAATACTTTTGTATAACATTTTTTTCATCTTGGAAGCTAAATTAATTACAGCTCAGAAATAATATGCCCAGGCATAGCAGGCACCATAAATATGAGAGGAATATGGGATAGATAAGGGGAGAGAATTTATGTGTGTCTTATAAACCTAAAAAAATCCTATAAACCTCACAAAAACCCACAGAATAAATACATGAAAAAAGGCACAATAAGATGCAGAAGAATTTACAAACAACCACGACCACATTCAATTCCATACTCTGCACATGAGTCGGGTAGAACAATTCCACTAAGCTCTTATTTGCATAGAAGTGATCAATTGTGTAGACATGGCAACATTTTTGTTTGCTGCCTGTGAATGCACATATTCCACACCCATGAGCAGTAGGGTTTGGGGGCTTTTTGTTTGTTTGTTTGTTGGGGTAGTCAGTTGTTTATTAGAAGAGATTTTCTGTTTTTCCCGACCTTCAAGCAATTTTCATTTACTTACAAGTCCATTCTGGCCTCAGAATAGAATATAACACTTGTCCTTAGACCATGGTTTAGACTAAGGTAGTAACTCAAAACAAGAATACTGATATTTAAAAAGTATTAGTAACAATCAGTGCAAATTTAGAGTTTTGTATTTTAATGCTTAACTGGAAATGGAAGCTACACACATGTAAATAATAACAATAGGTATTCAATGTGCAAAAAAAGAATTAAAAAAACATAATATTTAGCAGAGATGTAGAGGACACTGTATGTCCCAGAATCTGCAATGCCATAAAATTCCCCCTCCACTATTACAATTATATCCCAAAGACAGCCTTTGTGTTGAGGTGCCTTATGTAGTTTATTCTGTTGTACAGCAATTAGATGTTACGTTTATGCAGCTGCTGCCACAGACTTCCTGATAGAATAAATGATTAAAAAATATATATTCAACATGCACACAGAGTCCCACCCAGGACAAGTTAGGGTCTGGAAAAATTCACAAGAAACCAGACAGTCAGCAGTTTCCTTTGCCCACGTGTTAGTGGAACGAACATTTTTGCAAGGAAGGGATTTGTATTTGTTACAGAGTTCTGCTCTCAGTGAGCACCTATACCCACCTGCTGGTAAGGATCCCTTTTGTTGAGAAGCATGTTGTAACTGGAGAATATGGAAACAGTCATTTAAGCAGTTCATGGTTGCCATGGACGTTGCTTTGAGCATCAATAGGTCTTGATCCAAGGATGTAAGGTGACCGGAGGCAGGAAGGCATTCTATGCTCCTGATCAAGTCTCTCTGCTGGCCCTCAGCCTGAGACATCATCTGTCAAACAAAACAATCACTTATCAGGTGGTAGAAGTGTTGTGTGATACCTGTCCACCTGTGCACACAGAGGATCTCAAATGGTTTTGGGACAATAAAAACTATTTAATTCCTAATCCTAGCAGTATCTGACTTTTTTTTTTTCACTACTACTACCTGCAATCCCTTCCAGCAACTGCTTTTAAGATTTTATGCAAAACTTAAAGAACATGTATTCATCCAAGTTCACAGTATATGATCTTTGGAACTTTTAAGGGCTTGGCTCCATAGCATTCAAAGGTGTGAATTTACAAAGCACTGGCTCCTTAAAAGTGGTGTTAACTGTGCAGAGTCAGCCTTAGCATATACCAAGAGCAACAGGGCAGAAAGCTACTAAAACATTTAGTTATAGATAGCCTTGCCTATGCAAACACACAGCTGCTATCACAACATGTGTCTCATTTTTCTCCAGTCACAAGTGTGATAAAAGCCTTTGTGTGCAGTTTTTTTCCAACTTTGAAAAAGTTTGCTGGCTTAAAAAGAAACTCCCACAAAAACCGCACAGATAATTATTTGACAAATCACCACAATCCTTCTGGTGACCTTCACTGTTAGTAATTCACCATGTGGTAAGCCCCAAGCACTTCATTCCAGGATCAGGCCAGACAATAGGACAAGCCATGCTATGCTTAGCTATGAAGTTCAAATAGACTCATTTTCCCTTTCAAAGGACACACTTTGAATGGTCTTAAGGTTTTTCTTAATTATACACTCAGCTCTGGGAAAAAAAAAGTGTCAGGAGAAAAAAAGCACAGTGAGTAAAAATTCTAAATCTTGGAAAAATACACAGGCTATTGTTTTCACTTTGCAAACACACAGACACCTGTATTTAGTGCAAGTTAGCAGAAAGATCTTCTTAAACCTCCTGCTTTGCACAGTAACCGCATCAGTATCACGACACATATTCAGCCAAGAACAAGGGGCAGTTAAAGGGAAAGGGACTGCCAAGAGAGACTCAGATATAGTGCAACTCATGGGAAAATTAAAGAAGGTCACAACATACCAGATTCTTTGAAAGAACTTGCTCTTCCCATAGGTTTTCAAAATTAATTTCTAAGTGTTCAAGCTGTACTATGCTCAGGGGTAACAGGCACATACCTGCCCTTCAGTATTTTAATCATATCTACAAAAAAGTAGGCATTGTATCGAACAGCACTTTAGCTTAAAGAAGGCAAGCAAACTAACACTCAGAAGAGTCAGCACTACTGAGAATTCTTCATCTGTACAAGTCTAAAGTTTTTAAGCTGATAAGTAATCATGCTGTGCCACCGAACTCAACAGCAATCAAGAGAGCATGAATAGCTTCCTGTGCTCTTCACAATGACAAGAAAAGTCATTCCACTTTATCTCAGTTACAGGATACAAGCCACTGCTTCAGTGCTCCAGCTCACACACACACTCTTTCCTCCCTGAAATTTTGTATGCCATAATGGTGTTGGAAAATTCAAAAGGTGAAAAAGCCATTTTTGAAACATTTTTATTTTCCTGAGTACCTAGCAGCACTTTACACGTCTGTGCATTAGCACTATAGGAGACTTTACTGCTCTAAGAGGATAAAAACAGGATGGCAGCAATTACCCATCTGCAAGGACAGTCTGCTGTGGAGAAAGATTCACAGACTCACAGGTTTCAAGAGGCAGTCACCTTGTGTAAACTTCTGAATAATTACACCTCAATAGCTGATGTAAATCAAGGCACAATGACAGCATGCCATACCAGTGAAAGTATCTGCAACACCCAGTTACTGGAAAACTTACCACAGTGCTCAGGCACATATTTTTAGGTTAATGAGGCTCACATTATACAGCACTCTTCTATTCCAAGTTGTCTAAGTTCAATTTCTAGCTATTCAAGCTTCCTGTATCTTTATTTGCTAAATTAAAAAGCCCTCCATCAGAAATTAATTTTTGCTCAGAAATGTATCAGACCACACTAATTACAGTTCACATTACAATACTTATTAACATCAATACCACCACTAAGGTGCTTACAGGTTTGCAATGCATTATCTTTAGATAGGTAAGATCCACCCCGGATATATTCACAAGTTAAAATCAACCAGTAGTCTGTTCTGTCAGTCAAGATGGAAAGGTAATTATTTCTGGATTTGTCTCCTAAAATACATTACACCTGAACATATAGTGAAAAAAAAAAAACAAAACAACAGGCATGTGAATTGCTCTCTGTTCAGTCACACCCATCCCTAGACAATTTGTCAAAATGAATCAGCATACCAGAAAATGGTATTAGCATTCTGAAATATCAATCATGACCAACTTCTCCTTAGTCACAAGAGATACAAGCACAGCTTGTCAGTTCTTCTATAGCTTGACAAGGGAAGAAAAGCATACAATAGTATCATAGTATATGACATTATATCCCTAAAGGCTATTCCCTTGTCACTTGTAGTGCTAGGACTTGCAAAGATCAGAACATGGTTCTACCTTCAGCATTAGGATACTGCTTCAGAGTACAAAAATCACCAAATATACACCATGTACTTCTACAATTAGCCAGGACAAGTTACTTATCCTCACACAGCTGTGCAATAATAGTTTAGGACATGCTATTGACAATATATCCAACTAAGAACAGCAGGCTTCTCCACAACCTTACAAATAGCACCACAGCTCTCTCAAAAAACTCTAAGGGAATTTAAAGCATACAAACCTCTCTAACATCTACAAGGTGATCTGGCTGCATAATGGGAACTCTTTTTCCCGTTGGCAATCTGTGATGTCCAACATTGAAGAAGGAAACTGCATTTTGACTGGGTCTTCTCTGCACACCAGGAGAGTTGGCACTTCCTTGGGATGCAAGAGAGAAGCTGCGAGATTTCAGAGGAGGGTTGTTCTAGTGAATAAACAAGCATATTGAGAAACATTTACAATTAATCCTAATAACCAGCAAAAGTTCTAATGTGAAAGATACAGGAGAACAGTTTAATTTTAAAGATGGCAAAGCCCTAATAATGCATTAATAGCAACTGATAAATATTTTCCACTGTCTGCTTCTAGCTGTCCTCTTTTATAGTCTAATTAAGAACAATCTGTGAAATGAGATTGATCAGTAAGTATCACTTCTCTGACTTGAAGATCAGTCCTTGATCTGCAACAGCACCAGAAAATAATAGATCCTGCAGGGATAGAGCTGACATTTAAAAGAATGGAATTTCATTTAGAGCTATTAGTTCAACTTATCTCTTACAACAAAACCAGCTATAAGATGCTGATTGTAACTTAAAAGCAAGATTTTATTCAAGTATCAGAACAGGTGTTATGGCAATCAGGTGGTTCTATAAAATACACTAAACACATACCACCACATGGTTAGCAAATAGAAACAACAGTACTCAGATACAGTGTGGAAGACTTTTTTCTCAAACATGGGAATTCACACTAAATTTATCTGTGGGCTGCTCAGTGGTTTTTAGAAAAAAAAGTAAGGGGTTAAAAAAAAAAAAAAAAGACAACAAAAGTAACATTCCTAAAATGGAAGGGCTTCAATAACACTGAAATTGTATTTGCAACTACTTCTACCACCAGGCAGATTTTTGCCCATGAGAGCATCAGTCATACCTTTCCAATAGCTTCTGTGTGATGCTGTGTGCATATCTGTAGCCTGCTAACCCAGTGCTGCCGCTCTTTAGCGTCTGTAGCTAATAAAAGCAAACCAAAAGGATTCTGTTAAATGAAGACACTTCAAAGTACGGGCAAAAACAACTGCTTAATTCCTAAAAATGACAAAGTGCAAAGTAATTTATTTTTAATCTAAAACTCATTTAACTGTAGTAACTATAATGTTAAGTCAAGATCAACATATATAGTATATACTTTCTTTTTTCTTTATGCTATTTTTAGTGTTATGAAATTAGTTTTAAAATATCAACAAACCATAAGTGCCCTCACAGATATTGTAATCTAACAACATGAAACATTTTCCTGGAATAAAAGTAAGGTACTCCAAATTAGAAAATTACAGCAAATCCTCAAGGGAAGAAATATTCAAAGTTGTTAGCCTAGATTTCTGCAGCCTAAAAAATCAGAGAATGGGCTTTTATAACCACCATAAGGTGGCTCACAAACTGAATTATTAAATTCTCTGTGAGCATCACCACAGTATTGCTACCTACAATGATTTAGAAAACTTTGAATCAGTACAATTTAAGGACAGTACACATGAAGTTTAAACCCCATTCTACACATATGAAGTTTCCTGAAGCTCATCAAACCCAAACATTATGGAACTATCCATAAACACAGACCATTTCTAGCTGAACAATGGGATGGAAGTTTTGCACATAATTTTCATGGCAGCACTTTGCCAACCAGGTTCTCTTGCTTTGGCCCTGCAGCCAAGCAGCCCCAGGTGAGAGCCAGGACTGTCCTCTAGTGGAAGGATCCCTTGCCCAAGAATCCAGGTCCTACCTCTTAGTTTATACTGCTCCCCGCTGGCAGCATTAACTGTGAAGGTGTGAGAGTCTTCATCACTGGGTGAAATGACAGCTCCAGCCAGCTGCAGGGTACCTCTGGGCTTCAGAAATCTAGACTGCTCATTCACAAAATACTCCAGCAGGCCAGCATCATTGTTTAACACAAAATACCTTCAAGGATAACAAAGCAAATACACTAAATAAAACCAGCTCTTTTTCCTTTTCTTTTTTTTTTTTTTTTGTGGAGGTTGTGGCACTGAGAGAAGTCAATACTCTCATTACAAGTTTGCACAGATGGGATTGGGACTAAAAGGCTTGAGTCAGGAAAACCCTAAACATGTGAATTATGTCCCCAGAATGGCACAGAAATTAATTTCTTGGCTTTTTTTTTTTCTTAGAGTGCAGAGATTGCACAACAGAAAAACATGCCCACAGAAGAAAGGTTTTCCACAAGATTTTGGGAATCAAAAATTATATCCTGAATCATTAGGGCTTAATAAATCCTTAAACTACATACATTAAAACAGCCCCAGATACAAAGGAGTTGAGATGCAAAACCATGAAACTGAAGCAATTCCAGATTTTTTTTTAATGGAACTGGACATTATGCTTCAACTTTCACTTGAGTTTAATGCTGAGTATATTGACATGAGTCACTCCATGCCAGGGGCAGTACAGGTGGCCCAGTGTGGTACACTAAGGACTTGTTTCTCCAACATTAATTTGGTTGCACTGTGCTGCTCTAGGAACAACATTAAACAAGAAACCCGACCAGAGAAATTCACCTGACACAGAAAAGCAAGTTATTGCAGGGAAGATGACATCCTGGGGAAAGGAAAAAGCCTGCTTGAGTTTGAATTTACAGTAATGAAGTCTTATTTTTTTAAGTGATAATGTAATTTGGCACAAAAGTGAAGACTCAGCAGAAAACACAAAGACAATCTTTTTTAATGAAAAGGAGAAAAAACCCAATGCTTTTTACACATACAAGCAAAGTTATGAGTCAGTCAATGAGTTACCTGCTTTATATTGCCTATGCCTTTTTTATATTCATGTCTTAATACAAATATTATTCATCTACACATTAGCTTAATCTATACTGAGAAAAGCATAAGGTTCTTGCATAAAGTTTGCCTACTAGAAAAAGGGAAATCAAAGTATTATTAAAAAAATCTAAAACATGTTCATTTGGATGTTGCAGACATCAACATTAACTAAAAAGCACCATAAAAGACTTACCGATATTGCCAGCCAGTGACAAGATTGGTGTATTTCATTAAGTAGCCACAAATGTTTTCCATGTGATCACTGCCAAAAAAGAGAGAAAAGCCATCAGACAATACCAAACATATTTCAGATCCTTCTGACCATCTTTATTCTCAGGAGATTAATTTTATTTTCATTTTTAGAATGGCACTATCAATTTAATAATGCTACTCCTTAAAGATTTTCCAGCCTTGTTCCTAAAATAGTTTCTTATGACAATTTAACCAGACTTACTGAATTCCAAATAATTTCCAACCATATTTAGCTGTAACAATTCAACAGGCACTACTAGACACATTTTTACAACTTTCAGGTAATTAAAGACTTTGTATCCATGTTGTTTCTGGTTCCTGCTCTCTCTTTAAAACAAATTTTGCACTTCTGGACTCCTGAACAAAATTAATTTTCACTAATTTATTAACAAACCCCTGGATTGCAGCCACCAACCTAAACAGTCTGTAGCTACTCCTACATCAGCGTGGAGTCCAGCACCCTTCCCCTGCACAGTCATGCTCCTGAACAGATGTTCTACAGAACACAACACATTCTGAAACCTAAACCAGAAGCCAAAACATCTCCTCCTCTGGCCTGGCAGGAAAATCCAGTAGCTTCTCCTTTGAAGATTCGACTTGCAACATCCACCAAAAATGAGAATCCACCAAAGGCACTTGGCATCTAGACTTAATATCATTATAGGCAAAATATATTGCCATTTCTGAAAATCAATTGTGCTACACAAGGCTTACAAGTACCATGGCTACAAATTACTCACTTTAAGACCACAGTTTAAAGACCCACTTTATGTTGTACGTTCCCATAAATCTAGAAGTGCCACCTGAATGCCCTCACCTCACAGTGGGGCATAACCCCACACTGAAGAACTCTTCATAGACAATTCAGGTCCAGCATGAGAAAAAAGTTCCTATTATTACAAAGAAGAATTGAAATAAGGATTCAAATATCACACACTATTTTCTTCTCCAAAAGAAAATTGTTTCTAATCTTGTTTAATTTTTAAATTAAAAATTCTGTAGGTTGTAGTAGGCTGAAGATTAAATGAAATTATTCTGAGTCCGTTGGAGCAGCAGCAACCTCTCTTGGTTGTTAAATGGACAAAGTAGCCCCATGTCAGCAAAAGGGGAAAAGTGGGGAAAACAGGACTATGAGAGCCAAGGGATCATCTCCCTTAGTTTGTTTTGGCTGTAAAGATAACTGGGCTAAGTACTGGGTTAAATTCTAAGTAACAGCTGAAACTGCTGTCTACACCTCATTTATAGACAGCAGAAATTAATTAGAAATCTGACAGTTTGATAAATATAACATGTTACACTGTTTCATCTTAAATGAAGTCATTTAGGGCGACACTAATGAAAACAGCCACAGAGTAAATCATTGCCATTCAGTGATACAACACAAGCCAAGAGATACAAGAATGTACATTTTTTGAAGAAAAAAAAAAACAAGCGGTTGATTTTAAATGTTACTTTTAAAAGCAAAAAAATGTGTCCTAGCTATTACAGCAGCAATCAGTATTGCAGTAATATCCTGCAATGGACAGCAGCCAGCAGGACTATCTAGGAATTTAATTTCTAATAGCTCATTAAGTGGTACTACAGATAAAAATAAAACCCAGGAGAGCAGAGGGTGTCGTGTATTTTAAATGTACAGAGAAGCTAAAGGAGACATAATCAAACTCATCCTCTGCAGACGCCTCTCATTTGTTATTATTGGCATACAAGGGAAGCACAGTTTAGACTTGCTCACTGTCTTAATTTAGCTGAAAATTATGAGATTGCATAGTCATAAAAATGCATGAGCTTGGGTTTCACTCATCTGAAAATTGTCCCTAGTCACAGCTAATTGTTTTTCAGCTCTAGTGAATGCAAGCTACACCCTTGCTTTTCAGTGACACACTGTACATAGCCCTGCACATTTGGGCTACAGCCACTGCACCCCCATTAACTGATGTGCCTAAATCACAGATACCTTTAACAGAAGCCAAGGAAAATCAGAAAGGTAATTTCAGACTGCAGAGAATACAGCAGGACTATGTGTATGACCTATGGAAGTCCATTCATCTGACAAGGGTAAATTAAATAGCCTTTGATTAAAATCATTTGACCTCTGGGGTTTGGTTTTTTTTTGGGGTGTGACAGATAAAAAGCTGACTTTGTCATGCAGAAAAACACACTGGAGAAGAGAGTGCAGCTCTTCTGGTGATGTAGTTCCACATCAAATTGCCATCACATTTTGCCATCATCTGCATGTTCCTTTCCACTTGGATTTTCACTTTGTCTTGACCCAAACAGCTCCAAATGCCTCCTCTCCAATAATTTATATCTCTAACCTCATCAGTCCCGGAGGGCTCAGCTGAAAGGCTTTGAAAACACTGCCCCATGGAAGTCTGAGAAAGTGACAGAGAACTAATATTTCAACATTTGAACTAAGACTTATTTTTAAATAAGTGAAAATTACATACACTAAAGAAATCTAAACCCATTCTGCAAATTGCAATTCACAAAAACGTAAAACTCTATAACTATATATAAACCCAGGACAGAACTAGAGTTAACCTCCTAATCTTCTTCTGCATGTATGAATACAGAAAAACATTCTCAGTATTATTTATGAACAAGGCCAGGGATTGTAACTAAAGCATTTCTTCAAGAAATTTTAAGGTTAGTGTCTCCACAGCAAGAGTTAAACCAAGATATTTGGTGTTACTAAAGCAGTGATGTAAGGCAGTAAACATTAAAAAAAAAATACAAAAGCACATCCAACCCAAAGAAAACCCAGTAATATTTCACTACTATGGAACTGACAGCCAAGCTCTACAGAGCAATACAGAAAGCTTGTAAAATGGTAGACTTTGAGAACAAGAGGTTCAAGCACTGGCTCTGCTCACAGATAACCACAGTTCATAAAATATGAGTAAGCCCCTACTGTTGTTTCATTGGAAACAGTGCTGGCAAAACCTGTCTCAAAGTCACCAGTCTACTTCAAAAGCCTCCAGAATTTCCAACATAGGGGTTTTTGACTTCTAGAAAACAGATTTCAAAAGCGAACTTTACACAAACCACTGACCAACACAAGACTGACAGTGAGGGCTGGCTCCCTTGGGATCTTTCCTGATTTTCAGAATCCCTTTGCAGTCACACTGCTGCCTACGTGCACATACGTGAACCTATGGGTACGTGTGTCTCTCCATAGCCAAGATGCTGTTGTTGCTATTTAAAATGCTCACCACAGTCTCAGATTGTCAGAGGAATAGCAACAGCTCAGCACCGTGAGTCAACAATCCCTAAAGGCCCTATTTCTGTTGAAATTCACATGTCCTGTCAAAGAAAGGAAATGTTGCAATAGACAGATCACAGTCTTAAGGACATGAAAAAAAAAAATTGTTTTAACTTTTGCTGGACTACTTTAAGTGAGGGTATTATACAAATCATAATCCAGAAAAAAATTATGCAGAACACATCATACAACATCTGAACTCTAGCCCAGCAACATACACCACCTCCTAAAACCTGGGGTTTTTTTCCCAAATGCCGAACACCATTGAACTTGACTGTCACAATGTTTTAGTTTATAAATACTGTGAGATGGGCTGAAACTGTCCATGTAAGCAAATGACAGACGTCTGTGAACAATTACACATCAGTTCATATTCTTCCCACAAAATTATCCCTCCCTTACATCAAAGATGTTTACCACAAGCCAGATTTCTACATATCTACATGCTACTAAAAAAATAATAGGAATAAAAGATTCACAAAGGATCACTGTTAGCTTATTTATCCTTCTCTGGTTTTACTTCTCCTTTCCTAAGTTGCAGCAGGTGTCAGTGCCTTGCAGGGTGGCCTCCTGTCCTAGGGAAGAAAGAAGACAGTGACAATGAGGCCAAACTCCCTGTATCCTGTTTACATGCAGCACCCGAGCTTTGCACGCAGATACTGAGGAACAGTAGTCCCATAATGACGTCTTTCAGGAGCTTCTGCCAAGACACCCAGGCTCACACCTGGGCCAACATTTTCTCTGAGAAGCAACAGCAATGCAAAAGGCTTTGCCAACCTTCTTCCATACCCCTCACGGGTAGGTTTCCATGAAAGCCCCACAGAAAAAAAAAAAAACAGCAGTGGCACAAAAATTATACTCATCAAGAAAGCAGTTACAGAACAGTTCCAAGACTGCCCTTCAGATGATTTTAATTTTGCTGGGACCTAGACAGCACCACGTGGGATGCTTTGAGCAGCCAAGTCCCTGCAGACCCAACAGCTGTCTGAAGAGCAAACGCAGCGGCCAAAGGCTTCCCCACCGACTTGCGTAAGGCCTGACTTCAAGTGGCAGCTGAGTATGTGTGGATTTGGTGCCAGCAGGAAGGATGGCCAGGAGTCTGGAGCCCATGAAGATGTCAGGGAGGGCTCCAGAAGGGGGATCCAGCCTCCAGAGCTGCCACGACCACTGTTATGACAGTGGCTTTGGATCCTGGCCAAGGGAAAATGCTCTTTTCTACTGAGCTCACAGCAAGATGCAAACCCCTGGTGAAAGGAGACTTTCTTCATATTAAAAGCTGGCAAAGCATAAAAAAAAAGGAAATAAAGAAATGAGACTTGTAACAGTGCAAACTAATGAGTAATTTCAACTATACAGTTTGGAAAAAGCAGCGACCATTTTCACTGAACTTGTTCATCTCCATTTGCCCACAGGTTGACTGTCGGCAATGGCTTGCTTCTTCCTCACTGGGCACTGCAAAGTGCTTACCTACAGTGCACTGATCCCCCTTTTTCTTACAGGGAGGGGTAGGCAGTGGAGAAGAGAAAGGGAAAAAAAAAAATCCTAACAGCTATGTCAGTGGTGAACACTTTGGGCATATCTTCTGCAACTGCAAGAAACCACAACCAGGTTAAGCACACTCCAATTCCACAGCTCTGTGGTGCAGGAGCAGGTTCCCCAGTACACCCAACAAGGTAAGGCAGAAGCATCAATCAATTACCTCTGCTTTTCCAAACAGCTTTTGGAAGAAAGGAAAAAAACAATCCTTGCTGTGCAACTCACCAGCAGTGCTCTACAGTCAGCTGTGAACTGGCAGCAAAGCTCCTGCTCTTCAGCTCATATGTTTGACTACTCAGTTATAAATTTAGAAACCAAAAATAAGTACAAGGAAAAGAGGTCCAACACCATGACAAGAACATCAACAGTAGACCCTGAGGATACTTTCAGAACACCACTTGGCTCCAAGTATGCAACACACACCCCCTCATTAGATATAAAAACTTCTCTTCACGTGGACTCCTGTAAATCCTTGGGAGTATAGACAAGCATTGGAAGAGCAGCACGGGGTTGCCACAAAGAAAATGTGTGGCAGAGCCAAAATGAGCCATCAGCTGTCCTTGATTCCAACATAATGCAGCCCAGCCTCCCTACCCTTGGGGTGAGGGGCTCTTCCACAGCCCACCCTCACCAACCCTTGCTCTCAACACAACAGTTGTTCTGGCACATAAAGTTCTATCAATACTATTTCTCAAGGAGAATGATAAATCAAATTAACAGGGTGTTTCTTAAAACCATCTTAACTAAATTTGTATTCCATTCTCCTCTTTTCAGCTTTAATGGCACAGGTTAGTTACATACAAATGAAACTACTATAATACTTTTGCAGTGTAGCAAATAGAAGAAGAGAGACAATATTTAATTAATAAGTAGCAAAACTGTTCCCACATAATGACTATAAAACAAATTATTTAACTACTTTATAATTTACAGAGCTCTCTAGCTCTCACAATACATCTGCCTAGAAAAAAATTGCAGTGACATTCAGCTCAGCAATTTGTCTCACACACAGGTGAACACCTTATGTCAGCAAGAACTCCACTTTTGAACAATTTATTTGTGGATTTACATCAGCAGAACAGAACTGAAGCTGCACCCAAGAGTCAGTAGCCAACCCAGCAGATTTTGCTGCAATGCTATCAGTGGAAAACAAACTGTAGATTTAGTCAACATCATTTTAGAGCTGGAGCATACAAAAACAAGGACCTCAAAAGGTCTGAACTCTGCCCTTAATGCCTCTGGAGAGGTTGCCTGTAGCTTTGCTACCATTTACATTGCCAGTTGACATCAGCACACCATAATGCACAGTTTCACACATTACTGTTAACAAAACCCAAAACTCTCAAAATCTAGTTCCAAAAAGCTCAAGCAGTCAAATTAAAGCTGCTCTGCCCAATGAACAGTACTGATAAAATATATACAAGGCAAACACTGATGGATGAGCATCTTTGCAGTTTTGGACAATCTGCTGCCTATGATACCTGGGAAAGCAGTGCATCCTGGTAAGCACTATCCACAGAGACTGGTGGAGCAAACCTCTGTATTGTTCAGTCATTCTTTGGCACAGTCCAACATGGTTCAGCTTACTACACATTCCATCCCAAGGCATTCTGCTCTCCTTCTAGTCTAGCAGCTCTTTTCCTACCAGAGATATCCAGATATGCCCTTGCAGTTTTGAGATTTGAGTATTTGTGACTATTTATTTTTAAAATATTATATTAACAATTACACATTGCCATTCTGGTCCCTGCAGCAATAAACACTGAAATGGAAGGTAAATACACTGGTCAGCTACCTCAGATGGGCCTCTTGCTTTGTAATTATTTTTTAAATATTATTTGCAACATTTCAGGTTAAATACTGAGTATAGTAATTATTATCACCTTTCAAGTAAATAAAAACATACTTAAATAGCCTACTGTCAATTGTTGTTATCTAAATACAAGCAAAATCCTTTGTGGACCACTAGACTCAAGAAGCAATGGCCAGTAGTTTAAAGTCTAGCTGGAAAACAATTAAAAGTGGTGCAATTCAGCAGCACTGAATGACATCTTCTAACTCTGAAGCTCAGAGCAGAAGGATTAGAGATTTCCCAGAGGCCCATCTCAACCCAAATTATTCTATAAATCTTGAACACAGAAATTAAGCAAAACTACTCTTACATTAAAATTGAGGCATAAGACACCAGGAAGATTTAAACTCTAAATAAGAAAGCATACACATTAACCACCTATGACTATGACCGTATATAAAGAGAGCAGGGCTAGTTTCTTGTTTGCTGCTTGAAGGGAATGGTGATTCCCAGACAAGCAATTATTCAAAAGTGCTCCTTTTCCTCGTGCAATGAGTATTAGGTATTATTAATTTATGCATTCATGCTCTAATAATGAGTTCCCTCATGATTTTCTTGTGCTTGCTATGGATATTTATGAAGGAGTTGTGTACTGAACAGTAAGAGGACAAAAACATTATCGTTCCATTTGGATATAGGGAACTAAGGTACAAGGAATTTTCTGCCTAATTTTGAGACAGATGCAGTCCAATTTTTATTTTATTTTATTCGTACATTCAAATCATGGGTTCCACTGATTTCAGCTGCAACTGTGACCCTGCAAAAGTTTTGCAAAATCAGAGCCAACTGTTCCAAAAACAGTCCTCCAAGAAAAAGAGGAACACAGTTAGTGATCACCAGGGAAAACTAGTTTAAATAATATATGACTATTACCACAAATGAAGTCAGAGCCAGGGTCAGAAACCAGCTCCTTTATTCAGCATCCTGCCATTCTGCCCAGCAGATCTCGTGCTTTCTGATACATCACCATGCAATGAAAGTAACCAACTTTCTCAGTGCAAAACAGGTTCTTTGGGAAACTAATTTGAAAATACCTAAACATTAACCAAGACTTCAAGGATTTCCAGCCTCCTTGAAAACTCTGGAATTCACAACTGAAAGCAAAAAAGAAAAAATGCTTACCCACAGCAAAAAGCTCCAAAGCAGGCTATCAAATACAAGATTGGCAGCTTAACACACACAAAAGAACAGCATTACTCCTACCCAGCTTCAGCCTGCCCTCCCCTCCAATTTCAGCATTAAACACACAGAAGAGAAAATCTGAAAAGGTACAAGCTTTGAAAGCACCCTAAGAAGAAAGTTGTCTGGCAACATTGCCAGCGGACAGCGATCCCCTACAAGAATTCAGCAGCGCTGGCAGGTGATCAGAGGGCATGGCAAGGCAAGGTCTGTAAGTCTGTAAGTAAACAGGGATCTCTGCACTTGTGCTTTAGTTTTCACAGTATGATGAGTACAGCACAGGAACCATCCCAGGATAAGGTAACAGCAGCAGCTGGTGCTTTCTGCTGCTGCATTAAGCAATGTGATCAGGTCAGGCACATGCAGTTTGTTTTCCATCTTCTCTCTGGGGAGAGAATGTGTGTGGCACAGCAGGATGTTAATGTTGTACTCCTCTTAATTAACTTTGTGCTACATAATTACATTAGAAAAGGTGAAGTTGAAAAACACTCTTTGCACTTAGTGATGGATAGTCATTTGTAACAGCCATTAACTCCTGCAGAAATCTATTCCATGGACAGCACAAATGATTTGGTATTTAGACACTACCCAAAAATTGGTGCTTCTTCATTTTAGCTTAATTTGAACTCTAAGTGAACATCCCACTATGAACATAAGTATACTGGATGCCAGAACCAGCTCCCATGTGTGGCACCTCTGTCTGTCCAACATGGAGAAGCTCTGAGAAGCAAGAGAGGGACAGTGTTCTTGACAGTCACTCACTGAGGAGACACAGGGCTGGAGAAGGAAACCCAGACCTTGTCACCCGGCTCAGGTATTGGGCTCACATTCCCTACTAGAACATCAGTCAACATGAAGCTCCTGCCTAAATTACCCAAACCTGTTTCCCCAAATAGATCCACTGACTACCCCTCACACCAAGATTTACTTCTCTTAATTTATGACACATCTGCTCCAACGCCAATTTTCCAAGTTTAAATACATGTGTGAACATGAAGGGCTCACCTGCCTTTTGAGAAGTGCCTGAGGCTTTAGCAACTGTAAAATCAGTTAGGTAAAAGATGACCTTAATATTTTAATGACATAGAATGCATCCTGAGATGGATGTAACTGGAGCATCATTTTAAATATGAGCTTCTTGTCTATTCTAATGAGCAAATTATGTGAAGTGCAGAATTTCTAAATTAGTGTTAGAAGCACGATATACTCTTTAAGCAGAGTCAAATGAGGATAAAGAAATTCAGGCACCAGGTTTTTCAGCCAGTTCCCTCCAGCATATCAAACAAATGTGACAGCACTCCTATTCTGAGTTTTAGTAATAAACAAATACACAAAATTGCAGAAATAAATTCTGAATTTCACAGCAACCACTTGAGAAAATCATCTCTTCAGTACTCCAAGCCACACCTCAAAAGACCAGCAGCAAGTCAGAAAGCGAGCAGCATTGGCTTTCTGAAGGTCCCGCAGTGCTGAGGTATCTCCACGCATCACCAGAAACAGAAGCAAGGAAGGTCAGGACTCACTTTGACACAGGCTTGGCATCAGAGCCAACCCAGAGGATGCCAGTACAAACATCATCTCCCTTGGGAGCTGGCACCTCAATGTGACAATGCCAGCAGGTTCTTACAACGGTGGGATACTGAGGAAGTGAGCTGCAAGAGCAGGGGAAAATCAAAACACCTCCTTGCTAGACCTCCCATCTGGGAGTGACACCACAACATTACAGCCTCTCTCCCTCTGCTGCTGTGCACCATAAAAAAGGGAGCTACAGTTATTGATTCCAGCAAATATACACACATTCCACCTAGAATCCCAGAGAATTTCAAGCAATGCAAAAAGAAAAAGCAGAACAAGGCAGATGGGTAATAAAAAGGAAGCACTAGGGGTAACAGTGTTAGAGAGAACTGTCCCAGGATGACACTAACATTTTCATGATGGTTTGGGACATTTCTTCTGCTTAGCAAGCAACAAGGAGCATAGCTTAAATTCTGGCCTGCTCTCAGGAGCCAGTTGATTAGGTCAGCACACACCACCCTACTGGAGCCTAAGCAAGGATTTGATTCCCAGACAGGAACACAGGACCAGCAAGGGAGAGGTCTGCAAATGTTGTTGAACACTGAGCTGCCATCACCTCCTGTATCTGTTTCTACCAAGCTGGTTCCAGCTTTAAAGACCAAACAGATGAAATTTATTCTTCCAAGATCAAACACTTCTTGGACTGTAACAAGAAACACAGGGAAACTAGAAACACTCAGTACATCTTCTTGCAACTAAGACTGACATTGGGACACCCTCCAACATCAGTATTGTATCAGTTTCAAGACAATTCCCTTTACTACTACTAATTACATCATTTTTGCAAGATAACATAAATGAAAATCAAACACTTCCACAGCCTAGATCAGTTTCACATGCTTTGCTTCTATGTGTTTGAAGTGCAAAGCTTTGTTAGTCATCCTCAACAGCAACTGGGATCAAACTTAGAAATGAGCATTGCCTTTAAAACACATTTCCTACTGGATGATTTTATGAAAAATTGTTCATGATCATCTCAAAATGAAGAATTAAAATATATTCACTTGTTTCAGTTACCAGTTCTGCTACATTGTCACATGCTGGCCTCCTCAAACATGGAAGACTGAATTAAGGTCAGTAACTGTTCACTCCTCTTTTTTAGTATTTATGAAGAGACTTGCAAAGTATCAACTGAAAAGGCTCTAAAGCCCACAAAAGAAGACTGGCAACCATTTCACTTGCTTAAAATTTGTTATCCATTTGCATTCAATACCAAAAAAAATTTAGTGCTACCCTTTGGCAAAACTCTCTGCTCTTCTTCTCAGCCTCCTACTCCAGCCCAAAGACACATGAAGTAATTCTGCAAGAGAATCTGTCTTAACTTAACAAACTAATGACAAGCAGAAGCCACCGAGCATGAGGAACCCTCTTACTGGCTATTGTCATACCTAGCAAGAAAAAAAAGAAGTAAAATATACTATCAGTCTAGGAAATTTACTCCTTGAAGCTACTTTTATCCAAATGGCTTCCTATACTAACTGACAACTGTAAATAACCCTGCAGCACTCAGACAAACTCTCAGGAACAACTAAAAAAAAAAAAAAAGCAACTCACTTCCTTAAAGAGCAAAAGACACAGTCTGCAGTATTTTTTAACTGTACATGGCTAAATCCATAGTGAACAGATGCTAAAACCATTTGAGAAATAAGGAACAAAGACAGCTATCTACAAAAATACAAGCAGAAGTGAAAAAGTAAATAGGTTTTGAAATATATATAACTTGTAAGCTTCAAAATCAGCAATCATTTGGGAAATTCATGAACACTTTACCTGTACTTCTAATGGCAGGGGAGGAAATGCTGGGAATACTTTTAATAGGAGAATCGATCTACATATTTGAGAGCAGAACCACTAAGGAAAACATAAGAGGACAGCACATTAGCATGTCTCCAGCTGGGATAGACAATCTTGTTTCTCTAGTCAGCTACAGTGCTTTGAACATTTCATTTTGTAGATAAATAAGAACCAGTGATTGCCACTCACTTCTCTCAAAATTATCTGAAAGCCCCTCAAGCCATGCTGACAGGATTTGTTACACGTCTCTGGCATGTGTTCTGATCAGCTCTCCATTCAGCTCATGCAGAGAATCTGCTTTCTGGTTGTGAAATTTTTATATTATTTGAATGACTACAAATCACATGTCACAGAAGTACCAGCTCAACCTGCCTCCTTTCTCTCACTGCTTTGAAAGCACTCTTGTTCATTTAACCCAGAGCAAGACAAAAACCAAATGAAGATGGTCATAAGGTAAGGTAGAATTGCTGAGTGCAAATAATTCTGTGGGTGAGGCTGTACTTACTTCACTGCTTGGTTACTGCTGAAAATAAAGAAAATATTATAATCTTAAACTACTTTATCAAGTAATCTTATAATAATCTGAAGTTATTCAGAAGTCTTACCTCCTGGTAATTGTTTCTCTAAATGAAGATAGGGTTAAAGAATTTAGTGTGCAGTGCAGCCCCTGAGCTCTCTTTATCTACTGAAATGCAAGTTTACACTCAGGCTGCTCCTGCCCCAGTGGGGAAAATGAAGCCAATGGTTGGTCGTTCTCAGACACACTCTGACCTGATCATATATTCACAAGAAAACAAGATCACTTCCTGTCAGATGGCTAAAAGAGCAGCTTCTCAAGAACTCTTAACTTCTACTAAGTAAATTTTAAAAAAAAATCATCTTCCTACCCTCAGAAGAAACCAATCCCTTACAAATTTCAGAAGAGCCACTGCTATGCTGGCTACCTAAACTCACCAATTCACAGGCTACAAGCATGAAGTTTGACAGGAGATTCAGCTCTATCTCCACATCACCTGAAGTGTCTGGCAGTCTCTGGTTGTCACTTCTTCAGTATGTTAAATATCTGATCTAACTCTATCACAGCTATTTAAAAATCTCCCTGTAATTCCCCTACAGAAATATAAAGTCAGACTTCCTGCTTAATGTTTTTATTTTCTAGATACTCCATTTATGCCAAGTATGTGTGACCTTGCACCTCTTAGAGAAATTCAGTTTTCATCATTCCAGGTTCCAGCAGTCTTGGAGGTTTATTTTTTATCCATAATCTTCATTCTCTACTTGGAGCATTGGAGTATTGAGTACCTGTTGTCTCTCTGTCTGACAACTCTGCTATAGCTGTTTTGACCAGATGCTTCACCAAACAGTGAGCTAAACTCCTGCACTAGATGTGGTCTGTGGAAAGCGAGTACTTCAGGATCCTACTCCTGCCAATCTATGAGACCACACATTGCTCAAACTCTGTGCTATGAAAGTTAAAGATCAAACTTCCACCAAAAGTTCCCAGAAAATCTGTTTCTGAAACCCATATGTTAGACACTGATTTATCACTGGGGAGTTTGTCTTTTGTCAAATACATTTTAGCACAAAAGTAATTCATAAAGTGAAAACTAAGCTACAGCATCTCATTCAGGAGGGCCTTCTAGGGAGACAGGGGGAAAGGTGATATTTTTGAGGGTAATTAAATATAGAGACAAATGTAGGAGTAAATAATTGATCCCGAGCAGAGATTCACAGTGAGGTATCTCAAGTGTCCACAATAATAGAATTAGTACACTAAATTTCTCCAAATTATCTAGAATGAAAAAATAAACTGCACTAGAGTCTTAGAGCAAATTAAACAAAATATTGATAGCTACAAGGAAAATGAAGAACAGCTCCCACTGTCAAACCACCAAAATGGCTAACACTCGGGGTCAGTTCAATTGTTATGACATACAAGCCATAGCATTGAAAGAAGAAACAAAGCAACTGGATGAATAATTTTTAAAAGTGGAATTTCACTGTACAGCACTGACCAGTGACCACCATCACAAACACAGTATAGCTAAAAAGACATCCAGGCAAATCAGGCATCTCATCCATTCCACTGCCTCCGATTCCACATAACAATGTAAAGTATTTCCACTTTGATTGCATAAACTAGCTCCTGTTTTAACAATTTTCATTATAAAGTTTAGTTCTACTTGAATCCAGAGTTTAAAAAGCAACTGGAAAAACAGTGGTTAAAACAGCCAATAGCTACATCTGACAATTAGCTTTCCTGACTTAACAGCCTGAAATATTCACCCTGAAATCACCACTTCTCTTTCCGGCACTAGTCACCAGAAAAGTAAAATACTCATGACCCAGATTCTCAGCGATGACCGCGCTGTTCACTCCCTGCTAAAAGCACCAGGGCGCTCGGTGCCTGCACATCCCGCTCCTGGGTGCTCGCGTCCCGGGGTCATCCCGTCCCTCCGTCCGCCTGTAGCACGCTCCGGCCCTGAGGTCTCCACACGCAGGAAACAGCAAGCCAGTCCATCTGGGCTGGCAGATGACGGCTCTGGAGAGTCTCCATTCGAAGGAGAAGTGTGCATACTTCACAGAACAGCAGCATTTTCAACAGCAACATGGCAGAACTCCAGCCAAGGAGGAGAGAGAGACCCGGGAGCAGGGATTCAGCAATCTCCCAAGTGATGCTGTAGAGCCCGCTACCAGCGTGTGAGTGGGAATGTGTTCAAACAGACAGCAGAGCAGAAAAAAAGCATATGGAAACCCTCAAGCCTCCCGAACACACACGCAAATAATTCAAACTAATGCCGTGAGCTCAGCTTCTCTGCCTTTCTCCACTCCCTTCTGCTGACTTGCTGAACCTGAGTAATCACCCCGATTCATGCTAAGCAGAGCCGCTCTTAAAACAAGTTAGATGAAACTGAAACTCCGTGCACACTCAGTTTTGCTACCAGCAACTAAGAGAAAGCATCAATAAAAAAATTAATGACTGCCATTAAGTTCTTTAAAAATATCTAAAACTCGGCACAAAGTTTCGCTTTTTCGGAAAGGCTGCAAAGGGGTGAAGCGCCTCCAACAACTTTAAACAGGTCTCCACGTTCTGCGAGGGCAAAAGAGGATCTGAAAGGCAGGAGCAAAGGCACATCATCCCCCGGCAGCTTTGTGCTGATGGGGAACGGGAGCCGCCCGCCCGCGGGCACCACAGGGATGGTGGGCACAGGGACAGAGGGAGCCGTGCCCGCCGTGCCGCACCCCGGCGGTGCCGGGGCGGTTCCGGCGCTGCTGCAGCCGGGGCAGCCACGCCGCCCACCCGCGCCGGGGCGGCTCCGGGCCCGCCACCGCTCGCCGCGCCTCACGCCCACCTGTACTGCCAGCCCTTGTTGCCGCCGCGGCCGCCGCTGCTCCTGCTGCCACCGCTGCTCTGCCCCGCCGCCGCCGCCGGCGGCGGCTCCGTCTTGCCCTCGCCCTCCGGCCCCTTCATGGCCGCCGCCGGGTCCGCGCCCTGCATGGCGCCGCGGCTCCCGCCCCTCAGCGGCGCCCCCGGCCCCGGCGCACGGAGCGAGCCCGCCCCATGCGGGCTGCGATGGCGGCGGCCGCCGGCACCCCCACGCCCCGCTCGGCTGGGCCGGGCTGGCCGCGCTGGGCTGGCCGGGCTCCCGCACGGCCGCGCCGGGATGGGCGATCCCGCCCTCCCGCTCCCTCACCCGGCCCGGCCCCGCCGCCCCTTCCGGGTCAGCGCCGCCGCCATCTTTAGTGCGGGCAGCGCTCGCACACCTTGGGGATCGTCTGAAAGTGGCGTGTCACGTGAAAAAGGGGAGATTTCATCAAAGCGTTAACAATTGGTTAGGCTGTCAGCGCTCTGGGAGGACTCGCGTTAATAACAGGTTACGGAATAAGAATAAAATTGTGGCGGGTTAAGGGTCGAGGATTGCCGGTGATAGTATCTGACCGCAAAAACCGCGTTCAAGGCAGTACACGAATTCAAAGCAACATACTAACAAGCTCTAATCCCTAACAAAAGTTAGGTCGAGATAATCGTATAGGTTCTTACCCTATAGGCGTCTCTGAGGGGGAGAAGGCAGGTTCACCCACCGACTGATCTCAGAAGTTACAATGGAGTCTTCCCAACTTCTCTCCATTTCTTAACTTACATACTTCCATATTCTTCTGTTTATATTCCTACCTTATATAACTTTTACACTCTTTCTTCACATTCAGGTGGAGCATGAGTGACTTTAGTCATATATCTCAGTGAGGGGTGCTCATATCTTTAGGTGGGTATGACAATAGTACCGGCGATGGAGATACGTTTCAGTCCAAGGAGAGTGATTTTGCCCCGGACGCTGATTCAACAATGGAATATTTTCCTTTTTCTCCCTTGATTTTCAGCTGCTGTGTGGATTATCAGCAAGGAAGTATCACCGAGTTCCCTCCTCTGCAAGGGTTTTGCCAGAGCTTGGCCACAATGTCTCCAGTCCCCTCCACCCTCCCATTTAGTCCTCCTTAGATTGTGCGTGGGAGGTCGGGGATGCCCACCACATTCCCTCCAGGGAGTAGCAACCATGTTTTCCACTGTAATTTCCATACAGTTATCTTCTTACCTCCTCCACATTTGCTCCAGTCATCTTCCCACATAACGGCTACAGGAATTCTCCCTGCAAAATAAGAGCGGGCTGAGAGGAGTGAGGGATCCAAGCGTGCCATACACAAGAAGGGATGTGACACCTGGGATCTTGCTTGGGACCCACAGAGCAGGGTGCAACCCAGCAGTTCATGCACTGAGCAATGCCACGACACAGCCTAGAGAGGAAACACATTTTCTCCTCCTGTTCTTCCTCCAATTACTACACTTTTCTTTCATGGAATGCCAGCATATCTAACTCAGAGAGGTTGGTCTGGCTCTGTGAAATCTTTCAAGCCAGTCATGGCTTTTGGCGAGTCACAGCTTCACTGACTGCAGCTGCATTATTTTTTAAAATCAGGGGCAGAGGATCCTCATTCTGACTTTAATTAATCTGCAGATGAAGAAGAGGAAGGCAGAACCAGACATGACTGTGGTTAGTGAGGCCAATCCTCATCTTATTCAAACTCCCTCCTCCGCTCTCCAGCTCTTACTATACACTTACAATACCATAAACAACTGTGTTGCAAAATATGCTAAAAATCCCCTATGTGAGAATTATACATAGAAGCAAAAATTTAAAGGAGAACATTTTTCAGACAAATAGTTTATTTACTTACAGCACCCCTCTGTAGCAGCTTTTTACCCCATGAAAGCTGCCCTGGCCTTCCTACCTCTTACCAGCATGTTTCAACTTTCCCAATGACATTCAAAACACTTTTGCCTTGGGCCAGCAAATGATGACGGCACACTATGAGCACTGTGTCTTTAAAATATATTTATAAACTTTAATCTGGTTCTAAATTACCACATATCTCTCCCTCCCTGCCAAGCACACACACAGTCTCCTCCAGCAGACTAGTTTGGACTGCCTGTTGCATCTATGCCTAGAATCTCTCTTAGAGGGACAGGAGATACTACCAGTGCACAGATATAAAATTCACAATTTCTACCTTTTTAGGAGCATGTTTGTCACTGCAGACAAAAAAAAGGTCTTTTCCCTGCATTTTTCCTGGGAACCAGACCGGCAGAATAACATTGTGTATCAAATAAAATTTTGGCCAGAACTGAACTCCTCTTGCCCTCCAAACACATTGTTTCCTGCTCTGGCAATCCCTTGAAACTTTAATTGAAGTTATATAATTGCATGGTATCAAAATGTATGCCTATAGCCCTGAAATTTTCCTAGGAAAATGTGAAGCAAAAGCAACTCAGGCAAGAGTTCCACTTGTGTGTTTTATTTCCCCCCTGCTCAAGGACAACCAGTCCCAGCAGAGACACAGCCTCACCTGTGCCTGGCCTTTGTAACCATCACAGGTGGTCAGTACGATGTTCCTCCACCCCAGACAGGCCAGCAATCCTTAGTGCACATTTCTGCAGCCCCTCGGTGTTTGGTCCCTGAGCATGGTAAACTCAGGTTTGCTTTCCCTATGCCTTGGCTTTTTTATCTTGCCAAAGGTGTTGCATGTGCAGTACCAGAGGCTCTCGTAAGGTGGCATTGACAAAATGCTGAACAGCACAGAAAGGCTGACAGCTAAACCACGTTTGCTAAGGGCTTGCACAGTGCCATCGGCTTTTTCTCTTTAGTTTAGGATGTTACTAATTATAACTTGTACTCAGTTCACTGCTCTCAGTCTCCTTCCCCAGCTACAATTTAGTGGTTCAAAATGACCCGGATCCCACCCCAGCCCTTGGGAGAGCAGCAGAGGTGAGTCCTGGGGCTTCACAGCTGTGCCCTGCCTGCCCAGGATTCCTGGCTCTGGAAGAGGAAATGAGGAAGAGCTGCAGATCTGGAGGAGGAGCACGTGAATAGGATAATAAATGTTTATTGACATTTCTCAAATCGAATCCTTGTAGGCCCAAATATGGGTACTAGATGAAATAGGTTGTATTTTATCATAGCTCAAGCAAATTTCCCACAACTAAACATTCTGTTAATTTCCCAGGATCTGATCAACACTAAAACAACTCTTGTTTATTTATTTCAAAGTTTATAGTCTGGCTATGTATGGAATCATAGAATGGCCTGCGTTAGAAGCAACCTTAAAGATATCTTATTCCACCCCACTCCCATGGGCAGAGATACTTTCCATTAGATCAGGTTGCTCAGAACTCCACCCAACCTGACCTTGGACACTTTCAGGGATGGGGCATCCACAGCTTCTCTGGGCAACCTGTGCCAGTGCATCACTACTCTCTCAGTCAAGAACATATTTCTAATATCTAATCTAAACCTATTCTCTTTCAGTATAAAGCCACTTAACATGCTTAGCATTTCTTCAGATGAGTATTATGTCTTCAGAGCAGCAAGTTTCAAAGAGGAAAAGCTCTGAATTTCAGCATAGTTTTCATCACCTACATGCTTAAAATAAAAGTGCAAAATTTTAAATATATATATATATATATATATAATGATACAAGTTTTTTATCACTCTCTTGTTGGTCTAATTCAGGATTTTTTTCCTGGATTAGTATCTTAGGATGAGACCAAGTTTAACAGTCTTAAATCTGGATCTGCCTCTCGTAGCTGGGTCACAGAAGACAAAACTATTACTGCTCGTTTGCTAAGGGAACTACATCCTCTACAGGCATCCGGGGGAATGGCATCCGTCCTGGAAAAGGAAAGCCAGAAGTGCAGCTTGCCTTTACTGCATGAGAAGTGCAACTTTTTCATAATCATTGCTGAACTGGAGGAGCTGCCAGGCAATGAGAAAATGACAGAAAAGTAACATCACTGATGGAGCTTCATATCTGCACTTTTTAATCGTATAATTGTTCTTGAGGTAAAATTCTTTCTCAAGGCAACTGATACTGTTTTAATAGCTTGCAAAACAATGTTTCTGGTCTCTTCTGGATAATAAACACGAAAGAACTTCCTCTTCTTGCTAAGTATAAACGACCCATACCTAGTAAAACTGTAGATTCCATGACACAAGAAAAATAAAGGAAATTTGGTTTAAAAGGCTTTTTGTTGAAGGTTAAAAAGGGTTTTTGTTGAAGGCTTTCTCCTTCAACACATTGAGCACATGGCTGTATTCTCCTGACTGTGGATGAAAATGGTCAGTAAGGTCAGGTAAATGTAACACAAACTATTTCACCCAATGGAGTACTTCACACTGTGAATATATTTTGACAGAATATCTTAATTTTGGAGCTTTAGAGGCATGACTGAGTCCCTGCATCTCTGGTTTTGTTATTTAACATGTATGAAGCATTGGTTCCTGCTTTGAACTGTTATTCATCAGATCTTCTGTAGTCTTAAGGAGTCAAAATCTTTTTCAATCACTGTCAGTCATTCCTTGCTAATTTCCTTGCTCTTCTCTGTCAGTCCCTATGTGTCACATTCTGCTGTAATTCAGGTCCAGCTGAAAGCAGCACACTCACACGTCAGAAACTTACATTGCTTACAAAGTTTCCATCCCTGCCCACAACCCACTCACGTTCTTCACACTCACATTTGGCTCCATTTTGAGCAGCACGCAGTGTGACTTTGCACTGAGTCATGCTCCAGGGTCCAGCATTACTTCAACTCTACACAATCCTGACATGGAAATGGAAACAGGGGCAGCAGCAAAGGCTCAGTCTGGCTGGAAGCTGGGAGTGTAATCCTGGTAGCTTCCCCTCTGAGAGACACCCTCTAAGGAAAAGACTGCCCTGAGAACTCAGTGAAGAACAGGACTGAAGGACCTTGCATCTGCCTCTGGAGAGGCTTCTTTGGAGTTGCTGCCTGTGTAATTTCTCTTTAATGCTTCTGTATGCAGAGCATCTACTCACAGCTTGGAGCTGTCATCCTCATCCTGCAGCCATGGAGCTGCAGAAGTGTCAGAAGGCACGCTGCTCTGCAGCCACCACACAAGAGCGACACCCACGCCACCCCATCCTGCTCCACACTGCAAACTGCAATCAGCACGCTCACATTGCCTTTTATATTTCAGACCCCTACAGCTGCCAGTTCTGCCCACCACCCAGCCCCACCACCTGGAACCTTCAAAGCACTTACACTGTCCTGGAGGACTTCCAAATCCCGACACAGACTAAAGTTTGTCCTAGAGATGCAGCTCAGCAGCAGGAGCAGGAGATAAAGGTGTTACAATCAGAGTTTGAGCCGTTTCCACACCCACACCATTGATGAGCCCCATGTTTCAATCCCTTTTCCTGCCCTTGCATCACTTCCCAGAATGCATGGCTTTAATCTGGCTGTGTTATGGAGCTGCTGCTGACAGCTGGATGTGTGTCCTGAATCTTTTCCAAGTGCCAACCCTCTGCTTGCTCAAGCTACACAGGGATGGATGCCTCTCTGCCCTTTTCTCTCCAACTTGTGAGCAGGAAGGGAACTTGGGGTATTGCCTCACAGGCCACTGTGGCTAAGTGCAGGCTGTTCTAGCACAAAGGGCAGCAGCTGGACCCTGTCACCTCTGTCTGGTCCTTCTGCACCATGGAAGGATTTGCCTTCTGCCTTGCCTCAACACCACCCAGGTGACTCCTCTCCCTGAGCTCAAGGAGATCATTTCTGCCACGTCACTCACCCCAAAGGAGTACAGCAAGAGCTTCCTCCAGATTTTCCCCTACTCAAGCTCTTTGTGAGGGAATTCTGGAATTAAAAAAATACACATTTGTCTGCTTAGGGCCTGGTTTCTTCAAGAAATGTAGCCACATGTGAGTCCATCACAGAGGAGTCAGCCCTGCAGCTCTGTGGGAACACCCAAGAGGTTCTGTGCAGGGGAGAGAGTTTGCAGGCTCTGAATGAGCCAGGCTGGGTCACCCTCCATGGACTTGCTGCTGGGAGAGAAGTCCAAGGAATGCACATGCCCTTATCACCCCTGGGTCTAGGTGTGCTCAGCAGGCACAGGGGGGCACGTGCTGTGGTTCTGGTTGAGGGGCTTCCCAGCTCTTTCATCCATCTCGTGGCCATCTCCAACCTTTCTCTAGAGACTTTTTCTGCCCTGCACTATGGCACAACTCCTGCCTTCGGTTGTTCTGCAGCTCACTGTTAGGACTCCTTTCCTCTGTGATTCTCTAGATCCTGAAAAAGAACTGAGTTTTATTAATGTGTCATCTAACCTTAAGAGCTGCTGAGTAAGTTCAGCTCTTCAGTCATCAGGCCTCTCCCCCAGATGCTTTTCTGTGCCATGCTTTACTCCTACACACTTTTCCTGCATGGTTTCTATGGCAACGTGTGTATCTCTCCATCTGCTGTAGATCTCTATTACCATGTTTAGGTGCTTGTTATCCCAGTCTCAAGTGCCATTTCCAGGTGTATCATGTTAACAAGTTCAGTTTGGAAACCAAGCCAAAGCACTTGGTAATTTTTGTAGGCAAACCTACATAGTCAATAATTTGACTGCTGTGTTTCCATTTAAGCTCTGTTTGAGGGATACAGATACTGAGCTGTTCTCATCACCAGATCTCCTACCTGCACACTCCAGCTGATTCTGATTTACTTCTTAATTTCCAAATTATACCCTTCCTTTTGGTTGCAGCCTGCGCTGCCTACGGAGTGGGTATATTTGGATTCTGGGAAGTCTTTGTTGGTCTCTTGCCTGGGGTTTGATATCTGTTTTATAGAAAATCAAGTTACCAATACTGTTTCTCTTCTGTCAAATGCATTTTTCAGTTCTGCTATAGTCCTCTTTCTTGCCCTGAAAACTTTCTCTGTTGGATTACAGAAAGCCCTGAAGAGTACAGATGATTTACAATTGGCCTCTCAGTTTGTTCTGCTTGAATTCCTTAAATTGCTTGGAATTATGTAGATTTCTATACTGCTAAAATCCAGTCTCATTTTCTGCTAAGTACCTTG
This sequence comes from Vidua macroura, assembly GCF_024509145.1. Taxonomy (NCBI): domain Eukaryota; kingdom Metazoa; phylum Chordata; class Aves; order Passeriformes; family Viduidae; genus Vidua; species Vidua macroura. The sequence goes on from NC_071577.1 coordinate 31,553,390, forward strand.
TTGGAGAACTAACTTAAGTGTGAAAAAACAAGTTCTTCCTATATAATCTGATGAGAACCTGCAGCAGAAAATTCAACTAAATGAAATGAGTAGAGGGAGTCAAAGTTTTGCTGTTGATTTGCTTTTTAGATTCCATGAGTGAGTACGTTTTATAGCTTCCTCTTGCACCAAGTCCATGTGGAAGCTGTAAAGCTGTAAGCAATTTGGGCTGTCAGCTTTTAGGGATGCAAACTGACATTGTTTATTTCTACCTAAATCCTGTAAGAGTCTTTTTGAGATATTATATGCTACCTCAGTATAAATGCCTATTATTTACTACCTGTAATTAAAAGTAATTAAGCATATTGATTTAGTGTTTATATATGCATCTAAAACCATGCAAATCTTCTGTTTAGGATGTAATTTAGGCAGAGCTTATGTGCAAAAATTTTCCAGAGGAAAAGGGAGATGCCCATGATATCCCAGTAATTCCGACTGATGATAATAATAATAATAATAATAATAATAATAATAGTAATAATAATAATAATAATAATAATAATAATAATAATAATAATGCCCAGTAATTCTGCCAATGCAGTCCACCAGACTGTCTATGGTAAGGTGAAGGTCAGGCACTGCACTTGTATTTTGGGTAGAGCTGAAGTGGGAGGTTTTTAATGGTCTGCAGGCCTCAGCCAGGGAAGGTTTGTTTCTCTGGACACTCACAACAGGTGGGCTCCTCTCACATACCAAGGCTGACATTGGGAACCCTTGTTCTAAACTACAGACCTACCCCAAACTTAACTCTAGCTATAGATTCACAGGTGAAAAAACTGAATGTATGAGTGCTGCTGACATCAGCCCTCAAGGCTTGGAAAAATATAAAAACATACCTCAGTTTTCAGCTCCTCTTTCCCTAAAGCCTGCATTCCTTAAGATGCTGAGGAGCAATGCTATCTGTTCATCACCCCAGGGAGTGCAAAATTCTATTCTGCTTTGCTTTCAAGTAGTCACAGTACGGAAGAGGTCCTTGAATCTTACTTCTCTCCAAAGACATCAGACAAGGCTGAATATTACCAGTAGCTCTAGATGCCTGCATAGGATGTGAACTGTGATGCAGACAGTGCAGGACATCTCAGGAATATGCAGAAAGCCTAGTGAAAAAAAAAAAAAAAGAGAAGGGAGTGATAATGCAGAGAGAACTGTTGTTCAAACATCCAAAATCAAAACAAACCAGACCTGCACAGGGAAGGAAAACAAGGACATAAAGGGTTTACTGCATGATTGCAAAGGAAATGAAGGAAAGCACTGACCACAATAGCAGCAGGGCAGATAACTAAAAGCTAAAGGAAGATATTGCTTCAGACTCCATAAGGAAAAGAATGTAACTAACCCCAGAGAGCAGAAGCAGTACACTTAAGAGGCTAAAGGGCATGGATGTGGAAATTATTGTGTAATGCAGCCACAAAACTTGAAGGCTCTTTACCCTTCACTTCTGAATACTGATTAATCTCCATCAATGACATCTTTAAGCTTTTTAGAGCAAATGTTAGCCACAAGTAACAGAAGACATGAATGGAAGCAGAAAATGGGTTAAAATGTAGATTAGGCACATTAGATGTAGACCAGCTCAATGTCTTTCTTTGATAAGATAATGGCATATCAGAACAAAGGAAAAATAATAAATCTTATCAACATAGACTTTGGTAAAACATTTGATTTGGTATTGCCTGGATAATTATTAGTTAAACTTGAGAAGATGAGGATTAACATAAATACTATAAAATGATGAAGGTACAGAACTGGGAGTGAAAACTGCTGATGGGGCTGAAAGCAAAATTATAGGACTGGAGTAGTCAGTAAGTCTAAGTAATGTCATTAGTTAGCTTGATGCAAAAAAATTACAAGCAAGGTAATGAAATTTGCTAACAACAAATCTAGAAGACATTTGCAATAGAGAGGAAATCCTAAAGGAAGAATTACATAATTATCATGCCCTAATAATAGACACGGGAAGAAATGTAACAGCATATAATGCAGGGACATGTACTGAGAGATTGGTAACATTTCTGCCTTAAATTAGAATTTATTCAGTATGAACAACAGAAGAGGAAGAATTTTGTGTGGTGTAGTTATTAGAAAGATAAATGGAGTCTTACATGTAGCAAGCCCTGCATTTCCAGGAACAATAAACAAATAGATACAAAACACTGAAATTTCACAACACAGCTGAAATTTCTGGGCATCATTCAGGTTATTGGTGTTCAACAAGCCTGAATTCATCCTGGAACAGGTACAAAGAAGCGACATCCAGATAATCAGAGGAATAGCTAAGACAGCATGTCTTGCTGAGCTTGGCAAAATGAATGGTGGGATGAGATCTGATTCCTCTCTGTAAATACATTTGAGGTTTTAGTTGGGCAGAGAGGGAGAATAAGCATCAGAGGAGAGGAATCATTCACATTTATAGACAGCACTCATGCTAGAGCAGATGGGCATAAGTTGGATATGAAACAGGAAGAAGGGCTCTCACTGTGAGAGGAGTAATGGTCTCAAATAGCTTCTCAGTAGAAGAGGGGGCAAAACCTCTAACCAGTCTTAAGAGGGATACAGAGTTTGGCACTTCTCAGTCACTTTTTTTGGGACGTTCAAAGACTGCATTGCCACCATAGGAAGAGCCACACCTGGCTTAGCAAAATCTCCTGTTGCTGCCCTGGCTTTGCTGCACGGATGGTGAGGTCCTGCTGTTTGCAGGGGGAAAGGGTTCAGCTGTGTTATCTCTGGGTCACGTGCATTAGGTGTGGAAGACAGGTGAGATTGGGTGGGGTGGCCTTGAGAGAGTTGTCTTTAGCCTGCCTTTATGGCGACTGAGCTTTTATGTCTGCTATTGTCCCAAGGACTGACTCACACATCAGAGCTAGCGCTCCTGGGCTTATGTGAAAAACAAACATGGAGCTTCCATGCGAAAGAACAGATTCTTCCCATTGCCTGATAAAACAACAGTAGTCAGCACCCGCCAGTGTGTGCTCTGTGGCTCCGGGGCTCTGAAATCTAACAAAGGACCCATTTCTCAGGGCCTTACACAACACTGCCACTGAGACAGCCTTGCCAACCAAACCTGACACCTAAAACTGCCTGCAGACCACCTGAAACCCTCTGTGGGGAGTCAATGCTTCCCTATCCATCTCCATGGAGCAGTAAGCACACAAATCCAGAGAAGAGTTCAGCAGCAGCTCCAATTATGTACTTCCACAGCCAATTAATGTCACAGATGGATAAACTAATGTGTGCAGTCACAGTCCCAGGCGGTGTCCCCTGCTCTTCACAAGTGCTGCTGTATCCATCTGCCTGCTTGTCCCCTGCCAGTTTATTTGCACCCACCAAATGGTCATTGTAATCATGATGTGGAGGCCACATAAATCAGTCCAAAGGCCACCAAACTGTTACAGGTTTTCCTTTGTAATTAAAAGCTTCCACATTAATTTAGAAAAAAATACTACACAATTTGCAATGCTTATGTATTGTATAGAGCAGGGACATATTCTGTGGCATGCAACTAATGTTGCAGAAGCCTGTGCTTCAGTGACTATGTCCCCTTCTTGGGGCCTGAGGACTCACCAGGACAGAAGACCTTGTAACAAGCAGAGGAACAGGGCAAGAAGGATGATGGCTACTCTTCATCTCCATTTTAGATCTTCTTCTCAAGGGGAAGGTGAGTTAAAGGGAGAAGAGAATGAAGGGACACAGAGGAAGAAACAAATCATGGTGAACAAGCAAATATTCCTGGAAGCAGAGAAAGGCTCTTGTGCCTTGCCTGTGCTCAAACTTTGCTTGCAGGTAATGCATATTCTTGCAGAATCCCCATCAGGCTTCACACACACCCCAGGTCCCAGCTACACCTTCCTTTACATCAGCCTGCTCCAGTTATTTTCTCAAAATATTATTTTGCAGGATTTTTACCTAGTCTTTTTTTTTAAGTCCACAAACAGTCATTACTATCAGGATGCACCAAATAATTGAGCCAATGGAGCTGACAGCAGGCAAGAATGAACATATGTGTACCTCCAGAAACACCCACAGGCTCCTCCAGTGCTGGCAGCCAGCCTCCTTCTATGAATCACAGGGTCAGGTGTCCACATCCCACAGAGCCAGGAACCCACTGAGCCAAACTCTGGGGTGAGGGCAGCAGATGTGGTCACTGCTGAGCCTACAGCCCCCCGGCAGAGACAGGAACCCTGACATGGCAGGATGAGGGGAAGCAGGAATGCAAGAGCAGGAGAGGTGGCAAATGCAGTCCTTCGGCTCAAAAATGAGAGAAGGATGCTTTGAAGAGGAGTCAGGGTGTGCTAGATGAGAGGGCTGAGAGGCAAAATGTAGTCATTTGTAGGGTGTTATGCATCATTAAACAATGTAGGAGAAAAGGACCAACACTCCTTTTTGTTTTTCCCTGCAGACAACTTACATTTGATGTCCCATCTTAAGAGCTGTGGTATAGTTCAGGGTTTATCAGCTGAATTTGGCTCTGCTAATGCATTCATAGCCCTTTCTTGGTGCGTTCCTGATGTGACTGAAGGATTTAAACCATTATCCTTTGTGGGGCAGGGCACGTGGGACCTTGAGATGTCTCTCACTGTCCCGAAGAGCCCAGCTGTCCCTCTGCCACAGCCCCTACCGAAACCCGCGGGGCTGCCGGTGGGCAGGAAGGTCCCACCCCACGAGGAGCCTTCCCGCTTTCCCCACGCAGATCCTTATCCCTGCATTTCGGAGAAGACACCATTTTCCCCATTCCCCCTTCCAGGGCACTGAATCCCTCCGCTCCCAGCCGAGGCTCGCAGGGGACCCCTCGGCGCAAGGACCGCAGGCGGGGCCGGGGAGGAGCCGGCGCTGCCCCGGGGCCGCCGCCCGCTCACGCCCGTCCCTCCCGCACCGCCGGGGGCCGGGCCGGGCGCCAGGGGCGGTGCTGGCGGCCGGGAGGGAGCGAGACGAGCCGAGCCGAGCCGAGCCGAGCCGAGCCCAGCCGAGCCGAGCCGAGCCGAGCCGAGCCCGCGGGCGGGACGCAGCCCGCAGGATGTCGCCGCTCCGCGTCTGCATCATCGGCTCGGGGAACTGGTGAGTGCCGCAGCGCGGGGGGGCTCTCTCTTTGTCCTCCTCCCTTTTTTTCCGTATGTTTTTCCCTTTTCTTCCTTCTTCCCCCGTTCCTTCCTCGGTTTTTCCTCCCGCCGCGGCGGGCGGGGACTTCGCAACAGGTGCGGTACGGGGAGCGGCGGGGCCGGGGGCGAGGGGAGTCTCCATGGTCCTGAAACCGCGACCCCGGCCCCGTCCTGCCGCGGTTCTGCGCTCCTGGGCAGGGACCATCGGTCCCGAGAGATGAACCAGTCAATGAGAACTGGAATAGTGTGAGGCTCCCGCCTCACCCCAGGTGTGCGAGCCGCTTAAAGCCTGGCGATAGAACGCAGAGAGGCCCGGAGCTGCAGCTGTCGCCGTGTGTGCCTGCTGCAGGGCCCCGGCAGTTCAGATTGAAGCATTCAGCAGTGTGAAGGGTGGTGATGCTTTTTGTGTTCCTCTGAAGGAACCGGGGCATAGGCTTCATTTAAAGCACGATGTATTGGCACCTTTCACTTCCATCCTCCTCAGCGTGTCCTTTTGCATCTTGGTGTGGACACAGCATAGTGTTCAGGTCTCCCATTTATCTTCATTCTTACAAATATGTTTGCTACTGCTCGGTCCTTTCCAGCCTGGACAAAAGCATGGGTCTCCAGAACTCCTTGAGTCTGACGGATCCCAGTAAGAATAGTAAATCCATCTCCCAGGATTTAGCATCTTACCTTCCTTCTGCTTTCTGTACACTGAGCACAAACAGACCAACGTGCATGTGCATGCATTTGAGATTAGCAAACCTAGCCTAGCCTCCAGGTAGTTCTGGTGATTTTTTTTATTTTTTTTTTTTTTTTTTTTTTTTTTTTTTGGAACAAGGAGAGCAAGCTCCTTAAGATTTTAAAAATATCTGACAGCTAGGTGGAAGTAATGCCAGAGGAGTCAGTAAGTGAGGGAGTGGTTGCTTGTGAGCTGCTGAGAACACAGCAGAATTAAAGCACAGCTCTCTGCCTTCCTGCTTTGTGAAAACAGTCCACTGCCTGCAATGCATTCTCTTTGTGCATGACATCTCGCAGCCTTTCACATGGAGCTGCACAGCCAAGTCTTCTGGACCTCACTGTCACACTTCTGGCTTTCTCTAGCCCCATCACTTGTTTCCTCAACTGCAACTTTCACATGTTTTTCGGGGAAGGCATCCCTCTCCCTGCCACTTTCTCTTCCCTCGCTTGCCTGTGCAGGCAGCTCATTGTCTCTTCCAAGCCCTCGAGAGCCACGACTGCATGTTTGAAAGACAACTTTTTTACCTTTGGTCAGCCCACAGGCACAAGCTTCATCGTTCTCTTGCTGCATCCTCAAGCCGGGACCTCCTGCTTTTCCCAGGCTGTCTGCCATCCCACGAGACATCATTTAAAGTCACGTAGTTGTATTCAGATCTGTACTCATGGAAATTCTGTTTTTCCATATGTACCTACAAACTTGAAAAGAGCTATACTGCAGAGATACTGAGACCCCCCCAGCCTATTCAATACCATCTACTTACCCATACTGACTGGGCCCATCTCTTGCTTCCTACCATATACACCAACTCTAAAATCCTCAGGGAGGACAAAAACATTGTGCTCTGAGGTATGAGTAACATTTATTCATAGCCTTGGTGGCAGAACAGGTTGTTTTAATGCTACAGAGAAATATGTTTACCTTTGGCAAATATTTTTTTCCTTATGTTCCTCATAAATATTTGGGTGGCAGTTCAGATCCCTGCTCTTGAGGCTTTCCTGCAGCTCATAATCGTGGCTGACATGTGACAGCAATGTTGCAAAAGCTCATGTCAGCTGCAGAAGTTCAACAGGTCACAGGGACTTGCTAAGTCAACACTGCCAGGAGGCTCATGAGTGATATGGTTGAGCAAAGCAAGTGCTGCACTGCATTTTGTGGTTGCCAGTAGGTGCAGGAGGGTTTGTGTTTATCTACTGAGAGTTGCAAGTCCCAATCAGGATTTCAGGGATTAGAGTCGGAGTCTGCATCTTTCAACAGAAAATTGTATGTTCTTGGTACTTAGCTAAAAAAGTTATTTTTATGGGTAGGACTGATGTGTAAGTTCATCATCCAGGTTGTGCTGGACAACCCAGATAATGAATTTATATCTCAAGTTTATGAAAAAAACCCAAACCTTTTTCTTGTTAATATATTTTTCTTATGTGGAGCCAAAATTCATCCTCAGCTCAAGCTTTGAATGTGTCCTCTGTTGATAGCAGGACAAGAGAATCAGAATATAAGCAATTTTATAAATAATACTAATATATTATGCATGCCTTTCTTTCAGAACAGCAGAACTCTTACAGAAAAGGTTCACCCTAAATATTGTAAAGGACCAAACCAAACAATCCCTTACAAAATACAACAAATACAACCCCCAAAACAAAAACCACAAACCAAGCAAAAAGCCACAAACTAAATAACTAAATAAAAGAAGCACTACAGCAGCTCAGCATATAGCATATAATCAACACTGAACAAAGTGAAACCTGATCTCAGCAGGATTTCTTTGTTATTAAAGATTAAGACCTTAATTACCTATTAATAAGACCTTATTAGTTATTAAGCAATTTAACCTTATGTAAACCTGTTACATGAAAAATATGGGTGAACCAAGGAGGGTCAGTTACAGTGTGGTTTCCCTTTGAATCATTAACAGCATAGATCTACCTGGACTTTGATATCCCTAAGAACTTTATCAGTTCTAGAACACACACCACAGCTAAATCCTACTCATGCTCCTTGTTACAAGTGGGTCAGAGGAAAGGAGTGCTGCAACTGGAGCTTCTCTTTCACGCCTGTTAATAAAGTAGCCAATACTTGAGAGATTAAAGTAGCATTAAAATGGAGAGAAGATAGACAGGAGTAAAAATAATCACCCCTCTTCCCCAAATAATTTAAAGTTCATGAAACAATACTTCCAATATTTTCTGTGAGGTTTCTAATTCTCCCTGCAGTGATGATGGGGGAATAAAATTATTGTCTGACCTGAAATTAAAAATGCTCAGCATGATTCAAGATGAGTAAACTGCATGGTTAAAATATCCTCAGGCTGCAAGTATTACAGGTCCTGTTACAGTGATAATTAGAACAATGAGTAAAGAGAAACCACCAGATTGAAGAGCTGTTTTTTTTCTGAGCATTTAGCTCTTATGTAAAATCCTTATTGTAACTGTTTGGTTATAGATAGGAAAGTGAGGTGCATCTATTTTACATGAGATGCACAAAGACTGTCACAGCAAGGTTGCTCAGCACTTATTTAACACCTGGATTATTTTACATTTGTTGATCTTGACAAAAACCAGACTCATCTGAGGACCATAAAAGATTTTAATCTCAGATAATGTATTTTTACTGTTATTGATGGTACATCACACACCTGCTCTATAACCTTTGAAACTACTTCAGTTCCATTACTGCAGTTATATTTTTCCCCTGTTCTACTTCCTCTGTTCTTAAACTTGAGGGGCTCTTGATGCAGGGTATCAAAAAAAAAAGCTTTCTGATAAATGTTGCAAGCACCTAGACAGCTTTATAGCACAGGCTTTTTATGAGTTATGATGTTTAAAGTTACTAGTGTTTCCAATTCACAATAAAAGTACTTTTCCCCTTTTAGTTATTTTTATTTTATTTTAAAGGGGATCAGCCATAGCAAGAATCATTGGCAAAAATGTCCAGAAGTCAAATAGATTTGATCCCACTGTCAAGATGTGGGTATTTGAAGAGCTCATTAATGGAAGAAAACTCTCAGAAATCATCAACCAGGAACATGAAAATGTTAAATATCTACCTGGGTATAAGATACCCCACAATGTGGTAAGTTGGAAAAAAAAATTAAATCACTGAACTTATATATTTTTCAATAAGGGAGGCAATGTCTGAAAAAAAAATTAGGAAGCAATTCACTGTTTTGTTCTGGTTTGCCACCTAACTCACTCCATTATAACTCCCTGGATTATAATTAATTTCTGTTATTTCTGCTTGTCTTGTATGTCACATGCAACTTCAAACACCAACTGTGTCTGTGCTGGTATCACACCATCCTCCTCCCTGGCAGAGAGCAGCACAACTCTAGAAATGGCAGACATCTGTCTACACAGAGCTATTTCAAACCCACAGCATCTTCTGGAAAAACAGGCAAAGCTACTGTTCTCCTTTCTTCAAAAAAAAAAATCAAAATCAGAGCTGTGGCTTACAAGGAGGTGAATAATGAGCTATCAGCTCATGGGTGATTTTAGGACAGCTGTAGTTAATAAAGCTCTAAATTCCATCAAAAATATAAGTTATTTATTTTCATGGACATTTAAAATACCAAGTTACACGTCTCTACTTAAATAAAACACCTTAAATAATTTACTGCTACTGAAACAAGTGAGGTGAGGGGGTTTGGCTGTTCAAGATTTTGCCAAACGTCGCTGCTTTGTGAGTAGTGCCACATTTTTGGAACAGTTGCAGTTGTAAAGGGAAATTAAAATGCTGCATGTGGTGGGTCTCCTTGCTTGGGGAGTGGTTATATTTAGTATTCCATTTTGTGCTGTGATTGCATATTTGCACTCCTAGTGTTTGAACTTGGCACACAGTTCTCCTGGGTTACAACTGGCTTGTCACTGTTATTTTTACAACCCTCTAGCAGATCTCATCACCATCCCTTGAGGCCAGCCTCACCCTGTTTAGAGCAAAGCCTGAGGCTTCACCAGCAAAAATCAGCTGGTTGTGGTAGAGGGACCCTCAGACCATCTCCGACTGAGGGGGAAAAAAAAAAAAGAAAACCAAACAAGCTGAGCTTTTCCTTGCATTGCTCCTGCAGCATTTTGGAGAGACAGGAGCACAGCCTGTGCAGTGCTGCCAGCCTCTGCCCTGCTCCCACTTCACTGTTTTCCCAGAGAAGCAGCCTGGCTGGCAGCAGCTCTGGTTTTCTTGCTGGGAGTCCCACTTGCTTAAGGTTGCACGCTCCAAAGCTGCATCTAAGAGTGATGTTTGCTGCTACTGTAAAGTGCTTCTAGCAGGCTCAAATTCACCTGCTGTTGCCTCTGTAGCCTGGCTTGAATTGTTCTGAGTAATGCCATCATTTGGAGGAAGATACAGCTAGGTAGTTTTTAAGCATGTTGTAGAGGTTTTTGTAATTCTTGGGAAAATTATTGTATATTTAAAACAAAGGCACACAGCCAAAGATTATGATAATCCCTGTCTTTTGATACAGTTTATCCCTCAGTAACTCAGCTGGTGACCAATGGAAACTAAAGACTTCCAGAAGAGCCTCTGTCCCACCACTACATTTTTCTCCTGTTCTCCCCAGTGCTACCACTCATTCCAGAAGAATCATATGGGGTTGGTCAGCCATCTTCAGGAACCAGATCAAGAAGCTGAACTAGCAAAGGGGCTTCCCAGCCCACCACAAATTTATGAAGTATATAATCTTTTCCAGCTTATCCACACAGGGTTAAATTCTAAAAAAAAAAAAAAAAAAAAAAAAAAAAAAAAAAAAAAATTATACAAAATCCGACCCCAGAACAGTTCAGCTGCTTTGGATATTTCAGAAGAGATCTGTAGCTGCTTGTGTGGAGAGCTGGCACCTATGCCACAGGGCCAGTTAAAATTAAGGACATTTGCAATGCATCTGCCATGGCTTTGGCATGGTGGTGTCTTGCAAGGACTGAGGATTCCTACCTGGGGCTCATTTTGTTTGTCACCCTTGTCCCAGGTGGCTGTACCAGACGTGGCTGAAGCAGCAAATGGGGCAGATATTTTAGTGTTTGTTCTGCCACATCAATTTATTGGACGAATCTGTGGGCAGATTGCAGGACAGATAAAACCTGGGACATTTGGGATTTCCCTGATCAAGGTAAGTTGTTGTCTCCACAGTACCCAGTCAATACAGAGTAAATAAACAGCTCCAACTTAAGGGCAGGAGCTGCAGCCCTCAGCTGTATGCTCTGCATAAAAATGAACATTTCTTTCCGCAAGAGTTAAATCTTTCCCAGCTCTGCCAACCCTTCCTCTGCTCTCGTGGCTGTGGAGAGGGAAGGATGGGGCAGCCTATCCAGGCTAAGAGTATCTGGTTTTGCCAGTCATGTTTAGCCTGGATCAGCTCCCACTTGGACCAGCATGGAGGTGAAAATGGGCAGAGGAAGGGATGCATAAAGCTGGCACTGCTGGCAGAAAAAATACTCTGAGACTACAGCCTCAGTTAACTCCTAACTGAGAACTCTGAGTCAAAGTGCCTCTTCCAAGTACATGCTAAAGCTGTTCTTGGCAGCATTAAAATGGCATAATAACACAAATGATTTTGCAAAACTGAAGCAATTTCAATCTGGCATGAATGGAGGAATCTCTTTTTAAGGTTAGAGAGGTACCAGATTATCATAATCTTTAAAGGAAATAATATTTTAAGAGAATGTCAAACTAAAAGCCAGAGGCAAAGCATAGGAATGTAGTCTTACCACTTCTTTGTTTGATTGCATTACAGGAAATATCCCACTTAAAATTGTAATGAAAGAAATGTAATTCAAGTTTTTGGACTTCAATACCAGCTCTTCTGCTTTATAGAAATTATCTCATAAGCAGCAGTAAGGAGAAGAGAGGAAGGTGGGAGAGGAAGGGAATTTCTGCAAATTTAGCTTAAAAAACCCAAGACAGTTCAGTATACTCCTTAACACCCAAAAAGCACTCTAATTAATACTTAGATCTTGCAAAAAAAGCCATTTCTTACAGACGTAGTCTTAAATGTCTTTTCCTGTACTACAGAAGTTTAACCAAAAGGAAAAATACAACATCAAAGAAAGCAAGCCTCAGGACAGCAGCACTCCATGTGAGGCCTCTTGCAGGATTACCTTGACTGTCACCCCTTCTCCCTGAGCTTGCCTTGAATTTGCAGTTACCAAAGTACAAATCCAGAGCATTTGTATTAATGGCTAACACTAGTGATTGTAAGACCTTTTTTTTTTTTCAATTAAAACCAGAGAGCTGCAGGCAATAGAATACCTTCTGCTTTATCAGTGCTCTGCTGCTGTCGTTTTCCTATTCTAATACCCTGGCTTTAACTATCTTCTTTTCAGGGGATCGATGAGGGTCCTCATGGCCTGAAGCTCATCTCTGACCTCATTCGAGAGCAGCTGAAAATAGAGATCAGTGTGCTGATGGGGGCCAACATAGCCAAAGAAGTGGCTGATGAGAAGTTCTGTGAAACCACCATTGGTAACTATTGCAAAGAGCCAATTAGAGCTGGGGTTTAAAGTCACCTGTGGCAGGAAAACCTCTGGAAGAAGCAGAGGGATGTGACTGGTCCCAGGTGGTCCCCAAGTGGAGCAGTGCCTGCTGAGCTCCTTTAGGGAGCCAGGATTATTTCCAAATAATTTGGTGCTGAATCAGATTCAAACTGACAGTGGGTTTCAGTGCTGAGAGTTAATTTAATCCATTGAAAATATCACAGCTTAATCCTGTTTCTGTAGGAGTTGGCAAGAGCCACCTTCTTTGTCTGTAGGGCTCAACACTGAGTGTATCAGTGTATCAGCAGCTGAAACAGAATACAGTCTAGATAAAGAAGTGTAATCAGAAGCTTCTATGTGCTCACACTCCCAGAGGTGTATTTCTTCATCTTAAAATTTCTTTGTTTGGAAAAGAAAACCCAGTAACATTCTGTTCCTCTCTGCCATTTGGATTCTTCCCAAGACACAGCCTCAGATCCTCCCAGGACGGGGTCTGACCTGATTTGGGAAGTTCATCCAGTAGTTTTTAAAACTCAGAGATTTTTAAAGTCCATCAAAATTAAAGTTACACCCTTCCATAGCTAGGAAAGGCAAAAGAAAAATAAATTGTGTTGCAATAATGTTTATTTGCCTTGCAAATATTACAGTAATGGTGCAACTGTACCAGCTGGGCATTTGTTACTGAAAGAGCAGCTAGGCACAGATAGAACTAGACATGATTATGAGGGTTGATCTATATTAATTCTCCTGGGGGGAATTTAACTTCTCCTGGCCTGGTTTGAAGCCATGATGTGATGATGACTGTGCAAAGAGCTTTGCCCCTTATTTTTGTCCCCATGGAAAGCCATGCAGTCCAGAAACAGCCGCCTCAAAGAGAACTGGTACTGTGAAGAACAAGAAACAAACCTAAAGTTTCTCATGAGATGGCGAGAAACCTCCCAGCTACCAGAGTGTGGTGCCCCAGGCTAGTAAAACTCACAGCTGAGCTCACCCTGAAGGCAACCAAGCTACCTGTACAAAACTCAAGTGCAACTCTATTCAAAGGTCTTTGCCCAGCCAGCCATGGGCTCTCTGGGTCAAGGCAAACCTCAGTTCCTTTAGCACTAAGGGCTCTCCTTGGCTGAGCACTGTAACAACATGATACATGACCTCTGTAGAGTTGGTAGGAAAAAGGTTTTAGTAGTGCCAACCTTCAATTTCATCATCTGTACATCCCCCTGTAACTGGGACTATTACCCCTGTAACTGTGCAATAGAAATTTGTGCCCCATGATAGTACGTAGCAGTGACACAGGTTTACATTTTCAAAGCAGAAATTATACCATTGTCCTGCAGGAAACAGTTTGTAAATAATGTCTTTTGTAAGGTCTGTGGTTGTACAAGCTTTTTCAGGCAGAAAGATTCATTAAGGGGTATCTATTTACTTTTAAGCTCTTTAAAGTGTCATTAAGCAATGTTGATCAATGCCCTGGAGTTGCCTACACTTAACACTGGCATCCAGCAGCAGAAACTGCTATTGCACAAATCTCTGTTTTAGCAACACCTTGGGACTGGGATCACAAAAGCTGAAGTAGTCCCTAGAACCTTATTTCAGGTGAATTGTGTGCACTCTGAAACATTGTAAAAGCCTCTTTCATCCTTCTTTCCCACAGGATGCAAAAATGAAACTCAAGGGGAAATCTTTAAAGAACTAATGCAGACTCCCAATTTCAGGATTACCGTGGTGCTTGACTCTGATACAGTGGAGCTTTGTGGAGCCTTAAAAGTGAGTGTTTTCAAGCCAATATGTTTTATTACGGCCAAATTCTAACCTCACCTGAGTCTTCTGTAAGCCACGGGGTCTAATTTGAGTCCTGTCATCATATGAGTAAATGAGAGCAGACAAAGATGCATCATTCATAAGCCAGTTTTCCAACCTGGAAAATAAACCTGGGAAATAAATTCCTCCAAAAAGGGGAAATTTATTTAAAATGCAGCTGCAATCAAAGCATTTAAAATACTTTATTTTACCAGAGGCACATCTGTTTTTGAGAGCAGAGTTTAGTCCACTGTGTTTTCTTTTCTATATGTAGTGAACACACAGAGCAAAGACTCTCGCTACATAGAGTAGCTCCACTAAAAATTATGTCCATGGTTTAAATACTAACCTGTTAGAAAATTCACATCAGAAGCAATGCTCTGTGTTGGTAGCACGTCTGTGTGGCATTCAGCAATGTCCACATGGAGATCTCAGGTGGGATCAGAAATTACACCAGAGTCACCAAATTTCCAATAAGGAGACAATAGTGTGATTCAGAATTTGCTTTTATATTAATTGAAAGTGACTTCAGCGTGTCATCCTTCTTACTTCTTTACACATTTAGTCGTTTATACTTCAATAATTCACCTTTCCATGGAGGAGGCGGATGACTGATGAGGAAAGAATTGGTCCTGTTTAACTTCACATACAAAAATAAAAATTTTTGACGTACAAAACCAAACACTACAGATTTAGCTTTTGGCCACAGAGCAGAACTGGGGACAGGAACAGATGGGAGAGAGTTTTTTACCGTTTTATGATAAATCACTGCACTTCTTGAAATCATCAGTTTGGTTTTGCCTCTGCTAAAAAAAACCTAAAAAATTAAACATGTGCACTGGGGTACATACGTGTCTGGAGCAAACATGGCAATGGTAGCACTAAGTGGCATATTACTCATATACACTGAACTACATTTATTTAGGGACTTATTTAGGAACTGGGAATCGGAAGGTGGGAAGGGAAGCATGCCGAGCAATGGTGAGGACTTATGAAGATGTTTAGGATCCTGAGAGATTTGTTTAGAGCTGTAGACAGGGGCAGTTCTACTGATATTTGTAGGTAAGCCCAAAATTTGATCTACTGCAGCATCTTCATAGAATCCATGCCTGCTCACATCAGAGACCCACAAAGAAAACCTAGAAAGGTATGACACTGTGTGGGATATTTTAAATAGTTAAACAGAAAGGTCAGCAAGATCCAACTTGGAACTAGCGGGAAAACAAAGCACTAATTGCATACATGCTATGTGATTGCAATATTAGTGCATAAAACACTGCTTTGGTTTTTGTCCATAGAAGTAACAGTAGATACTTAATAAAAATCTTCTAAAAGCCCAGTGACTTTTGCTCAACATCATCTGTCTCTTCATAAGATAAACTCATGGCCATTGGAAATTGACCCTTGTTCTGATGAAGACAGATTTTGTGGGGTTTCCTTGGAGCTCGGTGCATGCTGATAAGCTGCATACCTTGGCTGACTGTTTCCTTCCCTCCCCTGTATTTTGCACTGGCCCATTTTTAGAACATCGTGGCGGTGGGCGCGGGGTTCTGCGATGGACTGAGTTTCGGCGACAACACCAAGGCAGCAGTCATACGCCTGGGCCTCATGGAGATGGTGGCCTTTGCCAAGATGTTCTGCAAGGGACCAGTGTCAATAGCCACCTTTTTGGAAAGCTGTGGGGTCGCTGATCTCATCACCACCTGCTACGGCGGACGCAACAGAAAAGTAGCAGAAGCCTTTGCTCGCACAGGAAAAGTAAGAAGGATTTTGAAATACTTTACGCTAACACATGAAGTCCTTCTGTGTTTTACAAAGGCATCATTGATTGTTTACCTTCTTGATAACTGCTGGTATCGCAGCAGTATCCCCTCTGACCCAAGTAATCAGTCTTCTCTCTTCTAGTCCATTGAGGAGCTGGAAAATGAGATGCTGAATGGACAAAAGCTGCAAGGTCCTCAGACCTCAGCCGAAGTCTACAAAATTCTGAAACAAAAAGATATGCTCCATAAGTAAGTGCTTTGACATAAAATCCAACAAAAACAACAACAAATTACGAGTGATTAATAACCTCCTTAACTGTACTCGTGTTTAATTATCTTGTTCATTTCTGCAACAACAGCTTTCTACACCTTGGGACCCTGCTGGAGTCTGGTTTGATTCCTCATTGCCAGGGTCAGTTGAGAGTGAGTTCAGGGGACATTGTTAGTGCCTAATAGAGTAATGTGAGATTACATATTGGAACAGCAGGGAAAACAATCACAGAATATTCTGATTTGGAAGGGACCCACAGAGATCATCACCAAATCTAAAGTGAATGGCCCATAGACAGGAAACAAAATAAATTATAATGTAAAGAAGCCTCCCAGACACCCCCATCCCCCAAATAAGATTTAAGACTGTACACAGAATCGTCTTGCAGACATGATTCATGGGCCAAAGGGTTTCTTGTTCTCAGTATACCAGCATTACAGCTTGCAGCAGTCCTGTTCTCAGTGCAAACCTGAATTTGGTTATCTCAGTACAAAATGCAGGATCATATTCCTAATCAAAGATTCTTACATGCACTGAACAGGTAATGTGTGCTGATGTCAATGCTTTAGTGCCACATAGGTAAAAAGGTAAAGGTAAAAAGTACCTCTGATTGCTTGGGATGATGTAAGATTATAAATAATTTGAAACCTTTGCCTCAACTTACACAACAGAAAAGCTAGATTTCCCTCCATTCCATTTCCCCTCATACATCAGCAGTACTGAGAAGTCAAACACTGCTAAATGAATTCTTAAAAACTTATTAGAATTGGAACAGATACAGAAGATTCAAGTGGCATTATCTTTCAAAAATGAGAGAGAAAAGAAAAGCTTTAAATCACAACTTGATCTAATAATTATCCTATAATTGCCCTTTGTTACATGCTCAGCTCCAAGTCATTCAGTGGACTCATTTTTTACCACGTAACTACTAAAACAGCTTGTAAAAGGAAAAGAATCCTTTAAGCCAAGAAAAGAAAATCATTAGACATTTTCATTCTTTTTAGTCCTTTGGATATCAGTAATGACTGAAAATAATATATCCCTTTTGCACACAGCAGGAAAAGAGGATATGCAATTCAAAACGGTTTTAAATAAAAAATACTGGATAGGTATTTTGCTTCCAAAACAGCTTTTCTCTGCTGTCACTCCCATGATTTGCTCCTCCTCTTCTTCACCCAGTAGTCTACCAGTAAAGGCAGCCCCAAGCTAAAATTAAATTGTAAAGAGAGACAAAATTTTTCCACTTTCAACAGAACAAAAAAATTTCTTCCATTAAAATAGAATAGAAATGTTCAAATAAATTTTTAAAAGTACTTTAATTCCTATATGCTTCTTTTAGGTTTCCATTATTTACAACTATCTACAAGATCTGCTATGAGGGTCGATCAATCCAAGATTTCATCACGTGCCTGCAGAACCACCCAGAGCACAAGTAGAGATCCCTTCTCCTCACCTGGCTGAATTCTCACCTTCCTGGGACTTCTGTCCACTCCACAGCAATTGAAGTAGAGAAACAGGTTGTGTGACATTTGCTGTAAAAGCAGCAAAGAATGTATTTAATTCCCCTTGTCCTGGGGGTAAAAAAAAAATTGCCTTTAATTTCAACATTATATCTAAGGAATAGGAAACAAATGTAAAACTTAAAATTATTTCATTTGAGTTAGTAATGTGGGTATTTCCCTGTAATTATTTTCTTGTTAACTGAAAACAGTTCCCCTTGTAATTTCTACAACAGAGCTAAATAGCTCACATAAAACTCAACGTTTTCCCTACAGTTACTTCTAGAATGGCACAACACGTAGAAAAATCAAAGAACTCATTCAAACAGATAAATCATAGTTTAAAAAAAATCCAGGAACAGTTAGATGCAATCACATGGACAAATGCTGGATTTCCACAATTCCCCTCAAAAATAAGTAACATTTTCTATTCTGGGACATTTAGGCCTTCCTTGATTTAGTTTCCCAATAGAAGCTTCTTTGGTAAAAAAGGTACTATTACTGTGCTCAGACACACATGAATGTTCATCAGATGTACAAATAAAACAGTTTAAGGGGTGGGGGAAAGAAGAAGGGGTTTGGGATGTATTGTTTGTTTCAAATCTGGAACACTAGGAATCTTCAGGAGTAATCTGACCTTGATTAAATTTACTGTATTCCCGTAAAACACAGAAAAAACATCTGGAATAACCAAAGACAATTTTGTTAGCATCAGATTTTCTCAGCAAGTCCTCATCATTAATTTGAACGAGCTGAGAGCTGAAGTGGAGGTTGACACAGGGACATGTACCCAGGGCTCAGCTTGCAGCTTGTGCACTTGCTGATATTTTGAGGGGACAACCAGTAACAGTGACAAACTCTCTGTGATACTTGACTTTTTATACCTGTATGGAAGTGACCGCTATAGACGCACAGAACTCCTGTGAACTGGCATTTCACACCAGGCTGCATTTCAGGAAACTCCACTGCTCTGACCAGTGCAGCTCCCCACGCCTTTCCAGACTGCAGAGCTGTGTCCTGATCCTGCTCAAGCAGCACATCTTACACTCCAGGAGAGAGATCTCCCATCTGCTTCTGAATTTTAAACACAAACTGGGTTCACAGACCAGGGGTTTTTATTGTGCTACCAGTGGCGTGAATTTTAGAAACATTGAAGTTTTTAAACCTTATAGTTGTACTTGGGTGACTTTACATACCTGATGTTTTTCAGAGTTAAAAACATCTACAAAATTAACAGTGGCACATTTCATAAGCTTTAATCCCCTTTTGAAATACTCCTCTTTTGAGAGAAGGCAAAAAAAGAAAGAAGAGTAACCTATTTTTGCTGTGCTTTATCAGATTTTCTGAAATAGCAGAGGAAGGCAAGTTTTTTTAAATCTGTGTACTCGCTGTCATATTGCTCAGAGGAAAAAATGAGCTAATTATGAAATAATTTTGACTAATTTTAGAGAAATTATATGTCTTTCCCATTTACCAGAGTAATATATATATAAAATAATGTATTGTAATTACAAATATATTGTAAAAATCTCAGTCTCACAGCTAGCAAAGCTAGCTCAGGTACCAAAACCAGTGGCTGCAGCACCCCTGATCCTCCTGAAGATCAGCAAGGGTAGCTCAGCTCCTCCTGCTCAGAGTCCAGTCACAGCTAACAGCTTGGGGCTCTGCAGAGCAACACCAACATTCCTGCCCCTGAAATGGGAATCATGTGACCAAATCCTTCACACAAAGCAGGGAATTTATGATCTTCTATTTGAAGTGGAAAAATACTTACATACTGCACAGTTTTGAAGTATCAAATAGATGAGGATGGGATAGAGAATTCAGGAACCTCCTTCCTTCACCATCAGGCTGAATTTCTGATAAATCATGTATGAGCTAATAATAACATAGAATATTTTACATTCAAAGTGTATCAAATAACAGTTTAATAAAGTGATCAATATGCAGACTTGATGTAATTTCATTTTTCAACATTCTCACAAAATAAATGACTGTTGTAATAGTGGTCCTTTATTGCTCTTACTCTTGCAGTTAATCATCATCGACTCTCAAAAAAAAGGACAAGAAGAATTAATATTCTACAGATATTTTATTGAAGAACAGTTTTTTCTTCTGCTGCATGACATACCTTTTTTAAACAGTAAAATAAGGATTTTTTGACTGCATAAATAACACAAATTAGCCCTTATATCTCAGTCCAGCCAAAATCTGTGTAAAATAGTTAGTTCTATATTTACATTCTGTACCAAAATAGGAAACACATGTTCAAGGTCAGCCAGTTCTCTCAAAACAGTTGTTTTATCTCCAAGGTAAGCTTCACATTAAAAAGGCAACATTTGCACTTTGGAAGCCTGGTAGCGTAAGATCACATCATTCAGTGCACAAACAGCCCCAAATCCTGCAGAGCAGTACATACATGCAAGCAGGCACCCACACATCCAGACAAGCTAAAAACAGGGGTTCAGTCTTGCAGGGAAAAACAGCTTGAGCTGCTCAGCTGGCTGAAAGTCAGTCCTTGGAAATCTGGGGAAGGAAGGATGTACACCTCCCTGTCTACTGAATATCATCAAGCAGAAAGATTTGCAGACAGGAAGATTTAAGAACTGGCCTCATAAGGGATTGTGGTGTCTGCTCTCAGACATCAGTCTCCCCAGTTTATTAGAGCTCAGCAAAAAGGACGAGCTGCGTTGGACTGACAGTCAATTAGTGGGGGATATAATTCTCTTTCAGTAATTAACCTACATCAAGGGCCGTGACTGTATCCCAAGACCTCTACTCATTTCAGAAGGAATGAATTGCTGCTTTTCCATGTGATTTTACTTGCTGCATTCTCCAAAAACTATCCTTCCTCCTTATAATTGCAACACTAGAAAAAATATGTTCCTAAAATATGACTTGCTTCAACTTCTAATTGAAATTATTTGAACTACTGGGACCAAAAAAAAGACTGCAAGATTAATTTACATCCCTAAGCAAACATGGAATATTTTTAAAAAAATATAAAGTTAAAACTGTGGACACTATACACTGAAAATATTTCTGTTACAAATGAGCAAACTCATGCATCTCAGCACAACTTCCAGGGCTCCTGCTGCCCAGTCTTCTCTGGTGGAAACACAAAGGCTTAAATGGGCTGTATTCCCAAATTTTCACACTTAAGAGATGCAATAGGAAGGCCTGGTCACATGTGGTCAGGACACCTAACACAGCAAACTTTGCATTTATTTAAAAGAATTCTGAATTTTATGACAGAAACTACAATTAAGGCTACATAACTGATCTGCTTAAGCTACAATTTCAGCTGTGTTCTATACTCAAAAATGGCTTATGCTTCCTACTGTAGTAATTTTGCTCTTAAAAACCTGAGACATGTTTTTACTTAATTCATGTTAAGATCTGGAAGTTCACAGCAGGCTAAAAGCTGAATGCAAAGACAAACAGAACTGAGGTAGTCAGCTTTACTCAAATATTCTATGACAGCTACCAGTCCATTGCCAGTTTAAGTTGACACATTTCCTGGCAGTTCCCACAAGGCTACAGCTGCTAGCAGCTGCTAACCCACTGGTGGGATAGAAGATGTTGCATTTTTCTGACTAAAGTACCTTCCACGCCCAACCCCCCAAAGTCACGTCCAGTTCTGCAGTTCACAGGCAGCTGAAGGGCTGCACGACAAAGAAATTACGACTGAAATCTCAGATTATTAAGGCAGTAGCAGTTTTACTTCACTGGATTCACTGATGCAGCTGCTTAGCAGGTACTGGTGAACCTGACCACAAGAGCTCCAACAGGCCAATGGATTTTTCCCATTCAATACAAAGCACTACATCCCCTTTCTTTACTTAATGCATACAATTCAGAAGTAGGTAAGCATCACCTTCCCAACCCATCTTTCAGTTAATTCTCAGGAAGAGAGATTAAAAGAAGAAAAGCCCTCAAGATAAACAACTGTGTAGAAGATAAAAATATTCAATTAAATATGACAAATCTCACACTTAGACAGACAGGAGACCAACATATCAAATACTGAGCACAATAAATTAACACCAGTTAAAAAGTTTAACAGTTATAAAGTTAACCAGAAAGTTCAGACAGTGCAAACATTTCACAGTAAGAAAAAATAACCAGTAATTTCTTTTCAAGTATCAAAAGCATTGTTGTTGAGTGATACCATTTCAACTGTATTATTGCACAACAGACAAAAAAATACAAATATCAACCTCTGGGACCTAAGATGTATTCTCAAACCTTTATGTTTTCCAGCTATCAGTTTACATTGACTGTTTTGTGGATATATTAAAATCATTAATGTTCACTTACCAATCTGAGTGTTTAATAATTCAGTTTGTACAATTTTAAAGCATTTGAGTCCTGACTTGTATTGCTTCTCTGAGACACTGATTTAAGGCTAGCCTAGGCCTTGTGTAATTCACAGCAAGTTTAACCTGCAGTTAAGAAGGAGAACTGGCCCAGTGCAAGGTGCTCTCAACTGTGATGTCTTTAGACAGTTTAATGTAGCACCTTACTTGCCTCAGCAGTGTCATAAGTTTCCTTAAATAATAAAAAAAGCCAAAAAACAAAATCAAGTCCAGTAGGCACAAAGAATTTCTTACAATCATGATGGAAGTCCTATTATTGCAGTATAATTGTAGCTAAGTTTTACTTCATCTCCCTACCTTCCATTTACGAAAGGGATCCAGTCACTGACAATTATAATACCACAGAACATTTAAGAAGCAGAGCAACATCATCTTTCTCCCTATATCTGCATTTTTTAGTGCAATGGGCATGTCTGCTCCCTTAAATTTAACACTTTTTCAGGAGTGAAAACTGTCCTAAAAGGACAGACAGTGGATTGAACCACAAAGAGTTTCTTTACCTCTGAACAGGATTATTTGTTACACATTATAGTTAGAATAAATAGAAACATCCTTACAAGGGTCCTATACAGCAGCTGTCCTTACCTTGACAGATTTTACTCATTTCCTCCCTCTTGTATGTTTTGTCATCAAGTGATTAATTGTGTAGCAAGGTGTGCCCTCATGTGGCTCAAACCATCTGATTCTCAGCTTACTACAAATACTCAAATAATACATAGTATTTACATGTCCAAAAAGAGTAGAGGGAAGAAAAAAAAAGAAAACAGATTAGGCTTCCCTTACACATTCAATATAGTTTTTGGTCTAGAGACATCAGCATGATCCTGTAAGATGATAGCTGCCATTTCTACTGGTTTGCTCTTCAACAAGAAGTGAGAACATCTGCAGTAACATTCATACTAGTTTTAAAACAATAATGCCATTATTTGAGAAACAAGCCAACAAAATAAAAAATCATCAAAATCCTATCCCAAATTTACAGTCTGAGTATCAGTACTGAAATGCATTTGCCTAGCAAACTCTAGAGGATATTCAAATGTGATGCATTAAATTTCACAGTAGAACTGGCACACGCTAAATGAAAATGGGATTTCTAGACAGTTGTACTGGTTACCAGTCTGAAATTCCATTTTGTGCATCTAGGAAGATGTAATTAACCCCAAGAATTAGCTGCTTTACCTAGTATGAATTTTGAGGGGGCTCAAAGCTGCAGAATACAGTTGTGGAGGTGTCTGCCAACCACTGGTTTATCCAATTACATTCTTTCCTCCCCCATAAATAGTAAGAATTAACAAAACAAATTACCAGCCTCTTTAGGCCTTGGTTATCAGCAGTGATGACAACTGATTTTTACATGGCTTTTGACTAAACCACTGAGGTATATTTCCAGTTTGAGTATGCTTTGCTACCAATCACACAACAGACATAACAAAAAAAAAAAAAAAAAACAACAGCCCTCAGTTCTATTACAGAAGAGTTCTCATTTCAAATCTTGACTGAGCTGCCAGGTAGTTTAACACAGTTGGCAAAGTGGATCTTGTTACTACATCAAAAAAAACCATAGGCTGCAATTCAGGAAAATACTGGCACTTATTGAGATGACAAGGTAAATTTTCCTCCCCTCAAAACTCTGCCTGTTTTCATTAGCACCTCCCTGACTACTGTGTGCAGCAATACTTGCCAGGGGAGATGAGGTTCAGCAGGAGAGAGCTGCCTGCTGAGACAGAACCCCTGTGCTCCACAGTAAAGAGTGCAGCAGGATGGGTATTATCTCAGAACTTCTTGCCTCAAGCTCAAGTCTATGCACAGAGAAACAATCCTGTTAGCAGAGGAACTAAGTTGGCCACCAGCAGCCAAAGGGTTACAACCAGGCTGGATGAGCAGGAGCATAAGTCTAAAATTAAAAAAAAAAATTAAAAAAATTATAAATTTCACATTTAAAGACAAGATAAAATAACAAAGAGAACACTAAAAACCACTAAAGAGTTAAAACAAACTTCTTGACAAAGCATTAACTGGTATTTAGTGAAATCAGCTTTTTGCCTTCCTCAAAAAGAAAACTGACTCTGATCTTTCTGCATTACAACATGAACATTATCAATAGGAAGTTATACAAGAGAGAACTTTCCACCAAGGTGATAATTTTTAAGATTATAATAACAATATGGCCTTCAAAACACAGGTCAGATTTCCTGATAAATTCCCAGGCTAAAGCTAGATTTCTGAGATGATGATTACCAGGACACACAAAACGAAGGCGTTATGTTTCAGACACATTTCTCCTGTGTTAGTCACTATTCTGCACGACTGCACAGCAAAACACAGGGCACCTTTGCTATTTTCCTTTATCTCCTACACCTGGGATCTTAAAATAGCCATAGCCTCCCTTTCCTCTTCCTGACAGTCAGAGCTGACACAAAGCTTTGACGTTTTCAGATATTCAATACTGAAGTTTCACTTCAGCAAAAAAGGCAACCTACCAATGGGTGCAGCTCTTGTTAAGTTAGAAGCTGGAGGATCCCTCTCTGGGGGACAGGAGTCACAGAAATCTGAACAGGCTGGGCAAATCAGATTGCCAACGTGTATCCAGCCATTCATCTGAATGCTCACAGTCAACACCTGGCCCGAGCGGCTGCACAAGTACGCAGTGTCTTTGACCCACACATGCAGCCCTTGTGGAGAACAAGAAACCTTAAAATAAAAGAGTAAGAGTCAAGTCTCTATTGTGACTGGTTACAGCATATGTTGCAGTTGAGACAGCCATGATACACACAGTATCATCATCCAATTTCAGAAAGCTTCAACCCATACAGAGTAACACCAGACCACTTCAGAAGGCTGCAGTCAACTGCCCTTCTTGTTCTTTAGCCCAACCTTTTATACCCCTCATGTTCATGCATTGCACCTGGGTGCCCTCTGTTCCCTTTGGTGGTTGGTCAGTGCACCTGGGCACTCCATGGCTCATTGCTGTCAGTGCTGCTCACTGCTTCTCACAACTCTGCCCATTGGGGATGAGGCTGGACCACAGCCCCACTCCCAATTACCACAAACTGTGCACCTACAGTGATTTATCAGAAGCACAGATTAACTGCAAGCATTTTAATGCAATCTGAGCAACTACAAGACTCAGGAATGCTTCAATGCACTGACTATACTCTTTTTGTGCAATTATGCAGATCATCAGCTGAGAATGAGTAAAACTTGGCTTCTGCTAATGACTGCTTTTGCAGAGTTGTGCAGTTACTGAATGTGACACCCTTAGTGAGATAGTCCCAAAGAAAATGAGAAGTGACATGTGCACAGTGCTTTCCACCTCTGAAAAATCAGAACGACTAATTAATATTAAGCTTTAACAACAGAAGATTTCATGGAAGTACTCCTTCTTACCTGAGGATAAAGTGTCATGGGGTAAGACAAATGATGTCCCTAGTGAGACTGGAAGCCATCCCAGCAGTCACACACTTAACTATCTAAATTACAGGCTTACTGTTGGAAGATTGTTTTCCAAGTACGTTACACGATCTATAGATTACAATGTCCAGTGTGCAGGTGCAAAGTTCTAACAGTCACAACCTACATTTTAAGCCCGACTTTTCCCTTTAGGGCTATTAAAAAAGAAAACCCACCAAAACCCCAACAATACTTACTTGATAACATCCACTACCCCAGTCAGGGTAACTGAGTTTCCTCCTGCACTGTTCCATAACAAAAGCAGATTTCTGAATAAGACATACAGAGTTTGGTCCATATTTCTCTGCACCATAGTTTTTGGTAGGATCTAAGGTAGAAGGAATATACTGAATTACAAGTTAACCAGAGGAACAGAAAGCCCACATCAATATAAAAGGCTATCTAACCAATGTCTCCACATGCAATTCAAGGTTTACTTTTGGAATATTTCAAACACTGAACTATTATCAATTTGGAAATTATACCATCTTGAAAATAACATGGGAAGAAACACAAGATTTAAGAAACAAAAATATCAACTAACCACAAAAAAAAACCCAGAATGAGCAAGCACTTTCCATCAGAAAGTGGCTATGTTTGCCCTCAGGGAATGCCAGCTGTGATTGTTGGTTTGAGGGCAGAGGGTGTTCGTTTTTGAGACAACTGCAAAGACAGGTAATATCCTACAGCATTCTGGAGCTCTGCAATACTGAACATCCATGCACTACACTAGGAGACAAGCCCAGTTTCTGGTAACTCACAAAGACCCTGGCCTTGAACAAAAAACCTACAAAGGTGAAAAGTGCAATCATGTTTCAGAGACTCAATAAACAACCCTCTCCCCATCGCCATTCTTTGCCTTGTATTTGGGTCATTTGGGGTGTCTGTTCACTCCTTCTGCAATTCCTGCATTAGATACGTGTATACAATAGTTGTGCTATGCTTCTTACCACAGCACAGTGTTTACACAGCTGATGGTGTGAAACTTCATGAGTGAAAAAATTCACATGCAATTAGTTTGAATATGGAGCAAGTCCATTACAAATTAACAAATGCAATCTCTGCAATACCACCCTGAAGTCCTGAATACTGACCTGGCTGGTTTTCAATTATTCTACAGTCTGAACTGCGTTGAAATTCACCACTTAAATGCCAGCTGAATTCCTGACTAAAGGGACAATAGTCAGCAATTTCTACTGAGCCACCATAGTAAGGCAATTCTTCTGCTGGTACTCCATTAAGATTGTCAAAGTACTGCAAAACAAAATACAGTAGTGAAGCAGTTTGTGCAAAGGCAAGAGTACAGCCGGTTTTTAAATAGACCAAATCATTACAGCTGCAAGAACATCAGCTGTTACTACTCAGGAATACTATTAACAGCACCTTACAATACCCATGAACCAGATGAGCCAGAAGTATTTAAGAATACATAAATAATGCAGAGATTCATATCTGCATGTATCACACCCAGCTTCAGCCCCTGATTCCCCTCTTTGTAATAATTAATTATTTGGCATGTAAACAGAAGAGATTTCCTAGTGTGCAGTGACAAAGGGCAGAAGACTGGGGGACGAAATCCCTCAAACAAGACATTTTGGGGGATTTCTGTTACACAGCAACATTTCTATCTGGCATTTGGCTAGACAGCCAAGCAACATAATTTTCTTTTATTAAGATCACAAGGGGTTTTTATCAGTCTTCCAACTCCTTGTAATAAACTAGGTAGACATTTTTCACAGTATCTACTGTCATCTGATAGTTCAGAAGAAACAAAACTGAAACAAATACAATCATCAGGCTGCAAAGCTCGACAATAAAAACACTTAAGTTATTTGTAAAGTAGGATAGATTATACCTGATATTCCTGAGGTAACTGCTTTGGAAACTTCTGCAAGTTGCACACTGCTACTGCTCTTTGGTCCTGTCTGCAGGTTAAATGCAAAGGATTACTCCTCAAAGTGTCGCAGTATGGACTGATTAATTGCCTCCTCAAAAACAAAAAGCAAACAAACAAAACCAGAATAACAATCACATCAGATCAATTAAACTGCTTTACATAAGTAGCCTGTCAAGACTGTTTGCTCCCATTCTCCCCTAGACTCAGTCGATCACACAAAGAAGCACTGACTTCTCTGGAGGTCAGTTTTTTTGTCTGGTTTTGACCTTTCTGATTTAAAGAATATCAAGCCAGCAAACAAAGTTACAACGCATTCACCTATTTAGTTTTAATGACACTGCTTTGTAAACTTTAAAGAACAAAACATAAAAGCAAAACAGTGCCACTATGCATCTGTGTCCTAGAAATGTTTGAGGATTGTAAAGAACAAACAAGGTTGTAAGGAACAAACAAGGCAGGCTGTGTTTTGAAGACGCTATCTCCTTCAGTTGCTTTAAGTAAAGTCCAGTAATGCAAAATGACACAGGCAGCATTCACAATTAAAAGGGACAAAATAAGAAGGCAAACACTTCCAGAGTAAGTCCTACCTGTCCTCCCTAAAGTGCAGCCTTCTCATAGTGTAAATGCATTCTACACCCTGTTTGCCTCTGTATTTATTGTAATTGGGTGGGATGCAAGGTAGCATTCCTTTCTCATTTCTACTGACTTCCACCTCTTTTTACTGAGTTACATTTGAAGGACAAATGTAAACAAGCATCAGGATTTCCTCTTTATTTTAAATTTTTTTTTAAGACTGTATTCTTACTTTTGTCTCCTCTGGTCAATCCAGAATTTGCAGCTCTTCATTACAAAGTCACAGCCTTTATTGCGTCCCCAGTCTAATTTCTCTGCCATGCTGTAATTCGCTTTATACCATCTGTAAAGGTATTTTGACATGAGAATATAGTTACTTCAAAAATTACTGTTCTGATTAATAAAACAGCAGTTCAAAGAATTTCATATTATGGCTTAAGGTTTTCAAAGGGAAAAAGGGAAACTGCCTCCTTATGAAAAAGGGAAGCTGCATCCCCTTCTTCCTATAGGAAAACACATTATGATTTCACTATTTTTCAATGAAACCTTAGACAATTTCTATTTTCTATCTGCATGAAGAGCTAAAAAAAATAATCAATATGTATTGCATGCAATTGAAAGAAGACTTACAGTAAGACAAAAAGTAAATGCTACAAACAGCACTTTGGATTGCAGTGCCTGGCTTTTTAAGGCTAGATTAAAAATGGGTTTTGAAACACATGAAGAAAAAGTAACATACAAGGTATGACTCCTTATCTAATGTAAAGTTAATTATGCTGATAATCTACTCTGCTGCAGAGGGGTAAGTACAAGTGCATCAATTTGAAATAAAATCAAGTACAATGCAAACCAAACACAAATGAACCAAAACCCACCCTCCCATTCTTAATTCTTACCCTGTGTCTTCCATTAATGCTAAGGTGATCCTGGAAAAGACTCGGTTCTGAGTGTGGGATCCAGTCATTGCTTCATTCTGAAAGTTACCAGTTATGATTGATAAGCCACCCAAAATCATTATTGTAAGAAAATGCTTCTTAGGAAAAAGCATTTTATTTCTGTTCTCTTTTTACTATTGACAATCAAATCCCATACTCCTTCATAAAAAGACTGTCCTGAAGCATTTCCCTTCTTGTTTACATAAAACAATGACTAGACAATGTAACTCTGCCAAAAATACCACACAGGGCTAAGTTACAAATAAAAATTAGCTTAAATGTTAAGAGGGAAGTCAGTGTTTCCTTGGTCAGGCAGGGTTCTGGAGGAGCCACTGCAAAAGCTAAAGCCAGAGCACGTGAAAAAAGATGAAGTCAAGGTAATAAATAGAATGAAGTATTTAAGAGGCAGAGGGCAACAAAACTCAATTGACTCAAAGGAATACCCCCTTTGCCCCAAAATGGGAAGAAACCTTCCCAAAAGGATAAATGGCAAACAGGAGTAAGAGACATTTAGCTTTTCAGTAACACTTGATCTCATACTCTGACACTTAGCAAGAAGGCCAAAAGACAGATGTATCTAGAAATTGGACGTTTAAATATTTAAGTATCAAGTACTGTTTGTGATGCATTTCAATGAGATTTGATACTCCTGCATTTTCAAGGCTCCAGTAGGTACCACAATAAACCTAAAAATCAAGGCACAAGGAGCAGACATTTCCACGTTCCCTTCCATTCCTACTATCAGCACAAACCTCCAACAATCTCTTCTCCCAGTGATTGAGCTCAGTACCCATGCCACCTTGATTTTCAAGCTCCATTCCCTCTAGAATTGGACAATTAAAATGTTTTCGGGCTTCTTCCTAGAAAGAAAACATTTCAACACAACTCTCAAAATACTGAGATGGATATCCACATGCAGTCCTAGTGCTCTAGAATTACCTATTAAAAGTATTTCAGCATTTCTTTTTCTACACTTTTGTTTTCTACTCAGAGAGTGACTAAGCAAGCACCCCAACAGCAAGGCTTTCACACTATCTACTCATCTCCTTGAAATAAATGAGCAAAACCAGGGGCAATTAATCCATGTTTGCTCTATATACTGTCTTAGATTTAAAACAAAAAGATTACTTGTGGCCAAATACGATTAACACTATGACTTATTTCCAAATCCAATTTGTTAACACTTGAGCATATGTTCTGCTGGGGGCACAAAGAGAGAGTCTGAGGTGTAGGAAGCAAGAAAGATTTCCAAAAATTCTTGAGGAATTTCTATTTAAACATGATGAAATATTAATATTAAAGGAGCAGGTATCTTAAGTCTGTCGGAAAACATCTAAAGAGTAGGATTAAGGAATTTAATCCTTAAAAACAAAAGCAAAACATCAGTTTTGCTTAACCTTCCAGTCCCTTCATTTTCTCTTACTAAGTAAATGTATTTATTTCATACTGTCTGTCACCCATTCTCTACTTTACTTAAGCTACAGCCTCTCAATTACACAATGTTAATGGCACAGGCTTTGGGCCACATTTTCAGGGAAGGGTATTCAGTGTTAGACCATTACTTCTTCAAGGATAAGAAATACTTATGACTCAAGAATGTCCTGGCAACCTCGGCATACAAAGCTTGAAAGGTAATGCACACTTACGACTACCCGCGGTGTCACCAGAAGATGAACAGCATGGCGCAGCATTTTGCCACCACGTATGTCCCACAGCCTCACTGCTTTATGAACAACTTTATTGCTCCACTGATACAATCCTAGGCTGTAAGGAGAAGGTTTGGTTACAAATCCTTCCCACAAAAACGTGTTACTGTGCAAAGATCTATCCATAAGAAACAGAATCATGGATAATCTCTATACTCCCTCATGCTTTCTAAATTTAATAATTTTATTATGCAGCATTTCACCTTTTAAAGATGTGTTTATTGTACAAGGCAAAGTAAGATTAGTTATAAACTCAAGGCGCATTTTCTACAGTTACCAAAAATGTAAGAAATTAAATAAAACCCCTCAGTATTGCTATTGTAAAAAGAAGCTTTCTACCTTTCCATCTCCTAGAAGAAGATCTACAATACCAACTAAAAAAAGAAAAAAAGAATGCAAATTGCTCATTCTGCAGCAAATCGGAAAATTCACATAGCAATTTACACACATTGTCCATTCTGCAAAACTATAAATTTGTTAATGATCTGCACTGACATTAGACAGCATGGATAACTGTAAGGCGTAAGGCTTAACTTCCAGCCTTCTGATGAATGAAATCCTGTCTTAGTTTATAGTATATGTGGATAATCTAAGTGCTTAATGGCAATGTAACAATAAGGATTATAATAATTCTATATAATATAATTCTATATAAATAAAGAAAGACTAGAAAGTCACCACACACCACTGTTTGAACATTATAAAGGAAAGTCACTCTAATAATGGAATGAACTTGGATTTTTAGCAGGCAAGAATACATCCGAAAAAAGCAACATGAAAACATCTTTCAGTGGGAGTACCAAGAGGTCCAAAAAAGTACCTTTCATTAAAAGGAGGAAGTCCATCTGCATATCTTGGTGTCAAAGGTTTTCCATCATCATCGCGATAAAATGCAAACAGTCCAGCAGAGAAACCCTTCAAGTCAAAAAACAAGCACATGGAAACCTTTGGTAAGACTTTCATATACAAACACCATGAAAGAGTCCCCACACCCACCAGAGACACACTGGAAGTACAACACTCCAAGGCAATTAACACAAACTGAAATATACAAAGCAAGAGCATTCCTCCCCCAAACATCTTCTCTTGGCAACAAGCTGGAGGCATGTGAGCAAGCAGGCAACCATTTCAGGGCAACATTTTATCAACCCTTACCAGTGCATGGATTATCTCATGTTTCACTGTAGACAACATGCCAACAAATTCCTGAGCTTGCGTTGAAATCATGTTTGGACACAAGTTAGCATATCCTGCTATTGGCCTGGAAGACGGTTTTAAAGTTAAATAGTGTTTGGTAAAATACTACAAAATTAAAATCATTATTCACTTGAAGCAGCAGAAGATTTAAAGAAGATACAGACTAACGTAAAAATATGTCCCTCACAGTAATTTATAAATATCTGTTAACACCACAGTGACGAGTTTACTGTTGTGCTGGGGAGGGGTGGGATGGAGTCAATCAATCTCTATATTCAGTATTCTGCACAGGTGTCAGTGACAATAGTGCAAGGGACCTGAATTTTAGGTAAGATCCTAGGAGGTACAAAGACTGTGACAGTGACTACAACTGAAATGGAAACAAAATATAAGTAGGAACTTGCATTCTTTAAGTTTGTGAAATCATGACATTCACCTTAAGAGAAACAGGATCTTGAGAAAAAGTTTAGGTATTAACAGTGGAGGATCAGCTTTGAGTCCTGTACCTCAACTCTGCAAGTTAAGCACTATTTGATGAGTTTGTGATTCTACATAAATGCAGTGCTTGCCCATGATGGCGCCTACTTTGTTATACAACAAAGGCAAACAGTCAAATTCCACATCTGAACAATCAAAAAACTTGGAAGTTTAATTAAAAAGAGAGTTTGCAACAGAGGGAATACTTGCCTGTCCATTTCAGCTTCCAGTTGGCAGTAGGCTGCATACGCAATGATATTTTCATGGCCACACCTGTCAGTAGTGAGAGCACTAACGTAGAGCACGAAGTCAGCATCTCGAACCCCTTCCTGCTCGGGTGAGCCCGTGGGCCTGCGGTGCCAGTCACTGTCATTGTACACCCTGCATTGCTTTACAGTGTTCAAAGGGAACTATTAAAATACTTCACTTATGCAAATTCAATTAGCTTGAAGCCAACAATAAATCCTGCTGTAAGACAGCAGAAGATAAGAAAACACCCTGTGAAGAACAGCAAACAAAACCAGAGCCAGCAAATAACTTTCAAATGACTAGCTCTTATGATTTATTAGACAAAAGGAAGGTGGCCACTTTAAAAAAACAAACAAAAAAAGCCTGTCAAGCTTCTCAGAATTAGCACCCTGTATTTCTTATAAATGAAAAAAAAAAAAAAATCTTGGCCCATAAAACCAGTATACATAAGTAGCAATAGCATTTCTCATGTAATCTATGTTTTTAATTATACACTTGAAACTTCCAAGTTAAAGAAAGAAAACCAGAAATCTACTGATCACATACTGTATTTGAATCAAGAAAACAAGTCTGAAGCATTTCTTGCACCATGCTCCTGAGTCAGTGGATAACCTCTTCAAACAAGGTCTTCAAAATTCAAGTATTAACTTTGTGAAATTCCAACTCATTGACCAAGTTGAAGAACGAAGTGACTAATGGCAATTTAACAAGCTCCAAATCTCATCCTCTCAGTACATCATCTCATCTCTCAGGGCATTAGAACACAGGCTCAGAAGACAGTAACCAGTTCCAGTTTTTTTATTTGAGTTTGGATTCAGCAACATAAACTACAGAAACTCACACTCATTTAAGTTTTTCTATTCTTTCATTCAGACTTAGTGATCTCCAGCAAACACAAGAGAAAGTTACCTGTTCACTTTTTCATTAATTACCATAAACAGTAATATTTCAAAGATTAAGAAACACTTGGACAGCTGAGCTTACCTGGAGGTGTTTCTCTGGAACTATAACCGGCCCACACCTTGTATGGTCTGCACAGGCTTTTTGGCAATATCTGTGAGGGTCAGCTTTCCTCCTTAAATACTGGTTTGTCACACATTGCCTTCAATGAAACGTGACACAGTCAACGCTTTTATTATTAAAGGAGAACTAGAGAATAGTCTTACAGCACTCTGTTGGTACTTGACATAATGTTCACAGTGAAAATTGTTAATTGCCTTACCAGAGAAGACATAATGCTTCCAGCTGTTAATGGAGCATCCACAGGCTCAAAGAGATTAGAACCAGCTTCATAAATGGGGGTACACATAAAAGAGAACTGGCAGCATGTATAGCTTCTTTGAATATCTCTGATACAACAAATCTTGCTCATGGAAGATTGGCACTGCCACTGGATCAGATGGGTCACTGATCTGATTCAGCGGGGCATTTCTGACACTCTAATCTTCTCTTAAAGGCTATGCAGCACAGCATTAAATATCAAATATAGCAAGTGATTTTCATCAGACTTTCACACACCTGCTTAGCAATATAGCACCAGCAGATTTGCGCACTTGAAATGTCTTCTCCAAATAAGATATAGCTTGTGGGAAGAGTTTGTTCTGAAAAGGACAAAAATCAAGAGTCACCCAGTAACAGTGCAGACACACCTCATCCCAAAGGCATTAACTACCAAGTTACATGAAACTTGCTAGATACTGTGGTATAGCACAATAGGAGAAAACCTGACTCTCTAAGAAGTTCAATTATTATGAACATATTTAGGAAATACTTTGTTTCAGTATTCCCATATGTTGGTATTGGAATCAGAAAATGGGAAGGAAACCAGTATTAATTAGAATGTACTTCAAAGAGGCTTTGAAAAACACATTCCTCACTGATACTTTTGAGATATAGCAAACACCATGCAGCAGAACTCTGGAATTATTTATTATGGAGGTATAATCTATACACAATGCTTTGGTTTCCTGGACTAGAGGAATACTAAATTGCTGGCATTTGAGGTTTTAGTTAAACCGGCCTTAAACTTAATTTCATCTATATTACATACAAACAAAAAGAGGAAGCAAATATAACATACCTTTATAAGGTGTCTTTTCTCAGGCAGCAAACTATATTTTAAAAACAAAACAAACGAGCTTTAGTTCACAAGGTTTCCATTCTCAGCCATAGGAAAAAAAAAAAATCTGCCACACCATTATACTCACTCCTCAACGCTTCTGTCATATACAATCTTAATCCTTAGCTGTTGATCCACGTTTCTCTTCGAGACGTGATTTTCCTTTAGAGGAACTTGATAGACGACCTGGCAGGGAGAGGCCCGGGGCGCTGGGTGAGGCAGCTCACCCGGACTGACACAGCAGCCCGCGGCCCGGGCCCTCGGCTCCTTCTCGCCCGGGCCAGCCCCTTCCAGCCCTTCCCTCGCCGCAATGGGATGCTCCGCGCCCGCCCGCCGCCGTTAGCACCCACAGCCGGGGCGGCGGGGCCAGACCCGGCACAGCCCGGCCCGGAAAAACCGAGAAGGGACGGATCCAACAGCGGGAACGGCCAACAAGGGAGCCTCTCAACACCCCTCGCAGCCGCCTGAAGACCCCCGGCCACCCCACCTGGTCGCCGCTGGGTACGCGATGGTCACAGGAGGATGAGGCGGAGGTGGAGGGAGGCAGCGGCAGGAGCGGCAGGAGCAGCAGGAGCCCGGCGGTGAAGGCGGCGAGCGGCGGGCGGCAGCAGCGGGCGGGCCAGGTGCGCCCGCCGCCCGGCTCGGCGGCCATCTTGGAGTGCCCGTCCGCCGCGTCGCCATGGAGGCAGCGCCGGGGGAGCGGCCTCCGCCAATGGGCGGGCGGAATGCGCGGGGCTAGAGCAGGACGAGCTTCTGATTGGACGTGGTGCCGCGAGGGGCGGGGTCAGGAGCTGAGGCGGGGGCGGGGCCGCGGGCGGTGCGAGGCAGAGGCGCAGGAGCGGGCGGGGGAGCGCGAGCCCCGCCGAGGCCCGGTGCTGCCGAGGCCCCCGCTAAACCGTGCCCCCGGCGCCACATCCACACGGCTTCTGAACGCTTCCACCGCCTCCCCGGGCAGCCCATTCCAATGCTCGACCACCCTTTCTCTGAAGGAATTTTTCCCAAGGTTTTATTTCAGCCCTTGAGGCCGTTTCTTCTGTCGCTCGTACCCTGGGAGAAGAACCCGCTCCCCGCCTGGCTACAACCTCCTGTCAGGGCGCTGTAGAGAGCAATAAGGTTCACCCCGAGCCTCCTTTTCTCCAGGATGAGCTTCCCCAGCTCTGTTCCCTTCTCTGGATACGCTCCAGCACCTAAATGCCTTTACTGTCGTGATGGGCCCAAAAATAAGCACAGAGCTTGAGATGGTCCATCAGTGCCCAGCACAAGGGACAGTCACTGCCCTGGTCCTGTGGCCACACTATTGCTGATACAAGCCAGGATGGCACTGGCCTTCTTGGCCATCTGGCATGGGCTGGTTCATATCCAGCCATCTGGCAAACAGCACACCCGGTTCCTTCTGCGACTGGGATTTTATTTCTCGTACACAACACAGGCTTTTCCCAGCTTCTCAGTCCACAAACGCTGCACAACAGAGTATTCCCCCAGTTTCTAGTATGGAAATGACTGAAGAAACTTTTACCACGACCACCAGCAATAAAAGTTATCTGGGTTTTTGAGGTGCTTTATCTTGCAGGTCCTGCTGCTTTCCAAAATGTTCAGGTATAAAGAGAGTCACACAAACATAAAGTGGTGTGTCCTGTCTCTCCAAGCTGCTTGGTGACAAGAAAGGGAGAAGCCAGTGGATGCCTGGTGCTTTCAGCTAAACTGAGTTGCTCTGGCTGCTGCAGTGTTCCCATGACACAGAAAAGTACCCAAAAAAGCAGAGAAAGGAGATGCTAATTCTGGGAAGCTTCACATTTTCACAGGGAACAAAATCTATTAAGGTGGGAGTTGGTAAAACTGTTTTGCTTTGAATGGGAATTTATGCAGGACATTCATCTTAAGTGATGCATGGGCAACTGCTGTGAAAAGCAGAATTTTTTATATTGCAAACTTCAGATACTGTAAACCCTTTTCCTCTCCTGCAGGCAATGAGAACATCATGACAAAGTTTTAATACATCGTGGCAGCTATTTGCAGCACAGGTCTTTATTTTCACTCAGGCAGAATAATTTCACCTGGAATTTGTACGCATAAGTCATGTCACTCAGACAGTACAAGAAAACCATTTTGTCTTCAAAGTCTTTATTGTATCACTGTAACATACTCAAATGTGAAGCAACACTTCTAGGTGAAGTGTGCTCCTGTTACAGCTCAGCAATACAATGTAGCTGCTTGAAAAAATGTTTATCAAACCTGTGTATATGGCTTTTGATTGGCAGTTTTAAGGTTATGATGTGATTAAAAGTATCACTTGCAAAGATATAAAAATTATTTACAGTTTTTAGAGAACTTTAAAAATTTTCAAGTTGTTTAAGCATGTAAACTGAATTATGCGTCTGTAGTTGACTCTGCATATTGGTGATTCTACAGAAGGGTTAATGCTTCAGTATTGAAAAGAAAAAAAATTAAAGTCCCTCTTTACAGTCTTGAAAGTTGCAAAAACAATGACTTTGAGAAAGCTGGAAGTAACAGCGGGGGACTACAGAGAATTCCCCTAAGAAATGGCTTTGAACACAGTGATTTATACCTAAGGAATAACCCAAGTATGCCAGTGTAATAGACATGTAGGTAAGGGGGCTGAAACAATAAATACAAAGTGCATGTTCATATTGGCATTCTTTTTCTTCCAGACTTTTAGCACCAACAAGGCTGAGTAGATACCTAAGGATGACTGAAAACTCTGCTGGTAGGTGAGGTAATTAGAATCACAGCACTGCTTTGGTTGTAAAATACCTTTCAGATTCCCTCAGCACAGAATATTTTAAATAAATCCTCACAAGAAAGTGCTTTATGGTGACTACTGGAAACAGGAACATGCAGAGGTGCTCTGACCTACCCCACACCTCTTCCTGCTGGCCACAGGTGAGGCAGAGCAGCTTCCTCTCCTGCCACTCCCCTCTGCCTTGTGTAGGAAGAAGTTAGAGCTGTTCTCACAGCTCTTGCCTACATCTCTGCATAACTGAACTTGAGATGTGAGTACTGAAATAGCATGCTCTAAAATATTTGCTTATGTTAGTCCTTCTGTTGGTAATCTGAAGACATATTTCAACACATGGACAGATCAATAAAGAAGAAACCTAGATGTAAAAAGAACAAAAAATTGCTCTGTAAATTCTTAAATGTAAAAGGCACTAAAATTTTCTAGACTATTAAGATCATTCTAATACTTGAAAGTAATAAGGTATTGTGGATACGCCTGAATGTCATTAAATATGACAAACATTGTTGGATTAAACATGTTATCAACCACACTGTCGTACAGGTCAGTAGGATCTGTTTGGCTCCTTGGTGGTGGAGCCTTTAGTCCTGGGCTCCCAGCACAGTACTGCCCAGTCAGGACCCGAGCCAAGTACATGTATTTTTTGCCATTCGCATCTGGAACGGAGTAAGTATTCTGAGCAGAGTAACATGCATTGACAGCAAAGTAGGTTCCATCTCCAATGGCTGCAGCTGTTAGGAAAGACAACATTTTGAAATACAGTTAGTGTTCTTAATCTCCTCAGAATCTCTAAAACTTTTTTTTTAACTCTGCAGAATCTATAAATGTGGTTAGAATTCAAACACAAAATTCTAGTACTAATCCTTTGTGTCAAAATCAAATATGAACCCACACAGATAGCAGATAAGTATCAACACCCAGGTTTTGACTTCCCTTTCCTTTGGAGAAAAGGGCTCCTCTGTTTAGCATGGTTTAGCCTGCAATCCATCAAATTGCAGTTCTTCAAAGACTTTTGGACTTAAAATGACTATATAATTGTAATTATAGTTTTCTAGTCACACTTCCCAACAAGTTAAGAGAAATCACATGTCTTTGTTCAAGACAGATTTCTTTTTTCTGACTTGGTATAAAATGCTGTTCAAGCCAGACACATCCCTCCTATCTGGCTGCCCTCATCTTTGGATACTTTTGCTTGGCTACCCAGCCTGACAAAAGGCAAGTGTGCCATCCCAATCATTAATCACAGCTGACATGAAAAGGTGGATGTCAATACCCACAAGCAGAGAGAGGACATGGGGATCTAGGGCTCTTGCTTCCTGAGTAAATCCAACCTCCTGACACTACCAAAGAGCAGGAAAGCAAAACTATATCTCCTCTGGCCATGTTTTAAAAAGAAGTGGTGGCTGCCATTCCGACCTGTGCACAACCTGATATACTTTATGTATGCTGGGCTTCATTTATTCAGGAAAATCTCAGAGTTAGTACCACCAGAGGATCCGGACAGAGAAAGGTCTTTTGGATCCAGACTACACTGAAGTGTCAATCAGATCTGAGTTAAGCTGCCCAGCTCCCTCAAGAGCAAATCAGCCCTAGGCATGTACAATTCTGTCTTAAGGAAGAAAACATTAAGAACAAAAATTAAGGACTTTTGAAGTGAGGTTACATGGCCACTAAAATCAACTAGCACCTCAATTCAGTCCACATTCCACTTCTTTGGATCCTCTCCTTCATCTTTGAGTGCTGCCAAACAATACACATAACATGACTGTAGTAGAAGAAGTGGACAAAACAAGCTCTGAACTACTGCAGAATATCTTTATGCTAAATATTTATGTTGTCTCTAACAACTATTAAATTATAGAAATAAACTAATGGATCTCACAGATTTTGTGAGCATAAAACTGGTACGGATGTGGAACTTACACTGTCCTAATCTTTGGAGGCAACAGGAGAAGTATCTGCACTTCCACTTTGCTTCCTGTCTTTGTCTAAGAGGAGAGGAGATACTGTCAGCTAGTAGCTGTTACCTCAGCTGAGGATGTTGAACAGAGTTCCTTGCTTGTTTCTTTCTCTAGGTAAATGATACAAAACAATTCCCAGAAGCTGCTCAGACTTCATTTCAGAGTAGGGGAACTCTTTTTGATATCCTTTACATGGTGGCATCCAGCAACAAGTGATTAACTGAACAGGACAACTGCTCTGTCCATACAGATTAATCTCAGGAGTTGTTTATTATTGTGTTCTTTAATTTCATTCAGCTTTCATGTTGTGGCGACAGCACTATAACGCTGACACCCTGCAGCACTCATACATGCCTAGGAAATTAAGTGATTTGGATAATGACTCACCATTCTTTCCAGCATACCCACGATTAAATCCATAGGAGTTAATCAACCTCAATGAGGATGCAGCTGTCCCATGAAATAGCAACTTCTCATTATTTGGATTTTTGTTCTTTTTACAGATAAATTTTTTCTTTAGTTGGTATGTCTGCCAGAGGATGCAATTTTGTATTCTTTCAATCTGCAAAATTACAAAATTGACTGTATTTATATTAGGGATAAATAGGGTAGGCATGAATATTAATCATGGCAGGAAAACATTAAAATTAAATCAAAGAATTACAGCAATTTTCACTATGTCCTGTTAGCATGAGCTTTGGGTAAGGAACTGAATATGCAGGCCTCCTGAAAAATCACAAACCAAAGCACCTCAAAAGAGAGTTTCAAGCTCAGTAATTTTGGGTATACATTTGTCTTGCCTAGTGTACCAGGTACCCAGCAGCCATGGTAGCTGTGCACTGTCATTTCTAGAAACAGGCTGATGTACCACTGCTAGAGGCAATGATATAATATACCTTCTAGACATCCTAATCATCTTTACTGATAATTTTCTCACTAAAGGACAGAGTGTAGCAATAGCATTAGCTTGAGTTTAAGTTTCTCTTCTAGATCTAAGCTTGCAAGTCAAAATTGCTTTCTCTAATGTGTAGCTTAGCAACCCATAAGAAACGACTATATAAAAATCACTTGGTGGGAGGATGGATGTTGCTGGCTCCCTATGCCAACTAACAATGTGAATATAGCTTAAGGGGAAGCAGTGTCTCTGCATCAAAGTATAATCTTAAAGGCATTTCTGTAACAGCTTTCCATTTTTAACAGAAAAAGACATAATGCCATTACTTGATGTTTTCTGTAATACATGAATATTTTGTTCTCTTTGTGTGTTTTTGTGACCATGCTCATTGAAGCTCGTGATGGAAGAAAGTTTTTCAAAGCATATTATTCTCACTCCTGATTTGATTGTATTTTTTACTGTTTATCTCTTCTCTTGATTCAGAACAATTCCATCTTCTCCCTGGCAATTAAATCTCTGTGCATTGTGTTGCAGACTTCTAAATAAGCAGGATCAAATACTGACACTGGTTAAAACTGACAGCTAAGCCTGAAAGGCTCTGGGATGACAGAGGAGAAGTTGTAAATTAGTCCAAAGCTTTATGTCAGTCTGCAAGAACTTTGTATTTTTCTTTGTATTCTGAATGCATTTGCTCTTGCCTCCATTTCAATACAGAATTTCCTAATTGGGAATACCATATTAACTAGAGAGTACCACATTAATTGAACAAAGAGTCAGCCTGAAGACTGACGGTCACTGGTTTTGCAACATTAGATGGCAGAAATGGCAGAATAGCTCTTAGGAAACTTGTTTTGATTTATATTCACCCTGTACAGTGCTGGGAAGGCTGACATACAAAAGGTGTATTGAGTTGCAGACACCTTATAAGCAAATATTTAGGAAGTATATTGATTCTTGCCCAAGCATTGACATTTTCTCCTCTCCCCACCCCATATCGTATCACCTTCTCTATGTTAAAATTGGGACATGTTGTCTTAAACATCTTCTCAACTGTTGTATATTCAGGAAGTGATGGCTTGAGCTCCACCACTTTGATATGTTCATTTTGCATGTCTGTCCACTCCTTAGGGAGCTCTATTGACTTCATATCTGCAAAACAGAGGTTGCATTGTTATGACAGACAACTAGCTCAGCTCCATAGGCACAGCTTACAAACCACGTGCATAGAGAGGACCAAGAGGACAGCATCTTTTGCAATAGTGCATTCAACAAGCACGCCTGCTCTTCCAAACATCACTGGTTCTGTGATACACTGTAAAGGCTTTACATTTTGTCTAATTATCCCCATATCAATATCTAACTAGACCAAGCTTTAAGAAGAATTTTATGTATTCTTCATACACCACTTCCTTTGCAAGACTTAAGCATGAAATCTATGCTCACCAGTCACATATATGCAGATAATATTTGCACTTAAAACTGATGGTCTGATTTCATTCATACTTCCCACTGATTATGAAATTCAAAACTGCTGGCTGAGGAAAAAATAAAAAGAAAGAGGGGAAAAAAAGCTAAGGAGTACCTTACTTCTTTGGGATACCTGACCTTGCATTTATCCGAATCATCATTCAATAAGAACTACTCAAGTATTGTATTTGACAAAAGTGCCATTTACCTTCATCCTTTGTCACACGTTGAAGTATTTTAGTTTTTCCTTGGTCATCAGTAGCCTTTAGAGTATTCAGATCTACCCTGTAGTTCTTCTTTTTAATTCTGACATTCAGATGTGTTTTTTTAGCCCTTTTGGCATACTCCAGCTGCATATTTGTCAGTTTATCAAAAGCAACAAAGCTATCGTGGCTTCCTAGATACCTCCATTCTACCAGGTTATAAAGAAGTTCTGCCTTGGATTGCTCTTCTTCAGTAGACTTAATTTGATGGACCATATCTTGAACTTGTAGAGAAACGGAACAGACATCCCTGCTAATACCAGAAATTTTAATTTGAGGGGGAGAAAGCTTATTTAAAATCTCAATAGTGACTTGCTTTCCTCTCTGGAGATTTTCCAAAATGGCAAATTGTGTCTCATCAAAATTTTCAATTGCCTCATCTGAAATAGTGCTTTCAAACTGTTCCCTTAAAATCAAATCCTTTATCCAGGACTCAGTTGCATCCACCTTTTCTTGGCTTTCTCCACAAATTTGAAATGTGACTAAATTAACTTTCTTCTCCAAAATCAGGGACTTTTTCTTCTCAGAAGGTTGTTTTCTGCCCCAGAAAAAGGCTGTGGATAAATACATCAATTATTAGTTGCAAATAAAAGAACTTCAGTTTTATTTGCCCATGCACACAGAAAACAACTTACATTTAAACATAGATAACCACGATTCTGTTGTGGATGTATCTGAATCTTCTCTTTTCTTCATGCTTTCATAGAAGTCTGTGAGCATATTTGTCTGGAAGATCACGATCTTAATTGCCTGTAAATGCTGTACTGATTTTTGCCTTGCAAATTCCACTATAGCATCCAACATTTCATCAGCTACCTTGGCTGAACTCAGTCCTGCCTGACCTAAACAAAAAGAAATGCACTCATCAGTGAAGAGTTTTTGTGCAAATCTACTGTTACCCATATGAAGTTTGTTTGTTTCTAAGCTACCCCCATCATACATTGCTTTCCCAAGAAAACACAAACCTGTTCCAATAGCTGGGAAGGCAACAGATTTGTACATCCTTTGTTCACACTCATGAAGCACTTTGGAGACCTGACTCTTCACCTGGTTATTGGTAATCAAATGGATGATTTTACTGCACAACAGGTTCCCACCCTGTGTAGTAATAAAGCCATTTTGAGACTGCTCAGCTGAAAGAGAGAAGATAAAGAAGGAGACATGGTATTTACAAAGTGGCAATCTCTTTTGGTAGTATTTTCTGTTATATTGGTACTACAAGTGGAAAAAGTGGAAAGAAATCCACTGTGAGGTATTTTATTGTGGGTTTACTTGATTCTGGTTTTCTTTTTAAATAATCTGCAGAGTTTCTTTGAGAAATTAATCCAAGTAAATGTGTATTTTCTAATTTTCTAAGACCTCAGCTACGAAGTATTTTCCTATTAAGTACAATATAAGAATTTATGATGACTTTGAATACCTCTCACCTCTATTTAAAAGCATGCCAATTTAATTTATATGTGAAAAGCTTTTTTAGGTCACTTATTCCTTAAAAGCCTGAATTCTTATACTGCAGCAGAGCTGAGTAGTTAAAATAATATCATTAAGATTATGGCAAACTGATTTAAGAATGTTATGGAATTCTTAAAAATATGTTTGTGATTTCTCAGGGCACTCATGTTTGCTTACAAAATGGAGTCATATTGTGAGGATCAATGGACTTACGAGCACAGAGTTCTAGACCACCTCACAGATGACAAAGGTAATGACTGTAAGGTGCTCTGCAAGCATTAGATCAGATTGATAAATTTACAAAATTTAAATTGCAAAAAAAGGTTTATCAGCCAGGTGATTTGCTTATGACTCTCAGGACTTTCTGAAGAATGTTTTGTACGTGAAGTTAAAATGTAATTTGGATGGTTTTAAGTTCCTGCCAACATTATAATTTCTTTGCTTTGTCCATTCCAACAAAAAAGTAGAACTGCACTGGCACTAAGGGTTTTATTTTAAGTTGAGGGTAAGGAGTATTTCATAGTAGTAAGTTGATAAGGCCTTGCTCTGTGGTGGAGTTTCCTTGGGAAACGACCAAGGTGTAGCTCTGCATGGGAATGCAGGACATGAGCATATTTACCAAACAAGTTGAAGCCAAGGTTTTTATCTTGTCCCCTACAGAGTAGTTTGGGAATGAGAAAGACATAAAACCAGCTCTTTGAAATGAAAGAAAAAGAAAAGAAGAATCAGTGTAATAGTTCTAAGAATAGAGACATTTGCCTGATTTGAAGTTAATGATATATGCGTGTTTGTACAAATGTTCCCACAGAGCCAAAGGCTAGGAAAAAAATCCAGGAAACTCCATCTTGAAAATCAGTTTCCAGACTCAGACCAGGCACATTTAGGTTATGCATCTAAAATGTCCCTTTCTGTAGAGACCAGCCATAATGAGCTCGAATTTTACTGCCCTACTGGTCTGGCAGAATGCAGACTATGGATAACTTTTGATCAGGGTTGTCCTGATTTCAGCTGGGATAGAGTTAATTTTCCTCTTAGTAGCCAGAGCAGGCCTGTGTTTTGGATCCAGTATGAGAATAAAGTGTATAATACACAGATGTTTTAGTTGTTGCTAAATAACTATGAAAAGAAAAATTCTCAAGGTATATGTCAAAACAAGAAGGGGACTTTTTGAAGTTACTAGAAGTGACAGCTATATTATTCAGATAAAATAATTATGTCAGAGTAGAGAATTATAAAGCAACTTTAAGTTTTCAGAGAGAATGACAACAACAAAAAATGAATTATCAACAGAATAGTATGCTTTAACATACCATTTAGAGCACATTCATGTGCTACCTGGGAACCAGCAGCATCCATAATTGCTTTGAAGACCCCTTAAATCACACAAGAAAAGCACACACATTCATTAAGTCTCCTCAATATCTCTGCTCAAAACTCTACCCAACTTCT
This sequence comes from Vidua macroura, assembly GCF_024509145.1. NCBI lineage: Eukaryota > Metazoa > Chordata > Aves > Passeriformes > Viduidae > Vidua > Vidua macroura. The sequence goes on from NC_071577.1 coordinate 31,598,264, forward strand.
GAACTATACACATACCCTGAATTCCTATATGGCAAGATACCACAAAGTTCAAATCTGTGACAGTTTCCCTAAGTACTGACACACAGCTTTGGCTGCAGAGAGAACGTTTCCTTCACTGCTGATTAGAAGTCATTAAGAACAACACCTATTTCCGTTGTTTCACTCACCAAACCCATATGCCCCTCACCAAACTCTCCAATGGCTTTGAACTACATCATTTGGTATCTTGCATGCTTATAATTCACTATGTCAAAGCCCTCTGCTTCTTATAGGGCAATTTACTTAACCAGAGCTTTGTCTTACAGTGAAACATTTTAGGATAAGAGCATTTTTTCAGAATTATACTTAATCTAAAAATTCCATTTAAACACTTTTGGTTTTAAGCAAAAAAAAATATGATCAGATGCCTTCTGTTTGAAAACTAAATCAAATGCTCAGGACATGTAAAAATCCTGTTTAAGATCTATTTCCTGGCTAATCACAACCCTTTATCTCTCATCTCAAAAATGCTTCATAAAGGTTTCCCTTGTGGACAATTATTTCCTGTACCCCCTTCTAAAAACTAGCTCAGATTTATTGCTAAGGAACTACACATTCAATATAATACCTGTTTTGGCATCAAATGATGGATTTGATATGTTTACAATAACCTCTGTATCTTCCTTGGTAATATCTCCACTAATTACTTGGAGTGTGATGGAACCAATCTTCATTTCATGAACTCCCAATAGTTCAGCAGAAACAGGCCTAATGAAACCTGCAAGGGAAAGAAAAATACATTACATCACTTCTCCTTAGTTTGGAGTATTATTCTTTTCCACTGATTGAAACTCCTTATCCTTTTAAGGAATATCTCTAGATCAGTTTGATGGATGTAGTGTCTCTGTTTTTCTCTTTATTCCATTTCTGAAAGCTGAGAGGTATAGTATTCTTCCTGTTTGTGCTGTGAAAGTGAAACCATTTCTATTCCTGTAAATTTATGCAATATGAATTCAGAAAATGGCTTCAGGGTTTATCTGATCTGACAGCTCTGTAACAAGAGTTTCCTGAATTAATTCTTACAAGAAATGGAGCATCCAGCTTACGTGTTACCAGTAATGGAGATCAGATCACATCCCTTTTGTAAGCTGCTTCATATTTACCTTCATGGATACAAAACTATTCCTTTCTTCTAGTCTAAGCTTATCTAACCTAACTCTTATTTTATCTGCTCACTCTTAACTTCATCTCTCTGATACTCAGCAACTGAGGAGAAAGAACTTTATATCCTTACAAATAAGCCTCTACCCTTGATGCAGTACACTCATGTTTTGGCTATTGTGTCCCACTATTGTCAATTAATAAATGGAGAGGAAATTATCCACTCTGTATATATAAATATATATATGTAGGAAATTAAAGCTACAGAAATACATGTTATTTATGGCTTGTTTGGCCAAGTGATTGCAAGTTCTTGTATCCTTTGAGCAGGACAAACTACTGTGTCTCCTATCAGAATACCCTTTTTGTTTTGATAAGACTGGCCTCACTGAGAGTTCAGCATGCCATCAACAAAAGAAATTCCTCCCTAAGAAATTTACAAATGACACTTAAGAATACAAGTCCATTAGGAGGACAAAAAATGCACTGTGCCCTGATGATATATATATATTTTTTTGTTTCCTGATACACATCAAACCACTTAACAGCATTTACATTCTGTCCCACCCCTACACAACTTACTTGACTGTGCTGCTGCGGCATTGCAACTTCCATCTGCCCTAAGTTCTAGTTCAGCAGTAAAAGCCTAAGAAGAGAAAAAAGTACCCAAGATAGTAGTTCACAGTATGTACACTGAATGTTTCTGTAATTAGCATTAACACTCATGTAGCTCTTGCTGAGACACCCCAACATTTTATAGTCACATCTAAGCGTTAAAAACAGCAGAAGACCCAGTGTGGACAGTGTGGTAAGAGATAGCTCTGCATTGCTAGAATTCCTCTGACAAAAGATAAGGGAGCATCTACATGCTTTTACAGTGCCAACAGCAAGGCCAATTTTGTCTGCAGCTTCTGCTTGCTGCTAGTTTGTATTTCAGAGACACTGGAAAGACATCCCATTGTCACCAGCCCACAGCAGTAAGAAAGTGCCAAATTAGTCCCTTAGAAAGCAGTGTAAGTAAAACAGATTATTAAAGTGTAACTACAGCAGTATGTTACAAAGACAGATTTGTCCTGAGAAGAACTACCTGAATGTTATCAATATCTTGTGGATGCAAGAGAAAATTAACTTCCTGGAGATTCTTCCGAGTGTGACTACTACTGAACTTGAATACCAGATCAAACATCAACTTAGAAACAATGATTTTAGGAAATCCAAATCCTCCAGCCCCAATAGCTGGGAAAGTGATTGATTTCAGTCCAAGTTCTTCAGTTTTCTTCAAGCAGAAATTGATTGCATCTTCTAGGACCTGTAAAACACAGCAAAAGTACTTTTTTTTTTTTTCTAAAGGCATAATTTATTATTAGTTCCAAAGAAGCTGGTATGATAAGCAGATCTGAGTGCATCAAGGCATCTTTAAGGTCACTCCAACGGAAGAAAATGGAGTCATCTAAATTAACTATATTTAAACCTGAAATTTCAGGACAGATCCCAAATAAGTATGTAGCTGGGGTGGATGGGGGGTTAATAATTAAAATATACCTTGTCTGTCTGTACTGCACCCCACTTGGGTAGTATGACATGAAAGATGGACTTGCAGGCCATAGCACATCCACTGGTGCAGACCACACTCCCAGGACCAGCAACCTGATTTTGTATCTTGGTGTCAAACTCATCTTTGAGAGCTGGCCCAGCTCTTTCCAGCAAGGCTTTGCAAAGAGGCCCCTCACCAAAGTGCAGATCTGTGCCAACGCTGTTGACAACAACATCCGTCTGCAACGAGATTACAATGAAAATAGCTACAGCTAGAAGTCAAACGAAAATATGCACCAAGATTAAAAGCCCTACCAATGCAACACACAGCAAAAGAAACAAGGTGCCAGTGGATACCCAAAACAGCAGCCCAGACAGGTACCTATTTCCCCTAATAGCCAAGCAAGATAGCTACTTTTACAAAGTACTTCAGTATTTCCCCTTTAGGAAAAAAAAGTAAACTCTTTGACATGTTTGCCTTAGATCTGGAAAACAAACAAGATCTAGCTGGGAACTGAAACATCCTGAAATTCACAGCTGCTCTCTAGAAATGGCTGCAGCGACAGATCTCAACCTACACTCAAGTTTTGCAAGCTTGCATCCTTGTTTAGCTAGCACACAGCTGTTCTTATGTAGCAAGTACTTGTAAAAACCTACTGTCTGTCCTTTTTCATTTAAATTTAAAGATCTGACCATCAAGTTTGAAAGGAGTCAGGAAACTGAAGACTTACCATGGCTTCCTGAATATTTTTCTTCTCCACTCGGATGCAAAGCCCTTCATTTGTTGTAACCATCTTCAGATCCCCTTTTCTATTTTCCTTCTGGCTTTTTTTTGGCATCATCCATTTTGGGGAGAATGATTTAGCTGAAAATACTTTTTTTACTGTCTCATTCAGAACCTGAACCATTTCTTCTGAATTGCTCACAAGATGGACCTCCTTCAAGCTTCTCTCCTCCTTGAATTCTTCCAAGGTCTCCCTGATGGAGGACACAATTGAATCTGCACAGATCTGCGGTGGAAAGCCATAAATCCCTCCACTTATAGCAGGCAGAGCTATGGAACGATGATTGTATATATCAGCTAGTTGTAGACATTTTTTCACTGTCTTTCTCAACAACCACACACACTTTTGCAATTCCTTCTCGTTCCACCTGGGCCCGACAGCGTGAATGACGTTCTTGCAGGGCAGGTTCCCGGCGCGTGTGATCACTGCGCAGCCGGGCTGCAAACTCCCGAGCTTCCTCACCAGCTCATCGCACTCCTCCTGCAGTGCTGGCCCAGCTGCTCTTGAGAGTGCATCAGCCAGGCCACCAATGTGTTTTAGTTTTTCATTAGATGCATTCACCACAACATCAACAGGGTAGTCACACAAGTTACCTTTATACACTCCTACCACAATTCCACCTGGCAGTTTTTTTTCATAGTAGACTTTTCTTTTCACTTTATCACCCGCTTTTCCACCCTTCTGTTCTTCTTCTTCCTCCTTAATCCTAATGAGGCAGCTAAATTTCTGCTTTGCTTCTAAAATACATAAATCTTTCCTCTCCGTGAAGAACTCCTTTGCCCCTGGTTTATCAATTGGCACATTTTTTGAGTAAAGGGATGAGACAATTTTTTCAAACACGATGAAGGCTTCTGAGACTTCTGCTCTTGGTCCCCTCAGGGAAATACATGGTGTCTTGGTGTCAAAACGTACTGTCACACCTTTCTTCTTCAATTCTTCACAAACACCAGACTCCTCATTCTCTACAAACTGCACTATTACCTCTGACTTAGCTGGGATTACTTTTTCTGTGATTGTATTTCTATCTACAAAATCATTAAGTCTCTGATAAACCTCTGTTACAGCCTTAGAAAAGCCAGCAATAATCATTTTCTTTTCTTTTCCAACAGACTGCCAACTGATGACCATTTCCTGGGAAGAATTATATGTCTTGAGCAAGGAGAGAAGAAGATTCCTCCACTGATCCCTTTTAGTGATTTCACCATCCTCCACATTGATGCACTTGTATTCTAACCCTGTTTTTATTTGCTTTTCTGCTTCTAGAAGATCTTTGTGAGCATCTCCATAGAGCAACACAGTATCATCCTGAAGTTCATAAAAACTATTAATTTTTTCCCTAATAAATAACATATCTGATGTTTTTTTATTATCTACACACTGTAGATAGTGCAAAACATGGGGGTCAATGGTAACTGATGTACATGGCATACTCAATACCTTTTCCAGTAACTCAGCTTTGATTTTATATACTTCTGCTGGTAATCCACACAACTGAACAGTCTTTTTTTTGTCATCATAAAAGACCTTTAGGCATGGATATTCCTTCTGAATATTCTCTTCTAACCCAGCATTCTGCAGCACAGCATACTTCCCTGGGATCACTGACACAGAAATTTCTATGTTCTGTTTTTCCCTTTCACTTTGCTTCATGCATTCCCTCACTTCTTTCTCTGCACTGTCCACTGCTGCTCTGTTGCCTGCAATCACCACCATCTCCTCAGAAATATCAGTTATGATCAGAGCAACATCTTTCAACAACCTTTTTTTCACATCTTCCCAACCTGATGAATTGACTTTACATTTTACAGCTACGTAACGTGCCATGACACGCAAGAACTCAGTGGAAGCATCTTGCTGCCATGTCTTGAGCAACTTAACCATCGGCTTTTTCTGCTTGCAGAGAGATGGTGATGGGCACAACGTAACTTCTGGGTTTGCACAGTCTGCTTGAGGCCATTTGAGCTCAGAATGGCAAACTGCCATTTCCTGGTTTATGTCTTGGGTCAGATTGGCATGCCTTTGTAAAAACTGCCATACATATGGGTCTAGTGGCACCCCAATGGGGTCTGGCATCTTGACTGCTGGTCTTTCTTCTCCATAGAGAGCTGTTCCCAGGGAGTGGTAATATGGATGCACAGAAATCACCGTCTGTTCCAGTAAATGTTGCTTTTCCAAGACTGTGGTTAGATCTGAAAGTCAGTGCACATATGTACAAACACACATATATCATTAACTTCAAATCAGGCAAATGTCTCTATTCTTAGAACTATTACACTGATTCTTCTTTTTCTTTCATTTCAAAGAGCTGGTTTTATGTCTTTCTGATTCCCAAACTACTCTGTAGGGGACAAGATAAAAGCCTTGGCTTCAACTTGTTTGGTAAATATGCTCATGCCTGCATTCCCATGCAGAGCTACACCTTGGTCGTTTCCCAAGGAAACTCCACCACAGAGCAAGGCCTTATCAACTTACTACTATGAAATACTCCTTACCCTCAACTTAAAATAAAACTCCTAGTATCAGTGTATTTTTACTTTTTTTTTTTTTTTTACTTTTTTTTTTTTTTTTTTTTTTTTTTTTTTTTTTTTGCCATTTTTATTGGAATGGACAAAGCAAAGAAATGATAATGTTGGCAGGAACTTAAAACCCCATTACATTGATCCAAATTACATTTTAACTTCACGTACAAAACATTCTTCAGAAAGTCCTGAGAGTCAAAAGAAAATCACTGGCAGATAAGCCTTTTTTCTCAAAGTAAATTTACTAAGCCAGGAGTTTCCCAACAGATATTTACCAGAAGTTGCACTGGCACAAAAACTGGACAGTGATTCAAGGAACATGAGAAATAGTAACAAGATTGTTCTTTAGCTCTGTTCTTCCCTGATAATGAAGATATTTGACTTAATTAGCTTGAAATTAGGATATTTGACCTTATTTAGTTTCTGAAAGTTAACTGTGCAGGCTGAAGTCATTGACAGATTCTGCTCTGTCCCTCTACCTTTAAGTACCATTAATTTTATATTGCATATAAAAACCTCTGCAAATGGAGAAAGAACACCAGTGAGAAAAACCCATGCACAAGGCAGATATTAAAAATAAATCTCTGGCAACAAAAAACAAAACAAACAAAAAAAAAAAAAACCCAATAGATACTGAAGCCCTCGACATGCAGCAGTATTTCTACATCCAAAGCACTTCCTAGGAACAGGACAATGTACACTGACTTCAGCAACAGAAAGCCAGGCTTCTCCTAACGCCCATATTTTCTGTAACTTTCTTGCAGGTTATCTGCCTGTGAGTACCTTGGTCAGGCAAAGGACAGTTACCTTTGTGGTCACAGAATGTAATGATGGCTGAGTTCTCCTCGGGGAAGAGCTGGACATCTGACACGGGCCCCCCTCCGTTCCGTGCGCTCTCAAAGTACACTGTGAGGTAGTCTGTGGAAATGCTCTCTGGTAGGTTTTCAGCCTTGATGCTCTGTGTTGATTCAAGAAGCCAGGCAGTCATTTTGAATTCTCTGACTCTCTTGTGTTGTGAACATTTTTCAACAAATTCCTTAGTATCTGTAAACAGAAGAGCAGTATGAACTGACTATGTTTTCCTGTGTCATTATCAGCTTTGGCTATCACTTCAGGCAGAGAAATGAGCAGAGTCTACTTATTTTGTATTTGGAACAAAATTGTCTCTGCTGCCAAATAACTTTGTGTTGTAATAAAAAGGGGGGAAAGCAAACAATCATGTTACTCTCTGCTATTCACTACCACTGTGTCTCCGTTCCCACCTCATAAGTATGCTGTCTTCTCTAAAGGACACTTTATATAATCCCCCACTAAGTGCACTTTTAATTCTTCTTCATCTAATCCAAAATAAGATAGAAGCAACAAAATATTCTAATCCAATTTCAATTAATAAAAATTCTTTTTTCAGTGTAACATTTGGATAACAGGCACTTTTTGTGAGGCTGCATATAAGACATTTTTCTTGAGAGACTGCAATCCCGGTGCTTTTTTAAAACAATCTGGATCTCTAATGGGAGAGGAATCAAGCACTGAAAGCTATTATTCATGCTTATACATGGAAATTAATAATGGTGTCATCCTGTCTTACCAATATTTTTTAGAAATGTAACTACAGCAACATTTATTTCAGGTATCAGTTCAACAGTAAAGTCAGCATCTACAGTCAGGCCACTGATGTTCTCCAACAGCATCTGTAAGCAGTTTGGACTGCATCTCTCTATATTCTCAAATACCACCGAAGGTGAGGCCTCTGCAGAGTCAACCTCCTCCTGGAGTTCACTGTTTGGAACAAAACTCCCAGCTTTCTTCAAAGCTTTTGTATCATCTGCAGCAGAAAGATAAGCCACATAAAATGTTGGTACACGTTTCCTGGAATAAACAGATTCTTCTTACCCTTTCTCTCCTTTCCTTTCCCAAGAAAAGAGATTGTTAACCAAACAAATACTGCAGGGTACTGCTGAACATTTTGAGATCCAAAACAGCCCAGATGCAATATTCTGCAATATTCTTTTTTGGTGGCACAAAAACAGACCTGAGTAAACATGTCCAATGTCACTGGTATGTCTCTGGTCAGAGACTACACAAAACTAAAATCCATTAAGATAACAGGCCACAGCCGCTCAGATGTCAGGAAGGGCTGGGAGAGACCTTGCAGCCTCTGCATCTATTTCTTAGCCCTGTGCAGGCAAAACAAGCTTGAACATAGCTCAGGACATCCACAGGCACCACAGGCCACAAGTGGCTTTGTGTGTCTTGATGTAAAGCCTCCTGATGACCACTGTGCTCTGCCATCAACATCAGTGCAGCATGACAGCACTGGAGGGTCCATGTGCACAAAGTGCTGACAGGGATGCAAGAACATTTTGCAAATAGAAAATATATCAGAGGTGCCCACTGAGTATCCCAGAAGTCCAGTGTCTGCCAGAGGCAAGTATGTCACCAGCTTTGCAGACAGATGAGGGCAGAGGTGTGAGACAACCTCCAAACTGGAATGACCAACAGGCTGGCTCTGCCTGCTCACTGAGGTACAAAAACTACTGATACCAAAACCATAACATTTCCAGAAGACAGATGCCTCTGAAGGCCTACCACCACAAACAAGAAGAAAACTAAAGAAATAAGAAGCAAGAGTTCTTCTGATGCTAGTTACTAATTTCTAGACTGCTGAAGGAGTCATCTCCTCCACTCTGTCCAATGAAGAAAATACCAAAAAGCCAAAACTGAAAGCCAGGCTGACCCAATGAAGCAATTGAGAGCAGGATCTGAAGACTTCCAGGTTCCTCTCTAGTATAACTACAAAATAGATGACAACTTGGAGAACTGGAAGCCATGTGTGGAGAAAAGCACCAACACTTTTGTTTTATGAAGAATCAGCACATAAGAGTGATGGATAACATTTTACCTTTTGTTTGAAGGCTACTCATGGCATCCAAAGCCTAAAACAAAATGAAAGCCAAATATCAGTGACAGATTAGACACTCTCACCACTATTTCAAAGCTCTGGTTAAGATTACAAATTTTATTCACCTTAGTGGGAACTGATTTTTCTTCAAGTGTCTCCTCTTTAGTGGCTCGTGCTGTTTCAGGCTCTGTGACAATCAACCTCAATTTTCCTTCTCCTTCTAAATGCAACTGATGAGACTGTCTCTCAAGAACTCGCTGCTTGACTAAATAAAACCAAAAAAGCCCTGTGAAAATCTGAACAGAAACACAGCTTTACATTGAATAGCACTTTCCCACCATTATGACACTGTCGTGCTTTAAGAATGGTATTCTGCAATTTACTGTTTCCACTGAAACACGCCAGACCTCGCTGCTCTTCCCTTCCCCTCCTTCCCCCCTCCCCCTGCCGTGGCAGGATGGAGAAGAAAATTGAAGGCACAAAAACGTTAAGCATTACAGGACGAGATGAGAACAATAAATTACAAACAGCAATGAAGTAAGAAAAACGAGCAGGAACAACATCAATACTGATGTACAACAGAGCGTACATGACAGGTGAATGGTTCACGCGCCGTCGCTCACCCGACCCCGCACTCGGCAAAACCCGGGAAAACTCCCTCCCTTTCCGTGCCCGCACGGCTAAGGTGTAAGGTGGGATCGAATTTCCCCAGGGAGCTGGCTGTGCCCCTCCCGGCTCCTGGAAAAGTTAACCTCGCCTTGGCCGGAACAAGGATACAGAGATATACTGTCCCGCGAAATGAAAGAGCTTTAAACTCATAACACTGACCCAGGATGCCCAAGACTTTCTTCCCCCCCACCAAAAAAAACACAAAAAAACCAAAAAAACCAAAAAAAAAAAAAAAAAAAAAAAAAAAAAAAAAAACCCAAAAAACGGAAGAACAGCAGAGGACATTACTCCCAAGAAAAACTGCCAGAGATGCAAAACTCGGCTCTGTCACGGGTTTCATGGTGGTACCCGGAGAGTCCCGGTACCGGCCTCTCACGCCTTGAACATCCTCTTCCAGACAGTGCCGAAATGGCTTGGGGCTATACGTCCTGAACTTACCAGCAGGGAGAGCCAGCAACTGAGAAGCATGTTAAGGCAAGAAAAGGAAAAAATGTACATCGCTATCTGTGTGTTTCTGCACATACGTGCATGTCTGTGTATACATTTAACTCAACTGCAACTAAATCCTTTCCAGTTTGCTGCAAGTTTACAAAAATATGTGCATGCTACAGATGTCATATTTTTTATATATATCTGTAACTAATCAAATTGTTAGGTTAACATAAGATTTATTATTCCAAGTGCAGTTTAGAGACTACTACTGCACATCAAGATGATTATGTATGTATATATTCCTCTTAGGATACAGCCTTTACACCGAACACAATCTAGAGGCTAGTACTAAGCACCAAATCTAAGCGTGTGTGTGTGTATATATATATATATATATATAAGTAAATATCATATTCTGAGTTTCATTAAAAAAAATATATATATATGTATATATATAAAAGTAAATATCATATTCTGAGTTAGAAGGGACCCACAAAGATCGAGTCCAACTTTTGGACTGGCACAAGACATCCGCAGGAATCACACCAAGTTTACATACTGTCTATTCTATATTACAGGAGGGGGTGTATACGACATATTATATACTACAGACATTGCACATCACGTAGCAGACGGGATGTATTATTACATCGTATGTAACAACTAAGTATGTATCTTTTAACTTGCAGAAAGTCTAGACTTGTGATTTACGATCCCAACACCCCCGCAGAGAGCCCATACGCTAATCCCGGCCCCGACCCTCGCCGGATCCCCTCACCCCTCCCGCCCCGGCCCGGCCGCTCACCCTCGGGGCGGGCGAAGCAGACGAGGATGTGCCCGGCCCCGCTGTCGGTCCCGGCTCGCAGCTCGCACTCGCCGCCGCCCGAGCGCTTCTGGCTCTGGAAGTAGCAGAGCAGCTTCTTCCTGAGCGCGGGCGGCGGCTCGGCGGGGCCCCAGTCCCCCCGCACCAGCAGCGGGAAGGCGCACGGCCGCTGCCCCTCCATGGCCGCCCGACGGCTCCTCTCCCGCTGCTTTCGTTTCGCTTTCGGTTCCCCGCGCAGCAGGGCGCGGCTTTTCCCGACAATCACGTACCTTTTGCGTCTCCTCTGCCGCCTCTCCCGGTAGCCCGGTACCCCTGCCCCGGGCCGCCTCCTCGTTCCCCCCCCCGGCACAGCTTCGCACCTGCACCCTTACGCTTCTCTCCCCCTATAGCATCCAAAGCATCCCCCTCGCCTTATCAAACGCCCTGCTTGCCCTTCTTGGCAGCCGCTCTCCCACACACAGAATCGAGGCATTTGATTCATCTACAGTTCTGCGCAGAGAGGGGGCCTGGCTGGCAAATCCACAAAGCCAGCATGGCGACTACCAAAACTTTAGGAATAAGTAGCATTAATGTTAATTGGCTACAGGTCACTTACTTCTCTTTTTAATTAGTATTCCATCTTCTGTTGATTAGTGATTCTCTTGCTTCTCGTGCCAATTAGTTCATATGCTCAGTCTTTCTCTTCTTTTGGGTCAGTGGGCCATGAGTTGGTGGTCACGATCATCCCTTGCCAGAACTACTCCAGCCCAGTAAGAGCTGATTCAGCATGCTTGCTGAACTGTCTTTATTTATTTCTTCCTTATCTTGGGGCTTCTGCCAAATGTCCTTGTGGCCTGTAAATTCTGCATTCTTTGTGCCCACTATCAGTGGTAAATCTTTCTTCCCAAGCCTTGTTAACCTCCTCCTAAGTCTCAAATCACTGAAACATGTTGAGGCCTAAACCTTAACAAGGCAATTCTACTAACAAGTAATTTGTTTTCCTAACACCTGGACATCAGTTAGAGCTTACTTGCTAGCTACCTGTTTATTGGATGAAATCTCCTTTCTTGTTGATTAAACTTGAGAGTGTACAAAGATCAAACACCAAAGAACATGGTTCCTTAAGGAAGTTTTTACATATTCCACATTTTGCATCATTGCTGCCAGAGGAACAAGATCAGGGTGGAACAAGTTGTGTCAGGGGAGATTTAGGTTGGGTATCAGGAAAAAGCTCTTCACTCAGAGGGTGGTTGTGCACTGGAACAGGCTCCCCAGGGAAGTGGTGATAGCACCAAGCCTGACAGCATTCAAAAACGATTTGGACAATACTCTCAGGCACATGATGTGACTCTGGGGGATGTCCTGTGCAGGGCCAGGAGCTAGAACTTGATGAACCTTGTGGGTCCCTTCCAATTCAGGCTATTCAATGATTCTCAGTCCCTTTGTACACTCCTGCCTCTGACAGGCCTTTGCCTGTTAGAATAAACCCCTCTGGAAAAGCAGCCTCTGCCACTCATGGCCTGCACAAAACCCAGGATGACAGGTTTCTGCCCCAGGCTTCATGCCTTAGGTACCTGTAATGCAACCACTGGTGAAAAAACTACTTGATGTCCTCTTGTGGCACTGGGGAAGCTGAGACCTGATGCAGTACTGGCTCCTGGAGAGAATGGTCAGACTGGTACCAGTGACCCATCAGCAGCAATGAAGCACCTGGAGCCATCTCCTCTGGCTCCTGGCATGCTGATGAACCACTGGCCACAGCTATTTGTGACGAGGATTTAATAAGTTTATTCACTGTACAAGAAAAACTTAAGGCTTTTGGCCCCCATACCAATACCTTGATCTCCAGCTCTAGGTTAAATTGATTTCAACACACTTGATCTCAACAGTCAGCAATTTTGAGTGGCCAGAAAACGGAACTTTTCTAACCACAAAAAAAGTTTTTTTACATAGTAAAAAGCAAAAAATTCCAAAGTGAGCAGTGCCAGTACAGTCACAGAAGGAGTTATGGGATGTGCAAATGCACAGCCTGAGGTTTATGGCTCTCCTGAGACACTTGACTTGCATATTCATGTTATTTCACACCACCTTCCCTAGAAAAGGTGTCTCTTGGCCACAGTTACCTAAAGTACTTATTGCTCATAGGGACACACCAACCCACGGTAAAACTGTAACAGTAACTTAACTATGAAAATTGAAAGCAGTGGAAGATTTTTTTTTCTTAATCATACAACCAAGTAAGTCAAACCGAATACATTCAGTGGAGCCACGGGCTTTTCAAAGTTGGGGGTGCTGCAAAGCAGCAGGGTTATTGTATTAAAAACAAGTAATTCCCTATCTGTAATGTCAAGTTCATTGAAGTTCATTGGTTAAAAACCAATGCTAAATGTTCAAAGAAGTTTAGACAAACACAAGCTATTTAGTACAACTGGTTCCTTTATTGAAAACTGCTCTAACGTAACTAGTTATGAGATTGTCACAGAGTGTAAGAAGGCATCAGAAATGCAACACTGAACAGTCCATGGCTGCATTATCCCTTCCAATTCCCCACCAGCAATTAGGAAGGCCCTAAGTCTGTGTGGCTGATACAGTACAAAGGCTCACTAGGTAATCTAAAAGAGGATTGTGGTATAATATTGTGCTCGAGTCTTAATACATTCAACTGCTCCAAGTATCAACAAGCTTCAGGGGGATCAGAAATTGCCAGAGATTGCTTACATCAAGTCAGAATTTAATTTGACACAACTCTTTATTATTTTTGTTGAGTGTTTTGTTACAGATGTTTCTATCCTACATAAAGGCTGGAAGACATGCAGTTGTGGCTGCAATCAAAATACTTACTTAGTAAAAGTGATAAGGTATTCTGGGTAAGCTTGAATGTCATTAAAAATTATGAACATAGATGGCTGGCTCATGTTATCAGTTGAACTATCATACAGATCTACAGAGTTGCTAACATTTTTTCGTGCTGGAGTAATTGATCCTTTTTTCCCCAGAGAATATTCTCCAACAAGGACTCGGGCCAAGTACATGTATTTCCTCCCATTCACATCCGGTTTAGAGTAGGTGTCATTGGCAGAATAGGAGGCATTAACAGCAAAGTATGTTCCATTTCCAAAGTTTGCAGCTGTAGTCAGAAAAGCAAAGGTTTGTGAGTGTTTCAGTAGCAGCAATTCCTTATCTGCCACCTTCAGAATCTCTGGACAACTCTGCTTTTTATTTGCAATAGAGAGATACAACAAAATAAATAATTTTGCATACAAGGTAGGAGTATAGATGGCATGACAAATCAGTCCAAGCCCTATAAGGGAAAACAAGAGTTGTTTTGAAAGTTACATTACCGTTCATTCCAGCATAGCTGCGGTTAAATCCATGTTTGTTAATAAGGGTTAATGACTCCTGACTTGTCCCATGAAACAGAAGCTTCTCATTATTTCTGTCACCATTTTTTTTATCTATTTCACACTTTTTTATTTGGTAACTTTTCCAGAAATATAGGTTCTGTACCCTTTCAATCTGTGAAGTTTGAAAGTAAGACAGAAAGAAAGAAAGTGGGTAGGTTGCTGTCATGAAAAAAATTAGCCTATCAATCATTCAATTGGCTTCCAAGATTCCCTTCCTAGCTCCAATACACATACATCAGATGATTAAATAAATTAGTCAAATCCTTCCAAACTTTGGCATGGCAGATAGCAGAACCCAGCCCAAACCATGAGACAAACACTTCCTGGGAAACAATACAGGAGCTTTTCACAGGTTTCCAGGCTGTAGATGCCTGCTGGGTCTGCACAGCACACGTGCATGGCATGTGCATATCCTTTTGTTGGCTTGGCAACCAACCAGGTTATGATGTTTTGCCCATATGCACAACACACGAGGCATATGGGCAAAACATGTGCTCTGCTACAGCAAAAACCATTCCAAGGTAGAGCACTGTCCCCTGGAGCTGAAGAAATGACTGCTTAAGAGCTGCTCCAAATACCTCTACTGCAACATTGAACTGATTAAAGCTGAATAAAGTTAATGACGGCCAGAAAGACTCGTCCCAACTTTAGAAATCCCAGGGGAATTTATTTTTCTGTTATCAGTATCCTTCATCGCTTGCCATTAAGTTATTTATGCTCAGAAATGATGACTTGCTTTTACCTTTTCAATTTTGTATAACTGACAGGTCTGCAGAAACCTTTCTTGCACATCTTTATACTCTCTTGAGTCTGGTTTTAGTTCCACTATTTTGAGTTGCTCATTTTCCATAGGGTCCCACGTTGGAGGGGGTACTGTTGACTTTTGATCTGCAGAAGAAACACAATCACTCATATTCACCCAAATCCCCTGCCTAAAATGAAACCTGACCTGCTACAAATCCTTCTAGAAGTCCACACATCTTCCTTATGGATGACTGGGAAAGAAGGATTTCCCTGTATTGTAAAGCACCAGCAGTAAATGGAAGAGGATACGACTCAAGAACAGAAGTGAGCTGAGATCTAGTGTGACAATTGCTACAAGAACATTATTGCTAGTAAACCTGTTAAGAACATCAGAAGGCATTACTCTCTTTTCAAAATATTTTAAATAGCTGCAAAGTTCTTTTATTTCCCAATTCTGTTCCTTTCCACATTCTCCAGAAAAGCACCTGCACAAAGCTCCTAATACGTATTTTAAATATTCTCATCATTCCCTTCTCCTTTCTCTTACTGGGTGCAAGCAGGTTGTCACATGGGAACATCAGTCTGTCAAGATGCTTTTCCTTACCTTCAGATTTGTCAATACGTATAACGGATATCTGGCTTCCTCGGGCATCCACAGCAGTCTTATGTTCCATATCCACTGTGTATATTCGCTCACCAATGGTGACTTCAACAGTTTTCTGCTTTCCCTTGTAAGCATTTTCCAACTCCACATTTGTGAGACTGTTGAAGGGTACATAAGAATCCTTTTCAAAATATTTCCATTCAACTGAATTTTGTAAAAGTTTTGCCTGGGACTCTTTAGCAGCTTTTACCCTGAGGATCATTTTATGAACAGCTAAAGAAGCCAGGCAGACATCTTTTGCAACCCCTGAAATTTCAATACGGGTACCCTTCAAATTAAGACAAATTTTTAATTTCTTTTCTAGGTCATCCAGTTCTTCATTCTCTTCTTCATCGAAATGAGAGATAGTCTCATCTACAATTTCTGTTTGAGATTGTTCTCTTGAAATTGCACTTCTCAGCCACTTTTCAGCTTCTTCCACTTCTTTTTTATTTTCACCACAAATCTGCACAACAGCCAGGTCAATTTTCTTTTCCAAAACCACTTTGGTTTTTTCCTTTGGGGAATGTTTCTCAGAGCTCCAGAGTGCTACATTAAAATACATAAATATTGTCATTAATATAAATCTTTTTTAGCTGGTGTTAAACAGGCTGATCTATAACCTGTACTTAAGTGACATCTACTTACATTTACCCACGTGATATGCCTTGTAAACAAACGATTTGATTCGTGTTGCAGTAGACTTTTCTCTTTTCTGCATGCTTGCTTGGAACACACTCATCAGATGTGGCTGAAAGATGACAACTTTAATAGTTTTCACAGACGTGGCAGAATTCCTTTTGGCAAAGTCAGTTACTGCCTCTATCATGTTGTCAGCTACCTCAGCTGGATTGCGGCGTGCCTCTCCTGAAAAAAGATGCAGATATTTTGCTCTAGAAAGTGTTAATAACTGTTACAGATTATTAAAACATCTTTAAAAGAACAGGTTTGAATATACCCACACCATCACCTGGATCATAAACAGGTTGAGAATAACATCAAGCTGGCAATTAAGAAAGATTTCTATGCATCAGGAAAAGAAAGTTGGGGACCACCCTTCCAGTAAGGGAAAAATGGAAGGTTCCTTTTGTTAGCTTCGCAGCCTATCAGGTTATGATGTAGATGATATGCTTGGGTAACTAATAGGCCACAGGCCTGCTACTCAGTGGCCCAGTAGTCCATTCCTTGATCAAAATGCAAGCCTAGTTTTATTAATGCAAGAGGTTCCCATGTGCATGGGGTGCAGCTCTGGATTCTCCAGCTCCAGGGATTTCTACCAAACTAACTGAAAATGAGAACAGAAAAAAAGGGACAATCGGGGCTTTTTGACAGGCTTGTGCTCCACTTGTATCAATCCTACTTGTGCAGCTGGTGGCCAGAGTTCCATCATCTACTGATTTCAGCAATGGAGAAGTACCTCCTTGGCCACTCTCTGATGAGCTGCCCACATATACCAGGCTGCAGGTTCTTCAGCAAGCACAGACATACCTTTGAATCCCTGTTGGCTTTAGAAAACTCATCCTCTTGATGAACTAGATCACTGTAAGGAGTGAAGCTTTCTAGCTTTCCTAAGTCTCTAATAACATTTTTAAAGACTGCATATTTCCAAATATATTTTCACCAAATAACAACATCTCCAGATAAATCAAACTCACCACTTGAGCCCTGAGATCAGCAGAATCACATGCACTGAACCCTTTTCAGAAAAGGGAGACACAGACCTGTTCCAATTGCTGGGAAGGCGACAGAGGTGTACTGCTGCAGTTCACACTCCTGAAGCACTTGGGAAACCAGGGACCTGATATCATTTTGGTAAACAAAATGCATTATTTTTTTGCATGGCAGGTTTCCTGCCTGGGTGATGATATAGTTCTTGTCAGTTTTCTGGGCTGAAACATAAGTAGGAGAAAATAATCAACAATTATCCCCAATATAGATGTGTATTAGTCCTCATTAGGAAATAAGAAATGGTGAGAAATATGCACCAGGATAAGCTTTGTGTCTCCTTCCATAAAGTGAGCAACCCCTTCACTCAATTTTCTCTTCCAAGGCACAAGAACTTGGTTTATTTTTGTAAAATATTTGCCTCCTTTGGCAAATAAATTTTGTGTGTGCCTTTATTTATCAGGTTTGCTCAGTAAACTTGGAGAACTTAATGAAGACTGGCACTCTGTATACACACACACACACACACACACGAACATGCCATCTACCTGCAGGCCACCTAGCCCAAATTACCCTCTTGACCTGTGCAAGAACAGCTTGTTTACCTTGGATCTCTTCCACATAATTCTTTTCCTTTGGTTGGTCTTCCAAGGTGACCTCCACACCTGCATATTTCCCACTTCCCTTATTTTCTGGTGTTTTAAACCACATACTCATCCATCTTTACTCCTCTTTCATTATAGTTGCTGTCCAACAGCTGTATTTGGCCTACAAATTATTTCTATATTAACATTTTTGCCAGCATCACCCCTTGCTCATGGCTCTGTTTGATGTTGACTCTGTTTTTATCAAGGAAATATTTATTGGAATATGAGGATAACAATAGCAATAGATTTGGATCTTTATGTATGCTTAGAAGCTGTCTCCTCCTGAAGATTTTTCTTTTTCTTCCTCATGAGATGTTTTACAAATATCACATTAACTGATTAAAAACTAGTTGCTGTAACACAGTGTGTAATGCCAATGGAACTACAGTAGTCAGAGTAGCACCTTTGCAAAAGTCAGAAATGTTGTGCCATACCTAGTACACCACATTCATCTTCAACTGCTTTTCCAGCACCATTCAGAATTGCTCTGGAGACACCTTAAATGAGAAGAGCAACATGGATCCACTGTTACTGCTGTTAAAGTCCCATCTGAGGCAGAACTGTATGCCTCATCACATCTAAATCATCTCAATTCTGATAATATTACAGATTATAAATTAAAAAGACTGTAGCCAAAATTTTAGCCTTATATGCTTTTTCAATTCAAACTGATGTTTTGAGTACCTAACAAGTTTCACTAAGGTCAAAACCTCACTGATGTTTGTCTCCTCCTTTAGTCTGAGAGGTGCTCTATAAAAAGATTATTAGTTTCCCTTTCTGCAAGGGAGTCTTAAACATGCTGTCCTGTAAAACAGATAAACAAGTGAATAAAGTTCAGACACTTCCTAATTGAACTTTTGTACCCCAAGAAGCAAAACAGAAACTACACTGTGAAACAAATAAAAGGGCTTAAAGCATTGAAGAAAAATATTTGCTGCTCTTCTGTCCCAGCCCTTCCAAGCACACAAATAATATCAATTAAAATACCTGTTTTGAGGTTGAAGGCTTGGTTTGTTATGTTTACAATGACATCTCCCTCCTCCTTGGTAATATCACCTTCTGCCACCCGGAACACGATGGAGCCAATTGTCATTTCAGGCACATTGTCTGCTGAGGTTGAAGGGACAGCAGAAAAAGCTGCAGAGAATGAAATACAGACCCTAAGCAGAAAGGAGGGATTTGGGTACAATGCCTGCACAGACCACAGTTTCGCTACAGACTCAGCCTGTGGAAAGGATTGCCTGCCATGCTAACTGAAAATCATTCTTTCTCAAACAAGTCTGTACTCATTCCCATCATTTCTATCATGGCAGGATGGCAGGGAACGTGTTTTGCTGCACAGCTGTTATGCAGACACTACTTGGTGACATTTTACCATTGCAAAACTCCACTGTAAGAGAGCAGCAAACTTTCCAAGTCTCATTCCCTTGCTCCTGTGTCTCACAGTGTTTCCAGGCAGGTTCTCTACTTCTTGAAAAGGTGCAACTTTTTACGCATCTGTTATTTGTAAAATCGTAATTAAGTTTTCGACATGTAACTCATTTTTCTACAGGCTGCAGTTCCATTAAGAAAGACATTTCAGTTTGGTTTTGCTATTCATCTGAACACATAAAAGATTTAGGAGTATTTCAAAGAGACCACTTCAACACACATACCCAGGATCCCACCTGTCTTCCCAGGACAGAGGAAGACACTGCCTTGTTCACAGTTTAATCTACTGCTGCAGCAATAAAAGAAAAAGCACTGCTGATGCCTTTACACCTTATAACTTCTGCTGTTCCTATTTGCAGAGGCACTATCCAGATAAAGAATCACAGGAACACTTTTTCCCTTAGCATCTCTTACCCTATTTCAGACATAACAGACACAGCCTGAAAATATGGCCTTTACAGCAGCCACTCAGACTTTGGGAATGACATGCTCACCAAGCAAGTACTTAAATATCCATAATGAATGCATTCTCTGGAATACTTGAAAATAAAAATCAGTAGGCACACAGCTTCTGTGAATAAACCTTACCTGTGCTTGGGCTAGCATCATTTGGAGCAGGCTTCTGCCCTTTCACAGCTACAGATCTTTTTTCAAGTTCATCTGAAAATTCCTAGAGAATGAAATTACAATCAACCCCTGTAGAAGTCTTCACACAGTGGAAATAAAGGTTTGAAAAGCAAAGCTAAAAAACATTTAGAAAGAACTAAATGCAAATTACTTCACATCATCTGCCACAATGCTGATGGCAAGCCCTGACAGATGTTCTCAGAGAGCAAGGCTGCTCGGTGTGAGCAACGCACAGAAACACAAATAACTGAGTCAAAGCTACAGGGGTGGCTTTTACCATTCCACAGGGGTACAGCAGCAGAAGGCATCCTTACAGTGAGTGAGTAGTTCATGCTAGCTCAGCTCTTACAGGGAATGCCACCCTGCTCTGTGCACAATAGCTCAGGCTTTGACACAGTAGCCTTCAAGTTTAGCCTTTCAAAAAGTATCAGCTCTTGCACAGAGTACAGAAGGCAACAGATGTAGGAACACTTATCTGGACATCAATTCACAGTGTGACTGCTCTCTTTCGTTTGAAATGAGTAACTTGAGTGTGGATATAGAAAAATTATGCTAATGGGACACTGAAGAGAGGGTGATGGAGAATACATTTATGATTCTACTGGAGAAGTTTACCAGCACAGCAATCCTAACACAAAGATTCCTCCTAAAAAGACACCAGCACTCCATTAAAAGCACACCTGTTTGCCAAGAGTGCAGGCACTGAAGCAGTAGTTACAGCAAACTTGTCTGACCTACAGACTGAAGAATTAGGTGAGTGCATGAGATACAGAGTAATTGCACTTTTGTATGTATAATTCTCAGGAAACAGAAAAGGATAGGAAGGGAGCAGGACTGTACTTGATACACTGGTGACCATGGGAAGTAGAACTAAAAAGGCAACCTTCAGTATAGATGAGAGAGACTGTCAGCAAACTTTTCCTTTAGTATATGAACAAGCACCTTGCAGATTCTTTGAGTATCATCAGATAGCCAAGTATCATGAGACAGACTCAGACATACCATAACATAATAGAGAGAGGAAACCACAGTAACTCACCTGAATATTAGCTGTGTCTTTTGTGTGCAATAGGAAGTGAACTTCTTCAAGAGAATTTACTCTTTTTTCACTACTGAATTCAAACACTTTGTCAAACAATAATTTAGCAACAACAGATCTTGGGAATTCTAAATTCCCTGTCCCAATTGCTGGAAAAGTAATTGATTTCAAAGACAGTTCTTCAGCAATCTCCAGGCATTTTGTGATTATGTCACCCAAGACCTGTAAAGCACAATTATTTTTTCAGTTACTGGAGGTACTTTTTCCCAGTATGTGTAATGTAACACTTTCCCTTTCAGCTATCTCTTGGTATTAAAATACATATTAATTCCATACACAAGGAATTCACAAGGAATTTATTCTTCAGCGAGGGATCAGCCCACAGTTAAAAAAGAATGGATCAAACTCTCTCATCTTCTATGACACTATCTCCCATTTCAGAGGAAAAGTGGCATTAAACACACTATAAATCCCAGAAAAATTCAGGCAAATAAAGACCCTTTTACCTTTGAAGGTGTGTTTTTCTGGGACCACATAGGTAGCACAGCATGAAGCACAACACTGCAAGCCAGATTGTAACCTTTAGTTTTCAACACAGATCCTTCCTCAGGTATTCTTCCTGCACCTTCTTTGTTCAAGCCTGTCTGAAGCATTGGCCCTGCCTTGCTTAGCAAAGCTTTACCAAGTGGCCCTTTGTCAAGCTGGAGATCTTTGCCAACACTGACAACAACAATGGATGTCTGAAAAAGACACAAGCAAAAACTCTAGCTTGTAAGTATCAAATTTAAATTTTGCATTGGATAACCAAATACAGCCTGCCTGATGGTCTACAAGGTAAATTTTTGCGACAACAACCAGAGAGAACAAAGTTTTGGAATAAACCAGAATTATACTCAATTCTAATATCATGAGCCTGCCCAAAGAAACAAAAATTGAGTTAACTATTAAATTAAATTCAGCCTAATGGGAGTGACAATTCTGCATTCCTTGTTTATTCATTCTACCTCCATCTGAAAAACATTTTTTCAAGTTTGTTCTCGAGAGGCTCACAAACCAAAATGTGAGTTCACTGAGGTAGGCAGGGCCTCCCATGCATGGCTGGTGTAGGGGGACAAGCAGATGCTGAAGACAAACAAGACTTGGGGTAATCTAAGGAGAAAGAAGTGAGAAAAGCAGTAACTTATGAATGAAAGAAATACAAAGAGCACTGAACATTGTAAAAAACCCTATATTTAGCTCCTTAGGAAGGGCCCCATACACATTTTATTATATATTCACATTTTAATATATATTCTGCCCTGGCCAACTGGAGGAGCAGCATGCACAAGCTGTGGGAGGCATCCACTCCTCAGAGGTTTTGCAGAAGGGTCCTGGACAGAGGACTGCTTCCAATACTTGCCAATACTGCTTCCAGTATTGGCAATCCCAGTACAGTATCTATTAGCCAGCTAACAGAAATTCAGTGCAGGAGGCAACCAGAAATCAATTATCAAAGTCACTGGTTCTCCACAGGAAGTGCAATACCAACTGCATGTTTCATGCCAGTGTTCACCAATGACATTGGTTTAGTGTTTATTAGTTTTAAAAAAAGACACAAAAGTACCCACTTTTTATTTCAAAAGGAGATAATTTAGAACACTTACTGCAGCATCTTCAATGCTTCCTGTTTGCAGCACGATGTTAAGGCCTTCCTGAGTTGTTATGAAGGGGAAGTTCTTAATACGCTTAGAAGTTCTCCTCTGCCTAGGTTGAGGAACTGTACTGTCACGATGCAGTGACCTGTAGGAAGCTGAAGACTCTGAAAACACTTCTCTAAATGCCTTGCTGAAAGCCTGAATGTTATCCTGTGCAAAACCCACAAGATGAACCTCCTTCAAAGTGCTGTTCCCCTTGGACTCTTCCAAGGTCTCCTTGATGGAGGATACAATCAAGTAAGTACACAGTTCCATTGGGAAGCCAAAAATCCCTCCACTTATAGCAGGCAGAGCTATGGAGCAATGCTTGTGTATTTCAGCTAGCTGTAAACATTTTTTCACGGTCTTCCTCAACAAGTTCACACACACTGCTGCTTTCTCCCTGCTCCACCTGGGCCCGACAGCGTGAATGACGTTCTTGCAGGGCAGGTTCCCGGCGCGCGTGATCACTGTGTCACCAGGCTGCAAACTCCCGAGCTTCCTCACCAGCTCATCGCACTCCTCCTGCAGTGCTGGCCCAGCTGCTCTTGAGAGTGCATCAGCCAGGCCACCAATGTGTTTTAGGTCTTCATTAGATGCATTCACCACAACATCAACAGGATGAGTGCACAAGTTACCTTTATAAAGCGCAATTACAGTTTCACCCATGGTCACCTGCATATAGAGCTCGCCTCTGTTACTGTGTTGTTTTTGTTCTTTCAGCTGTTCTTCTGGCTGCTCTTCCAGTAGGACTAAACACTTGAACGCTTCTTTTATATGGGGGGCCAAAAGGTGTGCTTGCTCTTTTATATATGCCTTGGCTCCTGGCAAGTCAATTACCACACGCTTAAAATGCAGGCCAGATAGAATTCGCTCAACTAAGCTGACTCCCTCCAGCACTTTTGTCTTCGGCCCACGCAATGTTATGACTTCACAGTTTTTCTGTGTGCTAAAGTTAACTTTCACACCTTTGTTTGGTAAGTCAGCCCAATCACCGACCTTCTCTTTCTTAAAAAACTTTACCAGTGCCATTGGCTTTCCTTCAATGACCTTTTGCACCTCTGTGTTTTCATCTATAAAGTTGGAAAGTTCCTCAAAGGCTTTTGCTACAGCTTCAGAAAGACCAGCAATCATGATCTGAGTCTCTGCCTGAGTGACTGCTACAGCTCCATTAGAGCAGTTTTCCTTGGCTAGCATCTGCCATTCCTCCTTCTGGAGGACTGACTCATCCTCCAAAGTAATACTTTTGTAGTCCAGTTCTTTCTTTATTTCTTCCTCTGCTTTTAGCAGATCTTCAGGAGCATCCCCATTCAGGATGATCTCTCCCGCACCAAGCTCATAAAAGACATTGATTTGTTTTGATATAAACAGGCTCTGTGACAGGGTTTCATTATCAGTATGCTCTAAAAACTGAAAAATATAAGGGTGGACATTAATTGTTTTCTTTGCCATTTTGTGTATATGATCAAGTATTTCTCCTTTTATTTTGTAGACTTCCTCAGGCACTCCAGATAGGCTAATGCTCTTCTGCAAATTATCGTAAGTTATTTGCAGGTCTGGGAACTCTGTACGAAATTTTTCTTCAAGACCAGTAATCCGTAAAATTCCATATTCCCCTGGATTCACTGTCTTAACTTTCAGTTCAGTTCTTTGTTTTTCTCTTTCAATTTCTCTGGTGGCCTTTTCAATCAGAAGCTTCAGTTCTTTTTCAACCTTCTTCACAACTTTTTTTTCACCTACTAGAACATGTAAATCCTTGGAAATATTTGGGATCATCAGAACTTCATCATGGGGAAAGCTGTTCCTAATGGCTTCCCACACCTCTGTGCTTACTTGACATTGAATTGCTTCATATTTTGATATGGTGTGTGAAAATGCTGTGGAAACTTCTTCTTTCCATGCCTTAACCAATCGAGATACTGATCTCTTCCGCTCAGAAAAAATAGCTGAAGGATGCAAAGTAACTTCTGGATCTGCACAGAGGGCGTCAGGCCATACTGGCACACAATTACACTTTGCCATTTCATGGTCTATTGCCTCAATTAAGCTACTATTTCCTTGCAAATAATTCCAGATATAGGGATCCAGAGGCAATGTAATTGGATCTGGCTTCTTTATCTGCGGCCCTTCCTTCCCATATAGAGCTGTTTCCAGTGAGGTGTAGTAAGGATAGACAAAGATTGGTGTTTTGTTGAGTGAATGCTTCTTTGCCAGAATATTTTTTACATCTAAAAGAAACAAACAACCCCCTCAAGTTATTAATGTCAGCACTTAAGTTCTTCTCTTTTGTTTTGGTTTTTTTTTTCATTGCTTGGGGTTTTTTAAACTATATTTTCTATATAATGTTTGTTATCTTTAAGAACATTTTTAGATTCATTTCCTCCACTACCCAAAGAGAAATAATTCCAGATTTTTGAAGAATTATTCATTTTAAATGTTGAAGAGAGACAGTCAAGCACAACAGCATCCACACCTCTGGGAGGAGGTGTGCATAATCTCTGTCCCCACTTCTCTTATATGCTGTACTTGAAGTGCCCAGCTCCATAGTTGTCTGGGCTATTACTCAGCAGTTCAAACCACAGCTCCTCTGTTTTCCCAAAAGACCATCTCCTTCCTTCAACTCCTCTTCAATTCTCCCCTTCACTGCAATGCCTCCAACCTCTCCCTTGTCCTACACTTTTCACAGTCACTCATCTTTCTGCCACTGACTGGACAACCCATAGCACCTGCTCTCCAGCCAAAAAGCTGCCCAAGAAATTGCCCTGAGATGAGCCAGACTGGGCATGTTGCCATGGGCATCTGGTGGCCAAGACAGCAGGTGGGGGGGAAGTCCCCTGTGCCCCTGGGGCTGTGCACTCTCCATGGAATTCACACTGCAACCTGAACTCTGTAAGGATGAAGGCCTGGGTGAAATAAACTGTCTAGAAAATGAACAAGTTCTATGCCTTATGCCCAGCTGGTCCGAAACAGAAGATTGCATTCCAGTTAGCAGGAGACCTGTGGCAAAGCACCACATCTGCAGTTTTACAAGGGCAAAGGAGGCTTTTCTCTAGAAAATCCACATTTTGGTCTTTACATGAGGGGTTCTCAAAGAAATAAGGGCTCTGCATTTCTGCATTACCTTTATGGTCACCAAAGGTAATGATAGCTGCATCTTCATCAGGCAGCTGTTGAACATCCACTGTCTGCGCACCGCCGTACTTCTCATTTTCAAAGTAGACAGTTATATAGTGACTGGGGGTGTTGGGTGGTATATTTTCAGCCCTAACACTTTTTGTTTGCTCAAGGCACCATGCAGTAATGTTTTGTTTTCTTGCTCTGTGGTTTTGATTGAGCTTTTTAGCAAATTCCTCTGCATCTAGAAAGGAGAAGAATAAAGATCAAACTCGGAGCTTGTTTTTCTATCATGACGTTAGCAGACTACCACCGTGTGCACTGATCAAAGCACTGAATTACAAAATCAGCTCAGAGCTGCCCATAAAACTACTTCTTTCCACATATTCAGTATCTGTCACTTAGTATTCCCCTTATAGTTGATCACAATTGTTGACTACAATGACGGCAGCCAGAATTTGCTGCTAGTTTTCCTACTGACTATCACTGGGTTTGTTTAACTCCAGCAGAAAACAACATCAGGTTTATTTTTGGGCTATGGCTTTGTACACAACTAGTAAGACACAAATCAACAGTTCAAATTCTCTCCATTTTATGATAAATACATTCTCATTTTGGCTATTTCCCCCCTGTTATCCTCACAATATTCAGTCAAATCACTTTTCCATCTGTCAAGGAAAAACAATTATGTTTCTTAAAGATCTACTTACTTCCTAAAGGCTACCGCAAAAAAAAAAGGACTGGAGCATGACTTGAGAGACAAATAATTTCTAAGGCAGAAAAACCTACACCTTCTCTGAAGGACAGCTTTTGACAAGGATAGCTTTTACCATCTTTCTGTTCTCAGACCAAGTACATCCTTCATTGCTTGTTTTAAGTTATAGTTTGGTTTTAGTCCTACCTGTTGTGTTGACTAGCTCTCTTTCTGACTGTGGTAAGCACATTTCTCTCTCTCTCTCAGGATTTTTTATTGAGGTGCACAGAGAGAAATGAAAGAGAAAACAATTTCTATTTCTGCTCCTTGTTTTTCTCTTGTGGAGTGTGTTTAGAGAATTGTTCACCCAGAGTGAGTGCTTGGTTGGACCATGGTGGATTGTTTGGGCCTGATGGCCAATCGGATCCACCTGTGTCTGGACTCCGGAGAACAGGGTCACGAGTTGTGAGTTAGTGAGATATGATGGTCAGAGAAAGTAGCATGTAGTATTTAGTTTCTTCTTTTATATAGCATATTAATGTATTATAACATAATTATAATAAAGAAATCATTCAGCCTTCTGAAATGGAGTTAGACATCATCATTCTTCCCATTGGGTTCGCCAACATCTACAACATCTGACTTGCACTGGCCTCTATACCTCACACATAAAGGTTATGGCATTAACTTTAGTAAAGTAAATCCTCCTTTAAAAGGACACAATATCAGATCAAACCTTAAAAATATGAAAGATAATATTTCCAGTTTAATCTCACTCACACACACGCATGCAAACATGTAGCTAATAAAGAGCTTCAACTCTGACTCCTTCTTACCAGTATTTCCAGTAAAAGTAACTACAGCAGCAGATAATTCAGGTATCATTTCCACACTGAAATCACCATCCTCCTCTGACAAACCACTGACATTCTCTACCAGCATAATTAACATGCAATCTTTTATTGTGTCCTTCACATTTTCCAGCACAACTGCGGTGGGAAGCAGGGATCCTTCGGAGTTCTCAACTTGGCATGACTCCTGGGAAGTCTCCACTTGCCATGGCTTCACAACCAGATCAATTTTACTCAAGTGATGCTTTCTTTGCAAAACTTCTTGGGCATCTAGTCCCACAGAAAAACAGAGATGTCACAGTAGAGTAGCATGTTAAACAATAGCAATAATATACCATTTCTGCTTGGAGCAATGCCCACAGAGAAATCCTGCACCAGCAAAGGCCTATTTTTAAAAGCAGTGTAACATCCATAACATACCTTGCTCATTCTGAAAGGTGATGATCACTTGGTCATCCTTTTTGACATAGGACTCAATGGTCCCCCCACCAGACTTCCTTTTATTTTCAAAGTACACTTCCAAAATCCCATCTTCTATTTCCTCCCCAAAGGCAGTGGTTACTACTACAGCAGAATTCCTAGAGGTTGGTTTCTCTGCTTCCAATTTCTCACATGATTCTGAAATAAAAGATCACATCCTAATGCCTTGGGCAAAAGTTAAGGAAAAAAACAAGTTTCCCATCTTCTAAGCTTTCACGCCACTTTTTGTTCAGATCACACTTAGGGTCAGGGAAAAGAATGGGGTAAGAATCCCAAAAAAGTTAAGCAGATCGCTAGCGGGAGCTGCTGTATCAACACGCAGGGAGGAAATGCTTCAGTTCATCACCAGGCAAGGACAGCAGAAGATACAAAAGCTTCTTCACAAACACACAATGAGGGGAACCAGTGCTCCCCATTCACAGTTCAGACATAGCTGTGGGTCACCTGGGGTCTATATTTGCTGGCTGCCACGGCTGCTCAGGAGTACCTGGGGTACTCAGCTCCCGATATTCCAGCACAGGGCTGCCCCAGCAAGGCTGGCAGCAGCTGGGAAGGTCTGGGTAGGGACAGAAAAAAGGCCAGCATCCACTGCTGTTCCCTAAGGAACTGACCTGTCTGAGTTGGCCAGTGAAGTGGGGGCTCTAAAGGAACTCACAGAAAGGAAAAAATACATATCTTTCTTTTAGCCTGGGATCACAATTCCTACACTACATTAGACAAACAGCACAAGCCATGAAGGTGACCAGGGCACTGCTGCAGAAAAGTCCAGAAAACCAAAGGAGCAAGAATACAATGGTCATCACTAGATAAGTGACACACTTACCTGTCTTCTTCTGCTGAGTAAGCACAGAAGTTTCCTTATTCTGGCAGATGGGAAGAGACACCTGGGGTGCATTAACTAGAGATAAATGACAACGGTTTCTCAGTTGCTGGGTACTTTAAGAAGAAAATGGACACAATAATGTACACCCAGGAGCTAACAGAGCTTGAATTAAGTTTCATTTGACACTGTCAGAATCACAGCCTTCCAGATTCCTCTTTTTAAACCATATGTTGAATGGGTTACAGAAAGACTCTGAGCTCAAGAAGCCTCAGGCATAATGTCAGCACACAGTCATGCTGCACGAATGACCATGAGCAGGTCCTGCCATGCACTACAGCGTTTTCCTCACACAAAAAGCTGCACTGAACATAAGAAGTGCTAACGACATCGGCCCTTGGAAGGAAGTGCCTTTGAAAGCTGAGACCTTTGGACGACCCTCTGTCAGGATGCGTTTGACCCAGCATGACTGCTCAGCTTCCTAGTTTAGAACAAGAGGAAATGCAGCTACATTAGAAAACAAAGGACAATGGTAAGATTGACCAAACTGCTTTTCCAGCCTGTGCCATCACCCCACTATGCACAGGCAGGTACTTTGAAAGCAGAGCTCAGCGAGCTGTGTGTGTATTAGCCCTGTGTATATGGATTACTTCTGTGTGTACTGATAGTCACACATTGATTAGCTATGTATTGGTCAAGTGTGTGTATTGATTAGTCCTATGTGTGTGTATTAGCCAGATGTGTATTGAGTAGCTGTGGGTGTATTGATTGTGCAGTTTATGTGTGCGTGTGTCTGTATTAGCTGTGATAGCACAGTCGGTCTGTCCGGTGCTTGGGATGTGGCTCGGGGGCTGCACCTTAGGAATTCCATCGTGTTTGGGATTCGGGAAGTGAAGGGGAACGCTGGGGAGAAGAATCAAAGCGCTACAGCGCCGTTCGGCCGGCCCGGCCAAGCAAGCGGCTCCGCCTGCTTCCCCATCCCAGCTCCTCCGCAGGGCTCCCCGGGCCAGTGCCTCGCCAGCACCGGAGCCCCCCGCCGCTCCTGCCGCAGCTCCTACCTGGCGCCTCGGTCCCGCCGGCCGGTCCCGCCTCCTGCAAGGGAACGAGAGGGCAGCGGTCACCCGCGGTGTCTCCGCCGCCCGCCCGGACCCGCGTCCGCCTCATCCGCGCCCGCCTCACCTGCGCGGGGCCGCCGTCCGCGGGCAGCGCGGTGACCTGCAGCGACAGCCGCTGTCCGGACCCCCACACGAGCTCGTGGACCGGCCGGCTCAGCACCCGCTCCCTCACTGCCAACAGAGCAGGCACCGGTCAGGGGGATGCGGCCGCCCCCCGCCCGTCTGAGCCGCGGGGCATCGCCACAGCCCCTCCCGCCCCGGCCCGGCCGCTCACCCTCGGGGCGGGCGAAGCAGACGAGGATGTGCCCGGCCCCGCTGTCGGTCCCGGCTCGCAGCTCGCACTCGCCGCCGCCCGAGCGCTTCTGGCTCTGGAAGTAGCAGAGCAGCTTCTTCCTGAGCGCGGGCGGCGGCTCGGCGGGGCCCCAGTCCCCCCGCACCAGCAGCGGGAAGGCGCACGGCCGCTGCCCCTCCATGGCCGCCCGACGGCTCCTCTCCCGCTGCTTTCGGTTTCACTTCTCGGCCGCGGAGCCCGAGATGCCTGGGGCTCCGCCCAGTGCCGGGAACAGGCCTCCGCCTCCGGGCCCATCGGGACGGCCGGGGGTCCTGGGCCCCACCGCGCCTCCTCACGGGGCAGGTCACCGCCCTCGGAGCGCGCCCGGGCTGCACAGCCCCTTGTGCCTCCACAGAGCTGTAAAAGAACCAAGTATCACAGTGTTTTCAGCCTCTGAACTTATAATGGTCAACCACTGGCTAACACTTGCTCTCCCTGACTTATCCTTTCAAATGAAGTCATGATGCAAATTAAAATTACCACTTTCATCATTCTTTGCCAGAGATGCTTCCACAGCCGTGGAAGGTTGCAATGGGTGTGTACTTCAGACCACCTTTTCAGCTAGCTGGGAAGTTTTCAACAGAGTGCTCAGGACTTTCCCTTGCAAAGGTTTGTTTTCAGCC
Organism: Vidua macroura; assembly: GCF_024509145.1. Classification (NCBI taxonomy): domain Eukaryota; kingdom Metazoa; phylum Chordata; class Aves; order Passeriformes; family Viduidae; genus Vidua; species Vidua macroura. The sequence goes on from NC_071577.1 coordinate 31,628,947, forward strand.
ATTTCATGCTGTGTATTTTACCCTTGTGGCCAAATATGGGACAAATACAGTTTCTAAATGCACTGTCCTCCCCACAACTAGCCCAGGTGCATGCTCTCCTCTCTTGCTGTAACTCTGAAAAAATTCCTGTGACTGTAAATTGACTAAATTTAATCCTAACCTGTACAACTATGATTAAAAAATAAAGGTCTGTACATCCGGTTAAAGGATAAAGGCTTCAGGAGCTTCCCATGACAGCCACCAGGACTCTGATGCACAATTCAGCCTGCAAACTTTGGCATAGATAAAAAATGGGAGCTGGTGAGTTATTTGATAGGGTCTGACATCAGTGAACTGGCTTACAGGGACAGAAAGTGAAATGAGAGACCAAAAGTAGCTGAGATTTCATGATTTGATCCTCGCATCTGTCTTGGTCTGGGATAGACTTAATTTTCTTCTTAGTAGCTGTTATGGACCTGTGTTGTGGATGTAGTATGAGAACAATATTGACAACACACTCACAGTTTAGTTGTTGTTAAGGTGTTTACCCCAAGGGCTTTTCAGTTTCCCACACTCTGCGAGCAAGCAGATGCACAGGAAGCTGGGAAGGAGCATGGCCAGGACAGGTGACCCAAAGTGGCCAAAAGGATATTCCATACCATGAGCATCGTGCTCAGTACAGAAACTGGGGGCAGTCAGCTGAGGGGCACAATTGCTACTCAGTGACTGGCTGGGCATCGGCCAGCGGCTGGCTAACAACCATACTGTGCATCACTTGTTTCTTGTGGGTGTGATCCTCCTGTCTCTCCCATTCTTATTACAATTATTAATAATAGTATGCTTCATTGTGTTTTGATTAATAAATTGTTCTTATTTCAATGCACAGGGCTTACTTTTCCAATTCTCTGCCACAGGGGTTGGGGGGTGAGCGAGTGACTGTGTGGTACATAGCTGCTGACTGGGGTTGAAGCACAGCAGAAAAGCTCAGTCACTTACAAACAACTGGAGTGTTGCTATCTTACTGCACGGAAAAGGGAGGGGGGACATGGAATAATGCAAAGTATTTAAAGAAATACAGTAATACAAAACCAGGGCTGGAAAACATCCCACAGGGAAACCAAACGGTGCCCACTCCTACTAAACCTGAAAGTCGAGGTGGCAAAGTTGTACTGCCAATTCACAATATGGGAATCTTAAAATTAAAAAAAAAAAAATAATACATTTTTAAAAAGGGGGTGACATGGAGTCCAAACTGCCCCAAAACATGGTGTTGCAGGGAAGCTCCTAAATATAAAAAATATATACAGCTACATGTATTGCAAAAAGAAGGAAAAACCTGTACAGAAGAAACACACATATTATTTTAATTTTTTTTTATTAGTTGTGCTCAACAGCCTTAGAGAAATGGTTCAACTTACTAAAAATTAAGTCTGTGTGACATACCACCACACAGGTAATTAGCAGGTTATTTAGGCATTGCAGAGTATCTTTATGATACAATTTAAACCTTTACTGGATGCAATTGAGAGAATACAGTTTTATAGTTGAAAAACTGATTTAGAAGTTGTATTTAAGTTTAAGCACAATGGCAGGAACCAGGAGCCCACTATTAGATATGACACTCTTACTTCCCATTTACTCCAACACAGCTCTCAGCATTCAGCACTTCTGCAGAGCTAAGCATCCATGTACCCACTTGTACATGATCCATGGCTAATTTCACATGCAAAACCCAAATCACTAAGGCCATTTCTACCATGAAAAGAAGCAAAAGTCCATAGCCTTATCACAGCTAACACTGTCATAGCTGCATACAAATCTTCAATTAGATGGGTTACATGATGCCAGCCGTGCTGACAGACATCATAATGCAAAGCTAAGAGAAGTGTTTCATCTAATAAAAGCCAGTAGTGGATCAAAAGGTTTTGCAAATTTGAAAAAGTTGTGGGGAAAAATGCATATCAGATTTGCTAGTAAAGCAAGATATACAAAGTGCAAACTCACAAGAACTGTAAATTCTGTAAAGGCTACATATAGAGGGAAGTAAATGATCTGTGAAAAGAACATACATTGTTTGATGAGAAAATATTACTTTTCTTACCTAACTGTGAAATACAAGTGATTTAAGTACGGTAGTCAAACAAAGTAACTTCCCTCAGAGCTTGAACAGTACATTAACTGCTGTATGTTTAGTCATTACACTTGAGAGTTGAGAGTTGATAGACTTCCTCATTCAATTCCTTTCGCTTTCAATTCTGATCGAACGCGCTGCAGATAAGAAGAATCCGGATAACCAAACCTAGGAGAAAGAGAGAATTCTTTGGGCTATTTCTGCAATGAAGAACTCAACAATTCTACAGAACCATCTCATCAAAATACTTTTAGAAATCTCTTTACAAATTTTATGCAGTTCTTGCCCTAGAGAGAAAACAGACCCATATTGCCAGTCACAGAAGTGACACAGACAGCATAAAGCTACAAACTTAAGGAGCTGCTACATTTTGTTGTCCATATTGACACTAAGAACTTGATTTTCAAAGTTGCCTGGGGTCTCCCTTCAAAATGATAGGGTGTTTGGGTATACGTCTTTTAAAAAGAAAATCAGACCTGAAGCATATCCAAGTCAGCATTCAAATCCGAAACATAATGGCTGGCACCTCTGGACTTGAAGTAGTACAGCACCAGAACTGCATATGAAGCAAGTGATATACAAGAGAGAGAATTTGCACAGAGGATAAAGTAAAACTGATACTTTTTGCTCTTTCAATGATCCTAGCCCAGTCAGGAGGATCTAGACACAAGCCTTTAGAGCTTGCAGGACACCACCTGCCCTTAGAGGCTGCAACAAGCTTGGAAGGACTGGTCCAAGATTCCCTCTTGTCTCCGCTGCAGGTAGCTCATACTCAGCACTGGTGATTGCTCCTTTCATTTAAGGGCAGCAAGTCCTCAAGAAATACTGGATACAGCTGTCATCTACTCAGAAAATCCTCTGACAGCTTGAATGGCCAAAGTGGGGTAACCTTTTTTATGGATGGGGCTGGCACTGTGTCCTGTGCTCTGACCCACTAAGTGCTGCACAACTCATGGCTCCTAGCATCTAAAAGGACATGACCACATCTGTACTAAAATCTCACTTCCTGCTGTTAGCTCTGTTAAGCAGAATTTCCAATCATGTTTTATAAAGTCCAAGTGCCATCTTTACTGGGATCATAATGGACCAGCACCTCCTGATGCAGAACAGCAGGTAACAGGAGAGGCACAGATCAGAGTCCAACCTTAGATGTCATCAAGAGCTTGTTGTCCTGTAGGTTCTAATCAAAGCAGTTATTAACTAAGTGCCTTACAAACTCATTGGTGAATGAGTAGTCTGAGGAGCAGTGGAACACTAAGCTCATCCTCGTTCCAACTGTCCAAACAGGGGAAGGTGATTAACATCTGTATCCATAGAGCATTCCACAATCACTCTGTTAGTGACAAAATCTGAAAGCTCTAAATGTGGAAAACATTCAAGGCAGTCCTCCTGATACATCTGAGTAACAACAGTATTGCATAAAGACAAGACTGCTTACTGGGTAGGTCCTCCCACCACGGCAGTTTTGTGGTGAATATCATTCCATGTGATAACATTTTGTTCACCAGTAGTATGTGACTGCCCCACTGTGAAAATCAATTTTTGGTTAAAGGCCCTTTTGAGGAGCTGCAGAATTTCTCGCCCTTCCTCATTGTCAGGTAAATACGCTCTTCGGTAAGCTGGCCCATAACGCTGCCCTGGGTTTGGATGGCTGCTCTGTTTTGTAAAAAAAACAAAACAAAAACACATTGTATATCATAAATCATTCAGAAGGACATAGCATGACTGATAACTGATTCAGAGTTTTTTTTCTCTTTAGATACTTTCTTTCACACAAATTTCATTCACACTTTGTTGTCATTGCTCATACATCCATTGTTATTTTTAAATATGGTTTTCCCTCTTTTTTCTCCCGAATGCATGGCGCTGCACCCGTGTCTTTTAAATTTACTCCATTCTCAGCCCTAGTCATGAATCCAAGCACATAACATAAGGAGATTTCAGACCTGGAAAGCTCTTACTAAGCCAGCCCACTATTTATATTTGTCCACTGGTGTCCACAGCAAAGAGAACACCCCAGAAATGCTCATTATACTTGCAAAACTTTGCTTATATGATATCACTGCATAGATTTCAGTTCAGTTATTCCTACTGTACAAATTAAAGACAGGTACCTCTGTCCTGGTGCATATAAAATGGAGGCTGATCATCTGACCATTTAATTCCTACTGTATTTACTTAATCACTCCCAAAAATATTGAATTAAACACTTGCAAATTTGTACCAAACAAAGAAATGTCTTCCCTGAATATGCATTAAAGTAATGGGAAAATAGTTAATTTTTTATTCAATATTGGTTTTGTTGTTGTAAGAAATATTTAAGTATACTTACATTTTGAATACCACCATTCATATCATACTCAATTACAATAGTGTCACAATTGGGATAACCAGGAAGAGAAAAATTGATTGTTGTAGCTGACATTGTTCCCTCTGGCTGGTTTCCTCTCAGGACTCCACAGACGGTATTACAAACTGGACAAGCTTGTTTGTAAGTCATGGCTCTGTCAATGCAAATTTTGCAAAATGCATGTTTGCACCTTTCTAGTATTTCTTTATTTTCAATTGTGTCCCTGCAAATTGGACATTCGTCATCATCTTTTTCTTCTGTCTTTGCCCGAGTCTGTCCTTCAGAAGAAATGTTATTCTTTTGCCTAACACTGGACTTCTTAGATGCTCCTGTAGCCTCTTGAGAGCTGAGGTCAGAGGACAGTGGTGCTCTAGTTCCAGTTTGTGTCCCTTCAGTGTTAAGAAGGGACTTAATGTACTCTTCAGCAGCATAAAGATGGTCTGGTAAACCCCTTATGATTAACTTATCTTCAGTCTTCTTAAGTTTTACATTAAGATCTTCAAATTTCTTAGCATTAAGTAGCATGTTTAAAGTTTTCTTCTGATCTTCTGAAAGCTTCATGCTGATGATTTTTTCTCTTAACATTGCACAGGCACTCTGAAATTCACTGATGAAACTTTCAGTAGCATGTGATGACATATCAAAAGTTTTGGATTTAGGCCTAAATATTATGACCTTCTGGCCATATGGATTCTCTTTTATTTCTACCAGTGTATCAAATTTGCCATTTATGTTTTCAATTTCTTTGCTTAGTATGGTTTCCAACAATTTAAACACAGAAGCATCAACTTCAACTCCATTCCTGTATTTGTACCATTCAGATGATATTTTCATATTCTTTTCAGCTTGGCTGTTCTCACCTTCCTCTGCTAGAAATTTTTGGGCGGCTAAAATCTCACTCCCTGGACCACGGAGTAGCAACTGATTCCCTTCCTCTTTAGCAAGAAGATTTTTAAACCTTTCATTCAATTTCATTATTGTCTCTTCTAATGTGTAACTGTTTTTCATGGGAACTATATCCTCTGTCAGATTTTCTGTAGCTTTCTGAAAAGATCTGATAAAAGAATCACTAGCTGCTTGTAACAATGCAGGATTTTTATCAGAAGATATGCATATTAATGTGTTATCCTCCTCATGACCTTTAATTCTTATACGCGCTCCAAACCTTTTGTGTAGTTCTTTGATTTCTTCTTTGCGGGTATGACTAAAATATTCATAGAGAGTTGTCACAACTGAAAACTCAACCATTTCTTCAGTATTCAGGCCATTTTCATCTTTCAAACCATTCTTACATTCAGATTGTGAAAAATCATGGTTTGGGTCTTTGCTTGCAAGGATATCTTCAAAGTAGTGATAAGCTTTTTCAATATCTGTAAAATTTCCTGTCAATTTCTCAGAGCCATCCACGCCAGGGTTTCCTTCTCTCTTTAAGTTTGGACACATAATGGTAATTTTCTCCCTTTGGTCTTCAGTGAACATACTGCTATTCAAAGTAGCAGATACTGTAAGAAATATCTAAAGAAAAGACAAGAATACATCAACACGATTTTTCTCTAAGGTTCTCTGCTTGCTACTTCTGTATTTTCAGCAAGGAGAAGCTCTGTCCATCCCAGTAGTGCCAGATTACTACACATAAGTTTGCACACAGTATTTCTTTTATGTCACATACACTAACAGTACAAACAGGTGAGTAACACAATCTACTTCTAAGTCAGCAGCAAAAATGAAATGCCTTAATGTCACCACCATTGCAGGAGAAAAGACAGTAACTCTGCTACTTAGGCTGAGACTGTGACCAGCACTCTCTGCTCCCAACCTCTCACAACAGAGATAGCTAAAGAGAACTAAAGGCAGGCAACCTCTTGGCTGAGCTCATTGTGTTAGGCCCTTTTCCTATCATTACCAGGCCCTAGAAGTCCTGCACACCAAGCAAACAGACAAAGCAAACAGACAAAGCAAACAGATTTTTTTCTTTCCCTCCCTATCACTCTCAAGGTTTCTGGGCACCAGGCTGACTGGTGCCCTCCTTCCTGGCCTTGAAGGTCCCAGACACCCTGCCAACCAGGTGCTGCTGGCCCCATCCCAGAGCAGGCAGGTTTAATGGCACTGCCTACAAGATCAATCAGTTACACCTCCTAACTGGGAATTCAGGCCACAACTGTGGCTGGACAGTGAAACCCATAAGGACCCCTTGGTGGCCAGGAAGATCTCCACTGCCCTCTGCTTCCTTTGAGCACTGACTGGATGACCCAGATGCTTTTATGTGTTTTCAAGTCTAGATTGTGATTGTTCTATCAATACAGCAACCCAAGTATTAAGATATGACATGATTTGAGAGGGTCCAGATGACTAGAAACCATAAGCAAAGCTGTGCTATCAAACACAATACTACACTACTTACAAAACTGTCCTACACTGATTCTGCTTGTAGAAATCCTGTGGTATTCTGATCATTAACTCTATGCTTTCTAAAAAGCAAAAAGCTTTAATTGTTGATGCCTTGTGAAAGCAATGACCTAGAACAGACACTAGACAGAGTTAAAGAATAAAGTAGGTGTTTATTAGAAGGCCTCAATGGATACACCTTGGGCAGCACAAGAGCCCAGCCAGGGCTACACCCAAGATGAACCCAAAATGGTCATAAAATGGATGACCAGTCACAGGGTCTCACAATTTTGTAAGTTCTGGTCCATTTGCATATTGGAGTTAATTGTTCAATTATAGTCCATCATTGTTTATGCTCTTGGGCCTGAAATTTGGATCATTTGTCCTTGGTCCCCAGATAGAGAAAGAATTGTTTTGTCTCCCTACTCTGTGAAGAGAGCTTACTATCCCTTAATATGAAGCACAGAACTACACACTAAAGCAGTAGAGAATCTGAAAAATCTAAAAGCTAAAACCTGAGGCATCATTGTAACTACATTTTAGTGCCATTGTTATTCTGCCAAGGATCCCCAAAAGAATCTGTCTATCCCCTTAGAGCCAGGTTACACAGACACAACATGTTTTAACACGATCTATAAATTATATTTCATTGTTCTGATTAATATTAGACTTTCTAGTTTTCACTTATTATCTTTCTTTAAGAATTTCCCAGAAGTCATGCTTTAATAACTCCAAGAGTTAGGGCAGAAAACAGGATTCTAAAAAATAATAACAAACATGTTCACTTCTGTACTTCACACAGACAGAAGGATAGGGAAATTTGCAGTACAGATGCCAGGTAAACACTACGTTAGCACATGCTATACTTCAAAAGCACACCTATGTTACCAAGCAAAACATGGTTAAACCCTCTGAGCCAGATATCAGTGTCTTGGCAGAGCCACATCCACACCATGTTGCTCTATCCCATGTCCCTAAACACAGCTGATCTTTTTTGTGTAACTTTTAGTTCAAAGTGTCTGAAATCATGTTTGTGGTGCTACATCACATCACAGCAGACTTTTTTAATGCTGAAGAGATGGAGATAATTAGGGTTGCCTCAAGATGCAAACCATGTTGAAAGAGCAGGTGGAAAGGTGGAAGAATAGATGAAGGGTGTAGGTGGAAAGGATCGAAATCTCATACAATTCTTCTACCTTTTGGGAGCAGCCCTTGGTGCATACTACCCCCTGAAACCTGCCAGAGTGCTGCTTTGGGGAATAGTGGTTGGCACCTGTCAGAGTCAGGCTGGAAAACAAGCTGCCTGTAAAAATGTGTAGACTGACCTCTGGTCTGGCAGTCAAATGTCACTCCTGGCCCCCATTTCATTGACTAAGATCACATAACCTACATTTTTTTGGCACGAAGTACTGAAGTGCAACATAAAGAAATCATGGAACTACATGCAGGGCAGGTTATGACATTGCTCTTCGTGATGTACCTTTTTGGTAAGGTCTTCCTTTGCTGTGGCCCCATAGCCACCGTTGTCCCACCGCTCCTGCTGGGGCAGGGAAGGGCTGGCAGCGACCTTGCTGTAACTGGCAGAGGCCTGTGCTGTAACCCGGCTCTTACCCGGGTCCCCTTCTCCCGACAGGATGACTATGTCCAGGCATTTTGCACCGAGTTCCAAGGTGTGATTTGTGCGGGATTCCACACTCTTCCTATCTGTGGTAATTTCAGAATCACAGAATTGTTATGGCTGGAAGGATCGTCCGGAGATCATCCCACCCGATCCCAGGGCCAGGGCAGGGCCATCTAGAATGTCTCCAGAGACGGAGACTCCACGACCCTCCTGGGTAGCCTGTTCCATTGCTCTGCCACCCTCGATGTAAAGAAATTCTTCCTTATGTTAAGGTGAAATTTCTTCTGTTTTAGTTAATGCCCTCTGCTCTTTGTCCTGTTGCTGGCTACCACCGAGAAGTCTGGCACGCCTTTGAGATATTTTTACGCATTACTGAGATCCCCTTTGAATTTGGACAAAGGCAGACAAGACTGATAAAGTTACGTGCAAACGTGATAGCTACCAGGGGGCCCTACAGCCGCCCTGCCCAGAGACTCAAAGCCGTGCCTCGGCGGCCATCTCCAGTCCCCTCACAGCCGCCCCCCACCCCCGTCCCGCCAGGCCGAGCCGCAGCGCACGGCCCGTACCTTGTTCCTTAAAGAAGTCCACCCAGTAGGTGCCGGGCTTGGGGCCCGCGCGCACGTTGCACTCGCCGCCCCCCGACCGCTTTCCCGACTGGAAATATGCCTGGAGCTTGAGGATCGCCTTGTCGTCGGCGGTGGGCACGGGGCTGACCCGCACCAGCAGCGGCGCGGCCGCCATAATCCCGCCCCGCCACTCGCTTTCGCTTTCGCTTCCCGCTCCGCCGCTCGCTTTCGCTTTCGCTTCCCGCTCCGCCCGCGGCTCCGAGCGCTGAGGATCCGCCCTGAGCCGTCTCATGGGGGTCGTCCAGGTAGAGGAGCGGGCAGGGGAGACACGGGCCCGGGCGGTGGCTGCCTCAGGGGTCGGGCTGCGGCGGGAACTCCCGGCGGCGTTGAGGGGAACGGAACAGTCCCGTCCTCTGGCCTGGCGCTCGGGAATGACTCTTCCCGGCCTCTCACTCCTGCGAGTCGGAGCCGGAGGAAGCTGAGGGTAACTTCACCCACAGAGCTCCCGCAGCTCCGAGCAGCATTTTAAAAACTAGGAAACTTCGTACAGATGCTTGAAAAGCTGCTGCTGCCGGTTTGATTTGCATCAGAACCTCTCCTGAAGGAAGACAGCTCACGTACTTTGTTGCTTGTAACATTTACTTTCTCTTTTCCTTTTTTTCTTTTTTTATTACAATAGAGTTACGTTGCAGATTTCTTCAGAGGGAAGCCCGCTTTAGGTAAGCCTCTCATTTAGCCATCTGCGAAGTGTGTAGTTGTATATACGTTGAAAACTGACAGCTACAGCCAGCAAACCGGAAAACAAAAGCCAAAAGCAACCCGAAATTCATAATTAATGTGAACTAGACACGGTTGTGAATCAACATTATTATTAATTACTTCAACAGGACTTGCTTGCATTTCTCTCTTAGAAGCAAGAACTCAGAAGTGTTTTGATGAGTCGGCATGTATACTTTATAAGTGCAAAACGTCAGACTTTTTATAAGCAGGTAGTATACCACGGAGGAAAGTTTGACTAAACTCACACAAATTGATTTAAACTAATTAACATAACTGCTGTAGTACAGTATTGCTGACATCTGCCATGAGGGGGCTGTATAGCCATAGTGTTAATGTAAAAACTGTTCCTTTAAAAAAGTGGTTTAAAAACCTTTCTGAGTTCATAACGAAGTTCCATACAAAGAAAGAACTTGCTTGTGGGCTTTAAGTGCAGACCAAATGAGACTCACAGAATTGGAACTCAGTATAGGATCTCTGTGGCACAGTTAAATGAACCTCCTTGGGTTTTCTAAACCTCTGAAAAGGGGAGAGAAAAGATTAGAGTGTGTAAAAAAATGTTGTTTAGCAATGACAGTAGGATAAAATTGAGAGCTATAAACCACATTTCTAGATAAAAATAAATGTTTTGATAGTAATACCTTCTATTTCACTTTATATTCTGTATTCTAGGGTCAAGCATCGTAATGGATGAGGTCAATTTGATGATCCCTATCAGTAAAGATGCCTATGAAGCTCTTAAGAGAAGAGAAAACTGTCTAAATAGTCTCGTTTCCAAAAAGTTTGCTTGTAGGTTGGCCTTCAGAAAAGCAACAACAAGCACTGTTGAAGTATACAGAAAAAAAATGAAGTCGGGCATTGACATTTGTGTTTATAAGGATGATCTCACAAGACACAAGGTCGATGCTGTAGTGAATGCAGCCAATGAGTATCTTGAACATGGAGCAGGTCTTGCTCTTGCCCTTGTAAAAGCTGGAGGGCCAGAAATAAAAGAGGAAAGCAAACTTTATGTTCAAAGGTGTGGAAAAGTCAAAGTTGGTGATATAGCAGTGACAGGTGGAGGGAAGCTTCCTTGTAAGGAAATTATTCATGCAGTTGGTCCAAAGTGGTATGCTTCTGAAAAGGAAAGATGTTGTTACCTTCTTCAGGAAGCTATTTTGAATGTTCTGTGTTACGTTAGTGCTTCAGGAAAGGCTTTAAAGTCTGTGGCTATCCCAGCAGTGAGTTCAGGTATCTATGCCTTCCCAGTTGATTTGTGTTCTCAAGTGATTGTAATGGCTGTAAAGGAATTTGTTGAGGCAAGTCCACCAAGCTGTCTCAGGGAAATCCGCCTGGTGAACATTGATGAGTCTACAGTGGCAGAAATAAAGAAGGCCTGTGAAAAGTTTCTGGGTGATAGCAATTCACTTGAAGACACTGTGCCACCTTCACCAAGCCAGGCTCCACCTCACCTCAAACTTGAAAACATTCGCTTGCGCATCATAAAACAAGACCCTGCAAATCTGAAGGTAAGTCTGTCCTGTAATTTGTGGAACATGGTGTTGCCTCCGAGTCTTCGCAGGATTTGGAGCCCAAGAGTTCAGAACACATTTTGTATCAGTCCACTAAATGGTTTTCTTCTCAGTTTGATGAGAATTTACATGTGGTAATTAAATCATAGTAGCAAGGAGTTGGTTTTTGTCCAAATGGGTATTGAACTTTAGAATGTTTTTATTTTGTTCTTGTATACAGGCTGTTATAATAGGAAGCAGCTAAAGGTTGAATGATTTAATAATACATCTCTATGTTAAGGTTTATCTTCTTATTATGTAGGAATTCACATTGTATCATGCACTCCATAGAAGTATTCTCATTTTCTGCCTTGCTTTTTTTCCTATAATTTATGTTCTCATAATTCCATTACTGGAATTATTCAGCAAACACTGAAAAGCAGAAAATAACTTACACAAATGATGTGCACCTTACATTTAAATAGAGCATTACTTAAATTGATTAACTTTTTAGCTAGAAAATCTGATGCAAAATAGATGACCTCAGTCATAGGAATTCAACAGAGCTCTTAGACTGCAAGGTACATCACAAGAATGGCATTTACTTCTAGCAAATACTATATCTTAAAAAAAAACTACATTTTTATTTTAAAGAAGCTTCATAATTGAAAAGGAAGTTTGGTTTTTTTGGTGTAAGAACAAAGGATTGCAAAGTTGACCTTGCAGAGAATTTTATTAACCATTTCTACAGCACTGAAAGATGCACATGTCCTGAAGACTCTGAGCAAGACATGTTCTTGTGTCTTTAGATAATATTCAACAATTAAGGTTAGAACAATTACTGCTGTTGTCAGCATTTTGTAAACAAGTTTTTTGCATTTTCCATATTTGAAATACATGGCACCTACTATGGGAATCTGCTTTTTCCACTGGGAAAAATGATAGCTTTGCAGTTCCCTTATGTGTACTGACACTGCTATTTTGGTGATGTGTCCTTGCTACCCTAAGGCTGGGATGACAGCCACATCCGTAGTTCTCTCCTGCTGATAATTGGCACGTGGGTCACTTAGATAGTGAGAGTAATAATTCTGTTCAGTGCACTCTTTGTGCACACTGTTGGTTGCTGAACTGCCACTGCAAAGTGCAGACTTGGGTGTATTCCAGTGCTGTAGTAGTAAGTAGTAGGAAAATTCAAGCAGGTGATCTGTGGCAGTCAGGGCTCTGTACAGGAATTGTGCTTAGAAAGAATTACAGGAATTGTGCTCTCTATAATAGCAAAGCTTGCAAATAGTCAGTTTGAAGTACATGGAAATTTGCACTCTTTCCTTGCAGAATACAGCTATTGTTAACCTCCTGAATGCAGAGGGTGAGCCCTCCTCTCAGACTTCAAAACGACTGCTGGAAAAAGAGGGTCCAGCGTTTCGGAAGGAACTTCACCGTCATCTTAAACATCCAACACGTTTTAAGGAGCCCATTGTAATCAAAAGGCGTGAGCTGCCCTCTACATTTGTACTGCACATGGTATTGCAATACCAGCATCCGGTGTTACAGCTTCAGGTGACTATCATTTACTTTGGATCTTAATGGATTTTCATGTTGGATGGTGTGAGGACTGAAAGATTTTGTTTTGCCTGCAGGAATTGAAGGATGCAGTGAAAAGATGCCTGGATCACTTTCAGGACCACTCATCTCCCTCAGTTTCTTTTCCAATAAATTGCTCACCAAAGCTGCCTGTTGACATAGTGGCAGAGACCATGATTGAAGCAGTTTTAAATTTTGCTAGGGCACATCCTACGAAGAAGAGAGAAGTGCAGTTTGTCATTTGCCCAGATGACCATGCTGCCCATGAGGTAACCAATTCATTGTTAACTACCCATAAGGAAGACAGAAAACTCTAAAAGTATTTCCATAGATGACTAAAAATTATGATAGTCTGTTCTGTACTAACAACAATTGTGAGCAGCAGGTCCTTTTGTGAAACTATTACTCTCATTAACAGATACTCAGTCTTTGCAAATACTTATTTTCTCTTCACTAAGCTAGAAGTCTTCAGCCTGTAGTCTCATAAAAAGGGGAGAGAACTTTAAAATTCTCATGTCTGTCAGTGAATGTATAAGAAAGGGTCTACTCTTAACTCATTATTTCCTCCTCAGGAAATACTTACAGTCAGTTTTGATTTTCTGTATAGACCTCCTAAGGCAAAACACTATCAACATATATGAGCTAACATAATAGAAGGATTTCAAGTAGACAGGCAGGAGAATAGTCTGGATTTTAAAACTGAGTAAGGATGCATCAGCATTAAACTTCAAGTAATGAACATCTTTATCTTATGTGATAGCATGAGATAGGCCACAGCCACAAGGAGTTGGTAAAGGTGCCATTCAATGTGTTGGGTGTATTACCTTAGGAGATGCAGAAGAACAGGAATGCATTTGATATTGTCAGGAATAACATTTTGGGAAAAGCTGACAAATGCCAGTGTTAACAATTTCAGAATAGGGGTAGGGGTGTAAACTGCTTGTCTAACACTTTTGAAGATACTAATTGCATATTTGATAAGAGATTGCAAACTGCTCCCAAACTTTTATCTTTCAAGGTTGTCCTGAGAAAATTTTATTCAGCAAAATACAAACTGGAAAACAGAAGTGATCCTTTGAGTAAGTAATGAACAAAAGAGGCATTTCCAGTAAATGAGTACTCCAATTTGATAATCTGTAATCACATTCCTTTAGAATAGGGAACTTAGTATTTACATATGTGTCTTGGGGAGAGGAGGAAGCAAAAACTCATGAGCACTTTGTATTTTTACATTTATAGGAGTGGAACTGCGCAGTCCCTTTTAAGACTTAAAACCCATTGTCATTGCCTAACTTGTTGGAAGTAATTTAGTGAAAGGCAGATAAATTCTCCATATGTGTGTGTGTGTCCTGGAAACATTACCTCCTTGTAGCTAATCTCTTTTTTGAGCATACCAGAAGAGTAGTGTGTTTCTTGCACTTTACAGCTGGGATTACAAATAGGAATTTGTGTCAGCCCTTGAAAGCTCCTCACTCTTCCAATGCACTTGTATTAAAAAATATACCTATTATCTTCCAGGTACAGAGTCAGGCAGTCAAACTGCAAAAGAGATTGCAAGCAGTGAATCCGTGATTGAACTTAGAGGGTGCACACCCACAGCATTGGGAGCAGCAGAATCGTGGCTCCAAAATGTAATGAAAATTCAGGAAGGTTACCATGCTGTTATTGAAAACAACTACATCTTTTGCCTTGGTAAAAAGGAGTTTGCAGAACTCTCTCGAGACCAGCCTTCTAGTGTCTATGTGTCAGAAGAAGTGAGAGATGGACGAGCAAAACTGGAGCTTCAGGGCCCTCCTAATGTTTTGATTGATGCAGTGCTCACAATTGAAGAATTACTGCTTCGTGTGCAAGAGAAGACTATTGCTGAACAAGAGAAACTGCTCTACTCAATGTGTATGTAATGTAAATAGTGCCTAAACAAGGTTAAGTATGAAGCAATGTCTATCTCTGTATTGCTGAGAGTGGACAGACGTACATTCAGTTCACACACGCATACTGAGTGTTGCTTTAATTACTGATATCCCTGTACTTTCACCATGTGAACCCCTGGAAGACCATTTGTTAGCTGTGGTCACTCACTTGGCAGTATTCCCAGTAGGGCACAGTTTATGCAGGGGCTGCCCATGATGTATATCCAGCTGTGGTGGAGCTCCATCCAGAATACCTTCACTTTAAAGCCTGGCCACTGGAGATTTACAAAATTTGCACTTAATTAACACACGCCTTTGCTGAGCTCTTGCTGGCTACAGCTGGACCACTGTTGCAGGGCTCAGCAGTAGACCTGTTCTGCAGAGCTGTCATGAACAAGTGATACAACTAATGTTATTACAGAAAGCTATTGAGTGATCAATTTTAATTCATGCTTTTGATAGTCATTTAATATCAATACCTTTATATGAAAGCTCAGCTGTGAGGGGGTATCACAGAGATCATAAATTGCTTTTCTTTAGTTTTTTCTCTCCTGGTTTCTTTATAATAAATGCAAAAAAATAGAATACATTTATATATATATTCTAGTCTCTCTCAATATTAGCCTCTGACATTACTTCAGAGAACACTTAACACTCTTTGTTCTTAACTAAACCACCAGCTAAAGGAGTGGATCTGCCTCCCTTGCCTTTGCCTCAGACATTATGAAAATTTTACTCCCTTATTCATATCCAGGCCAAGCAGAAGCAGCCCAGCTTTCAGAAGGAGACTTTCACATGACAAGTACCGCTGACTACTTCCAGATTTCACCAGTAGAATGCTACCTCCAGGAGTTTAAAGACAGAGAGAAAGAGTTTGAAAAAGCTGGACTTCGTGTTCTCAGGGTAAAGAGGATATTCATGGAGAAACTGAGTATCAGCTCACATATTTGAACTAACATATTTAATGTAAGCGTAAAAAATTCAGATTAACTATTTCAATGCATTGCTTTTAAAAATTAAGATAAATCAACCTCATCCAGTCTTTAATCCAAATGAAAAGTATTTTAAACTTCACGCAAATAATCAAAAAGTGATTAAATTCTGAGAAGTCTTTTTAATTGTATTGTGTGTTCTCCCTCATATTTCAAATATCCCTTTATAGGACTCTAGAGAAATATGAGATTGGTAGGGTAAATTAAGTACGGTATTCGAGGACACTAATTCAGTGTCTATTTTCTTTTTGTGAGCTTGACACTAAAAATTTGCCAGAGTTCTGATGTGATTATGTGTTAAAGCTGGAATCATACTTCGGTATCAATGCTTTGCTGAATAGGAGGTGCACTCAATCTCTTCAGCAACTCAAGTATTGGAAGTCAGTATACCAGGAAGTATTCCCAGTGATTTCAATGGGAGGCATGGGATAGTGGTATGATTATTTTCTTTGGATCAGCTTCAGATACTTTGTCCATTATGTGGTCAGTGCATATAAGCTAAAGCAAAGGTTCTTCCATTGAAGAACATAGCCTGAATGAAAGCACTTATGAATTTCATAATTGGTCTCCATCTGCTTATGCTAAGCTGTTACTTATGTTACAGATTGAAAAGATACATAATCCACTTCTATCTGCTGCATTCAAACAAATGAAAAAAAAAGTAGATGGTAGCTCCAAAACAACTCACAAGTTGTACCAGGATGTTCCTGCTGAGTTCTGTTGCTCAGTTTGCCAAACTGGATTTCACAGGATGTATTCTCCACCAAAAGGTAATAACTTGCTTTGGCATCTTTAATCAAAATGAAGTGACTGACTACTAAACTCAAGTTAAAATTAGAAAAAATGGCATTCCTAAACAAGAACTGTTTTTACTTGTATTTAGATTGGTATGAGTTCACTTTATTATATACAGTAAGGTTTCCCTTCCTGATACTGTAGAGCCACTGTTTCTGTCCAAACACTGGACAGAATTATTAGTATACATGTAATTCCATGTCCAAGTTTTATTTTGTTGCATCACTGTAAAGAAAGTTAGTGTCCTTATGTAGCTGCTGCAAACATACATTCAGCAGCTTGGTGCTCTAAAACATGTTCAAGGGCATCACAGAACACTGAGGCTGGAAGGGGCTTCTGAGGGTCATGCAGCCCAGGCCCCTGCTCAGATCAGGTGTGGTCAGAGAGAGCAGATAATCTCATTGCTTAGGCTGCCATTTGGAGTAAAGTGCACTTGGAGGAAAGTTGTGAATCCATGAAATATTGTAGTAGACAGATGCTTTCAGATAGGGAAAGAATAAGCATTTACTGCTTCATCCAGCAGTAAGTGAAGTATGTGATATTTTGCATGTCAATTGCAGAATGGGATTTCAAGCAACAAACTGTTAAAAAAGTGGAGATTTGTGTTTCTTTGTCTATGCAATGTACATGGCACATTTCCACACTTTAAAAGCAGTAAGATGTTGGTCTAATTTCTTTGCACTTTTCCATTTGATACTGTAACAGCACTTCATGTGACATTTTTCATATAAATCTCAAAGCTATTTTGTAGTTTGCATTATCAAGATCTTGCTGCCTTTGTTGTTTATCAGAATCCCTCATACATGATGACTGAAGTGTGAGTCATATATTTATTTTATATCAATCCTTTAGACCTTGATGATTCAATCACTGGATTAAGAGAGAAATCTGAATAGTTATCACTGACTCCAGTGTTAACTCCAGCAGTTAACTGGAATGGCCATCAGCTGTCATTGCTCATGGTTTCAGTGGGAGGTCAGTGCAAGCATCAGAGCCACTCCACAAAAATTAACTTCCAAAAGGATGGCACACATTGAGCAGTCACATCACTTGTAACCCAGAATGAAGCAGCAGTCTCTTGGAACTACCACCCTGAAAGAACCAACTGCTAAATGCTTTCTCTTCTGAAATTTTTTCTTTCTCTTTCCAGAACAAAAATATGGAGCTGGCATCTACTTTACAAAGAACCTGAGCTACCTGACTAAGGGTAAAGCTACACAGGAAATGGATTCTAAAATGTACGTGTTTGAGGCTGATGTAGTAACTGGCTTATGCACTACAGGCCAGCCATCTTGTATTATGCCACCAGCACTGGACAGGAATGCCTTTACATTATATGACAGTTTAGTAGATAGTTTGTACAATCCTGAGATCTTTGTCATTTTCAATGGTTTTGCAGCCCTTCCACAGTATTTGCTGACCTGTTCCCCAGTGATTGAGAGGTACGTAGCTCCTGGAGGAAACAAGCAGGATCCTCAGTGGGAATAAAACAGAACTGTAGCTATGGTGAAGACCCTCTGAGAACAAAGTCTAGTGCTTAGATTTAAGAGGATGCTCTGCTTAGTAGTGTGCTATGGTCAGAGTGCTTCCTGAAAAGCTCTCTGAAATATTTGTGAACAAAAGAGTACAAAATACAGTGTAATGTTTAACATTAACATTTAACATACCTGGTCATTTACCTTATGCCTTAAAGTGATCTCAGCTTCTGACTATACACTTGCTGTTTGTGTAGGCTGTCATTCTTCCACTGCATTTTTTTAGTCTGACATATTGCATATATCAGGGAAACACAATAAATCTTGGTTGTGCCTTTTAAGTCTTAAGTTTTCTTTTCACTTAAGATAGGAGAATGTAGCAGATGAGAGCTGTTTTCTGCTTAGGAACATGCTATTATATACAGTTATGACAAACATAAGGCAGTACTTCATTATTTCTTACAATGGTTGCTGTACAGTTTTTATTAGTTACTTCAAGCACTGTAGATGCACATATTCAAAATAAAAAGTATTAATGTCACTATCTATTAACTTGTGTTTTTCTGTAGTCTTAAGAACGTGATTTGTATTGTACATGAGCTTCAGATTTCTTAGCAGCATTCAATCTATTCAAAAGGTTACCAAATAGTAGAGAACTGGTTCAAGCTACAGCTTGAAATTATTTTTCAATTAAATTATCTTTACCAACATCTTTTAAAGATTACATTGTCAGCCTTGTAGCTGGGAATCCCCACATTGCTTCTGCAGTGATCTGAAGCAAATACATGGAAAAGCCCAAGAGCTGTTACAGTAATTCCAGTGTAAAAGGGATTCAGTCCAGCACTTGGGTACCTGGAAACTTCCGCTAGTAAAGCCTGCTGATGGGGAGCAGTCTGATCTCTAAAACATAAATGAAATTAACATTTAATAAAACTTTCCAAAATAATTTGTTAATGGATTCCCAGGATGCTTTTACTGCACCTGCAACTCCTGATCTAGTAGCTGTAGTGCTAGGAACCATTCACAAGTCCAAAAGAAATCAAGTTATAAAAGTTTAATTCTGAATTCTGAGATTACAAGTAGAAATATTTTTAACCATTTCAAAATAAACTTTTAGATTAATATATTCATATTTTGAGTTTTTTAAAAATTATTTTTAAGATTAGCTATGCTTGCTGTTGCAAAGATAGTTTTGTAGTGTGAGTCTCTTAACACAAGAGTTTTGCTCTCAAGAAGTCCAAAAGTTGCTCTTAGAAATTATGCTGCAATTCTGACTAGAATTAGGCTACTCCTATTTTAACGATTCCATTAAAGTATCCAATTGTTTTCCATTTCTGTCCCCTTGTTCCTCATATTTCTAGATTCCCACATTACTGCCATAAAAACAGATAGTTGTAGATTTAAGATTTGTTAGCACTGAACAAAGGTAAGTTCTTATGTCAGCATGCTTCAAGATATATTTTTAAAGGGGTTTCATGGTAAGAATTTATTTTTCTTCTATTGTCTTTTTTGAAAAAACTCAGTAATGAGTTTCTGAACTACAGCATCAGTTTTCAGAACACCGAAAGGAATGTTATTTTTGGCACAATGTAACATCTTGCTCCTAAGTGGGAATAGAGAACAGTTTTCATAAGTCAGTATTAATTTAATACTGTAACACAAGTATTGGTAACTATGTATTTCATAATTTAATCTTCATTCATTAACCTTTTTATTAACTATGTAATTCCCCTTAACTGTATGTGAAAAGGTCTGTAGTCAGTTTAATAGAAAAAATAATTATAGAGAAAGCTTTTAACATCTTACTCCTGTGCCCAGTACAGGCTTTCTCTTCCCTCCACATACACCTGCAGTTAAGGATTGATTCAGTGTTACTGAATATTTATCTTTCATTTTATTATAGCTTGATTTTTCCTGACGTATAATTTCTATTTCGCCAGTGTTCTCCACATGTAGTGATATGCTATACATTCTAGATATATATAGCTTTTTTAAAAAAACTGGTAATGTAAGAGGTTGTACATAATTATTTTCATCTGGTCTTCAAAAAGAATAATTTTGTGTACAGAAACTAGAAAATAAACCCAGCACAAACTAGATGTACCAAGTAGTACATATTAAAATAATTACCACAGTAATTGAAAATTCCTGATCTTAGTCCTACCATAATCAGTTAACCAGAGGCTATTCCACAGCCTCTGGGATTTCTCTGTTGTCCACAATAAGGGTATGAATAATTCCTTCCTTTCGTTTCCCACTACTGACAGCCTTAATGCAACAGCTATGATCAGCAACAGTGAAGTGAGTTTCAGTCCCATCTTCCACAAATTCACCCTGGGAGAAAGGAAACAAGAATAAAACCAGACACGTGATATTTTAATAAATGAGAAGCTCGAATGCATCAATGTCAAGATCACTTGCAGTTCCCACAGTTTCAGCAGTTTTAGGTACCTGTGACAAATACTGCCTGAAAGCTGAACAAAGCTGCTGAATCTCGGGCAGGGCTCTGTCAAGGTCCCTAGTTAAAGACTTGTGGGTATCAGATGATGAAAATGTCACACAATCAGAAATGGTAAGGTTGGAGTTGGTGAATCAAACTGATGCATCTCAGTAAACAAAAACAGAAAAGGCAGCATCCTGCCAAGTTGTGCTGCACAGCCTGTAGGTGCCACACAAACCTATGCTCAAGTGGCAGTGAAAGGTGAAGTATTTAGGATGCCTTCTACAGCAGATCCCTGAATTGAGTACAACAGTTGTGTATCTTGGGTACACATCTCCTCCTGCAGTTCTGTAATTTCCTGTTACAGATTTTGCCAGGCATGGCTGTGTTTTTGTTATGATGTTTGTGACAGCAGAACTAATGTGTGCTGCTCTAATGGAAGCACAGTTTGACACTTAACCTGCACTCACAGCTTGCAAGGACACCTCTGAATGCTTTCAGTACATTGTAGAAAAGACTGAGCCATCAGGAGCAGAAGTCCTGATTTACTGGAAGAGGAGGCTTCTTCCACTAATTACTAAGCAAACATTTGGTGAATCTTTTCATCCTACTCTCAGGTATAGCAGAACTGTTGATTTTACCATTTGTACTCATGCAGGGGCTTCCTTGTGGCAGCAGTAACAACTGACACCCCCTGGTGAGAAAGCACATCCTTCAATGATGGGAAAGCCTAGCTGGTGTGTATATTGAAGATTAAACCACTCATCTGTCAGCCTGTTCTGAAAATTAATGCAGATGTGATCAAGATAAAAGATTTGACTTGTTCCAATGAGGTTCTTAAGCTCTATGTATTAGGAACATCTCAAGATGGCAAAAAGCATGAGTCGTAACAGACTACATGTGTTCAAGATTCAGTGACAACTATTACAAGCAGGTTTGGATGCAGTGGCTCTACACTCTGCATCAAACTCAAATCCTTCCCAATCTCCATAAAGTTTTCTCCCTAAAAACCCTGCACAACTGACTCAAATTTCTTTTGTTTGTCTAAAAAGGGTAAAGAAAAGCATCATTTATCCTTAAACTAGCAGATATTTGACATATGAACTGAAATACTGCCCATTATAAAAATCAGTGAAGGTCATTTGGAACAGACCAGGAGTATCCTGGCTCCCTTGGCCTCTTTGGTAAAGGGAGATAATGTGCCCCTCTGGGGCTTATTCTGCCAAGCTTTGGTTACGTATCCATAGCCTGGGAAGAGCCTTTGGAAAGGATCACGTACCGCTGTTTCCATTTTTTGACCATTGCACCACACATCCATAGTGTCCTTTTCTGTGAAGGAAAAGGAAAACAAGGTAGAAAGAACAAGGTATTTTTTTTGTCCGTACTAACAAGGATCTAGGGATTTAAAAAATCTACTGTGGAATTTTACTTTCAATTCCCAAATGAAGTTCCTAAGTAGTTTAGAAAGTTTGTTCTCACATTGGAGAGAGAGGAAGCTCCATCATCAGCTTTTGCTTTGAAGATACATTTTTACCCCTCCCTAACCCTGGCTATTAACACTGTGTTGTTCTGAATAGTGTCAGAGATACTCTGACAGTCTTAAACTGAAAAAAATTAAAAGAAAAGTGAAGTAATTTCTGCTAATTATTTGAGTGCTGGTTATTCAATAAAGCTCTAACTCTTTTTCCAGGTCAAATTAATTCAAAAGCAGCATTATTTAGTCCATCAAACTGTGTATTCTTAATATTTCAAAAACACCAAGTACCACTTTAAATATCAATCTTAAGAGTTTTTTTGAACTTGAAACAGAATAGCCTTTTACTTCTCCCAGCACATCCTCCTTAAATTACTTTGCTGTAGAATTCCCTTTACTGACACTGTCATTGACACAACATCAGCAGAGAGCTGAACCCTGCTTGCCTTTCCAGTAAGCATAGGGATATTAAAATTCTCTAAAGACTTATCTGTTTCTGGCACTAAAACTGTCTTTCTTCATTGCTTCCCTTCATCTTAGGGCAGTTCATTCTGTCCTGAGGTTTAAGAAGAAATCATAGTCTGAGATCTCTTGTCTCCAGCTCTAACCATACAGCAATGCCCAAGTGGAAGTTTTCCCACTAGATGCCATGGACAAATTCCTCAAGGGATCCCTTCCTCCCACCTGCTTGTAATGTAACTGGTAGAGAGGGGGCAGAAGAGAAGCAATGCATTGGTAATTGTAATTTACTATTAAGAAAGTGAAAGAACATCACTGGAAGGTTTAAGTTTGTACATAAGAAGTGATGCAGAAAAAAAGATGCTCATCACTCTATCAAAAATGTGGAATAACATTGTTGCACTTCAAATGAAGACTTCTTGACCATGGCTAATGATTTTTGGAAGGAAAGCCTGGTTACCTGCTGAACAACTTAGACCCACATGAGGTTTGATCACAATGCAGGTAAAATTTCTGTAACAGGCTTCACCTGAAGAACTGCCTTGCTAGGGCAGCTCTGTGGATGCAGCAGCAGTAATATCTCCCAACTTCCCCCCCACCAAATCTAGACCACACGGCTGTAGACTCACACATGTATAACAAGATCATTACTTTTCAGACTATCTTTGGCATCGCATTCCAAATTTCCACATCCCCCAGGATTTTATACTGCATCAGAGCTACCCACTGAACTGTGCTTTCTCTTAATTACCAGTTTTTAAATGAACAGAAGTTTATTCAAAGGCAGCAACATGTAGTCACTCAATGTTTACTTACCTAGAACAATTCTATAGTCTGTACCTCCCAAGTTCAATATCCAAGTATTGGTTGTTTTTAACCTGTTCTCTATATACTGCTTGAGACTCTTTCCATTGATCTCCAAAGTATATTCATATGCAAAGCCACTGACTGCATCAATGTTAATAGCAGCTTTAGTTTTAGTAGCTCCAACAGTGAATGTTTCTTTACCCACTAATTTAAACATCCATTCTCTTCTTATTTCTTCCTATAGGAAAAAAAAAAAAAAAAGACAGTGGGTATTAATTGAAAAAAAACAAAAACTTGAGTGCGTGTTTTAATATTAAAAAATTGAACTGGAACTCAGGAGATAGCTCAGTACTGAACTGCTGTTGGGGAATGAATGCATACACAGTGCTTTGTATGCACAGAGTGCCTCTGCCCAAGGACAGCAAAGCACTTCATGAATACTCACACCTTAATTGGAACTGAAAAAAAAAAGAATGATGCATGTTATTAAATTAGGTAATTAACTGAATATACCTCACTCGCATTTATTAATCATTAGTTTGTTGTGATGTGTGTTGCATGGAAGTGCACTTATATAATCTGTATCACAGTGAATTCTGAGCACATAGCAATTTCACCTTTCCATCAACATAGACAACACGCTTTCCTGAAGTGGTCCCATGTTCAAATTCAATCTTATGAACACCATCACTTAAAGCTACTTCCCAAACAGCCACCAAATCTGTCATCTTCTCTAAGTGGCTGTACCGAGACCTAAGGAGAAACCAACAAAGTAAATTAATTGTTGTTGAAAGTTCAAGTCCCGATGTCTGCAGTTCAAAGCTTTACTGCTTCTTCTGCTTTTGTATTTGCACTTTTAGCAAATACAAAATGAGACTTGGAAGAATAAGCATACAGAACTGCTTATATTTTCATGTTTTTCAGACATTCAAATATGACAAAACATCACAAAATATAAACAGTTAAACAGACTCATTTTGACAAACAGTACAAAGACACAGCTACCCATCTAACTTCAAACTCCCATTTCAGGTGACAATACATAACAAAATTATATTTAGTTTTAAGATACTCCTGGACAGTTCTGCTATTTCTTGGTAGGCATTAAAATATATTATTTGATTGGTGTCAAAGAAAGTGTTTCAGCTTTTTAGACTTGAAAAAATAGTCTAAAAACTATTTGCTGTGTTAACAGATTTGTCTGTAATCTCATAAACACCTCCTACGTAATTTGGATATGCAACTCTGCACACACAGGGGAAGGGATCTGACAAGATATCCTTTTATTCAAGTAATTTTTAAAGTTTAGATACAATCATAAGTGACCACTGGAACTGTGGATATCTTTCCAAATCTGCTCATATCACAGTTCTGATTCTTTACCTTACTTCATCGTCACAGACAGTAATCTCCTCACCGGATGCCATAGAAGCCAAAAGAGCTTTTAATCCAATTAGCAGCAAGAAAAAATAGAAAAGCAGAATAGTAGGAGAGAAGCGCTGAAGTCTAAAGTTTCACCATTTTCTCCAGCTAAGATAAAGGACATTTTTAAAAGCATCATTAACTAGCGTGCAGTGCTGTCATATATATGATAAAATAAAAACACTTAAAATACAACCATCTTTCTCTAAGACAGAAAGGCAAGTGTATTTTAAAAAATATTATATTTTACAAAACCAAGTAAGTGCTAGTAAGGTTTGTCCTACCTTTACTAGCTGCTCAGAACTTTGTCAGTTACTGGACAGAAAAATGGGCTGCCTGATTTGTGAGACAAAACTTAGAAATTAACAACTTGACCAAAGCAGGAACCCAATCCAGAGCTGCCCATCTCAGTCCCAGACCGTAATGAAATTGGGACTAGAAATAGCACAGGCAGTAATTTCACCTCCTCCCTTTTCTAAACAACTGTAGCAGCTTTCAACAGGCACATTAGTAAATCTGACCTGGCAAATCAGTCGCAAAATCTATGTGAGCCACAAGGAACTAATTTCTTACATGACGGTGTTTTATAACCACCGGTTTTTAATGTATTATTTTCACTCATTAATTTCATCATCTGTCTTGTCTGTACCTATCAATAAACAAGCAGTGCTAACAAATGCCGAGGAGGTTGTTTTGGCCGCTCTGAAGTTTCTGGTTCCTGCGAAGGCGGCATCCCCGGGCACACGGTGGGAGTCAGGCGGGGAACATTTCCCTCCTCTGCTCCAAGGAGCAGGCAGGCACAGAGCCGCGCGTGTCCCCGGCACGGATCAGCACAAGGGGCGGCCTGGGGCACGCAGGAGATGCCACAAGAGGTGTCCGGACAGCCCAGAGCCTCCATCACCCCGGGCAGGCCGCAATGCTGCGGCGTGGATTTTAGGCATCGTTTAGGATCAATGCTGAAAGGGTTGGGAAGCATCCCAGAACACAGAATTTTTTTTTTTTTTCCTGAAATCATGGTAATGAAGCAATACACATTTATTTTACACCAAACGCCAAGGCAGACTCTAGGCCAGGGGCGTTTGCTGAAGGCCAGCCGATCCCACCGCGTCCCAAAGGAAAGCCCGGCGCTGCTCCAGGAGGGAGCAGCTCCGAACCAGGGACACACAGCAGTGCTGCAGCCACCGCCTCTATTCACTGACCACCTCAGCAGCCCAAGGCGGTATTCGCTCCTTTACAAGGAAGGGCTCGTTCTGAAAACTAGGCTGGGATTACGGCTCCCAGACCATCCACCTAATCCCGGCAGCGCTCATTGCGAGGCGGCGTACCGGGAAGCGCAAGCCGGACGGCAGATGTGCCCCCACCATTACCGCCGGCAACGAGTTTTTTTCATTTTTTTTCCCTGTCTTTACTTTTGTTTTGATTAGCCCCACGCCCGGCCGCAGCTCTCGCCGTGCCCCTGCTCCTACCTCCGCCCGGTCTCCTCCCCTCGCCTCCCGCGCCGCAAAATGGCGGCGCCCGCGCAGCGACGCCCCGCGCCCCCCCCCCCCCCCCCCGCCCGCCGCTCCCGCCCGAGCGGTTCCGCGGCCTGAGGAGCGGCCCCGCGGCCTGAGGAGCGGCCCCTCTCCTGCCCTGCGGCCCTCGCCATGATCGAGGTACTCTGCTGGCCCAGGGTGTCGCTGCTGGGTGGTTGGAGCGGGACAAAACGCGATGGAGCAGTCCATGAACCCCACAGAGCCGCTGCTGCCGCCCCCCTGAGGGCTCCGCTCGCGGCGGGGCCGCTGCGCCCCGGGTGCGTTGGAAGGACCCGAGGGTCGGTGGTTTGGGTTTTCTAAAGAGGCGAATTTAACTCATTGCGCGTATTCTGCTTTCAAGTAGGGATCAGAAAAACTGATTATACTGTGTGGTGTTAAGTACGCATTTCCCCATTGTGCTTTGCAGATCCTAGTGGAGTTTCTCACAAACCCTCCTGTAGTGGCCCCTTGGGGGTTTGGGGTTGTTTGCTTTAATTTGTGGGCATTTGGTACCTTTTGCTACACACCTGATATGCAGAACTCAAAGTTTCTGCATTTTTCCCTTTCTCCCAATGCAGCAGGAGAAGGTAGAGTGGGAAAACCTAAACAGGATATTAATGCGTCATGGGTTGAAACCTGTGAGTCTTGCTGCCCCCCAAAGCTGCAGAGATACATCAGGTAAGGAAATGTAATTTTTGTATTTGGAAATAGTAACCCTAAGTTCATAAGGCATCTCCAAAGCTGTCACTTCCTAGTGGCAGCAAACAGGCAGATCTTCTTTGGCTGTTCATTCTGTATCTCCAGATATGATTGTCCTAGACCGTCAGTCTTCTCAAGGAATAAGACTTGCATTACAAACACTGGTGGAAGACACTGAGCGACAGCAAAAGGTGATGCAGGGACTTATGGAGGCAAATCGATGTCTTAGGTAAGACAGTGGAAGGAATTTACCTGCAGAGTAAAAGTATTATCAGTATGCAACTCCAGCCTGGTGGAGATCTTATCTCACCAGAGGCCTAAGACCTTTTTCCTGAGGTTATTGTTCAATATGCAGCAATGTTGTCCCAGTTCCTTTCAAGCTCTTCCCTTGTTTCATCTGCTGCTTCTTCTCATATCAGTGTATTTCCCACACCTGCTGCCACAGGATGTTATCAAAGGTCATCACATAATGTCAGGCGTGTGCTTCCTGCACTGTCTATAGTGAAATGAGTTTAATTTAAAAGCAAGGATTCATTTCTTTTTTCAGAGATGTGGTACGACTGGAACAAGGTCGGGCATCTCGGCAAGAGCAACGGGCTAATGATTTGGAAAATGTGGTGAAAAACATTAAAGCCAAAATTTGTCAGCTGGAAGATGAAACAATAGCTAAGGCATGCCAGCAACAGAACCAAGTCAAGGAACTTCAAAAAGAGCAACAGGCTTCATGGGTAATTCAGATAGTGCTGCCTGAGGATTCAAACTTTTGACTTACAAAAGATCTCAAAATATTTACATTGATCTAAATAAACATGAATCTTGAGTCATAGGGTTAGTACACTGTTGATAGCTAAGTATTTTCAAACTATGCAGCATTTTCTAGAAATAATTTAGAAAAATATCTCTATCCCTCTTCCACTGTCTCTTCAGCATGGCTAAAACCCAATGCTCATGTTCCTTGGTTCCAGGTGTGTACCTGGGCTTGTACAGTACAGTCAGCGTGCGGGTCAGAACAATTCAGTAACGCTCCCGTTGTCTGTTCACAGGTAAAATACCAACAGCAGCAGGAAAAGCTGCAAGAACAGGAAGAGATTATTGCCTGCTTGCAGAAGGAGCTGAGCAGAGTTGGGAGGGAGGAGCAGCAGCGAGTTGACACTAAAAACAAAATGTTTTGTCAGTTTTGCAGAAGAGCTCCCAAGTCTCTCCTGGATCAGCGGTAAGTGATTCTCTTCTACTGCTGAATCCCTGCAACATTAAATGAAGAAACAGATTTTAATGTAATACTTGTCAATATTTATATGGGAAAAAAAAGTCATCTGGAGACTTTAGGAGTACAAGATTAAATATATAGTCTTGTAAAGGTACCTCAGTGCAGTGATATTTTTCTTTTGTGAAACTGTAAGCCAGATAAATCCATGGCAGAAACTAAAAAATTGCCACCCGCTGCCCACACTAGATGTCAGCAAAGGGAAGGGAATGATTCACTCTGCTCTGTAGCTGCAGTGTCAGCTAGGATGATCTCATCCTGGAATTCTAACATTTAAAAATGTAAGTTAAAAATGAACAAACCCCCTCAACAAACAGCATCCTTAGCCCCCCCAAAAAAGAGCCTTTCCAATTTTGGGAAGTGAGGTTTGCAACTGCTGACTGCAGGCTTGCTGTGAGCTTCCAAGTACTTTTGGGTAACTTCCCAAAGTGTCACAAGGCTTTGTCTCTTGCTAGTAGGATTTCCATAGCTCTGCTACAATCAGACATTTGCTAATTTCTAGGCCTCAGGTAGCCATTGCTTTATTGTGCTGATATCACCTGGCTTTCTAGGCCTGGCCAGCAGTGTTTACCTGGGAAACTTCTAAGAGGGCTTGTATGTGCTCAGCTTTTTCCTTGAGGCCTCACTGTATCAGAGGAAGGATCACTGAATTTGGCTCCCTGTCCTCTCTCATCTGTGTCTCCAAACCAGACAATCTCAGAGTGCTCAAGACACTTTATTTTGACTGTGCCTCTCTGTTAATCTTGCTGGGTAACCACAAGCATAAGACGAGGAGGCTGGTGGGCAGATTAACTTTTTTCTCCTCTTGAATATTTTGCTGCTTCTGAACTAGTACAGAGTCAATGTGTCTATTTTTCCATTTTGGCAAAGTGTGACCATGGTTGTCTGGTATGAGAGAAACTCCACTGTTTGGAGCAGCCACTTCCAAAGTGCAGTGCAGTGTGTAAGCTGACCTGTTCCTCTGGGTTGGTCACAGTATGAGTTTTGTGAGAATATCTGAAATTCAAAATTAACATTTTTCCTTTCTTCAGGTACCTTTGTCTAATTGATTATTATGAATCTCAAATTAGTCAGATTAAAAAGGAGCTGAGGTAGGTCTCATTGAATGCCTTGTGGTTCTACTGTTCGATTTTTTTTTTAGCCCGTACTGTTCTTAAATCTTATAGTGGTAAATACTCTGTGCTCCAAGTATCACTAGCATGTAAGAAA
This sequence comes from Vidua macroura, assembly GCF_024509145.1. Lineage (NCBI taxonomy): Eukaryota > Metazoa > Chordata > Aves > Passeriformes > Viduidae > Vidua > Vidua macroura. Next base: position 31,658,284 of record NC_071577.1, read on the forward strand.
CAGCAAAGGGTTATGATGGTCATGGAAATATAGATTTTTCCAGAGAATAACTGGCAGTCAGGCTAAGCAGCTTCTCAGTCAGGAGACCAGGATAGTTAGGAGGCTTTGGGTATTCAGATACTTGAGCTATAAGTGTATCTTTCTTTCTTTCTTTTCCTTCCCCTTTCTCTTTTGCCATGGTTCACAGGCAGAATTACTGCATTAGCTGTGCTCAGTTGATTGATCTCCCAAAACGAAAGGTTTCCAGCTCTATCCCAGTGCCTGCATGGCATAAAGCAACAAACAGATACCTGAGACATTCCTATAGTTTGAGATTACTATTGAGAAAATTGAAATGGGATTTGCTTGTACTGAAGTTTCTCTTGTGGATAAGTGCACTTTATTAGCATATGAAACAGCTTTCCCAGAAATTAGAGCATGAATCTTAGGGCAGAATTTCTATTCTATTTATTTGGTAGTTTATGGAAATATTATTATCATACATAACTGCTAACTAAACCAACTTAAATTTTTGAGCTAATTGAACTGCAGTAAGCTGAACCAATTTATTTTTCCCAATAGGCAATATAAAAAAGATGAAGACGAGGTGCAGAGAGAAGTAAAAAACAAGGAAGAGTTCTTAAATCTAGATGCTACTCCTAATTACAAAGCACTGCTCCTGGTATGGAACTTCCAAGAATAAGTCAGTGCAGGTCTCTCAATGGTAACCTTTCAAGAGCCACATAGAAACATAAACACGTTTGATTTCTGTCCCTTGTTCTTGTCATGTCTTCTGAACTTGTAACCTCTGTGGGCAGAGTTCCCTGTCCTTGTACAAAGATTCAGCAAAATGTTTGTGAGTCTGCTGAGGATTGTATAGATCTCCTTTAGTCACAGTGCTCCACCTGGGGTCTAATGCACCAGGCTCTTGGCCTCAATCATCTGAGTCCTCATCCATGCTCTTTTGCTGTCCAGGCAATTGGGAACCCTTCTTCACATGCACATACTTTAAACTGTTGAAGCTTGTTCATTATGAAATGAGGGCAGTAAGAGCAATAACCCAGTCTATGTTGCAGTCTTTCCAGAAGCAACTTACTGAAACAAAGGCCAAGAACGAACAGCTTTTGCTTGAAAATATAAATCTCAAGAAAAACTTGGAAATAAGGTGAGCAGGGTTAAGTATCATCCTTTGTAAGGCCATTTCAGTAGACTTTGCTTTACAAAGCACCAGCAATTGTAAAAGTAACGTGTGAAGTCTGTGATCAAAGAAATGAGATATGGCAGCAACAGCCACTCTTCTCCCTATACTGTTAATAACAGCTGCTAATGGTTAATTTACTCTTTATTGCTGTTGTCATGTAGAAATGTAGCAGAATTTAATTTCCAGAATGATTTTTTGCCACTGACAAAGCTTTTTTGCTTGGATGAATTTTACAGATACCTTCCAATGCAAGACATATAACATGGTACTTTTTCTGTCTAGCAGGCCAACTGCACAGGAATTAAAATTTTACAAGCACCAAGTGAAGAAATTACAGAAAGCTTTAAAGAAAACTATCCAGTAAGTATATTCTTTTACGGGCTTTCATGAATCCTCTGGACTTCTGAAGGCAAGGTTACTCTGCAACCCGTAACGTAGAGAGTAGCTTATGGAGCATGTGCCTTATCAGCATTCTTTGGAGTCTGGTTATGGGCAGCAAGTGCTACTGGACCTCTAAAGCCCTCTATTTCTGAAATGATGGCAGGGTCTCCAAATGGGGGCACAGAAGTGTGTTTTTTTTTTATTTCATTTTGTCTTCCTGGATTTGATTTGAGTTCTTTTGCTGGCAATATGTACAGGGCCATCTCTGGTGTTTGCTGCTTCCATAAGCTGTAAAATAAGCTATTGGTTTCATTATGGATTATAAATGTGAAAGTGTGAGTTGGCAAAATGTTGCAGCTACTGAAGTTATGTCCATATTATTCTTAGAAATTGACTGTTTTTTTTCTGAAATATTGCTAAGAAAATACACGGAACATGTAAAAGTTCTAGTACTGGCAAAGTGTTTGTATCTGTAATTTCACTTAGTCATTTGTCCATGTGTATATGGAATGCTAAATATTTTATAGCCTGAAAAAGACATCACTTAAACTTGAAAATAAATAGACATGTTGTGTATATTTAAATTGTCTATTCTCTCATGCAGTAGGTATAATTTAGATGAAAAGCAGTAGTGAGCTTTGTATAATAAGCCAGGAAAGATGTTCCAGCAGAAGCAGATAACAACTGAGCTTGGAATTTGAGCCTTTAGAGTAAAATTCTGGATTTTAGGTCTTCAGCCATAGTAGAACTCTGGCAACAGAAAAACTGGTGGTGTCCCTTCTAAATCAGCAAGCAGTCTGGCATAGCCTCAGCCTGAAGACTTGGGATAAATTAATGATATTTGCATTAGGTATTGTGTTGTCAATCTGTGTTTCTTGGGTCTGATGGAATTCTATTGCCCAGCATCATAACATGGATATTTACTGTATGTTTGAGTTTAAGTGCTACACACCTGGCTCTTCCATCAAGTTAAAAGGTAGCATCTCCTGCTAAGGCTGCTTGTGTGACCCACTGTGTGTATTTTTGTGCAGATTTTCAGGGAGCAGTGCCACAGAAAACAAAGAAGAAAAGAAAGACTCTGGGAGAGTTGCAAGAGTGGATCAGCTGCAGGCAGCTTGCCAGCAATACTTACAGGTACCCAAATTGTATCTGTTCTGCATGTTTCTAGCAGTGTTACAATGAAATATTATACATGTTCTGTTTAGCTGTGTCAACTGGAGCATGCTGATCTGAGGCTAAGAATGCCTATCAAATCCTCTGTGCAAGGTGAGTCATGTTCTGGATTTGGCAGTCACTGTAGGCTGGTTCTTGTTCTGTCTCAGTGTAAACTACCTGAAAACACAGCAAGGCAGCAGACACTAGGCTGGTAAATATGACTTAGCTGAAGTCTGTTCAGGACAGGGGATTTGTTCAAGATCTTCAGTGATAGTGGAATTTATTTTCTTGTAATTAAAAAGCCTAAATACAATAAAACTTAGCAAACTGTAAATTGTGGAATTTACAATGCCTCGAATGGATAGATGTTAACTATCCCTCAAAGGAAAGTATATACTTGCATTACTTTCACTTTCCTTCTAGCTAGTACATGTTGAAATCTTTGAGTCTATTGCATGTTGAATGCATGTTTAAAATTCATCAATAGTAATATTGGAGCTATTTATGACTTAATTTTAGGGAATCATGACTGTGATAGAGAGGGATTTTATTACAAAACTTCAGACATATTTGAGCAATAACATTTGTTATTTGTTCTTGAAGGTTTTGTCCCATATTGATTCTATTTTGCGAAGCCCAAGAGCTCCTCCGTTAATATTCCGGCCCAGCAAAGGGCCAGTGCAAAATTACATTAAAGAGCATGGACAGGGATGTGGATTTGAGCACCTTCCACTCACTATAGAAATGTGGGCAGATCAGCTCATAGCCCTAAAGGTAACAACACGTTATTGTACTCTGTTTCTTGGTCTTCCTTTCATCTGCTCTCCTCTCCTCTATCCCTCCCTATGTGTAGTTGTGGGGGGTTGTGTGTGCAGCTTTTGTTATTGCCTGACCTAGTGTTAAATATTACAAATAATCTGCTGTCCATGTGAAGTATGTACCAGAGATACATCTCTGTAAATCATTTATTTCATTTTATTAACTGAGTCCCTGAGAAGAAACTTAAGCTTTAGAGTCTCGACTTCACACGTTAATGATGGTGCATTCTCTTCATTCCTTTTGTCTGACCAGAACAGAATGGTGACTTTTTGATCCAAATACAAGTGAAATAGCTTTGTTTAAAGCCAAACGTTTTGTGACCAATACTTCCTATTTCACTGAAACTGTAATACATAGCCAATATAATATTTTTTATTCTGTTCTTTTCAAATCAAAGAATGTCAACAAGACACTATCCTTAAATTCATGAAAATTAAAACTTAACCTCCCAGTGTTGGAATGTTTTCCGTGTATGAGAAACAGAAAAACACCTGTTTCTATAATAAAAACAATCTAAGCAGTTTCTAAAATAACTTGTCTCTCCTCCTTTCTTTTAAAAGGATTTGCATAGGTCCTTGAGAAAACTGTCTCTGGAATTGCTGCCTTGGAACACTAAAGATCCACAGGACAACAGAGAATCCATACGAGTTGAAGACCTCCAGTTGATAGTAGATGCAATTTTGGAAGAATTAGAACATAAAGAAAAGGTAATTTTTACCAGAGGTTTGTAATCACAAGTTACTGTGGAGTTCTTAAATGCATTCTTCACACAGTGATTAGATTGGTGCATTTGGAAGCCTTACAGCATTTAAGACATACCTGTTTGAAGACATTCAATAGTCAAAGACTGTTTTAACATAATGGATAAATTCACCGTGGGGAAGATGGCTTTAATCAAAGGCACTTGACCAGCAGTGAATTTGCATTGCCCTGTAGTCTCATGAATTTTCCTGTTCTGTCTCTCAGGGCTGAGAATACATAAATTCTCTCAGCAGCAGAGAAGGAAGCTTTCAAAAGAGTGTTTTGAGTTTGGTGTATGTGTGTGCCTGAAAACTATTGAAACTATGTCTTCAGATTTAAAAATATTTGAAAGGCTGAGATTTCGTAAGGGAAGTTACACCTTTTACTCAGACTGGCTTTAAGAATGTTTCACATAAAAGCACCCTTGCCTTGTTAAGCAGTACCATTGATGAGTTCTTCCTGCTTGCTCCAGAACAACCAGACACAGTCCTTGCAAACCCTGTCTGCCATAGTCTCTCACTTCCAGAAGTTGTTTGATGTGAATTCTCTGAATGGTGTTTATCCACGGATGAACGAGGTGTACACAAAGCTGGGGGAAATGACCAATGCCATGAGGAACCTCCATGAGCTCCTGGAACTAGGTAAAGACTTAACCACCTGCTGCTTGTTCACACCATTCCAGAAAAAGGAGACAGGTGAAAAGCTGGCCTCCTCATAGAAAATAATGTTGAGCTGTTGAGAAATGAATTAACTAGGTGTTTCCTTCACTGGGAAGATAAAAATACATTCCTGACAATTTACAGTTCAAATAGCAGATCCCCATTATTTGTAAGCCTTTAGCAGTTGCTGAGGAATAACAGGGAGGCAGAAGAAGAGAATAACAAGGGAAATAGAAGGGTTTTTTTTCCCACAGAGCTTCTTTTCGGTGAGCTGACTTCATAATTGTTGTTCATTCTCCACTTGAAAGATAACAAGTTTAAGGAAGAAAATAACTCAGCCTCAGATGTAGATTTCTATTCAATAATTCATTCAAGTGTAATTGGGTCCAGTCCTCAGAAAGTTCCATCTTATGCTGCTAAACTTAAAAACCAAAACAAGTTGTTGAATGTCAAAAACTGTCAGTACTCAGAGGTATAGTTGGTTATTTCTCTTCAGGTGGGAACTTCTATAGAACAGCAGCTGCTGCTGCTCCTGGGTTAAAAGGTTGGGCTGGGCTGTAGGATGTCCAGTCCCAGAGCCCCTGGGCTGCTGAGCCTCATTCAAGGAGGGGAGCAGTTTTCCTTCCTGCAGCCAGCATGGGAGGTGAGGAAACCAACTGCAGCTCAGAAGATGCCTTGTCCAAATCTAGTTCTTCTGAAATTGAAGGAGAAAAGAACAAGGAGGCTGCTACCTTCAGTCACAGCACTACAGACAGGTTCAAATTCAATATCAAAACAAGTTCTGGGTGTTAAAGTGTTTGTTAAGCAGTTTCCTTATTGGCCTAGCCCCTATAATGTGTCTACTGTGTCCCACGAACCTAATGAATAACCCCTTCTCCATATATATATATCATTTCAGTTGGCTGATTTCCACTGACATTGTAAAAGTGCGCTTTAGTACCCTCTTTGCTGTGAACACACAGCTCTGCCAAAGTTCTTTTAGCCACTAAAGGATTAGTGAGAGTATCCCCATTCATAGCTAACATTTGTTTATTTCTGACCATTTGTTTATTTCTGTTTTCTGTGAATGATGGAATGTATATGCCTAGATCTATGAAAACTAAATAAAATCTATGCACCTGCAAGAATTCAACTGTGTCTAAAATATTTCCCTGTTATTACTGTTAAAAGAATCATGAGGTATTTGTTTTTCTGCAGACAGTTCAGCTCCACCCACTGTGGTAGTGGATACTGTTGGGAAACTGTGTGACATCATTAATAAGAACGTGACCGAGCAGGTACAGCAGCTTCTGGGCACCCAAGACATCCACAGGTATGTGGGGCTGTTCCACTGCTGACCATTCTGCAACATCAAATGTAGTAATTGAGAACTGGCAAAAACTGATGCTGAAAGAAACTTTCATAATTTGTCACAAAGTCAGTGAGCTGTGACAGCACAGGTGTTAGTTACTGCTGTCCTGCTTGAAACAAATCTTGTATCCTGTCAAAAAGATAAAGCTGACAGAGGGAAAAATTGAGGCCAGAAGGTTCCAAAACACTCTCTGGTTTGCATGGATAATGTGATCAAACAAGCCTTAATGGGATACATGTTTCATCAGGAGACAAATTGTGCACCTGGGTGGGGAGGAGAAAGTGATGTAAGTCTCAGATGTAATACTGAAGCATTCTAGTTGCCAAGGCAGGGTTTGCCTCAAGCTGCCTACAAATACTTTAGAAACTGGACAAATCCAGTTATACTTTTAACAGATGACAGCCACATCTAGGTGGTAGCAGATCCTAATGGCTTGCATTCAGCATGTGCTTTACAGACAAACTAAAAAGGGAGCAGGCAGCAAGTCTGACACATGCTGAGTTAACAATACTCACTCCCTCAGCCTTTCTGCACTCATTTCTCAGTTTTGGCTGGAGAACAGTTGCTTATAAAGCATTTCTTGCTCTACATCCAAGGCAGTTATACCAGCCACCCCTAGGCAGTATATTTAGTATACATAAAGTGTTCCAGGCCCCAGACAACCTGGAGCCATGTGAGGGGGAAAGGAAGGATGTGTATACAGCATTAGTAGTGAAATCAGAGATCCTCGTGACAGCTTTCTTGTTGGCTGCAGGGTTCAGAACTGGAGAACAGAACATTGGTGTCCATGTTTTTATATACTAAGTAGCAGAATTTTCACAAAGTCATGGCACAGAACAACAAAATGGCCAAGGAGATGAACTTGCCATGTCCGTGCACCTCTTACCTGATTGTCTCACTTTCCATTCCAGTATCATCAATAAGCTTGAAGAACATGAGTGCTTCTTTCCTCCCTTTCAAGCTCTCATTCAAGATTTGCTGCATCTTCTAGGTGAGTAATATTTGCAACAGTAATTATCTTCCTGCCAACACTTCCTTATATAACTCTAAACAGTTTACCAGTGTTTTCTTTATTCCTGCTGTGCTAAAACGGGAGAAGGATGTGAGGGAAGGTGCTGCCTTTTGCCTCACTCTCCTTTTCACCTCTCCTCAGGAAGTGACCAAAACACTTTATTTTAATTTAACATGGGGTTGCATTCACTTAAGCATATTACTTATAAGCCAAATTTATTATTTTCTGAAAGCATTAAAAGGTCTGAGGAGTTTATTTAATTCACCATCTGTTTAAGTTAGGATTTTGGTTGAATTCAAGGGTATTCTACGTTCATAAGCCTAACCCTTTTGCTTTCCATTCTGTTGCAGAGATCACTAACGTGGATGATATTTTACCTGCAGTGCAAAACCTGAAATGGGGAGCTGGTTATGGGTGACTCTGCTCTTCCTGAGCAAGATTTCTCTTACCTGTGAATGTACCTGTTGGTGCACATGACATTGCAGCTACCTCCTAAACAACAATTCCATATTTTTTTTACATAAATAAAAGTTGCTGCATTTTAATTTTTTTTAAAATTCTTGGCCAATTTAAGAAAAACTTTAACTGCTGTCAACTGGAGAGAGAGAACCAATATATCCTGTATCAGTCCAGGAAATTGAACCTAGCACACCACCAGGCAAACTCTAACCATTTTTAATACTGCTGACACAGTAAGTATGAGGTAAAGATGCCCTTACTGTCATAGCCATCACACTTACACAAATGCCCAATCTTGGTTTTCTGGAGAGCCTCTTTTAAGATGTTCACATTTCCAGATCAGTTTGGGATGGGAACACATTGTTACTCAGTGAGTATTCTCTCTGATTATGGACTGAGGCAGATTGGATTAATGTAATCTAGGCCAAAAATACTTGAAATTTGCTTCAGGCAGTGGTTTGAAGTTACCATCGTTGTATTTCATAAGTCAGTTTTAGAAAGGATTAGATCAAGTCTCTTATGCAAGACAATTAGAAGTTTATTGTACAGAAACAAGTACACCAAGCTTCCAAAAATATTTTGCCTCAATATTATTAAAGCTTAGTTTACAAAACTTTGCTGTTCCTCAGACAGAATCTGGGTTTACAAGATTTTGAAATGTACCGTAACAAAGGACAAAACCAGTTAAGGCGTCACAAACTAAAACCTTAATGACATCTTGGTAAGTTCATCTCCCTGCTTTTGGAAGCTCATTATTTACATACCTGCAGCCACAGTCAGCTAAGGTATTCTGAACAGTGGACTACCAACTTCTTAGTTTCTCAAACAAAAATAGCTGTTAAAGAGTTTCTCTTTTAAAAGCTTCTGTAGCCCTACAGCTGAAGAATACTGTTTCAAAATGTATTCTTTTAAAAGTACACCACTTCCATGTTAAAACAACATGAACAAGCTCCTAGGGCCCTCAGACTGCCAAGCAAAGTAAGGACACTTGGCTGGCAGTCTAAAATCTCCCCAGGTACAACTCTTCTTTAAAAGAGGTTTCACACTTAGAGGTCCTTTGAAGGGGGATTTGCCAGAAATAGCAAAAATAAAGGACTTATTCTTTAAGGACAAATTATTCCCTGTGTGGGGGAAAATATGTTTAACTTCAGTGAGAACTAATCCCCGAATAGGAACTAATAGAACTAATGATCCAAATAGGATCATTAAATTTGCACATCCTGAGCTGGAGCCTGCTTCAAATTTGCAACAACTGTGCAAAAAATGTTAATTACAAGAGCTATGTACATCCATATGAAGTTGAAAAATTAGTAACTTATGTACATGAGAAGAAATCAGATTTTCTTGCATCTGCTCCTTGTCAGCTCATACCTGCAAGACAGACACAATAAGTAATTACTGTAGTTGAAAACTTTCTTAACAGTTTTAACTGACACAGTAGAGAAAACTTGGGCTGCTTTATTGCTTCTGCTTCACAGGCAGTGCAGCAAAGGAGGCTCCAGAGATGGCCTCAAACTTCAGCTCTTCACCAGGAACTTTGGGTGCATCCTTTTTTTCTCTTCCCCTAATTGCCCTGAGACACACACACAAGTTGGCCAGGGAAATGTGGTTTTCCTGTTGGAATATTGGCTCACTGCCTGTGCAGATGGCAAGCTCCTGGACTACCCACACTACATTCCTCGGGCTCCACTGAAGGAGAAAGAAGGAAAGAACTCCTGCCATTTACTAAAGACACAGAAGCGAAAAAACCACCCAAGCTCTGTTCTGCCTCAGACCAGGAACATACAAACCTCAGAACCACAATGAACATACAAGCAAAACTGTAAGTGGCTTATTATAATAGTTTCTATAAATGCTTTGTAATTAAAGTTTTATCATACATATATATTGCTGATCAGAGTATTTAGTTAAGATCTTTATTCAAGTTAAAATTTGTTGCAAGGTTACTTTAATAAACAAAATTCTTTTACTTATGTGCCCCTGTGGCTTTTATGGCAACATAAAATATGCTGAGGACTATAATTGACACAGGCATCTCATTAAAACTGTCTCACAGGGCAGGCACTGCACAGCCAATGGATTAACACACAATTTAGATAGAACTACCAGATTAGCTCAAGTTAATCCTGCCTTTGCAGGTCAAATATTATTCTTGCTCACCCAAACACAGCCCAGTTACCAGCACTCACTCCCCACAGCAGTCATGCAAGCTCCCAGCAAAGCAATGGGCAGGGTTTGGAAGTATGGAGATGAGTACTTACCATTGAGCAAAACCTTTTATTAAATCCTCCCGGGACAAGTCAATGCGCACCTTTAAAAAGCAAATTTTATTTGTTTGTAGGTTATTCAGCATATAAATTGATTAGCTAAGCTACCACCCCTCCCAAGTCAGACCCACTTTCCAAATGTGGGGCTGCAGCTCAGGCTTGAGGCAAAATCGAGCTTCCCACATTGCCAGGGTGGTCTAGGCATGGACCAGCTCCATTTCCTATAGTGCTACTTGGAAATTTATCTATCACTGAAGAAGGAATTGCAGTTTACTTTTCACAGAATCAAAGTTGTTCACAGAAAGCTCAAAGCAGTGTTGGCAAATTGTGGGATTTAGTCCCAATGCCTTTCTCAGCTCTGTGTTTGTGCTCTTGGAGCTGTTCCCCACATGGGCAGCGCCAGGAACCAGGGCTTACTTCAGGAGCACCCTTCTGAAATGAGACCACGCAGCTCCCACATGGATACAGCCTCATTTGAGATGAAAGTCTGGCAGAAAAAAATTGTTTCCAGATTGCCAGTGCTATTACTGAGAATCAGTTACTGGAGCCACATTTCAGGATTTCAGGAATAGTCCGGAGTGTTCAGCTCTGTTATATCTGTAGTGGAGATTCTTTAAACTTACTTTCCCCAGTTCCTTCCTCTCCTGTGAAATGAATGGCCTGCTGTTTTTCACTGCAATGTCCAGTGTCCTTTTCTTGACATTTTCCAAAGATTCAAAAAATTCAAACCTTGAAATAAAGTTTCAAAAGAAGAGACTTAAGGCAGAAACTAAAATCCTGTGAGCATCAGTGGGCAGAATATAGTGACAGAGTACAGCATCAATGGCCAGGACTTTAACAGGGAAGAAACACAAAGAAAAGGCAATTCTAGAGTGAGGTTTTATCCACATTGCAGGGAACCTTTTCCAGGCCTCATGAAAGATGACAACACTGTGTTCAGACTGTCCACCGTGCCAGGGGGAAGGAGGAAAACATGCATCCATGATGAAATGCCATTTAACATCATTTTCCCCCCTCCATGGAAGATCAGCATGTTTTCCATGCAATGTTCATTACTCAAGAGGAAATAGTCATGAGCCAAACCCCCAAGTTCACAGAGCAGCTTTGCACCACACCAAGAACAGACAAAGGCTGAAACCTGTGGCAATTAAATTCTTAATGGCTCTGACTCAAGCCTCTGGCACACATGGCTAATGTCAAGTGAGTTTTGTCCATGCTAGATCACTCCAGTTCTGCCCACCTGAATAGCTTTTCCTCCAGTCAGAGCTGTGAAACAGGTAACATGTTTTGGAGCTAAGCATTATCTTTAATTGAGGATGTACAGGATACGTCAGTTCTGAAGATGAGGAAAAGGAGATGCTCTTCCCAACTGCTGGGATGGCACTAAATCAGTGCAGTTACTTAAGAATAGACATAAGCAGAATCCTCAGCTTTGGTGTTTTGAGTGTTAAGAAGGAATATTTTAAAATCTTTTCTCCTTTTCTGACTTACAGAGAAAGGACATAACACAGGAAAAATATAAGCCACCCAGGATCAACCAACATTCACATATGTGTACCTTCCTCTAATTATGGGGTTAAAACTACCTCTCAAAAGAGCTCTACTTCTCAGTGTTACTGTGTTTGGATTTATGAAAAACACATTCCATTTCAGTGGCAGAGCTGTGACACTGTCAGCAAAGAGGTAGGAGCATTTTACTCTGCTCCCACCAGGCTTTGATGACAACATCCACCTGTGTGCCCTAAGAGTGGTCCAGTCTCAAAAGGCTCCGTATTTCTGCCTTGGACCTTTGGAAAGATGTCAGAAAAAGCGTCAGGCAAAGCAGTGTGAACAGAGCAGTAGGCTCTGGGAGGTACCTGAACAGACAGATTGCCTCTGCCATGACAGGGAGTAAAACACAGTGGGAGAATGTCAGTTTGCAGAGAAGCAAATGCAGCCTGGGGACAGGGAAGGGGCAGGGAAGAAGGTGTACCCTTCTTCTGGGGGACTTGCACCACCACAGACAGAGCAAGGCCAGCCCCAAGTACTTGTATATCACAGTTCAAGTGCCATTTGTTTTAGAAAAGCTGGAAATGTCCACAAGAGAGTCCTTAGGAGCTACAGCAGCACACCTTAGGAAACCCTTTCATTACACAGAGATCATAACTATTCCAACTATAATCATAATTTACATTTTCTTACTTCTCATCGTATTGGGGGTTCAGAGTTTTTTTCTTAACAGAAGTCTTCTTCCTGCTTGTCCATCTTCTGTCTGGAAGCAGGTATATACGAACATATGGATCGACTCCACGATTGGAAGAGGGTACCAAGTTTCTGTTAAAAGAAAAACAGACAAGCAAGGCAGGTTCTCTCACTGTGTGTTTTAATACCTTGTCTCTCTTGGTATCAGACCAACCCTTCACAGGCCAAAAACATTCATCCCAGGAGTTGGAACATAAGCAAATAAAACTTTAGGATTGTTTAGTTAAAATCTTTACTCCTGAGGGTGTGGCCACTTACTGGGGTTCCTAAATTAACAATTACATATTCAGTCATAGGTATCAATCCTTGTCATGATGCCTATCCTAACACCCCAAGACACACACCAGTTGTCAGTGCTGTCCAGAGGAAATTTTGGGTGGATGACAATTGAAGCATCTCTGCTGCAGTGAGCACAACTCACTGGGTTCTCTCCCTGACCTGCTGCTGGCACTGACCAGAGCTGGGCACAGAGAGGCTGCACAGTTGGAAGCCAGCCAGTGCTAAAGCATCTCCTGCTGCATGTGGCCCTGCTCCAGCTTTGCTGGATGACTGACAGAGCTCAGAGAGCTCTTTCCTCTGTGAGCCATCACAAGCATTACCTGCAGCCGTTGACCAGCACGACGAGGCTTTGCCGGATGGAAGCGTAACGCACGGTCAGCTGGATCTCCCCCAGAGGCATCTCAGTCCCGCTGCAAGACATTGCACAGTCAGGGCTTTTAAATACAGCCATTGAGCAGCCCACAAGCAGACTAAAACCAGCTTTCAGGGCACCATCCTTCTCCCTGGCAACCTAAGGTTTGCTGTCTAGGAAGCAGCTGGATCACAGAGGCTCCACAGAAGCCCCGTCCCTGCCTTCTCTGCTGGTACCCGAACTGCCAAAAAAGCCCCTATGTTGCCCACTGTAGATGGAGCAGCAAAGTACAGGTTACTGTGTCACACATTCCCTCAGGAATGTCTGTATATGCAAAATGAGACCTTTTTTATATTCCAGTCTGCATGTTATTAAAGTGGCTCAAAATCCAAAACATTGCTTAAAAATGGTTTATAAATAATTTATAAATTAAGCCCTATTCAGAGCTAGAAAATTTACCAGTCACCAATTCACCAAATTGCACTGGAGTTGAGTTTTATGTTCAGGTTTATAACTACTCTGATGCTCTCTTAAGTGAGGTAGATCTTTGTAACAACTTCTGTTGATTAAGGATTCCACAAGCTCCATTCTGTGCCCCAGGAGGGACAAATCCTTCTCTCCATCCTGCCTGACAGAGTAGCCTTATACTGATCACTGTGAGAAAGACACACACAAGCACACCTATCCACAAAAACTTTGTTCACAGCATTATCAGTCTTAAAATGTGTTGGATAAACACATTCAGAACTTCAAGCAGCCAGAGGTGCCTATCAAGAGTTTAGGTTATTACAGAAGTGGGATGTTCAGACTTTGAATATCCTGTTGCTAAATGAGTGTTGAGAAGCTCTTCGAGAATATAAAGCCTACACATACAGCGCTCTTATGAGAGTCATAGAGTGAATACTTTCCCTTTATACTTGCTCTGACAGTGTCCTGTAATTTACTTTGCTGTTGACTGGAATACCTAGGTCAATTCTTTGTAAAGTGACTTGAGACCCAACACCCCAAATGATTTACCAGCCTTGAATTCACCTCCATGCAACAGTAACACCTAAACTTTCCCAAGAGAAGAACAATTCAGCTGGAAGAACACCTACTTATGAATGTCCAGATTGCTGCTACTCAATTCAAAGCAGGAAGAAGGCAGGGACCCCAGTGAAGTGACACTGGGTGCCACCCTCATTTCCTGCAGGACAGGCAGTGTTGGCATGGCTGCTGCTCCGCTGGGCAATGCTGATGGTGGGCCATGCTCTGGATTTTGCTTGCCCTCTGCTTCATCAAGGCCAGACACAGTTTCACTTGGTACAGGGGCTCCTGAACTGTCTTTAGTGTCCAGGTCTTCTCCACTGTCCTTTTTTGGCAGAGATTCAAGTGCTGCAGAGTCTTTGCTCATGGGAGGTACTTTTGAGACTTGTGGAGAGGAAAACTTCTGTTGGTTTCCAGCCTTCTCCGTAACATGCATGGGACCTAGCCTGGAGGCATTGACACCAGCCTTGACTCTTTGTGGATCAGGTTCTTCAACATTCAGTGCCTAAAAATCACAAGGGAAGACAGTGAGTGCTGCTCCCATAGCACTGGGGTGAATGCCAGCATTACCACCCAGAAGGAAATTTCAGCACAAAACTGTAACAGCAGGACTCTGCCATTAGAGGTGAAAGGGGCCCCTAGGATTCACTGTGGTGTTCTCTCCTCTTATCCTACTGTGTTTGTACTGAGCAGTGTATAAACACTGATCCAGAGCATGGTGAGGAAACAACTCCTAAGCATCAGTGCTGACTTCCCCAGCTTAGATTTTCTCAGTCCAACTTTTTTATTGTCATGAGAAAATTTTCAGCCATGACACTGCACTAAATTTTATGAAGCCTCAGGGATACCTCTCAACTCCACCATACACTCCTAATTTAACTTAAATACCTTGTCACACTTCTACTTTCTACTCAACTGTGAAGCAAAGCTGCCTTTCTTCATGCCCACCTTTCATCTCTTTTGCCTGGCTACAAATGGATGCTTCTGCAGGAGAAACTGAGTGAATATGGGAAAGAACAACTCACCCGCAATACAAGTTTCATCTTAATGAAGCTGTCTGAACTGGAATGGTCCAGCTGGAATCTTTGATCCAGAGTCATGTTTGGGTCCTTGAGTAAGTGGGAGAGACATACCACTGAAGTTCCCAGGGCACTATCCCGCTCCTTGTCTTTTATCTGGGGGACAGAAGAAAACAGAAGTTTTTATTAGCTGGCAAACTGGGAAGTGCACCACTGGGAATGCAAGAGCAAAGCAAGAATGTATTTCAGTCAGAAACCGAAATCAGCTTATTTGCTTCAGTATGATTACATCCAAATGAGTAATGCCATTATTTCAGGAGTATAACAAGTTAGTGTATTTGGAGTAAAATTTCCATCTCTAACTATGCAGAGAAAGAATTGCTTTAGCAGAAAAATCATGCCCAGAGATTTATTTGATTTTCCTTGCTCACTCTGGGGACAACATCCTAAGCAGCTGAGTTGGCAACCGGTCTAAATCTTCACATGTAATTTAGGTAATAGTTTGTTTAGCCTATTTGACCTCAATACACCTTCCAAGTTCAATTCTTTTCTGTATCCAAGTGACCAGCCACAGAACTGGCTGTGGCTGCAATACTGCTAATGAGACACAGGGTTGCTTAATGAGCCAGAACACAGAGGTGAAGAGGTAGGGCTCTGGTTGAGAATCATGAAGGCTGCAATTTCTGACAGCAAAATATTGATGTCATTACTACACACAGACCTGTATGAAATGTCCTTTGCACTTTGCAGCCAGAAACATCCCACATTTTGAATTAAGATACCGCACATTACATGATGCTAGAACAAAGGCAGATACCAAAAAAGGGAGATACCACCACCTAATACAGAATTGTCTGTGCAACATATTCCACCTTTTAGTAGGAGGAACCCAGTATGTGCAATCCCACACAGAAATAACTAGCACTGAGCTCCATAGAAGAGGTTTCTTCCTACAGATGTGCAGTTGCTCTTCAAAAGGAAAGGTTTTTCTCTCACCTCAATGTGGAGTGACTGGGAATGAGCACTGTGGACAAAGAAGGTGAAAGCCTGGCCCCACGTGGGATCTTTGCTGAAATTGCAGGTCTGCAACAAGAACATGCATTAGCTTAGTCTCTGAGAAGCAAAGAATCCATGACATTGATCACCAGAGAGGGCCATGGTGACCCTCAGTGATGCTACACCCCAGCTGTATAGAGAGAGTGGAAATTCCAGGTCAGAAGCATATGGAAGTGAAGTCTCTGGCAAAACCAGAACAAGTTCTTTGGGGTGTGGAAATGCCAAAGAACAAGTCTGGTGAGCTGCAGTTGGCCCCACCAACGCTGCCTGGACCAGCAGCCTGCCTCCCCTGCAGCGAGGCACCGCTCCCTCCCTCCCACCTTCCCACCCAGGGAGAGCCAGAGCACTGCTTCCAGCCTGCAGCACTCTAAGCCAGCTCCCAAAGCTGCAGTGAGCTGACAGGCAAGGGCAGGAAAGCTGGAGGGGCAGTTTCAGGGGTGCAGAACTGTGGGAAGAGTAGGAGGGCACAGCTTCAGCACAATCCACTTCAAAGAGGAAAGAGCATGGAAAGCACCCACGGGGACTGTGGCTGCTCTGTAAACCAGCTGTCCCTACCAGGCCGTGAGTGCTGGCAGCAAGTGGAAAGGAGCAGGGAAAGCCTGGAAACCTGACCTAGCTTAGGAGAGGCAGGTGATGTGGTAGGGAAAGGGAAAGCCACAAAAGGCAAAAATGCAAGTAGAACCCAATTTCTGGGTGAAGCAGGTGGAAGGAACAAAGTAAAATAGGTGCCAGTCCTGTATGCTTGTGTGTAGCCATCAGGATTCATTCTTATTTGCTGGGAGTCCAAAAGAACAAAGGGCTCATCCACATCCAGCTGCAGGACAGTGAACATGGCACCTACTGGGAGGGCAGAGCTCAGCTGTTGCTCATACTCATGAGGCAAAAGTAATTTTTAAATAATGAAAAAGGAACTGGAAGTGAAGTGGAGGAGATGCAGATCCATCTTGTCTGGGTTTAAAAATGAAACAGTAAAACTGTGATACACAGGAGCCAGGAAAGGCTCTGAGGAAGGAATAAAAGACAGTTTGATGCAAGTGACACCCTGCTCTGAGAAACCATGAGCTGGATTGGAGATTTATAGAACTAGAGTGTCTGGGCCAACATGAACTCTTGGACACAGGCATGGAACTACACATGTACAGCAGACACCCTCCACCACCACAGCTCGGTGACACAGTGGTTCCACTCCCAGGCTCTGCAGCTATCACTACAAGTACAGCTCTTCACATCAGCTTCACAAGAAGTCCTTTTCTTCCTAGGGGATGCTTGGGGACAGTCACCCATAAGATGGAAAGTATCTAATGAAAGCAGAAGAATTAAACAGCCTCACCTTACTCTTCTGAGTCTTGTTCCCAACTGTAAGCAGGACAAAGGAGGAAGGGTCTCGTTCCATCTTCTGTCATTTAACACAAGGAAGAAAGAAGAAGGCAGAAAAAAACATTAAGCAATTTCTAGTTTTCAGGAAGCAATATCAAACCACTCTTACTTGAAGTAAGTTCCTGGAAAGCTGACAGTATTTTCTGGATGTGGGACCTCTGAGGAGTGTAGTACACAGGAAAGCCTCCAGCAATAACAGTCTTGCCCTCCACCATTCAAGACTACACATTTAAGCCAAAGTTTTATGTATTTAGGTTTCAACAGGTGAGCAGTTAAAATTTTGTCAGAAGCTGGGAGGAAGAGAGGAGAGCTGAAGGCTCAGTGGGAAATCTTGATCTTTCCTGACTGAACCAGGACTCTCAGAACTGGTTTCCAAGGCTCAGGACTTGCTCCAAAGCAGCTGGAAGTGAGTCCTTGGCATCAAATAACAATTCCTGTCTGGAAGCAACAATACTGAACCTCTTGCACCTCTTTGCACTAATGCTATAGAAGTTAAGGCTGAGAATCTGGTCTTGGCACAACACTACATACAAAGTGCACACAGTGAGGTCCAGAACTAAGGATTATTGACTGTGATGTGTATCACAGTGCTGGTAACTCATATAAATTGTAAAGATGCTATTTAAGAGAGGAGCTACTTGGAGACAATGGGAAGCTTTCTCCACAGCTCAGAGCTGTACTTGTGAGTAGCCTGGTCAAGAAAAAAGGGAGAAAGACATTCTCCCCTATACCTGCCATTTACATCACAGCAGCAAAATGCAGTAATTGGGGGGAGACATAAACAGGAACTATGAGAGAGAAGGTATCAATGACAGAGAGGCCTCTGAATCCCTTAAAGCCAAGGCGGGGGGGGAATCTGGTGGTCAGGTCTCCAGTGGACAGGAAAGGTACAACAAATGAGCATATTCCTCCCTGCTCAATGTCAAGCTGGAACAGCTCAGCAAGGGAAGAAAGAGCAGCAGCAACACGGATATTATGACTTAGTCTGATGTCTGGAGGCTCTCTTTTGTGTAAGAAAGACAGACAAACACACACACAATCAAACATTTCCGTGTTGCATTCCCACTTTGGCCTCCTAGACTTTCACTGGGGTGGGCTTCCAATCACTATTTTGAACCCCTGCTCACTTAGATTCTGACAGTGGAGAGATTATTTCTTTTTAACCATCACCAGTTTCAGTTCCTATGATACCACATAATCCAGAACCTTGTTTTGCAAGTGTAGGAGAAGAACACAAATTTTACCTTGAGGTACTTGTTATTTTTGATCTTCTTTGTTCCACATTCACCATTTGAATACTCAAAGTGGTTTTTCTGAATTGGTGAAAGAGCATTTAAAACAATTAATTTGCTGGTTTGTTTTTTTTTTTTTTTAAAGGAGGTTAGGAGTGAAGGCTGCTGCACGGGTTTGTACTTACGGGAAGGTTGAAGGCGCTGTCCAAGTAGACAATCAGAATTGCTGTAGACAGACCCTTCTTATCCTGTTGAGGCAGGGAAAGATAAAACAAATCAAAACACAAAGTAGTCATGATCACCCACCAAGGACAATGTAAAGCACAGCAAAATTCCAAGGGCAGCTTCTGAAGGTTAAGCAGCTCTCTGCCTTTCTCCTAAAACTTGCAATTTAGAGGAGCCCAAGTCAACACAGCATGACAGTTCAAAACAGACCAGTAAGAAGATTTGTAACTCTTTGCAATTCTCTGCCTTTAATGTTTGTCAATCTCTCAGTGCAGAACTGGTTGGATTCCCCAGTGCAGCAAGACACCTAAAAACATGTTCAACCACATACATCAACATGAATTCAGTGTCAGCAGAACAAAGCCTGGGAACAGTTTTATTCTCTTCAGTGGAATTCAAATGGTTTTGCTCGGTTATGAAGAAACAGCCTCTTTGGGAGATGGGCTTTATCCAAGCAATTCTGCTGGACAAACTACACACCATTTGGAAACACAGCCCTACTGAGCACCAGTGCTGGCTATTTGCCTATGACTAGTACAGATTATTTCAGGGGTCCAGGGTCCTACACAAATCCTAGATGAAGAGGGAGGAAAAAGGTTGCAAAAGAAAAGAACCCCTGAGAAGCTACTTTGCACTGAGTCAAACAAAGGTTTGCTAATTCAACCAAAAAGAGCTGCCAGACTTGAGTTGCTCCTGAATTACCAAGAGACCTGGGGCAAGCAAATGCCCTTCGCTCCGCAGGAGCGGCAGGGAGAGAATTGCATCAAAACTTTGCCAGACAAAAATAAACTCCTGTGAGTTTGCCTGGGGTTTCTAATTTTACACACTCCTTTGTTGATGACTGGACAGGGATGAGAGCACCTGAATCCTTTAAATACACTCACCTCATGCAGCTTTTCTTGGTCATTTACTAGTGAAAGCCACTCCAGTTTTAGATGCAAGTGTCCACTTGTCGTCTTACTTAAGGGAAACCACTACATGGAGATAACAAAGAACAACTTGAGAACTGACAGGCAGAGTAGCTTTTATATATGTGGTGCAGACTCTGAGACTTACACACAATAGACAACACAATGAATTTTACTCCAACCACCTTAACTCACATTTTTGACACTTAGATTGTAGCACGTTCACCTACTTAGGTACAAGGCAGAAGAAAATTAAAATAAGATGCCCATAAACAGGCAAAGCATGCGGATATTTCCAACTAGTAGCAGCACAAGACAGGCACCCTGGTTTTGTTTGTAGAGTGCTGGTCTGCAGGATGAACCACAGTAAGGTCAGATCATTTCTTCCCCCAGCAAACAGACTGCTTCACCAAACTTTATCTGCAGCTTTGTACAAAACATTTGGTACACACGGGACACAAGGTATCAACAATATACCCCACTGCTGGCTCAGCATAACCTCAGGGCTCTCTGGGGTTACCAGCCTGGTTGTAAAAATTTTTGTAGTGGCTACTTTGGTATTATCTTTTTGTGAAAATACCACAGTGCAAGTGTGCAAGGAAACTTTATGTACCAAGAAACACTGTAGTAGCAGAGGAGAAGCACAAATGAGTGCATGTAGGCATACAGCACCAGCCACATTTAGAAATAAGCCGAGATCTTTACCTCATCAACGATTCTGTCATTCATTACATCCACCAGGCTTATCAACAAGCTGAAAGGAAAGAAGCAAACATTTCAATATTGAGGTATACAGCACAAACCACCAAAAAAGCCACTCTCAAGTCTGTTCCAAATAACAACTTCTCTATGTTACCTGTGTATGTGTGTGCAGGAACACACTTATACTCCTGAAGTCTCCCCCTTGAAATATTTCCAAAATTAAAATAAACTTGAAGTAAACCTCAAGTAACTATCACTTCTAATGGCTTCCCAGGATTCCCTGCAGGAGTGTAACGTTGTTCAACATTAGCTGCACTAGGAACTACTTATGTGGTATTAATATCTGGGCAAAGGGAATCACTTCCAACAGTATTAAATTTCCACTATGGGTAATTCAGGTGTCTCACAGCAGAGGCTACTGGACCCTGATCAAAAGTCTTGCAAATTTACCTGCCCATAAAGTCATCTTTATCTGGATCTTCATCGTACAAATCCACTTCTAAGTCCTGACCAGGCACTTCATGAACAACAAACTGGAGGACAAAGAGGTATTGATTAAAATTAAAAAGCATTCATACAGACATATTCAGTCTCAGGCTGTGGACAAGAACATGACACTTGACAACTGTCTAACACATTAAGGACATTCCCTGTTCTTTCTTATGGTTAAATGCATAACAAATACAATTGATTATAGGTGAAAATGTTTCACATTGTTTGCTTGTTTTTGAGCTACAAGTTAAACCCCTCAAACTGGTATCCCTAATAAGCAGAGAGGAACCAATGCTAGAGCAGCCTGCAGCTGCACAGACTGATGCATTGATTGATATTTAAAGCAGTGCTTTGCACCTCCTCCAAAAACCCACACATGTAAATCAGATCAACCTGAATGACATTTCAAGTTTACAATGTAAATTTGAACTTGGTTGAGGGACACAAATGCCTCAACCAAGAAACAAGGAAGTCCACCTGCCCCAGTGCAATCAGCTAAGAGAAGGTCCTGCAAGCACAGGGATGTAAATAGCTGTGTATTCTACAGATGGAAAGATCAAAAGGTTCAGTACCTCAAATGTCTCATTCCAAATGGGATTAAGATCTCTGGAGACTGTTTTGCTTCGATACTGCACAGTGCCAACACGGAGGAGAGCATACGGATCAGACTTCCCCCTGATGGCACCAAGGAAATTGTCTTTCTGGACAAGGTTTTCAGCTTCTAACAGATGAACCCTTATTACTCCCTGGATAAAATAAGATACAGAATTGGTAATGAAAATGCAATCTTTGGATAATTATAATATGCTGCCTCCTAAAACTGTTTATTTCAGGCAGCTAGGGTAGTCACCATGACAGTTCTGCAAAGACACGTAGTTTGATTCAGTACATTTCCAATGACAGCTGTAATAAAGCACTTTTTCCACCATTTGCCTAGAGGGGGAAAAAAGCCCCCTTAAAGAGATGCAAAATTCAATATAGATAACTGTATAGGAAATATTATTTATTTTAAAATCAGAAATATACATATGCACACAGGATTACAGCCACAGTCAAATCAAGTGTAAAGATAACTCACACTGACTGAAGGAGGACCTAAGCACTCACTGGCAGGTTCTTATTTTATTGCACAGGAGCCATTCCACTTCACTTTAGTGATGCAAGTTTGCAACAAGGAGCATGCCCTTGTCACTCATTTATATTTATCCTCATTAGTAAGTGTGTTAGGTGGACGAAGGAGATTGAAGACCTGGATATGTTGAGTATTTAGGAAATTTTTTTACTGTAGCAAAGATATGTCATCCTCCATTACACCTATTCACAGCACTAGTAAAAATATTAAATAGCAGGACACTCACTGCTTATGTATTTATCCTCTCATTTGCATGTACCACAGATCTGCAGTTATAGACTAAAGGTTTAATCGGTAAATGAGCTCTGAGTACAAACTGACTCCTTATGACATGTAGAGAGGGTAGGAACTCCCACTGCCTGTGTCTCTCCCTCCCAAGTTATGAACTATCCAATACTGCTTTTATATTTCTGAAATACTACCTACTGAAAGCCCACAATTCAGGTTGAAAGAGCTGATGCAGCATCCAAAGACACTAAGCTTGGATGCATCCAATGGTGGCAGCTGCACACTCGGGTAGATAAACACTAGTCACTGAAAAAACAACTCACCTGGGGGACAGGGAACCTCAAGTGGGCAATGTTCATGTTCTTTTTCAGAGGTACTGTGATCCTGTTGGGTAGAACCAGCCGTGCAGCAATGAAGTCTTGAATTAGTGAATCTGACATTACACTGCAGGTGGAGGAAAAAGGCAACCTCAATCTCCACAATCAGTCACAACTCAGAATGGAAAAGTGAGGACAGAAGAAGAAATGGGCGTTGCAAAGTGAGTGGTGTGGTCTAGCTCCCCTCAAAGTACTGTCAAGCATTAGAACAGGATACCCAGGGAAATGGTTGAGTCACCATCCCTGGAAGCATTTAAAAGACCTGTAAAAGTGCTTAGGCATACAGTTTAGTGATGGGCTTGGCAGTGTTAGCTTAATGGTTGGACTTGGTGATCTAAAAAGATCTTTTCCAAAGTTTATGATTGTATGAAAGAGCTGCAGAGTGGCCATTCAGTGCTCTTCTATGAAAGAGCTGCAGAGTGGCCATTCAACTTCAACTTAGTGGTGCAGGTTTGCAATATGGAGCATCCCTGTTGCAGGGTGTGAATTTGGCTCATCATTGTAAACGATGAATGGGAGCTTAGGCTGTGTGAAATCTTCATGCACACACCCAAACACATCAAACTCAAGTGTCTTCTGGGTTTCCTTAGGAATGACACCAGAGATGAACAAGGGGAGAGGGGAATCAGGAAGTTTCAGCATTTCACAGGGGGCTCAAGGCCTTGAGCTAGTTTGTTTTTAGACTTAGAAATGGCCACAGCACACACTGCTGCCTACTCTTGGCCACCTGCTGAGACCTTTTCACAAAATTGAAGCAGACAGACACATAAAAAAACCCAAAAAAAACCAAAAAAAAAAACAAAAAAAACCAAAAAACCAAGCTCATTTCTCAGATGAGGTTCTGGATCTTGGTAGATTTTGCACAAAGAAGGAAAACTTTGTTTGAAGTAACTGGAGATCCCATTGGCTGAATTGAAGGCACTACCTTGGAGTTCAAGGAGCTTTCCAGCCTAATTACAACTTGCACTTTTTTAGCTTTTCAGTTTAAATCTTTGCTTTTCAGCTGCTCTTTTTGTAAGGCAGGCACAAGAAGCATATGGCTATCACAGATGTCCTCTCAAGTACTCTCCAGGTGATTAATGAGAGGATTTCAACACATCACTACAACCTGGCATGAGCAAAAAACAATATTAAGAGGAAAATCCAAGAGCATCAATTATCTGAAAGACCCATTCTCTTCATAGGTCTAGTGCTTATTAGGGTATGACTGTGTAACAAAATTGTCCCAATTCACAGAGGAGGCTGGATTCACACATAAAGAACATAAGGAAAGTCTTCTCCTCCAAACAGCAAACCAGGAACCTTGGTCAGGTTCTTGGCTTTCCTGTAAAAAAAACCCCAAAGGAATGTCACAGAATTGTCCCCTCTCTCAAGTCTCAGGGTACACCCAACTAAACACAGTTTGTATGTGAGGACAATTGGACTGTATCCAGTTTCTTCGCTATCTTAAGTGAGCCAAATTCATTTGACAGGGAGGGCTCTTGTTCAACCTGTACTTCAGCCCAGTCATGGTCAGGCATGTTTTGCTCCCAGCTTTCATTGCACTGCTGAGGAACTAGCAAAGGTTTCTGTGTGCAAATCCCTGTGGGAAAAGCAGGCAGTAAAAATTTAGGACACCAAATTTGCACTTAATTATATGAGAGGCTGTAGGCTGCAACACCTACAGGCCTTCTCCCTGCAAGGATTAGGGAAACCAAGTTCGAAAAGAAGAGATCAATTCCTCTGATAAAAACTGGAGCTCTCAGGTTAAACTGCAGGGCAAAAGGCCACTCAGGCCTCAAATTAAGAGAAAAAGGAAGCTTCCTCTCATTCAACATCAAAAGCCTTCAGAGGATCTTTAATGCATAAACTGGCATCTAAAGTAGCCAGACTCCTCCTATGAGTCTGCAAACCATGAGCTACAGGGGAACAGAGAGGAACTGCATTTGCAGTGAAAGGGAGAAGGGCAATGGCTGTGTAACCCCATGTATTTTCCTCTTGTGCAACAGAATTTTTTCCTTACACTAATGACCAAGGACAAACTGAATCCCCAGTCTGGTGAAACAGCTTGAAACAATACTGAAACCTACTAAGATTTTCATCCTCGCTGTGCAAGTTTTATGTATGTAGTACTGACCCAAGAGGCACTGGAGAAGAACTACACCTAAAAGGTGAGCACATTACATAGAAAGAGAACTTTTCTCCTTATAAATCTGGTGCAGTTCTCTTTATCATGGACTGTACTTGAGTTTGTCAGAGGGACTGCAACTCTGCAATACCTTGCCTTTTTACACTTTACTGTAAATAAAAATAAGCAGACTGCCATTTCTAAACCTACTTCATCTACCTTTGCAAATAACTGGCACATGGGAAAGAGGAGGGCTTGTTTTTTAGTTTATAAGTCATTGCTGTTTGTGGGATTTACTATATCCATCCTAAATGTAATGAAGTGATTGAAACAGATTTGACAGAATGTAAAAAGAACCCTCCTCAGGTTTTGCCACAGCCAGATACAATGGGATGAACATCTACACAACATCTTGCACACAATGCTCTCAACAACAGCTTTGATGGTTACTCAAGAACTGCATCCCAACTTCCAGAGGTTTTTCAAAGAATAAAGCAAAGTAGCCACTCACTTAATCCCTGGGACATCCAGAAGGTTGCTCATGCCTGCCCAGTTGATTTCCAAATGCTACAACAAGAGCAGAGAGAAAATATTATACAGGTCTATTAAAATTTATTTCAAAATAAATGTAGAATTTAAAAGGGAAATGCTTCTAGAACAAAGCCAGATGTCTAAAGGAAGGAAAACCTACACCACCAATTGCATTTGTACATTAGAATCAACAGCTGGTATTATCTATTTTATCTGCCATCCTGAATTGAGGGTATCATAGGAACTTAACCTGCAAGAAGAAGGAAAGTCAGCATTCAGTCCTTAGCAGTGGCCACTGGCAGATGCCCTGGGGTCATGAAGGAAATTCAGCAACTCTAGTAAGACTTGGAAGTTTTCTCATCCTTTCACTTTAGGGGTTGGCCTATGCCCTGAGGCAGAGGGATTTACAAATACCACTGGTTTCAGGAGTCTGTATTCCTATTTGTACAATAAACAAAAAGAGGCTCTTTCATGTGCTAAAATAATGCTGCTACATCTAAACACAAAAACACCTCATTCAAGATCAAAAATGTATGACTTTCATGAACTCAAGCAGAGCATAAACCACAAACAAAGCTGTGTGCTGTAAGATAACTGCTTCTTACAAGACTAGAAGGTTTCTCATATTTTATTAAACCACAATTGAGTACAAGGGACCTGACCTTAAACAGGCAAGCTTTCAAAAGGCAACATGAATGATCTCCAAAATGACTGCATTTAAAATCTGTGAATGGGAAGGTAGAGCAGCCAGAAACCTTGGAGAAACAGCTCCTGTGCTGCCACCATAAGACAGTCCGCCCATTCTTAGAGTGAAGCGGGTAACTAGGTACTACTACAAAAGTATAGAGTGAATTAATTCACATCCTCCCAGAATTTAAGAGGGACACAGAACAATTAGGAATTTGTCATTTAAGCACCTGAACTGTGAGATATTCACAGTCATGCAGCTTGGGTTATCAGTGATGGACAGCTTGTGTCACTCACTAAAGACCAAGCAGTCTGCAGAGAGCAGCTCACTCCTGACTCACCGGTTTCTGCATGAAAAACAAGGTCACTGCTCCAACAAAAGGGGCATCGGTTAGGAGAGGTTCCAGGATCACCCGCAATGTCCCATACAACTGCAAGCAGAATGGGAAAGTTCAGGGTTAAGGTATTCTCATGCTACAGTTTCAAAACTGTAAGCTGTTCAGTGATGGAGATAATTTTAGAAATTCTACTTGAAGTAATTTTATTTATAATTTTGTAACAAAAACCACTTCCCCCCAAATCATTGCTATTGATATCAGGCAATGCTTTCTGTGTTTATGGAGTCTCTCTGCAATCCTGCCACACAATGGAGCCATTTGTCTCCTAGCTTTCAACATTCCAAGAACAGGCTCTTGGTTTAATCTACAGCAATTTATGAACATCATGGTTCTTCTGAAGTTCTCTGCCAACACTCTGAGCTCCTCTGAACTCCAGTGGCAGCTGCTGGCCCACACATACTCACTGCTCCCCTGTTTAAGAGTCACTCTACGAAGCTTAGAAGTGGCATTTAAGTGCTTTCCATGGAAGGCCTCATTTCCCCAGCCAAGAACAAGGAGATAAAGCCAATCATTCCAAGCCTAATAGTTGCTGGTTTCCCAGTGAAGTGTCATGACCTCCTCACTGGGAGGTGCTGCCTCCTGCCCCACACAGCCTTGAACAGACAATGCACGCACCTGTACACCTTTCACGCCAAGATTAAATTTCGATATGTCCATGTGAATCTCACAGTCCCCTATGTAACTGAAAGAAAATTCTCACATTATTCCACAGTTTGCAATAGTCCCATGAGAAATTTGGGGCTGTACAGAGTAAAAATGAAATAGGTTTAAGGATTGACAACATGATCCCGCAGGCAGAGATGGATTTTCAAGTGACTGAAAAAGGGAAGTTGAACAAAGGTCAGATCTTTCAGAAGAGAAACCT
This sequence comes from Vidua macroura, assembly GCF_024509145.1. NCBI lineage: Eukaryota > Metazoa > Chordata > Aves > Passeriformes > Viduidae > Vidua > Vidua macroura. The sequence continues at coordinate 31,685,542 of NC_071577.1, forward strand.
TGCAGTCAGCTGGGATGTTGATGTACCTGTAAAACACTGAAGCAACATCTGGTCAGAGCAATTGCCCTCTTGCTCCCTTCTCTGCCAAAAGCCTGATCCCACCCCACAACCTGGTGACCCAGCTCCCAAGCTGGTGCAGAGCCATCCTGCCTTTACTTAAGGGGTTCCCACCGTGCCCACACCCAAAAAGCTCATAGTTCACCCTTCCCAACAACCCAAAAACCCACTTGAAGAACAAATTTATCACTAAAAATAACCTAGTTTCCTTGAGGCTGAATTCAAAGACAACTACTTAGATCAGATTTTGGTCAGTTGCCATGGAGAACATCAGGCTTCAAAAATAAAGCAAACACTGAATGAGATACTTGGCAATTTGGAAAGCACCTTAGACTTTTATTAAAGGACTTTAATAAAAGTACAAACATCACCTTATGCAAAAACCAATAGCCACTCCCCAGGGAGCAGAACCTCACAGATCTGTTGATGCCTCTGGCAGAAAACAACTGAAGGGAGCTACCAAGTTCCCTTTCAGTCCCCTGAGAAACAGCTCTGGCTGCAGACACACAAACATCCTGCAGGTAAAGCAGGGTGTAAAGGTACTGCAGCAGTGAATGTGCTGTGCTTGCTGCCTGCATGCATAACTTCACTCCATAATCAAAGGAGAAGGGCAAGAGTTCTGCTCTGATCACATGTATATGGGCAAATAGTGCTGCAGTTGCCACAAATTCAAACTGTAATTTGCACATAGAGAGATTCCCTCCCACCCCAAAAAACCTGCCAGGACTGTGCAACTCTGTGAATTTGCCTCCACTTTTGCAAACAAATTTCTTTGTATATTTGTTTACAGATAGTCACCTAACAGAATTTTAGGAGCTCATAACACACAGAATAAAGCCTTTAATGTTAGAGCATTCTCATTTCTTATTTCCAACCTCATAAACCGTGCCAAAATTAACACAATCTTTCTTAAAAGCTAGTGACATAATTAAACTTATTTTATGTTTATTAACGTCTACAATTTTGACATTATCTTATAGGTCATTACACTGAGTGCTAATAGAGCATTGTTACAATAAAATTCTAAATGAAAAGGCAAAATTAGTTCCTTAATTTGCAGTAATTAATCCAAGAGGATTTAATTTGGCTTTTGCAAGTGTCTAACACAACACAAGTAAGAGCCATTGGTGTTTTACAGTCTTTCTACCCAGTCAAAAACTCTTCCCACTCAGTTCTAGATGCCTCTTTTCTCCAGTAAAGATGTCAGAGAAGTCTTACCAGAGCCTGAGCCTTTAATTAGCCTTATGTCTGCCTCATAGAGGAATCTCCCCTCTGCCAGGGTGCTTGGTAGGAAGGATGAACTCTTTGTTCATTAGTTACTCCTCATTTCCAGTCCCAGCTGCTCTTGCTTCCATCTGCTCCTCTGTGCAGCATAACCTTGCTGTGCTCTCCGCTGTCCTGCCCCAGAGCACACCTGAGGCAAACTCAAGCCTTGACACTTAAAGGCTGAGGCTGAGCCCCTCCACCCTACACAGGACTGTGCTTTACCCACTCGTGGAGGGTGGAATAATCACCCATTTCTCTCCTACATCACCTGTTGCACAAGGTGATGCAGATATGCCTGTGCTGTGGATGAGAACCTTGCTCAAGTGCACATATCTGTGTCTCTTCTGTACTTGGTTGGAAAAGCTGGGCCCAGTGTTTATGATACAAAGGCAATCCACTGGCTGAAGGCAGGGTTGCTACCAGAGCTGGCAAGTTTAACTAACCTGGATGTCTGCACATCCCTTTAGAAAAAGCCCAGGCAATTCCCTGCCTGTAAAGTAACTGCCCAGGGGCCCCATCTTCTCATGGCCCCCCATGTTGAAAGCTCCCTTTGGCCCAGCCTTCTCAAGTCCTTTGTAACACAGGCTATGCTTAGTCTGCCTTTGGACTTGGGTGATGAACATGCAGAATTACACAAAGTAGAGAGATAAGAAAATGTAACCAGGCAACACAGGAAAAGCCAGATCATCTCTGCCTTTCCCCTCTCCCTGTCCAGTCAGGCTTCTGGGGGCAGGTGTCCCTTTTTGCTCAAGACCAGTTTCCAAAATGCTTTCAGTTTCTTCTAAGAGCCTACAAACTTAGTTATCCCAAACTCCACTAAAGCTCAAAGTGTTATTGCACATTTTTACTTCTTTCATCAGACAGAGACTGTCTTTCCAGCTCTCAAAATTTGACAGGAAGTCACAGATTCTCTTCTAAGAGTAAATTGCAATCAATTAATTTTTACACATGCCAATTATTAAACTATTCTCCTATGGCATCTCATGTACTGTAAATTCCACAGAAGATCATGCAAAAGAAAATTCAGAACATTTCCAATGAAAAATGCTTGTGAATACTAAGTCATATTAATGAAATAGGAAGAAAAGGTGTTTTTCAGGGAGGTAATAGTGCCTTCAAACACTTGGAAATTGATGATTATAGCCTATGATTATATGGCTATGCAGCAGCTCGGGCAGCTGCAAAATCAGTGGAAAGGAAAGCAGCTATAGGAAGTTAAGTGGCTGCACTTGGACAATTCCCACTTTGATAAATGGAGTATGTGGTCCTTTTGCATGGGACAAAGTCAAGACTATAACAGGACAGTGCTCTATGTAACCATTCCCAATGCTCTGATGCTACAGCCATGTATGCTGCTGTTAACAGATTTAAGTAAAGCAGCTTCTCAAGTTCTTTTGGTAACTTCATGCCATACCAGGTCTCCTGCATCCCTGACTCTGTTAACAACTACAGCCCATACAAATAAGGGACCTCTAAGTGCTATTTTTCACACTTCCCAAAGCAAAGGATGCAGTCTGTGATACCACAAACTTAACACACAGGAAAGGAAGCTCCTCTTCACATAGCCCATAGAACTGAACCATGGCATTCAGTGCTGCATCATGTTGGTGAGATCAGGAGGACAAGGTGAAACAAAGCCCTTCATGGATCACATGTCTATGAGTGTCTAATAAACTATACAAATGGTTCCATACAGACTATAAAGGAAGGGTAAGAAGGAAAGGTTTTTTCCTACTCCTACCCTCTTCCTGTATTTTCTCCATGTCAAATCAAAGACTCTGGGCTTCAGCAACTAGTTACCTTCTTGATAAAACTGGAGGAAAAAAATCTGTCCTCCTGCACTTCTGTGAGACTGAAAGCAAGAAGCATTTACAGAGCACTGAGACCTAACCCAAGAGTCAATGTGATGCCAGCACTGCACAGTGCACCCCACAGCACTTCACTCTCTTCTCCAGTGCTGTGATGCCAGCACACAGCCCTGTAAACAGATCAGTCATTTAAACCTCAACAGCACAGTGACCAAGAGGTAGAGTGAAGGGCAGCCTCACACTTGGGCAACTCAACTCCATCTCCTCTAAGCAGCAAAAAAACCTGTTCTATTGGTAATCCAGAAAAAGGCAGGTAAATAATAGCACCAATCATAGATTTGCCTCTTCCTGTTCCTGAAAGCAACACAGAGTCTCCTGCAGGCACTGCAGGATGCACAACACAGCTTAGCTGTAGACACTGATGTTAACATATGAACACAAGCGAAGCTGAGGCCTTAACGCAGCCCTAGAGAAGAGACCCCCACCAGAGAGGGAAGGCAAACCCCACACTCCTGTGTGAATACAGAAAATACTGGGGTTATCAGATGGCATGAGCTTGGGTTAGGTTATCAGCATCAACATGAGGAACAGAAATGCTTGGCCAGTTTGGAGATGTAGATGGGTCTGCCAGAGGACAGGAATGCAGAGGTAGGGGAATCCCTGTGCAGAGGATTGGCAAAAGACAGTGAAAATGAGCACGTGGGAGAAGCAGTTTAGCAGAGAATAGCAGCAACCTTCTACAAGGCTTAAAAGGCATCAGGTCTCTAAGTCTCAACATGGAAAGCACAAATAATTTGCCAAAGGCCCTAACACTGACCTGGGTATTGCAACAACAGCCCTGAAACACCTGACTGAAAATCAAGCATGTGAATTTACAGGGAGCAATGATGCTCTGGCAGGGCTGGGGATGCTGCCAAGCCACTGCCACATTTAAGCACCAGGCACAGTTCTGAGGAGCTCTGTGCTGTTGCCAAGACAGTCCGTAATTTCACAGCTTTTTCCTGGCACTACCACAAAAAGCCATTTATATTAGGCAGTTTAGTCACCCACTAAACTTACAGAGCTACAGCAGCATGCAAGTGGTAATTCCCCCAGCAATTCCATTCTCACGGCTAAACCAGGAGAGAGTTTAGCTCTGCAATGGTTCTGATGTTAATAAAACATACAAGTTCATTCAAAACAGCCTGAGAGGTATTAAATGTTTTATCCAATTTTGTTGTTGTTGTTGTTAATAGAGCTAGAGGCAGTATTCTGCTCAGAGAATAGCTGTAATCAAAAAAGCAAATGTGTTGGATGGCACATAGAACAAATGATGACTAAAACAGAGGAGTAATCTAGAGGAAGGAATTAAAAAATAAATAATGCAAGTAGATCTGGAAGAACTGGAGAGGTTGGACTAATAAGAAACCACAGTGGACAAGGCAGATGGAGCACCTCCAGACCTGAGAGCATTCCTGAGAACAGGAAACACAGTTTGAAAACTTGGGTTCTCACTGCCATCAATCGCAAAGCCAAGGGACACATTCTTATACCCATGGCAGCCATGATGGGCCAGAGCTCTGCAGGCTATTTCTGGTCTAGAGGCTGATGCACATTTCAGTTCTGTAACTACTGAGGACATCCAGCTGGGAGACAGATTATCTCATATCATTCTAGGCTAACCTTAGTACACCATGCCCAGTCCAGCATGGTGGACACATACACAGGCAGTAAGTTAAGAACCATCAACATAATCAATGATGCAATGTTACCAGATCTGCAGGTCCAGGGTAACTTGTCTTCTATCAATTTCTTTGGTGTAGGCTTTTATTCCATTAATTCTAGGGCACTGAAATAGACACAAACAAGATACAACATAGTGAACATCTATCAAGCTAAACACAAGTGAAAAGTCCTACTCACTTTGATGAATTTGAATACAGCATGATTAATTAAATACTTTGCAACACTGCATGTAAAATATGAGTATACAACACTAGTTTTTTTCTTTAAAGACAGAACAGCCTTGGCAGTCCTCAAACACAGGGCTAGTTGCAAGTAGCCCTAGGCCACCCTGCAAGCCTCAGAGAGCACTGAAAACTTCTGTTGCAAGGATACAACATAAATAAATATGGATATGGTCCTTTTTTTCTATCTGCAGTCCCAGGATACTGACAGCAAGTGGGAAGAGATGTGTGTCTTTCTTGTATGATCCTTCCTTCATGGTGAAGATGCTGAAGTCAACATGAGGAGGGAGCAAAGCTGTTACAGAGCTGAACATCTCACTCCCCTTGCACCTGAACTTTTCAGAAAAGAGTGAACCACAAGCGTTACAAAAGATTCCCACTACCTTCTCGCCGAAGTGGATCTTGGTAAAGGTGCATGTTTTCAGGTGTACACTCTTTGCTCTGATTTTTGGTTCAAGAACTTCTTTAAATGTTTTTTCCATGATTGTTCCGAAGTATGGCCATGCCTGTACAAGGACCTAAAGAACGGCGAAAGCAGGAACACACTGAAGATTCTGAGTAAGACACCTTTTCCTGAGAAACAGACACACCCATTACATAACCCTGGCTATTAATATCTGTCCTTTTAAAATACCAAATCAACTTTCTGCACTTAAGTCATCCTTATGGAAGGATCCATCTCTGTTTCTCAGAAATGGAATTTGTTTCAAGAACTGAAGGGTGAGTTTTCAGTACCACAGAGGCTGCTTCTAACCACAGGAGCCAACGAAGCCCACAGTTACATTTCTAAAGTACTATAGTCCCTAATTACTCTCAAGTGTCACAATGTTCCCTGGAGCTAGGTTTATTTAGAGAAGATTGAGATGAGCTTTTATATAAAAAAGAAAATTTGCTAAAAAAAAACACCAAAAAAGAAGATAGTCACTGGATGCTAATTTGCAAGTTCAACTGTTTTGCTTTGAGAGGTTGACCACACCTGCTGATGGAAGCATTTGCCTCAGTGCTCTCTGGGAACCTTTTTGGTAAGAGGAGATACCACCAGGTTTGCTAAAATAACAATAACATACACATGTATGTATCCATATATACAGACAAACACTAGCCTTTTCTTTTTAGTCTCAGAATGAGGTGTTGTTGAATTTATCAAACTTGTATCAACCAGGCTCACATTGGCTCTCAACCTCAGCAGCCATCCCACACTTAAGTGATTCCATACTTCAGTACAGACCCTGATACAATTGAACTACACTGTAATACTTTGATAACTTTCTCAGACTTGTCCCACAGAATTTGGATGGGAGGGATGCAGCTCAGAGCAGGTGGCCTCACCAGCTGGAGTTCAGAGCTCCTCACCTTGTTCAGCCACTCCACTCGTTCAACATCAGGGAAGTGAACCTGGATGCAAAGAAAAATAAAGTGAGTGCCATGTGCCATCTGTTTGAGCACACTGCAACACATACAAAAGACAGCATGGACTGTGGAACAATTGTTAGAGTAAGCAGAGATCCCTCTGCCTTGATACATACATTCTTTATAACTTACTACCTCCTTGAAAAATTGTAAAATGCAAAGAAGTCAGTAAAGAATAGTAAAAGGCAAAAGAACCCACATGCACTGATGTATCAGTATGCCTGATGTATCATGCATTTACATGATTAAAGCAAGTGTCACATCCTGTTCATGATGTAAAGTAGCATTAGATTTCTCATCCTTCTCTTCGTCATGCCTTGGGAAGCCACGAGAACCTACTTCCCTTTAAGATCATGAGCTCTGCAGGACCTGTTTCCTGTATTTCCTCACCTCAACCAGGACACCACACTTTGGAAAACAACCACCTGCTTGGGAAACTCAATTTATTGGTTGTGGCAGCATTTCTCCGCTAATATCAACATGGTGCAAATGGTTTCAGGGAAAAGAAGCCCTGTGTTCAAGCCTATTAGTATACACTATCATGTGTAACAGTCCAGTGTTTTCACCTCTCAGAGCTTTTTAAGATGGTAGGGAGAAATTAAAATGAAATAGTCACTTTTACATCATGTTTTCAAGTTGGACACACCAAATGCCAACAAGAAGTGTATATGCCCATTACAAAACCCTGCCAGTTCCCTGAAGTGATGACTTGCTTAATCACCATCAGGACAACTGGGTATGAGACCACTCTGAAATAACTGATCTCTCAGACCCCAGCAAGAAGCTGCTGAGTGAAGAGTTACAATCACCTTACTACAATCACACATTAAAGCCTTAGGGATGTGGTATTTGCAGCTGGTGTTACAAGCTGCTAGCAGGTTACTGCAGAAGGGAAGGACTCTGCAGCAGCTTCTCAGAATAGATATTAGAGCACCTGAATACAAAGGGAATCTGACTGTCATCTAGCTTGATAATAGTTATTGGGTAGGACAATACCTCCTCTTACAAGAGCTGTGAATTACACTTTTCAGGCAAAACCTTACTGTCCATAAACTTTCAGAGAGGTGCTCAGAGATGTTTGGATGGAATGGACAGCGGCCTGTTTTTTAGTACAGCTTCATATATGATTGAAGAGCCCATTTTCCTTGCTCACTTAATGCTTCAAATGATCTCATTAAAAAATCCCAAAGTAATATTACTGTTTTCTTTATAAGAAAATTATTTTGATGCTCTAAATAGCAACTTTTCCATTAAATCAGACAATAGAAGTCCACTGAAATGTCAGCCTTCACATGATGAAGTGAGACCTCAGCACCAGAAGGGACAATCAACACAAACTGCTGCTGACATTTTACTGTGAGGCACATTATGTGAATCAGGGGACCTCCACTTCACCTGCCAGCCTTTCATCTCCCACCTAAAGGTTCTCCATCAGGGCACATAAATCCTGGGTTCTCAGCTCCAATGTAATTGCCAAGCACCAACATCCTGCAGCACTTGGGTCACACCCTGGGATCAGATGTAGGAAGGATAGAGCAGGGATGGAACCAGCATGCTGAGCTTATTCTTCAGAATGCCTTACAGACAGGAGAGGGATGTGACCCAAAAGAAAGGACAGGACAACAGTTAGGCTACCCCTTCCTAGTGAAAAAGTCACAGCCCATATGTGCAGGGGAGAAATGTGGGGCATTATAAACCATTAAAGTTGTCTGGGATTATTCACTAGAGGCAAGGCTCCTAGACACTTGAAACAGCACAAAAGGGCATCAGGAAAGAGGCAAAAACCAGGTGAATGAGGCTGTAGGTAGACAAAAAGTAACATTGAATTCATCATTTGCACCACAGACACCTGAACCACGGATAGCCCAGAGCAAACCTCCAAAGCAACTGCAATGAATCACACTGCACTGTGTCACACCTCAGATGCTGTGATAGCAGACATTTGTACACAAATGTACAGGTACATTTCCATCCCTCATTCAGGTGTCTGCAACCAGCTCCCACACAGGCACTTGGTGTCTCAGTTTCCTCTGACAGATGGAAGGAACAGCATTGCTGGAGCTCAAAGGCTGGAACCAAAGACCACCTGGGTCTGACACACAATGGGCTCTTCTTGCAGAGAACACCACAGGTAAACTGGCTGATGACATGACTGGTGAAAACCAGCTTTCTGCCCTTTATGACAGGCCACCAAATTTCAGTGGGTTCTCAAAGTTCAGCTCCACTCGATGGTATGAACTAAACGAGCAGTTCTGTGAGGAAGCAGAGCTCGGTATGCAGGTGTTGCAACTGCATTATCCACTGAGTAGTAAGACATAAGCTCTGAGCAAGTCCTTTCCTACCCATGGGGTATCCCCATAACATGAATGCTAGCTAACATGTCACATGGCTAGTTCAGCCCAGTGACACCATCAGGCTCTCTTCTTGACTCAGCCATTTATTCCAAGAATTTAATGTATCCTAGTATGTTTTGAAAATAAAACCATCTGCAGTTCCATACTTCTGAACCACGTGCTCTGGATTTCAGACTCACTTCTGGCCCTTGCTACTGGTGAGAGCCCTGCCAGCAAAGTCTTGCCCCGAGTTTGTCATCAGTACAGCACAGGTAGGAGGAGCCCAAAACACTTCCTACTAAGCCCAGAACTAGACACCAAGAGCTGCCAAAGTTAATACTAACACAGAAAGATTTAATCCTGTAGCCTTGGGCAAGTCCCACTATCAGAATCAGTTTTACCCATCTACAAAAGCAGGCATACTTCTTGCCAAAGTTTAAGGAATGCAGTAAAAATTACTTAGCATTTGAAAAGAGCTTTGAAGATCAAAAACACTAGGTAAGGGGCAATTACTAGCAAGTAAAGAAAATGTGTAAGTTCTGCATGACTCCACCTTGCCCTGGAGCAAGCCACAGCAAGGATCGCAGCAACAACAAAACCCATGTCTGACACAACAGTACCATTCTGTTTAAATACAACACAGCAATCTATCCATCAGGGTTTGGTTTGGTTTTTTCCTTGCTTGTTTAGTTGTTTTGGGTTTTGTTGGGGATTTTGGTGTTTTGTTTGTTTCTTTTTACAAAAAGCCAGGATTTTTAGCTGGCTAAAAATTTGTACAGGAGGAAAAAAAGAAGTGTAAACAAGGCTTTTGCATGAACAGGGACTTAAAAGGCAACATTTTAAAAGGACAGTTCTGCACCCAGTAGTATTTTGCCTGGTAAAAGGAGTTGAACATCAGGAAGAAACACAGCACACTTGGATTCTGCCATGTGCAGCCAGATAACCACTGGCAAAAGCAACATAGAGCAGTCACCACAACCCCAGGAGCTGGAATGAAGGTGGAAGCCTGGCTACCTCTGCTCTGAGCACTGCCTGCTTGTACAGAAGTTATGCTGAAGGCTGCAAAGGCTGAAGTCAGAAGTCTCAGCTCTCCAAGCCATGGATCTGACTGTGCCTGCCATGAGCAGATTTCCAGCCTAGTTTCCTGAGGAAGCACAGCCTGCCCACATACACTGTCTAGCGCAGGAATGCATCTATTCCAAACTCACTGACTGGTTGCAGCCAAGAAACAATCCTGCAAATACCCCAAAACAGATGGTTGAGTAGATTAGGGAAACCCTCCCAGCATGCCCCCTAAGGGAAAGGTTGCATTCTGTATATCTCCTAACAACTGATACCAGGACTGGGCAGAACCTGAGCCAATTTAAAGAAGCCACTTCCTAGGGAGAACAATTTTTAAACAACAGCAAAATCTATGACTGCTCTTAACTCTTCACTAGATGGATCCCCCTCATTTTATTACAGACCATATGAAGAGACAAAGATTTATGAATCCCAAGACACTGCAATAATTTCACACCTTCAAAACCTGTCCTAAGATTACAACACTGCAAATGCAAGCCATGCTCCCCTTGTACTGTATTCCTACTGCTACCTCTGTGTGACAGGAGAGAAGAACTCAGTGGATAGTTTTTGAGCTCCCAACTGAAGGTCTATGAACACTGAAACACAAAAACAAAAGATAAAAAAAGACAACACCACAGAGAATAAACTGAATAGACATCAGGTAAGAAGCGGCCTCTAAAATGGACACATGGAAGAACCAGATCCAATAGAGGATGAGGATGGAAGGAAAATTAAAGCTGGGGAGTTAAAAAGCATCAAGGACAAGTGTAGTGTGACTGATGAACAAAAGTTACCAACACACAAAAGGAAAGGAAGTGGCAATATAGATAAAACTAAAAGCACACCGTGCAGCCCCTTTATCATTAGATCCTACATCCTGCCTTCAAGGAGTAAGATCCAAGAATTCCCAAGTCACAAATCAGACCTCTGGAAAGAGTCTGACTCTACCATCTCTCTGAGCACATGCTGGGCAGTGGGAGATAGAAATGAGATAGCCCTTAAGCCTTCCCTTCTCCTGAAGGAGGCTGAACAGCCCCAGCATTGTCAGACCCCAGGTGCTCCAGCCCCTGACCATCTCAGTGGCCTCTGCTGCAGTCTCCCCATTTGCCCAAACCTCTCCTGGGTTGGGGCACAGGGTGCTCTCTGTGGAGCCTTGCGAAGGCCCAGTACAGGGCAATCAGTAATGGACCACCTGCTCCCACACTAATGAAGCCTGAAACTTTCAACCACAAAACCCAATGGAACTTTTTGAATTTGTGTGCACTGTGGGGGCAAGCCTGATTTTTCAACAGTGACTAAGAAGCTCAATTTCTGGTTACAATGATTCAGGGCACTTGAGGATAAAACACAACACTGCTCTCACAGCATCAGGGCAAGAGCTGACACCACCACATTCATTAATGCCCTGAATTGTTTTTTTTTTACGCTCTGTCAATACAAACAAGCAGAAACCTCATTCAGAGACAGACTTCTGTGCCTGGCAGGAGGGAACATGTGCAGGGAGCTGCATCAGCCCTGGCAGGGGACCCTGGCCTCACTCCTCAGAACTGCCAGCTGCCTCCATTTCCTACAGAATTAAGAAGAGCCAAGTGCTGTAGGCTATATGAAAGTTTACTGATTATAAATGCCTCCATGCAACATTCTTTACAAGAAAAGCATTTCCCTACCAGTCCCTGACAGATTTTTAAATGCTAAGTAAATTATGATGAAAGAAAAAATATCTAAACACCTCATCATCCTTTCCATTAGCCAACCGCAGCTGCCCAATAAATAACCCAAGACACAGAATAAAATGGCAGGCAGAAATTCTAGTTTCTTCACTTTAAAACGTAGAGTGACTAGAAACAAATATGTACAACAAACAGGGGTTGGCCTTCCCTACCATCCAGAGATGACTCCTTAAAATTAAATATTTAGGTTTTTAGCAAGATGAGAATATAATGTTTATATATTTTTGTTTGTTTTCAAATGACACTAAAGGGGAAAAAATCTGCTGGATGAGAAAGTCTAAAATAAGTGTCTTCAACAGCAAAATACCTGCAATGCAACAACATGCATTTGAAGAGAGACGTCTCTGGCGATATAACAGTCTGTTTTACATACCCATTTACGGCACATCTCCTGGGCTAAAACAACTTCTAGTTTAATCCTCGCTTTCCTGAGCAAGACTTCAAAATCAAAGACGCTACTGCTCGGCCCAAGGCATCACTGACACCCCTTCGGCTGCTCGCTCCGGGACACCCCGCTCTCCGTCCCGCTCCCGCCGGGACCCGCAGCATCCCCGGTGCCGCGGGATGCGGGGCAGAACCGCGCTCCTCACTCACCCAGGCCGGCAGGTGCCGGGCGGCCAGGCCCCGGCACACCGCCTCCCGCTCGTCCTCCAGCAGCGCGAAGGCGGCGGCCAGGCGGTCGCGCTTCCCCCGCCGGTTGAGTCCCCAGCAGAGCCACAGCGCCAGCGCCAGCAGCACCCAGCTGCCGCTCAGCCCCAGGTACCCCGCCAGGTACACGGGGCCGAGCCACAGCAGCGCCCGCGCCGCGGACGAGAGCAGCAGGCGCGGCAGCGCGGCGGGGCGCGGGGCCATGGCGACAGCCCGAGCCAGGCTGGCGACAGCCCGAGCCAGGGTCGCCCCTGCCGAGTGCGCTCGCCCCGCGCCGCCGCCGCGGCTCCTCCGCCCGCCCGGGCCGGCCCCGCCCCGCCGCGCCGCCCTCCTGGCCAGCCCGGTACCCCGGGGCGCTCGGCTCACCGGCGGCGCTACGGACACCCTGTGACCCATCGTCACGGCTGGATGTGGAACCACATGGGGCACACACCACCTGTTGGTTCTGGACGCTTGCTGCTTTCCTTCTTCCTCGGCACTTTCTTCTCGTCCTCTTTTAATTTTGATGGGGATGCTGTAGGTGTTTAGATTCTGAAACACTGATAATCATGGAATCGTTGAATCACAGAATCATCAAGGTTGAAAGAGACCTTTGAGATCCACAAGTCCAACCATCAATCCAACACTCTCACCCCTAGACTACAAGGAAAAATTTTTTCTGCCACGTAATCTGAATCTCACCTGCCTCAGCTTCAGGCCATTGTCCTCTAGGCTTCTCACTGCAGGCACAGTAGAAGAGACTGATCCCCACCTCACTACAACCTCCTGTCAGGTAATTGTAGAGAGTGATTAGGTCCCCCCCCTAAATCTCCTCTAGACTCAGCTCCCTCAACCATTCTTTGTAAGACATGTTTTCTAAAAGACACTTTCTGAGAGGCTTTCCCCCCTCCTAGCAATATTAATTCTACACATGCCTTAACAGACAGGCTGTAATTGTACAGGTCTACACTGTGTTTTCCACTGCAGCTTTCTCTGGATCAGGCAAATGCCACTCTTTGTTCAGTGGATAAGTCTAGAACATCAGTGAATAATGCCAGCTTTTATTGTGGCCCCTTTTTCATACTGGCTACAAAAGATAACAAATGATGAGCCAGATAAAAACCTCCAAGAAAACGAAGCTGACCATGACTGGGAGAATGAAGTTTGGTCTCTGCTTTGCTATAGAATTAGTATTTAATTATGGGTCAGTCAATAAATCATACAACACCACAAGTGATCCTCATTTGTTTGTTAATCATTGCACATGACTGCTCTGGGCTAGCAATCAGTTCAGGCATCTGAAAGCTCAAATGCTTCACATTAGAGAAACTCGTACACCAGACATCTATTAACAGGTGCTTTTGGAAACAACCCTCCTAATCTTTCCCTACTGTCAAATGAGGATGACTATGCTCTTCTTCCTGGGGATGTTGCAAAGATAAATCATTATGAAATACACTTAAGTACTTCAGGACACAGTGGGCAGTAAATCTCTAGAACTTGCAAGAGGCTGCAAGGCAGATTGTATCAATAGGTTCAAAAAGGGATTAGGTACATTCTCAAGGAAAGGGGCCATAAATGTATTCCCGAACATCACAGACCCAACAGCTGTGGAGGCTGGGAGGAAAGGACTGCAGGAAATGCCTGGGGTCATGCCCTTCCCCAAAACAGCAACACCACTGGGAGCAAGTGGACCAGTGGGCTGACCCCAGAGGGCATTTCTGCTTGTAAAGCTGTGAAGGAAAGTCCTGAAACTGGCAGAAACTGAAGTAGTACCTCCTCTCTTCATACCATGTATTAAAAACCACACAGTGGTTAGTTTGCACAATGACATGCATCAGGATATAAATCTACATGCACAAAACCACCTGGTTTTCGTCGTAACTGTGAACAAGGACTGAGGCTGTCTTATTGCTTATTTTTCCACACTGTCATCTAAAGCTTTGTAAAACATATTAATTAAATTATTTCAGCCATGTGAAGCTTCACAAGGATATACTCAGCCCCATCTTTCAGAAAAACAGAAGCTTCTAAGAAAAAGTGGGCTCTTTTAGTGATTTGAAGACTTGGAAGGTTGCTTTTGCTACTAGGAAAAGCTATAAAAGGTAAATTCAATGTTTTCCTCCTTCACAATACTCTTACTGAGTTTGAGATACTTTTCTCAAACTCAGGGAGACATGCAGTTTAGAAGCATCAGCAAGTGTCAGTTTATTGAGCAGGAAAAACAGTGCGGCTGCAGCAAAATACAAACCAGCTAATTTCATAAATTAAATTTCATAAATAAATAAACCCACAGTTTTTGGTTTCTTATTCTTCACTCAGCTGATCACAACAACCTAGGCTGAGGTTTAAGGACAATAAAAGCACTCCCTCTGTACAAATGACCAGAGCATTTCCTTTAAAATATTAATTGGTTTCTCTGATTTTCTGAAGTACCAGAGGAAATACTGAATCATCAATCAAAAAGACAACTTAAGACTTATCAATTTCCTCTTGGGGAAAGTATGACCTTGACTGCAGCACTTCTTGCTTCCAAGCACCAGACATCTGAGCCACTTGAAGCCAACCTTATTTCCATTTACAGGGGAACTCCACAGGCTATTTCACCTAATATTCACAAGATAGTCACTAAGATAATGACACAAGGCCATTGTTCTGGCCTGTGACAATCTTCTCTCTTTATTTAACTTGATTAGGCATCACCACTACGCTTATTAACACTATGATAAAAGTATATCTTGTAGCTGATTATGACAGAGATTTTACAGAAACTGCAGGCATTTGAAAATGTATTAGTACTAAATTTGCTGTCTCTCAAGCTGGCCACGGTAACTAAGGCAACCCATTTTAAAGGTGGGGAGTTATGAAAAACTGCCAACGCTTTTTAACTATAGAGAACATGCAAAGGAATTAACCTGAAGAACCAACTGAAACACATACCAACATTATTGAAGATGACTTTCTAACTTTCTTATGGCTTCAGGGTTTGTGACCACTGTGAGATTCCCTCTTTAATATTAACAAATCTTAGAGGTGCAGTATGTCTTTTTTCTGTGCCTCCACAGCAAAATATAAAACACTTACACGAGGCTAAAACCTTACTCCCTGTGTTAACAGAATTACTTCTGTATCAAGACCTGATTAAAGCTATTGCCCCTTCTGGCACTCCCAGTCACCTTACAAAAAGCATAAACATTTTTGTTTAGCTTCCTCTGGTTGATACTCTCCATCCATGCACTGTTTACCCCTTCAAGCAAAGCCAAATCCAGACCCTGCCTATCACAGGACAAAGGCCTTGTATCTACTCCTGCTGTCTGTACTCAGGCAAATCTGGAGCGCACTTCTCCAGGGAAAGCTGGCTGGTTCTGTCCAGATATTAAATATCAGATGGGCAACTCAAAAGAGTCTGGGTTACATTGTTCAGCCAGGGATATTATTCTGGCTGGACATTTGTAATTTGGTAATGAAAATACTTATGTATATATATCCTGTTTTGGGAATCATCACATTTTCATAAAAAAATACAAATCTAGGATTAATTAGTATTATCTATAAATATAGTCTGGACTGGTAAAGTTAATGGATCTCTTCTCTTTCTTACGTGAAAAATAATTATAAGCAGAAGACTGCAAGGCTCTCATTGGAAATATGTGCAAAGCCACATATGGGAGTACCTGACCCTTGCTTTAAGGGCTCTGCTCCACTGTGCTCACTCCCCATACTGTGCCTCATGTCTGCCCAGCTGAGGCTCCTCACTGCTTTTGTACAGTGGGCAGTAGAGAAGCACTGAAGAGCTGGGACTTTTGGCAAGATAACAAAGCCAGTTACAGCAATTTATTTCAGATATTCACTTGATCTTTTACAGCAGATTCATTAATGCAAGGGCTGTGCAGGAGGATGCAGAGCATCCACCAAAGGAGGTAAGAGTGTGGTATGGCCCATGGCCCCTTGCCCCTCCTGCCAGCAAATCCCACACTGCCCTGGCCAGAAGAGTTAGTGTTGCAGCACATGCTGCAGTTGAGATGAGCACAATACACAGAGTATCACCATACAATTTTAGAAGGCTTTAAGCACTCACTCATACCTCACATCAGTTTCAAGCATCTACCCTTCTTGTTCTTTAGCCCAACCTTTTATACCCCTCATGTTCATGCATTGCACCTGGGTGCCCTCTGTTCTCTTTGGTGGTTGGTCAGTGCCCCTGGGCACTCCATGGCTCATTGCTGTCAGTGCTGCTCACCTGCTTTTCACAGATGTACCCATTGGGCATGAGGCTTGGCCCAGCCCCACTCCCAATCACCACACACTGTGTGTCTACAGGTCAGTAAAGCACTGAGAAAAGCTGTGCCTTATATATGCACAAAATATATAATTGCAGAAGTCAGGCACAAGAATGTGAAAGAATACAAGCACAAGATATGATGGTATCAGAGAGAGGAAAAAAATAAACTTCCCTTACTGTGAGGAGGGCGTTATCCAGTGCTGATGGAGGTTGGAGCTGTCACTTCCCTGGCTCTGGGTACAACTCAGATTTTCACACAAGGCACATGAGCACACCTTGGTGTCATCCTGGAGCCAGACCTGGCCACGGGCAGCCGATGCCACCTGCTGAGCATTACAACATTTACAATCTGGATTGAGGAAAAATCCCACCAGAAAAGTCAAATCTGGCTGAAATTAGACTACATTTTACACACAGAAGAATCAGAGAGCTGCAATGGGCCCAAGACAATTCCGTTTATTTTTTAAAGTCTTTGCCAAGTACAACTTCTATTACTGTACTATATATTTCAATCTCAGAAGCAAAGCCTGTTAAATCTGTTTGGTTTAAATTTTGCCATTGTTAAAACATGAATTTATTCTATTGTTCTGCTTGAACAATTGTTTCTGCAACAAGGATTTCTGAGCACAATATACAATGTCTTTGGTCTAAAATTAGCACAACACATTTCTTGAAGGATAAAATATTTTATAGATTTTGTTGTCAGTTAGTGAAAGGCAAGCAAGAAAACCCTAGGAAAAAAAATTGTCTTTCTATCCTTTTAAATCCCTCTTGATTCTTCTGAGTGAAAGAGCTTGCTGGTACAGGCTACTGACAGATATTAGGCTATAAAAATTGCCTTTCATGTACATGATGAATTTCCAGAACAATCCTATTAATAATCTACAGCTTAGTCTCTAATCTGTACAATTTAGATCTTGCCATGTTTCAAGTGCTTAAAGGACTTGCCTGAGCTCACAGAAACATCTTAAAGGAATTTGAGTGCTCAGCCTTCATGAAACACATTGAAAGTGTTGTTTAGCTGGCACTTTCCACTTGAAGTGCCACAAAATGAAGGAGTTTCTCAATAAACTGGACCTTATGGCTCTTCACAACTACTTGAAAGGAGGTTGTAGTAATTTGTCTCTTACAATAAGTGACAAGATGAGAGGAAAGGGTAAATTGTGCCAGGGGAGCTTTAAATTGTATTTTAGGAAAATTTTCTTCACTGAAAAGGTTTTCAAGCACTGGAACAGGCAGCCCAGGGATGTGGCTGAGTCACCATCCCTGGAGGAGTTTAAAAGATGTGTAGAAGTGGCACTCTGGGACATGGTTAATGGTGGGCTCAGCACCATTGGGTTACTGATTTGACTTGATGATCCTAGAGGTCTTTTCCAGTCTAAATGATTTTATCATTCTATGCTTTACCTAACAACACTATCCCTCTTCCACTAGTGTTTTTCACACTCAGGCTTTGAAGAAGTAATGGATACATTATCTGCTACTTTCTCTCCCCAGATTGAAAGGAGAGAGGTAAAACCTGACACTTTCTGCTCCTCTCAGTCTTCTTCAGGATTCAGACATAACAGCACCTTTCAAGTGCATTGAAAGCTCAGATTTGCCAGAGGACTCTCCATGTCTGCGGTCTGTGTTTGAGTCAGCACGGGACACAGATCACATTCAGACCTACAGAGTGACAATAGGAGCGGTGCATGTGAAACTGTGAGGAATGCTGTCCCCAGTTTTGCCTGCTCATCCCTTCCCTGTAATGGATCCTGACACAGGAACATCCTGCCTGCCATCTCCCACTTGGAGCGTGGGCTGCCAAGGAGAGCACAGGCACAGTTTGCTGGCACAGGGCTGGAGCCCACTCAAAAGCCACTTTCCTTGAGCCAACTTATTGCAGAAGAGCAATGACAGCATCTTGCCTCTCTGTCAGGCTGCACCTCCCAGCTCCTGCTGAGCTGCTGCTTAGTGAGTATAGCCTTTTCAGCTGACTGTACCAAACTGCACGGTGTAGTTACAAAGTGCTCCACAGCACTGGGCACAAGTAAAAGAGATCTTGGACCTCTTTTTATAAAGAGTTTTTCCCTCTGCACCTGCTCCAGCTCATTGCTGGCAAGTACCAGCCCACATAGAGAGCAGACCAGCAGCAAAGGCAATATTCACCCAAAGATTATTTTTAAAATCTTGGAAAGTTTGAAAAACCTACCAAAAATTCCTTCTTTTTGGGAAGCTCCTGATCCACATCCCAAATACTATCTCTTCAGCAGTTAACATGCTGAACTACAAGGCCTCCAGGGTCTTGTACAGCTCTTCCTACGATCTTTTAGTGGCCTCTGCTGGCCACGACTGAGATCCCGGTATCTGTTTAAGTGTCACCAGTCCCGAAACCAGCTAAGATCTACACAGATACTTTATTGGTGACAGCAGCAGAGACAACATCACCAGGACTGTATTAATCATCAGCAGAAAGTTCTCACTGGAGATCACTGTTCCTCTACAGCTGCTTGTTTTAGACTTGGAATATTTATGGCAAAAAAAAAAAATCTTGATGGGCGCAAATGAAAATCACTACAGACAAATTTTGGATGTGACTGCTGCCTTTGGATTTGAAACTGAGTCACCTGTTAAACCTTCAGCTTTATGTGGTGTTGAAGGGATAGCCCAAAAGACTGGGAGTGTGCATGGCTGGGAGTGATCTACTTTTCCAAGTAAAGGTGTGGTAAAGGTGTGAACAGAAGTGCTCTCAAAGATATGGAAAATATCATTCTGGTTACTCAGCATTTCAGGAGAGATCTTGGGGGGAAAAAAAGCATAAAGCATATGTGTGCTGTTTTCTGAACATCAGAAAATAGGGCTGCTTTCCTGGTGTTCTCTCTTAGTGAAAACTCAGTTTTCCAGCCTCTATTTTACTTTTCTAGGGAGTGTAAATTCTCTGCAGCTAGAAGAATATAAAGTTATTATTATAAGCAGACATTTTCCTCTTTGTTTCTCTGTGAGAGTTTGGTGGTCTTTCACCAAAGGATTGGTGAAGGATTTATCTTTGAGAGGTATCATAGCTCCAGGTTTTCACTTACGTGCCAATCAGTTTCCATTCTCTGACAGGCTTGACTCCACTAGTTGCCTATGGAAAAGCCTGTTGATACAGAAAAGAGAAAGCTTAATTGTTTTGTTAAAAAATAATGATAATAAAACCCCCTTCTCTTCTGCTCAAGAGAATTCCTACAAGGTTTGGGTTTCATATACTGTAAATAAAACCCAATAAAGTCGTGATTGACTTCAAACTGGAAACACAACAGTAGCACTAATCCTTCTCACTGTCCAAGTTTTTTTGCATCTTTTCTTCTTTCTGGAAATTAGCTTAGAAATTAGATTAGGAAAACCTTTTTTTCCATTTGCTGCATTTGTTTCTAATGCGTTTGTTACTACAAAATCTTTTGTTCAGAGGAGCAGGGCAAAGGCCCCCTAGACTTAATTATCTCCTTCAAAACTGTTCACCTTTTCCAATAGTACTGTGTGACTTTGGTTGGTTTTTTTCAATAATGTTCTTTCCTACAGGGAATTCAAGTCAGACCAAAGTGTAGAAAATACATCCACTGGAGGGCAGGCCTGAATCTGGCAGAAGGTGCTGAAAAGGCCCAGGAGAAAAGATATCAAAGTTCCATTTTGCTGAATGAAAGCTGTCATGAATCAATCAGGACTGGACAGTGAAGAACTAAGAGATGGCCTTTTTTCTGAATGGATTCATGACTACAAATTTGTAGCCTATAAAACAGGCTCTAATAAGAGTGCATGTCTAATAAGAAGGGCCCTAGATGAAGCTTCTGATATTGACTAAAATTAAAATAAACCTAACATCACAATTATCAGTTGAAGTCAGCAAATCCAAACAGGACTGATCCACATGGTGCTGATCAGACACCACCAACTGCAACCAGTGGAGCTGAATTCCAGCCTGACCTTGGCCCATAGGCTCCCTGTGTTCCCACAGTAGCACCACCCTCCTGCAGGACTTGTGATCTGAGCTCTCTGGGGTGAAAGGTGTCTCCTGGAGGGTCCTTCCACACTGTGCAGGCAATCCAGAGGCACAAGGGATGTGCACAGGCAGAAGTGGTGTCTGGCTCCACCACATGCTCACAGCCAGACCAGCCCCTGGGCATGCTCAGGAAAGAACTGCTCTGGGTGGGCACCTGATGTCCACTCTCTGGACTTGCAATCTGTGCACTCTTTACTGCCAGGTCCCCTACTTCCATGGAGGTGGCTGTGCCTCAGAGTTAATTACATGTGACTTGACCAAGTACTTCATGCAGTCTGGCTCAGCACTTTGAGATGTTAAACCTTTGACACTCCAAATATAATTTTTGACTTTGAGTGCTATCAAAATCATAACAAAAGGAAAGAGTTTATTTCATGTGGCAGCTGAAGATCCCATATTTAATGCTGCCTCATTTTATCAACCCTTGGTTTTCTTTCAGACAAACTGAAAACTCAGTTTTCTTTTGCCAGTTTTTATGGGAACACATTAAATGAACTTCCTCCTTTCATCAGTGACTCACTCCTAAAAAGGCTACTTCACAAACAGTATCTCCATTCCAAAGGAAACAAGCTGTTCCCTCTTACATTACTCAAATAGCTGCAGACAAACTAAAATACATTAAGTTAAAAGATTTCAAAATGGATTAGAAACATAGCTCAGAGACAGTCAGCTTCATTTCAAATAGTGTTCTGATGTAATTGCTGCCCTTTAATGAAATCAATCAAGCCAAATATTAAAATCAACTAGAAATTCTCAGGGCCTGACTGAAGACACTTTACAACCCATGGAGTCTCTAAGTTCATAGACATCTCATAGTATTTAATAGTGGTCACACAAATTATTTAGAGTCTATTTTGATCAGAATCAGGATATAAATCAGAACAACTCCAATCTGAGATTGCTAAAAGCCAGTGAGACATTTGTTCAAGTCAACAGCTGCAGTTTTCACATATATTAGAATCTGTTTCCTGTTATGTGAATTAAAGTCTTACCTGGAGATGTGAATAAGGTGATGATACAAGTGCTTTCGTAGTAATAACTATGGACATGTTTAGAGTTGAGCTGCTGCGGCTAATTTCATGAAAGAAAACACACTAAAGAATTCCTCAAACAAACAGTTAAATCCCCAAATAAACAGTTGAAAGTATGTTATCTTGAAAGCATAGGCCTGAGAAACAGTCAGGCTTTCTACACAGAAGAAACCCAGACATATAATCATATTTTTAAACAAAGATAAAGAGAGAGATTTTATAAAAATACAAGATATTTCCCTGGCACTGTGTAGTATAACACAAGAAAATGCAAAACCAGCATGTTACATGTCAGTCACAGGAAGAAGGTATTTGAAAAAGACTCTTCTGGGGAATATTTGTAAAAGGCAACACTTAAAGCATTCAGAGGTGCAAATGTTACAAGTGACCACAAATCTTTCTAGCTGAAGGACAGTCCAAGAAGCTGCCTGAGATCTGACTACCATGGGTGAAAACAAAGGACTTGTTATTCCAATATTACATTGAGAGATAAAAAATAAAACATTATTAGGATCTTCTCTGTGAAACTCCAAGATTGTCCTATTGTTGGTAGTGTAAGAATTTACCTCAGGTATACTACCTGTAAGTAGGCCTTCCAAGAGTGTTCCATGCCAAGGAACATTTGTATTTATGACACTGTTTCTGTTACACATTGCAAGTGCAACAAATACTCAAAGGGAACAAGATAAGAAGTAGGCAAATGTTGAAATTACAAAACTAAACAAGAATGTGGACATATGCAAGACTTTCCAGTGCTAAGCTATGTATATAAATGATTTCAGGTTGATCTGAGTTCTTCCCACAGGTTAAAAAAATAACAGCTCATGTAAACAGCTATTTTTGTCTCTGTCATGGTGTCTGGATTTCTTTATTTTCAGAGGCCTGAAATCAGATTGCAAACATCACCTCACATGTGTATATTTTAACAGGGACAGACTTGTACATATTCCCTTGTCTTAATGATAAGAGACTGTCACAACCTCTTGCATGGTCAATGTGTTCAGTCTCATCCAGAAACTTCTGCATAAAGCCAAAAAATCCAGTGATCAAACACAGGCACCTTTTTCTGTCACAGATGCTCCCTTTTGGTTTTCTTTATGAACATTTTATCAGACTTGGATTATCCTGGTTTGATGAAGAGACCTTTGGGAAAATATTTTTCCTGTGGGCCACTCCTGTGGTCTTTACTTACCCTTCATCCTTTTGGGAAGCACTTTCTTCCACTATCTATCCCCACTAGCTGGAATATTTGTTTTAATCTAGTACATAAACTCCACCTCAGCAGTGACATTCAGTTGTACATCAATCTCCAACTCCTGCAACAGACATTCACTTAAATAATAATCATAAGCACAGCAGTAATTTATTACTTCTTTCCTCAGAGTACAAGAATAGTTTTACTTCTCCCATGTGAGATGTCAGCAATACACAGAGGGGGGAATTTTGATGTCCTTCAGGGTACTTACAAAATTCTGTCACCATGTTTTGCTAAAAAGGAAATTTTCACTGTGATGTTCTATATTTACAAGGGAGCAGATAGGATAGTTGTGCTTTTCAACTGTCTCCTTCCTGATAATTTTCCACAGCTTTTTGATTATTTTTGGAGTGATTAGTATAAATTAGTAATGTCACTCTGTCCCTTTGGGAGTCTAGAACACTCCAGAGCAATAAGCACAAACAACCTGTGAGGTCTGAGAGACTGAAAGGAGGACTGTCCACAATCAGCAAGCTGCTGTAATGCCTGAGATTAAAGATTCCTTTTTTTGCATCCTGGCACAGCTCTTACACTCAGATCTATGAAGATATTTGGATGCTTCATTGCCAGGGGCATCAGAGGGAGACAGGACTTGAATTCTTTGCCATCTGCTCCCTCAGCATATGATGCCATCTTAAACATACAAGATTTAACACAGAACATTTAGCAGCATTTAACAGCAGAACAAAGTAAAGACTTTCCAAGGGAAGCAGGCTATTATCAGCCCCCTTCTGTGTAACTCCAGCCTAGAAGAATGAAGTGATCTCTCGGGAACCAAGTTCCAATCTATCACCTTAAATATAGGACTGTGTCCATGGCAAATGTTTAATGCAGTGAGAAACATCCAAATCTGAAAGGGCTAATGCAAATGGCATTGATGCCAGTGACACAATGCTCTTTGTTTTCAGCCAAGGCACATCAGAACCAAAACTCACAACTTCTGAAGACACTTCAGTATGTGGCTTTTACAAAGCTAACTTTCCTTTTATCTGTCTATTTGTATGAACAGTCTTCTAAATAATACATCAGGATAATGTATCCAATAATGACTAGAAATAGCCACAATGATCAAGATGTGACCAGGAACTTGTGACCAACAGAGTGTTAGAGTCTCCACAGGAAATGGCAGAAAAGTAGTTTTAATGTTAATAGAGCTCCTGGTGTTTACAGTTTATTTCTTATAGAGGTGTTCTGCTGAAGTTTTCTTGAGGGCTGCTACTTACTGCACCTTCTTTGGACCAGAAAGCCCCAAGAATGACAGCCAGTATTCTCAAACAACACTGACAGACAGAAAGAATTTATATATGTAAACATGGTTGCTCTTCAGAGGCTCATTTATTTCCATAAAAATGGGATCTGATCCTAAACCAGTCCTCAGCTGAAGCTTCATCTTGATTGATACTAGAGGAGAAATACCAGTTTTAGGACATCAACAGTAACAGTAACTGTCTGGTATGTGATAAATAACTGGTTTGCAGATGATTAAGCAATACATCTTTTAATATAAATTAAATCAAAGTTCTAGCTTTCACAATTTCAGAAAAGGCTTTAAAACATACTTGGAGAAGAACCTGCAGCTTAGAAACCAGAAGTAAAAGAGAAAGAAATACAGAAGGCTGGATCAGTTTGCATCAGCTGAAGCTTCATGGTGATACCCAGGGGTGCTCTTTCAGATCTCCTCTCTTTTTTCCTGCTGGTTAATCGAGTGATCAGGATCACTCATTATGTATGTTATTAGTTACTGTTAACTTTTAATTCTGAAGAACCAGAGTTGCACTCCAAAATGCAGGAGTCTTCAAGCATATCTCTTCTAAGGTGGCAGGTGTGACTGCAGCTCAAAAAAGCTGTCCATGCTAGTTTCAGCCAAGGTTGATTTAAATGTGAGCACCATGAGCCTTCTTGGATGCTGGACACTGATGTTCATTACTAGTCTGCACTGAAGCCTTTGTTATTACCAGGATTGGAACTGTTCAGATAGCTTGGATCACTCCTCTCAGCAAGTGTGTAAACATCAGTACCATGAATAGAAGCTCACGGCCTCTCTATCACCTGCTTTTAGCAAGGCAAGAATGTGACTATACTAATTTGAGTGATAGTAGAATGATGGCTGATGTACTAGGAACAGCACTGAAATTGCCCTGGTTCCATAAATCACTATTTCCAGTGGCACAGATTAAAAGGGAAGGCTGCAGTAAGGAAAACCTTACTGGATTAGGACCTCAGCAGAATGAGGCAGGTTTGAAAGACAACTCATCAGTAGGATTTTCAGCATTTTCTAGGAGGAAGGATCCCCAGAGGAAGGGTTCATCTGGGCAGCTGGACAGGTGCTTGCAGAAAGGATAAATAAATGATCAAGGTGGATTTGGCTGTCATAGCAGACACAGCTGCTTTGTTCCCTTTCAGCTGCTCTACAGTGTTACTAAGCAGCTACTGCAAATTATGTTGTGTTCCAGCAGTGGATAGGAATACTCCTCACATTGACACGGAGGGGTTATTAGCAGGATGAACCAAACTTCAGAAATCTGAGATTCTCAGGTCTGTATCCTACACAAGGAATCAGAAGCTTTTCAGTCACTAGCTCTGGTGGTGGACATAGTTCACTTTGCAGCATCCTGACTTTCCTGTACCAATATGGAAAACAAATACCCATGAATGCTGACAGTACCTGCACAGGGACATCTGTTCCTGCTGTGTCACCAGAAGTAGGAAGGAGGTTGAAATGTGACGCTGCCTGCAGGGAAAGGTACTTCAGAGGCAGAGAAGCAAAAAGAGAATTGTTTGAAAGCAATTCTCTCTTGATACTTGATGTCCATTTTCAGGATAACACACAGAGAAGTAATCATGCAAATCCAAACTCAAGGGAAATAAGCCTTGGTTTCTTCATCTGGTGCTCTGAAATTCAGCCAGTAACACATACAGCCAAAACCCCTGAGGTGACACAGTGCATTGTTGTTTTGTAGGCAATGCATATTGGATTACTGGAGACTCCACACTGTGAAATTATTATAAACCAGTAATTAGCTGGTGATGGTGATAATTTGGTTCAGAATTCTGAAGCCAAATAAAATGAACTGATTAAAAATAATGCATCGTTAACTCAGTGTCTTGTACAATTAAAAACTCAGAGAAACTGACTGAAGTATTTAGAAACATAAGGAAAAACTGTAACCATTTAAAAATGTGCTCAGTTAAAAATAGGTTTGGGTCCTTAACTGGAAATTTTAATTATTTAAAGGCAGAAGGACATGTTATTGCTTTCACCTTGGAGAGCTCTCGCTCACTTAAACACAGTTTAACCTTTGGATGGTAAAACATGAACGTGCTGGAACTAAACAGTGCCTGGCACAAGTGAGAAGCTCATCAGAAGATGTTTTCTGATGTACCAGTGCTTTGGAAAAATAATTCCTGCAGGTGTTCTGAAATCACCTAGAGTTCTTGAGGAGCTGCTTGATTTAATTTTCAAGTCCCTGCTGTGGTCATACAGACATAATCTGGTAGGTCCCTCACGACCAATTACCTTCTGCAGGTGTTAAGTGGTAAAGATAGCCTGTCAGATGTGCCTGGCTTCTTTTTTTGGCCAAATTCACCTTTCTTGGACAACACAGAGGAACACAGCCAATGAAAGGATGGCTCAGTACGTTGACCAATTCCAGCTTTGGAGAAATGATACATTATTTGAGAGGTCCAGAAAAATTAAGACTCAGAAGACAATTTTGACCAAGACCTTCAGTCTGTGGGAGTGGTATGAATGGAACTGCATTCCTGGGAATGACAGGATGTCCTTCTGAGCAACTCAAGAGACCCTGCAACTGACGATATCCCAAACCACAAGACCCAGAGAAGGATTCTGTGACTGTAGCACTGTATTCCTGATGGTTCTCCAGGCCCTACACCAAAGCAGCTACCACTGACCACACTTTGGCAGCAGGCCGAGCTGGAGGATGCCAAGGAGGCTGCTCAGGCTGGAAGAGCGGATTCCATACCAGACCAAACAGTTGCAGACACTGGTCACTGCTTAGATTCCTCTCTGAAGGCTTTTTATACTTCAGGAAAAAAATCCCCAAACAAAAATATTTTGAGAAGGCTGTCTTATCAAGCTGCATTTGCTTGAAGAAAAGGACTTATTCCAAGCAACCAGTGCTGGTACCCAGTGCACACACAGATTGACAACAGGAGAAGAAGAAAACAGAGGAGAAAACCCAATTTTTAAACCAATTCTGCCTTAAAATAACTCCTATACAAAAGCTAGGTACATCAATGAGAGCTGTGATTTTCAAAGATCATAGAAGCCCTCATATGGTGTCTCTAATGGAACAATAAGAATTATGCACTCACAGATTGCAGAGCAGCACTTTACAATTACATTTGCAAAGAAATTTACCACTTCTACACAGAGAAGTCCTTATTCTCTACCTTTATCCAGCCTCCTAAGGAAATGACACCATTTGCATATCACCCAATAAATTATAAACCTGCCTGCTGTTTTCAACTAAACAGAAAGAGCAGGAGAGGGCTCAGCAAAAGCTAAAATTTTCCATGGTTAAACAGCTGGGGAGAAGCATTTGAGATGTTTCCATAAGGCAAAGGATGCAGTGTGAGCATAGACAGAAGAAAATCTGTGCAGAAAAAAGACCAGATGACAAAAAGACTTTCAACTGGACCTTGGAATAACTGAACCCTGCATTACAAATTCAAAGATAACAAGGTTTCTTTAGTTTATGAAATATTCTTATGAACTGAGAATACAATTTCACCCATTTCTTTACATCAGACACATTGCTGTTTTTCTCCTAGCCTTCTAATAAAATATAATTAATTTACATTTTAAAGACCTTGATGAGTTTTCTCATCATAGAACGGTAAGTGAGATTAATAATCCTGTTACTGAGCACTTAAGTTCATGGATCATTTCCACAGTAACATTTTCTTAATTTTTAAAACGTACATTTTATTTGATTTAGAGGTTAGTGCTAATTTATGTAATAAAGAGGGAGAAAAGCTGAAGAGTGAGTCAGTGTTTATTAACTTTGCTAATAGGACAGGCTTTTTCAGGCAAAATGGATATATCTTAATTAGGGAAACGGTTGCATTGTCATTTAGCCAATTAATCCTTTCCAAACAAGGGAAGCAGTAGCAAGTTTACTTGCAGTGAATGGAAATAAACTTGTCTGCACATTCTGCACATCAATTTACACATTCTGACTTCCCCACTTTCATCAGTAAAAATGCAGCCCTTAGATTCCCCAAATAAGGCAAATCTTCCATTATATCACTCCTTTTTCTTCCAATTAATTTTCTGTAACATCTCAGTCCTTTTCATCAAACACTGAACACAGAACTGTGAAAAGCCACCAACTTCAGGTTATAATTCTTAAGGTTTATGTCCCATTTCTGGAAGTGTTCATTAATCAACCAGGGGTTGACTTAAGTGGTCTCATGAAAACCTAAGACTTCAGATTATTTAGCCAAATTCCATGTTCTTAGACACAGCTGGATTGGTTCTGAGGGTTTATCACCTCTGTATCCTGGAGGGATATAAAGCACAGACATCTGCACACTGCCATCAGTCCCTTTGAATTTTAGGAAGATTTTAGTGCAAGGTAATGGATTTTTCTTACCTTCTCTGCACACTGAAACCTGGCCCCTAAAAACCATGAAACATAGAAAGGAGGATGACTTCTACAGAAAGGGAATTCATTTGTTTGAAGACCTCTGTCTACTGAAACATGAATAATTTCCACTGGGATGACCAGGAAACTGTTCTGGAGAAGGGAGGCAGAGTGACACTGCTGTAAGAAAAAGAGATTGACTTTGTTCAATCACTATTGTTTCTGGACACTTATTCCATCTTTACTAGACCAGATATTTAGCTGATAGATAACAATTCCAAAGAATTATCTATGTTTGATTTACCTAAGCAGTGAATTATGAACTGTGAATGCTTTCACTGTAAACTCTGATAATGTTTTTGTCATGGTCATGTTAAAAGACATACTCAGCTCTTAGGTCATCTCTTAAAAGATCAACTGCTTCCCTCAGGACTCCTAGAAGAAAAAAAGCAATGTGTACAAGTTCAGGCAGTTGTTTGTAGTTAGAGAAATCTGCAGATATCCAGACCTGCATTCTGAACAATCCCTTGTCAATTAGACAGTTAGCAGAAATGTAACAGCTTTTTCTTTGAAGTGAGCATAGATAGTTTGTAGCTAGTATAATAGAGGCTATTCTACAGCTTTTTCACCCTGCTTTCCCATTTTCTATCTCCCTGAGCTTTTTACAGCTTGTTTACACTGATCACTCTCTGAAATAAACTTATTTTCTTAGGAGCTTTAAGTATGCCTGGAAAGAAGTATGGCTCCTAGGAACGTAGTGTGTATTGCTGCAATTTCCATGCCTTTTACTACAGAAGATTTGTGCTTTTCTGCACAAACAGCCTGGACCACTCTGTAAAATGAGCAATCAATTCACTATGGATAAAAACAATTTTGTCTGAAGTCCAGCTTGCTGACAAGAAAGTAGGAGACATCTCAGCTGCAAGATGATATGCTGAGAAATCTCCTTTCCTAGGAAATACACCCAGAGCATTATAGGTTTCTCATGAGGCTCCGCCGTTCATTCACTCAACCCATGCATGCTTTTGCCAAGACCTGTGCACTGAATTAAATTCCTGAACAGCTAATGAGACTTGTTTGGACATTGTCTTTGCAGACAATAATGGTGTTCAAGGCTTCCTTTTCCTTAAAAATATCAAATATATGGTTTACTGTCACGTCTGAGATTTAGCAACTTACCTGCAAAAATTCAAGGGTAGGTCATAACTAAAAAAAAAAAAAACAAAATCAGAAGATTTTGGTCATGAGGCCTTTTCACATTTTATTTGAAAACTGTGACCTGTAAACTAATTACCAAACCATTTACATGGTAGTACTGAGGTTTTCTGGTCCTTCACACCACAACAAAATAAACAGATGCAAAGCTGAGGTTTCTCACTGGAGTAATTTTTGTGTTTGGGGTAGTGAGCACAGTGAGAGTCCTTGGCAGAGGTGGCATTACTGGTGGTTCTCTTCTCTTTGCATATGAAGTTGCTGACCTCACTGAACAAAAGTAAATGTAGCTGGGACAGGGGAAGCCTCATACACTAACAGGATAAGCAGGGCCAGGCCATGAACTTTGTAAAATTACTCTTATCCCAGAATAAGGGTTTTATTAAGTGCTTTCAGCTTCAATGTCTCCAGATGTTTTCGAATTTTCTCTCCGATCTCACTGTTCTGGAGTTGAAAATGTCCATCTGGACCATTGTGTGGATCTCTGCAAGAAATTTAAAGCATCATTTGTATTTATAATAATCAGGGAAACTACTTAGGAACGTCTTCAAAATCCAAAGGAAGAGGCACTTGCGATTTCTTTTCTCAGAATGAACACAGAGTATTGCATCACTGATGCAGAACTGAATAGGTAGTGAAACTGTGGAGAGAACACTTAACTCTTGGCTTGGCCAGTTAGGAAAGTTAACTATCTGACAGGTAAACACAAACTGACTGAGTATTACATTTTATCCATGTGGGAACACATGCTGTGATTGCCAGAACAAGGGCTGCCAGCATTAATAAATATCTAACCGAAAGGGTCAATGAAAAGCAAAAGTCACGGGTCCAAGAATGTTGAACATTTCTGAGAAAGCAAGCAAACTGCCTCAAGTATTAGATCATACTGATATAACCATAATCAGAGATCCAGGCCAATGCATCACATTCACAGCTGCTTTCTGAAGTAAAAAATCCAGAGACTGAATTTGCAGTGCAAATTTGCTCAAAATACTAGATCTGCATCCCACTTGTGATGGAGCCCCTAGAACATCTCAGTATGACTTTCTATGCAATTCTGAAAGGGATGCTTGACTTTAGATTCCATTCCTCTCTTCTAATTTCAAAATATACCTACCTTTCTGTTTTTGCTGATTCTTCTTCATCTTCTTTTGAGAGTGCCCCCCCAATCTGTGGAAATTCAGCTTTCACCATCTCTGGAGTAAGAATCATGTTGAACTCAGCTTCATCTGTCTCACTAAAAATCAGTAAGATGATGAACAATTTGCCTTTGTCCTTTTGAAAGTATTTTTTAGCAAACAAGTATGTTTTAGGAAAAGAGACTTTGTGCTTTTGCCTTTGAGGGTCTCTTGGGACAGCTTTTGACACATCCATACAAGTGGTTTAGACATAGTCAGTAACAGCATATACAGAACAGAGGAGAAACTTACTGGTCAATTATGTTCTCTTTGTCTCTCTCAGATAAGTCACTCAGCACTGGTGGTACATCTCTTGGAAGCATATCTGAACTGTAAGGATCCCTGTGATGGAAATAGTATTAGTTTAATGCATTATTACTAATGATATTTTCATATTTTGAAGCGGCACAGCAGTTGCAGTTACAATGAAGATTATATACTTTTAAATATTTGTGGAAAATCTGGCTATGTCAAAAATGCTGTGATATAAGGAAATGTGAGCCTGAGAGATGTTGGCTACCACTGGGTGCAAGTGTCCATAAGTTAAAAGGTTTTACTGACAGAGTTTGTACCTCCTGGGGTCTTCTAGGACTGAGTCAACAACCTTTCAGGAGAGATGTTATTGAAAGCCCAGACTGGAATTTTCCTTCCTGGGCTAGGCATTTCTTTTAATGATATTGCTCTTAATCCACCCTTCTAGGAGCTCAGTAGGAGTTTTTTTTCTGTTGGTTTTGGATTTCTGAGCAGCAATTAATTCCACTTGGAGGCCCACTTTCATTTGTGGGACTAGTGACTGATCAATATAGTTACAGGCAGCAGAAACTAGTGCAGAACAGAGGATTTGTATTTTCAAATCTTTTCTTACCTAAGTACTGTATTTGTCAATGTGGGAATGTTAGAAAAAGTGGAATACTCCAGTGGTGAGAATTTTCTCCATTCCATTACTCCACAAATCACTTCCTGAAATGACAAATGATACACAATCAGACCTCTAATACATAATGCTATAGGGAGAGAGGCTTGCAGGACTGAGCATCTTGGCTGAGAACTGAATTTGGGGAGCTGAATATTTCAAAGTTCCTTCCATCACTGTAAGGACATGAAAATACCACATTAAACACATGGAAAGAGCAAAGGAACATGAAGGCATAAATAAGAGACATGGATAAAGCCTAAGCAGAATTAGTTATTCTGACCCACGTACTGACTATTTAGGTGCATGCATAATTTGTATTTGAAAATATTTTCTATCTAGAATGACTCCACCTTCCATTTTGATTCCTTAGAGCAAGTTCTCAAGAAGAACATACCCAAGACAGGTATTCATACAATAAACCCAAAAGGTCATACCTTGTGATCCAGAAATTTCTTTTGTGTGACTGGAATACTGGATCCTTTGGGACATTCCTTGGTAACAGTGTATTTTGGATGAGGACAAAGATGATATTCAATATTTGATTCACAATAGGCCAAAGGAAGTAAAAATGGAACTAATCCTGGAATGGGGTTCTAAAAATAATGAGGAGACTATTTTAATAAATTGTTCTGAGTACCATAACAAATCTAATTAATGAAACTTCAGTTCTTACAACTAACGTAGTCTCCCCAGATTCACAGCTTTGTCTTACTGTGACTGCTCTGTTTGGTATGATCCTTCACTTTCTGTATCTTCCCCTCATTCTACAATGTTGTGTGATTTATTCATGCTCCCTACTGTCTAAAATACAGCAATTTAGCTGTTGTCTCCAAGTCTGGAAGAAAAAACTATTGCCTAATTACTCTGAAATCCATTGCTGATTCTCTGAATAGTTCAGAATCCAAGAAGGGAAAATGGACTTGCTGTGGTGGAAGCCACAGCACACATGGCTCCACATTTTGCCATGCATTTCCCTGCATTAGCATCTGCTTCTGGATAAAGCCCAGTACTGGGTAGTGTGGGATCAAGCTGTGCCTGGCTCTCACACTGCTATGACAGAGGGACGAAAGAGATGCACAGAGGATCTCATCAGCATGTCCACTGGAGTCCTGGCTGCATGTGAGGAGGATGAGTCTACATCATAGATGTTATGCCAAGGTCACCAGACCAGCACAGTGGGCAGGGCTGGAAGCCAGAGCCCCCCACAGCAGGCACAGTGCCATGCTGGGTGCAAGATCTGCCTGTGCCCATGCACAGCCCTGCACTGAGCCCTACAGCTGTCTCTGCCTGCTCAGAGGCACCTCGGGACCTCCAGGCTGTACTGCACTGTGGGAAATATATCGTGCAGCTGGTGCCACCTAGCACAATCTATCATGACAACAGTAAGAGAAAACCCTCCCATGCAAGTGGCAGTGATTTTTTTGAATCTCTGTGCCTAACAACTTGGAAATGTGATTTGGGATGCTGTGAGGACTCTTAGAAACTGTAAGGCAGCAGGATGCAATGTGAGCAGAGTTTGACTTCACTTTTCTGTCTACCCAAGGATTAGGCACATCTGTAGCACCCAGCTGAACAGTAGGAAAAGACTGCACCTATCCAAGATACCTGGGCAAGAATGTGAGGTTACAGATGGACTGAGATGCCAAGATCATGGCCTTTCCTCTAACATCCAAATGGGGAAACAAATGGAGAAGGGAGGGGTTCCATGGCGTTCTCAGAAATCCCATGATCATTGATCCTTTCTGGAGTGTCAGACTGGAAGAGTCTCCAGTTCTCTGCTTTCACTGCAATTTTTCTTATCATCCCTCCCCTAAACTGATCAAAACCCACTCTAAACTGAAATGGTGCCCCTCCCAGTGGGATGAACTCTGTGACTCCTATCTATCAGAGCTTGCACCATGAAGGATTACTCTGGATAGTTTTAAAACCAATCTGAGTAAGAAAACTGCCCACAAACTCCACATCAGGCTTCTGGTGAAACAAGTACACTTCTGCACCTTTCTTAGGTTTTTTACGGAAGCCAACTCCTACTTACAAAAATGCGAAGTGGGTTGCTCTCTGTTGGGTGGACTAAAGCTTGGGGAGGAACCAGGTTTAATAGGCTGATATCCCCTTCTGCTGCTTTGTCAAAATCTTTCCTCTGAGAGAGCTGCCCCTCAGGAGAAGGAACTACTTGAATCAATTCATCCTTGAAAAACACAGACATCAAAAATTTTCAGAGTGTAGTAAATCTTTCAGTATAAAATGTTGAGGAAAAATCAATCAAATAATGGTGGAAACGTAGGGTTTGGAGTGACTTTGTTACCTGGGCTCCCTGCCTCAGTGGTCGAGAAAGTTTTACAGGTTTGTAACTTGTAGCTGCGTAGTGTGTACAAAATGGCTGATACTTCATAATGTTGCAATGCTGAGGAACCTAAGTGCAAAGAAAAGAGATACGCTGCAGGAAATGACACTAATCACATTCAGTTAACTCATAGATGGAGTGGAACATTTGGCTTTATCATGGACACATCACATCTCCACGGTAAAAGACACTTGGAGCACTCTCCCAGGACATGGTACATAACCAAAACTTTGAGAACCCATACTTCACCAGGACTTTGATCTTTGAGATACAATAATTTCAGCTGAGGTGATTCATCTCTGTGGAGAGAGGGGAATATTGCTGGCTGTAAGCTGGTTACTTATGGAAACTGGTGAGCTTTGGTTTTTATAAAAGCATGCTAATCATACAGCCTTCTTAAGGCAACATTTTTACTGGGCTGTGCAGAGACCAATGAATCATTTAACTGCACAGGTAAGAGAAACATGAGGGAGCTGTACTGACTCACCTTCAAGTCATAAAAAGGAAGAATGTTTTCAACTTTCACGTCTACAGATTCAATAGGAACTAGGCCAAGAGCATCAGGTGCCTGAAACAGAACAGTATTTAAAACCAGTAATATGGTGGGCATTTTGTTTTGTATTGGCAGCAATTCATGAGCACAGCTAGTTGAAAATATATGGCTATAATTATGTAAATAATTATTTTATACAGCTTGATATTGCTGATGTTCTTTCTTGGATCCCAGTATTTCAGTTATTTTTTTCTTTGCTTCTGAAAAATGGATGTTAACTAACTCTAAGCATTAATGTACTGCTCACAATTTTAGGATACAATTAAGAGAATGAAAGATTTTTTTACTGTTTTCAGCAGAACCCTTAGTAAATCTGAAGTCTTGAATTAATTTGCTAGAACCCCGATACACCAGTCACACTGTGAAATTTTAATAAAAGGACTATCAGCCCTGGGGCCAATGTCTTCAACAAAATTCTAACATTTGACTAACATTTGAGTTACTGTACCTACCAAATAACTGTGTAGTTCATGGGAACTGTAAAAGGGGAATTCAAAAGGCAATATACAATCTTCAGATATTCTGGAAGAAAACTCTTTATGTTCTTCACTCTTCTCTGCTCTGCTGAAACTCCTGCTTTCTGTAATGAGTGGAAACCAAATATTAAGATTTTGTAATATATCTTAATACACTGTTTCAGAAATAGAATCAAGCCACAAAATGTATTTAACATTTTCCTAAACAAGGATGTCTAGTAATTTTAATATAAAAAGTTAATACTTCTTAAATATTTTAAATGTCACATCTATAAGATATGAGCACAATACCTTGAATAGCAGACAAGTTTAATTTCCCCTTTCCTAAAAAGACATCACAGCCCACACCTTCCATCATGGTTCACAGCAAAGCTGAGACAAGTCAGAGGCCTCTCTTACACTAAATGTCATTACACCTTCTATTTGCAGCATTCCTGCATCTCCTGCATCCTGGGAATTAAAAGTGCCTATCTGCAGAAAAAGGAAAAGGCCTAATATGGAACACTGTGTCTCAGGAGCTGTCAAATAGTGTGTGTCTACAAGGGAGCGGAAAATAAGAGACTCAAATTCTTCTCTGTCTCCTATCTACCCAAAAGTGGCTCCCATCCAAAGTCAATTTTCTTCTATGATGTTAAATAACAAGTGACTTTTCCAGACCGACACTTTCATTTTAGCGTAAAAAAAACCCCCAATTGATTAAAAACACTTCTATGAGAAAACAATGAGGACAAAAACTCAACCCAGTACTGGCTACTTGGCAATGTGTCTCATGGTTCCTACTGTCTCATTTCACTGAGTTCAGACATCTGGCCTTCATCACATTCAGGTGTCTTTCCCCCTTCCATCCCCCCTGCAGTAAGCTCCTCTCATCCTGTGATTCTCACCTCTTGGGCTCCACCTGATCTGTTCATCTCCCTGTCTCTCACACAGTCCCATCTGTCCTTTCATTGCTCCTCAGGCCTACATACAGAACCACAGAATGGTTTGGGTTAGAAGGGACCTTTAAAGATCACCCAGTCCAACCCTTCTGCCAGGGGCAGGGACATCTATCACTACATCAGGTTGCCCAAAGCCCCACCCATCCTGGCTGTGAGCAGTTCCAGTGATGGAATATCCACAGTTTCTGCCCTGTTATTAAGTAGATAAACGGCAAGGTTCCTAAAAATAGTTAATTACGTTTCTTAAACATGGTAAATAATGTGTATGGAAAATAGATGTATCTTGACTGCAGCCATTTCTACCTTTTAGCAGGGCCTACTGCCATAGGACAGGAAGTAATGGTTTTGAACTAAAATAAGGCGGTTTCAGACTAGATGTAAGGAAGAAATTTTTTGCAACAAGGATGGTAAAACACTGGAAGAAGTTGCCCAAAGAGGTGGTGGATGTCCCATCCCTGAAAACATTTAAGGTCAGGCTGGACAGGGTTCTGAGCAACCTGCTCTCATTGAAGATGTCCCTGCTTATTGCAGGGAGGTTGGACTGGATGGCCTTTAAAGGCCATCCAATCCAAATCACTCTATGCCTCTACCTTGTCACACTTTATTTCTTACTGGAAGACTCCTTTTTAAGGACTCTGTCTTTATGTTTATATGTAATGCACCTGACACACTGCAGCACAACCTGAATTATCATAGCCCATGGTCAAAATATCAACTTGTTCTTCTAATCCTTACCAGACACGGACCCTTCCTCCAGACCTCTGGCCTCCCTGGGCAGTCCACGGAACAGAAGCAATAAACGATTTAGACGAACCTGAACCAAAATCTGAGAGAATGATTTTTAAATTTAAGTCAAACACCCTAAGATTTACAGCCATAGAAATAATGTATATGTTATACTTGTATTTATTCTCCAGAGCTCACTCATACATCTCTATTTGAGAATTTTTAATATAGTTTTCTGTTCAGAGAAATTGGAAGGAAAGATGTAGAATAGATCTCAACTCTATAATGGCATTACACAATAAATACAGTTACAAATTTTAATTTAGTCTTACAGGTTAATCAGACTTTTTTTTTTTTGCTAGGTCCTAATCCTTCAGCTGTGTTTACTGGCATATACAGTGAGTTAACCAGGGCCATATAAATATTTGTAGCTCTGAGAATGAGGAGAGTAAACAGCAACCTGCACTGTGTTTCTGCCCATACCCTACAGGGTAAAAATGAAGAATCCCAGTTTTAATACCAGATGGGACCATTTGGTCACCTCTTTATTTGTACAATACAGAAAAGAGCATTTAATTTCAAGACCTCAGTATTATGAATAGATTGAAAAATACCCAAACAGGACACTAGAAGAGCAGGACATTTCTATCTTGCTTGCTACATTAAGATTTACTGAGGAAAGAGTAGTGGTGATGCAAGATAATACTGAAACCAAATGAAATAAATTATTTTACTGATTAGTCTTTAGTTTCTGGGTCTATTCCTCCCTTATTTGAATTTCCACCTGTTGTTTCCGTGTTCCCATCATGCACCATTGCATCATCAATAACCTCAGAGGAGCTGGAAGGTGCTGTTCTGTCCCTCTGCTTTCCTTCTCCAGATTGTCTCCTTACAGAGTAAGTGCTCTAAGTCCTGAACATCTTGGTGGCTCTACACAGCACTCACTCCAGTGAGTGAGTGACTTACTAAAGTCTTTCTTGTACAAGGGGCCCAAAACTGGCTGCAGTATTCTATATGCATTTTCAAATCTTTTTTGTACAGAAGTTATTTTTTACTTTAAAAAAATCTGAATTTATCTGCATTTGTTTAGTATAAATTGCAGTATCAAAGATGAATTGAATACAAAACTTACACCAGATCCTTATTTCCTGGTGAGATAGGGGCATATTTATCAAACTACCAAATCCCTAGCTAGCTGTGATCAGTCCTTACATGCTTGTTGCATGTTCTTTTGTGCTGTTTCCCTGGTGTCATGCCCCCACACTGCATTCTGGTTGTTCAATTTACCTTGTATGCTGCTTGTTGGAATTTCCTGAGCATCCTCTTTCTGCTGTCCCAAGGGTCATTGTGGAGCAAGTCGAATGTGGGATGGACACTTGGTTGCTGCACGGTGTATTTTTAAAAAAGGAAACATAAAAGAAAAAGGACAACCCTTTTTTACATCTAGATAAGGTAGAAATTTTCTCCATCCCAAGCCATTCTTTGGCCTGAATCCATATGTTATCTCTAAATACTGAAATTGGCCAGTGAAAATACTTGAAGCATTGGCATTTAGCCAGAAGCCTTCACTGCAGGGCTTAATGGGAGGTAATCACCAAGTATTTGCAGATGTAGCACAGGGAATGTAGAGATAACGTGGTATGGTCTGCATCCACACAAATGACCAACACAGACTAGAACTTCAGTGCACTCACGGGCATTTGGACAGCAGAGAGAATGCACAGGGGCTCTACCAAACACACACTTTATCTGGCACAGACATGAAGTTGAAATAAGGACTCAAATCAGGCACCCAGCAAAACCAGTATCCTTTCTCCAATAATGGCACATATCCAAAGAGGAGAGAAAGACACCAAAGAGAAGGGCAAAAAAAAATCTAAGTACTAGAAAGGTTCTTGTCAATCTGACCTGCAGGTAAAGGCTGGAAATCTTGTGATATGCTTAACCTTACAAAGAGGCATGAGAAAGCTTCTCCTGAAAGATCTTTCAGAAACAAGTAATATAAATCTCAGGTTAGGCCTGCAGATTTCCACTTGACTCTCATACTAGATCAGAACATTAGAAGATGAGCTGTGCATGTAGCATGGTGCTTGCCCTACCTAAAAGTAAAATGGGAAATAAGGCACTGACACAGAAATAGGAGTATCAAGAGGAAAAGTATTCAGTGTCAAATATCTATAGCTATTTGTTAGCTTAGGAGGTGATAATTTAGCATGCATATAGCAGGCTATAAAAACATATGAACAAACCTGGTCAACATGCCGGGTAACACGTCTGAAGGAAACTTCTACTTCACTCCTCCGAAACTCCTGTTCTATGATAGGATCTCCTCTTTGGAGCTAATTTAAAGAAAAATCACATTAGCACAAAGCACCCAGTGAATCATTTCCTCCATTACAATTAGGGAAACTCACAATATAACACTCTGGTGGTGTTTAACAAAACACAGATTTCATTCCCTTTTAGGGTGTGATTATTGCAACCCTTAAGGAAGTCAGACAAAGTAAAAAAATATCTTTTCAAGTCTGAGTTTCAATCAAATCTCTGTCCTAATGAAACATGGTTTGCTTTGCATAGCCAAATTAACAGATTAGGAAATAGGTGCTTCTAAACAAAGTTACCCTACATCTAATTCAGTGATACATCAATCTCACAATTTAGATCCTTTTTCACCCATTTCCTTCTTCTTAGTATTAAATATAATGTTTTATATTGCCTAATTCAGTGTATAAATCAAGCCTTTACCCTATGTATAAATAATTTCACTCCCACAAACAGCTGGAAGTCAGTGGGATACCAGAAGCTATTTGAATACCCAGGAGGCAGGATAAGACGGACAGGCTCCACCTGTCCCTAAGGGCTGTGCCACACTGGAAAAAATATTTCCTGCCACCAAGTATTACTTATTGCTGTTGTCATCTCTGCGGAAGAGGACCCGCAGTCTGCAGTGACTGGAAGAAACCAAAGAGAGAGAAGGTGAAAATGCAGAAGTGCAACTTGATGAATTATCTCCTCATGGCTCTGTGTGGGAGTACTGACTGGATCTAGCTCTTTGAATGTGAGCCATTCAGGATAGCAGCTCTTCAGAGGTACAGTACAAAGAGAATGGATGTGGCCTTGGTGCTGACAGGATTATGCTGGAATGTAGCACTCTGATGAAATTGGGTGGCTGGGTGCAAATGTACTCATTTGGGCAAATACCGTTACATTTCTGATGACATCTTACCCTTCTCTCTGTCTACCTTCAAGATAAGAACACCCCTGAAACTGTGATGCACAGGCACAATAAAGACACGACTGCAGTAACAACCATCACTAGCACAGGTTTGCACTGATTAATGAAGAAAAACTGAACATGTAGAGAGCTTGATACAATTCACAGTGCACTGCATAATCTGACAGTATAAGTTTGATTTTAAATTTACAGAAAAAACATCAAAGGCTAACCTTGTATTGTTCTTCTTCCCTTTGTCGGCTTTCAAAAATCTCTTTTTTAAACTCCGCAGAGATTGGATCACTTCCCTTATGAACTTGCCTTCATTTACAGTGGAGACAAGGAAAATGCTTTACTTAATGCACAGTTTGCTTTATTCAAAGACTAACAGACTTACTCCCCTCTTCCTGAGGTGCCTAGGTGTCCACGACATTCAGTGTATAAGATGATCTGTGGGTTTCAAATTAAACCATCATGTGCTTAAAGATCCAACTGTGTTCTGCTTTGCACCAACTGATGTACAATAGAATAATGAAATCATTAAGGTTGGAAAAATCCTCTAAAATCTCAGAGTCCAGCCATTAACCTAACACTGCCTAACACTTCACTAAACTATGTCCACATCTAGCAACGCTACATCTACATGTTTTTTTAACACTTCCAAGTGTAATTCTCCTCTTACTCCACTATTCATTTTAGCCTCAATTTATTGACAGCCATGACAAAATCTTCATTTGCTCTTAAGGGCACAAGATCAGATACCTGAGAAGAAGGTTAGGTGAACCATGTTTTCAGCAGGTTTCTTTTTGAATGGGACAATAAAGCAATCAAAATCGTCATTGGGTACTACTATGGATTACTACTGAGTCTGCTCTTAGCAGGAGAGAAAAAAATATTAAATAAAACAGCAGTAATTTAGGCTTAAACCAAACATACCGGCACGCAAAATGGCAGCATTCTGCACTAGTGGACATTGTATACATCATTCATAGAAGCCTTGGTTAAGCAAGTCCCAGTCTTGTTAACATGGTTAATTAACATGGTTAGCTAACACTCACCACTTTAGATGATTTGCTTCCTCTTCCTGAACATTTTGTTTGACTTTTAGTTGAAATAGAGCATCCTTCATCTGTCTTGATTTTTTTCCTACTTTGCCTTGGGACAGGGCTGCAGGAACATCAGAAAGCCATATCACACCTCAGTCTATATCGGATTTTTAATTGGGAAAAACATCCATTAAGATAACTGTACCCATTATACGTAAAGCTAAGGTGAGAGTTCTCACAGAAACAACAGTCATGTCACCTCAGCAATTCTGAAGCCAAGCTCCTCATCAGAGCTACAAATAATGCTAAGACCAAGTTTATGCTGCTTAATTACTTTACCTTCTTTTATGTCCTTTAACTTCAATTTGCCTGGTTCCTGAATCAAAACAGAAGCTACAGCATACGGATTTGACAAGTCTGTGGGGAATCTGAGGTTCTGGTATTCAATTTCCTATGAGATATAAATTAATAGGAAAAATCAGAAACATGGAAAATTTCCAGCCCAGAAAAGTACTTGTAATTATTATCTTTTCACACCTTTAGTTTTTGAATAGGCTTCGACTGTAGCTGGCTGAAC
This sequence comes from Vidua macroura, assembly GCF_024509145.1. Taxonomy (NCBI): domain Eukaryota; kingdom Metazoa; phylum Chordata; class Aves; order Passeriformes; family Viduidae; genus Vidua; species Vidua macroura. Next base: position 31,727,159 of record NC_071577.1, read on the forward strand.
CGGTCTCTTCTCCACAACACGGGTTTTCCAGACACAGCTTTTTTCTCTGGATGACTTTGTTGTTCATCAAAATATTCTTTTCTAGATGTCAGAAGGACACATATTCGTTTCACAAGCATTCTCTAAATGACGTATAAGTCTAACTTTTTCACAAAAAAATTACAGTCCAAAAGGCTCAAAACTCCCTGCATCTTGCAAGGCCTCAACAATAAGAGTAATGAGTGGGAATGATAGAAGCTGAGGATGCTCCCATTTCTTTCAGGATATGTAACTTCTCATTACTTTTATTTTGTTTGTTTTATTTCATGTAGATTAAGGATGTTCTAATCAAACAGTGTAAAAAAGCAGGTACATGTATCAACAGTAGAATTAGTTCAGTGCATTGTAAGTCTTCAAAGAAACCAATACTTAAAAAGATCATAGCAAAATGGTATGAAATCCTGTTACATTATTATCTTTTAGAATTGGGCAAAAACATTCAAAGACTAGTCAGCCACACATACATCAGAGCCAGATGTGGTATTGATGTTCCTGTGAATACACACACGTAGGGTTTTGAGTGAAACTCTGAAATCCGTAACTGCATTGCCATTTGTGCTGTTCCATACTCAAGCGGGGAATACTTCACAATTACCTTGACTTTTCCATTGGCTGGAATGATTCCTGTGATTAGAGGAGAAAAACAATAACAGTCCATTATAACATGAGCCCACTTAAGTGTACTAGAACTCATTCTGGGCTACTTTTTTTAAAACAACTTAATTCTTTGAGTGGATGGCAGTAGGCATGGAAAATCTTTCCGGTCTCAAAGCATCTTTCAAAACCTATGTCTTGCTGCCAGATAATAGAAGATATTTTGCTAGAGCAGAGAGAGTTGAGAGTAGGGCTATAATATTTCATACTGCTGTGAAAATGACTGCCTGTTTATATGTAGAAATTCTGCACTTGCATCTGCTAGTCTTAAGTCTTTGGCACTTTCTGCTTTCATGGGCAAAGCATTTATAAACATATTCCTCTGTGCTTTTCTAAGCTAGGGTACTCATCTGGATTTGATGCATTGCCTGTCTCTGCTTGACCTTATTTCCTTACTACCTATTCCATTATTTTCTCAAACACTTTAATCACCATTCACATCCCTAAACAGTCAGGGCCTTTCCCAACCTAAGTGATTCTATGATACTATGATTACTCTGAGTACAATGGCTTTGAGTAGGAGCTGAAACTTTTTAGTGCTCTTTAGATGGCCTTCAGCCATAGTTTCAGACTACCAAAATTTCTGACTTAAGTTTTACTGGGATGACCCTTTTTTCAGGGATATTCTTCTGGGAAAATGAAGGCTGCACGGACCATTTGGAATATCCCGTATTTTGTCAAAGTTGAGCATTGCCTAAAGAAACTTACAGCCAAGATGGCTATTTGCCATGAGGGTCAAAATGACTGGCAGCATTTACCTGCAGAAGTTTTGCCTGAGGCAAAGGGTTTTTTTGTACAGCACTGAATACACCATCACAAGTAACTACACTTAATAAATACAGATTTTACATTTAGAATTTTAAAGAAGTCAGTCTACCAAATGTCGGCTGGACAGTGAAGGCTCTGTGAGGCTGAATAATATCAATGTGGAATTCAAAATCTACGGGACAGCTGCACTGCAATGGGATAACATACTCCTTACTGAAAAGAGATAAAGGAAAAATTATGTTAATCAAGGTACAGTTGTTCATCAATTACAAGCTGGGAAATTGTATTATACACACCATATACTAAATTACCTGCATTCAGAAAGGTGGGTTACTTAGTAATGTGAAAATCATAATTTCTTACTGCTCCAAAATAGCAAAATATTTCAGATCTTTCATCCCCCCAGGAAATAAGAGCTAAATCTTGATTTGAATGCTAGACATACAGAATCTGATTATACAAAAATTTTAAAAAAAATTTTTTTTGGAAGTTATTTATGCCCATGCTCAAATTCTTACAGACTGTAATATCTAGCAAGTACAAACAATGCAAATTGGAGCAACAATGAGTACAGAACCAGAAATCAGCCTTTTCCCATGGCCCTCCTCATGAAAGATGATGAGAAAAGAAAGTCTTGAAAACTCCAGCATATCAGAATGACTAAACTTTAACCGCTGTAGAAATAATGGTACTGGGGCCTAATTTTCAGAATAGCCCTTTATGTCTCATGCAGGTTGTGTGAGCAGTATTAGCACACATCTTTTCAACCTGTCTTGCCTTTGCATGCAAGTGTTTTCACAGACCAAACTGAAACACAAAAGCATTGGTGCACTACCATTCATCACCCTGCAAATCAAGATCCATTTACGCAGGCTTATTTCTGTTTTTTTGTCAATTCTCTGACTGAAATCCTACCCTGCTGATTAGCAAAGAATGCATGTTACACACAGTGTTCCTCTGGAAAGCACATTTTAAAATGCCCAAAGAAATAAGCCATAATAGCTAAGTTCTTTTTTCTCTGGCTCACTATGGCATGTTCACAAAGAAGATGCAATGGCAGACCAGGCAGGCAATTGGTTTTAGGGGATAGTGCAGTTTGAAGAGCAACCAAAGTGCCTTAAAAACAAGCCAAATATGCCACCTGTTGCCTGATGGACCTTCTATACCTAAGGAGAATGGTGGGTGGTAGAATATCAAATTTATCCTACATTCAGTAAAAGGAAGTAAAAGGCAGTATTTCCATTGAGTTCGTGGGCTATGAATTGAGCCCAAATTCTTTCGGGGTCTGTAAAGTACCAGCTATATCAGAAAGCATTCATTTTTAGAAACTTTTTAATAGTTTACTGCTGAAAAATACTGGTAAAAATTAAGGTTTGAAACCACAAGTTTTGTCTTCAGGAATTCTTCCAAATTTCCTCAGGAGTATCTTTGAGCATCCCTGCTGTGTTGAAAAAAAATCTGGTTATTTAAAATTATATTTTGTTCTCTTTCTAATATCTTCTCTGTATTCTGAGATATGAAAATTCTGTATAGTCCAGCACTAAAATGGAGCAAATAACAGAATCACATCATGCCTAGAGGCCCCAGAATATCAAGAGTTATGTTCAGTCCTGTGAAAAACTTGCAATGTTATGATTCACTGAAGTTTAACGGACTAAAGGGCATTAGAAAAACAAACAAACAAAAAGACACAAATGTTATTCTGCAATGCTGGGCTCATTTGTACTACAGAATTTTGCATATTTCTTGTATTTGCCTTCCCTATTCACATTTCTGTGCTTCGGTAAAATTCATTAGTTACTTTCAACTCATAGGCTAAGACAAAACCATCTGCTAAGACCTTCCTTTCCTAGAATTCACTCAAATCATTACACTAACAAAAATCACCATAATTACAACTAATATAGCAAATATACTGCAGAACTAGGCCCTAATAAACAGAATCTGCCTTCTCCTTTTCCCTTTCCCAGTTCCTATTAACAACTATTACTGATAAGTTCATGAGAACAGTCAGTGCTGCATCCATGCAATAGACAATGTAAGATGAAGTCTAGCTCATTAAATACTTTTAAACACAATAATCAAAAATAACCAGCCCCATCTTCATATATGTTTAGCTTGCACAGCATTTACTTTGAATATTTTTGACATATTTTTTTGAATGTGCACCTGAAACAGTTCATATACAGAATTATTTTGCAGTCCAGATGGTAGCTGAGCTTCTTAAGGCTTTTAAGACATTATGTTGTATGAATAGAGGAAAATGGGATTTTTCAGGGTTCGGACATGTCTTGCAAAATGTAGACAAATGTCTGTCCTTAACTCACCTCTGACCAATTGATACATCAGACAGATTTATAAATGATGGAAATTCTACAACATTCATAGCAGGGTAAGCATGCATGGGAACAACTAAGGTATCATCTCCCTGCAAACAAACAAACAAAAAAACATACAAACAAGTGCAAATATTTATATCTTACAATTAGTAAATCATAGAATTATATCATGTTAATGGTTCGAAGGGACCTTAAGGATCATCCAGTCCCAACTCCCCCTGCCATTGGCAGGGACACCTCGCACTAGACTGGGCTGACCAAGCTGGCCTTGAACTCTGCCAGGCTTGGGGCATCCACAACCCTCCTGGGCAACTGTTCCAGTGTCTCACCACCCTCACAGTAAAGAATTCCTCCCTAGTATCTAACCTAAATTTCCTGTCTTTCAATTTATACCCATTACTCCTTGTTCTATCACTACAGTTCCTGATGAAGAGTCCCTCTCCAGCTTCCTTGCAGTCCCTTTCAGACACTGGAAGGCTGCTATGAGGTCTCCATGCAACCTTCTCTTCCCTAGGCTGAACAGCTCCAGCTTTCTCAGCCTGTTATGGAAATAAAAAGTTTCTCTAGTAGTTGGCCAGTAAGTGGGCATAAAACATCTTCAAGATTATCACTGTGTTGTGTCTCAGAACATTAATATTCTACCTGCTTTCAGTATCCTTCTGTCTTTCCATATGTTATGCAACTTTCTAGAGCTCTTCTGAGCTGCTCAGCTAAGTCATTACATCAATGTGGCACAAAGACTGATCTACTGGCAAAGAACAGCAGAGTAAGTCATATAATCTTGCCTACTGCTCTGGGATGTTTACAGAGAAAAAAATTTAATGTTTTAAGTTAAATAATCAAGACTCACTGGGAATAAATCTATGTGTCTCTAGAAGATTAACTATACCTTTATCATTATCATCATGCTCTAATACTTGTTTCATTCCATTACAACTCTAACTATGTTTTGCAATGAATCCTCACCTCACAGTGAATTCGGATGCAGTCATAGTAATACCTCCATTCATCAGGACAAAAATCAACAGTAACCACAAGGGACAAACCAGGCACAAGCCGGTGCTAGAAAATGACCCAAAACAAGATAGAAGCCCTGTAAAAGCTGCTTATATGGCACAAAACCTGTGCTGCATGCAAAGAGCAGTATGGAGACTTGCTGACACTTACTGTTTTGTTGTATTTGATCTGAAAATATATCGTCTGGGGTGGTATTATGTGAAGGTTTACTGTGTTGGTAGAAATATTTATCAGCTTCTGTAGAACAAAAGAACACAAAAACCACAAAACACTTTACAATATAAGAGGTCAGTTAAGAATGCCAACTATACTTTTTGTAAAACCTTCAGTAGCAAGAAGTAATAATTTTTACTTTAGCAGAAATAATTATAAATATGTTCTGAATTTAAAATAAAATTATGTAAAACTTACATCTTGCTTTATTCTTTGGAAACAAGTCACAATTTTTAACCAAGGATAAGATGTTACTATTAAATCAAATTCTGATGCTGTTTTGCTTATGTGCAAAAGGAACAAATATTTTACTTGGAACAAACAATCTATTGATCACTTTTAAGGACATCTGAAACAACAGGAATTACATAATACTTCATGGTTCTGTTTTGGTGTATAACCAACAAACCTTTGGATAGCTACAGCTCAGCCTGCAAAGCCTCTCACATTTGTTTACTTTCATTACATTCAGAGAACCTAGTCCAACATAACTAACCTGTGTCTCAACACACTTAAAACATGAACAACAAAGGCACACAAAGGGAAAGCAGAGAGTAGAAAAGGAATTACCTTAACCATTCACAAGGAAGGGCAATCAAGCCTATGCATAGAATTTCCTTTCTCAGAATAAATTGTTCTTGGCAAAAGACCAGAGGTGCTTTCAAAACTTTCCCACCAGTGAACATGTTTGCAGACACAGTGACAGTCCAAGGACATTTTGAAAACAAGTCCTTTGTGGGGTTAAAGTCCAAATCCTTCATTCATGATGTGCAAGTCACATACCACTAACACTAATGCAGACATGGGAAGGAGGGTGATGCTCACAGCCTGGTACTCATCTCTTTTGTTACCACGTGAGTACTGAATTTAAGTGCTGCTTTTTAAGAGCACTCAGCAGGGCAAGGGCCTCATGACCACAAGAAGTCAACTCAGATTCTGCTGTCCTTTTATGAACCCCAAAGGGATCCCTGCTCCAGAACTTACCAGCATCTGTTGGTGATGTTTTCCAACTTCATACCCTCCATAGTGTAGCACAGCAGGCTCAGCCTGTACAACTCTGCTCCTCTGACATTCTGAATAAATCTCTATAGATCACAAAATGGGGAAAAAGAGACCAGAAACACACATGAGTAATACTTACATTGAAGCAGTCTAGTTATTCTATACTGATTTATTATCAAGGAATAATTAAAAAGATATTATTTCTCCTTTTAAGCAGGCATGAATTTATAAATGGAAAGTTATGGCACCACCCACTACCCCAGCAGACCCATGATCCTGCCACCAGTTCATCTCTTGGCATCACGGCTTCAACAAGCCACCTAAAACTTTAGGGTCAGCCAGGATCAGCACAGCCACTATTTCTTTCCTGACTACCCGTCCCATGATTTGGGCTCTCAGGAGCCTGCAATTTAAGCAACAGGATGGGAGCTGCAAAGAAAATAACAGCCAAGTGTGTCCTAGAATTGCCATAAGGTTGGGAACAGTCAGAGAGCAGGAACTTACTTGATTCCAGCAGGTGATTGGGGACAGAATGTCTTTTTTTGGGCTCCTCCACGAGGCTGCTCAGGACACTGGGTACTTTCTTCAAGGACCCCCGAGTGACCGTGATGTCTGGGGAGGCTGACTGAACCAGGTCCATGTTAGGGCAGAAACAGGCTCTCAATGGCACTAAAATTCCTCAGTGCCTGTGGTCAAATGAAAACACCATAATGATCAAAATATCTTTTTTCACACTGGTACTATCTGTTGTTTAAAACTGCCTAAAAACATTTAGGAAAGGGAGGTACTTTTTTTCCCTGCTGAAGTAGATTACTCTGTGTGTGCTAAGTACAAGGATAGAAGGATTCCAGAAAACCTTGCTCCCACTGCAAGGCTTAGCACTTTGGGTATCTGTTCTAAGGCTTGCTGGGGACATTTGCCTCTCAGGTCTGCGTATAACATCTCTGTCTTCCTTCATGTCCCCCAGCAGAGAGGAAGAGAGCAGGTTCTGTTAATTCCACTATCTGAACTGATTTCTGCAGATATGTTCTTTCAAAGTCTCCTGGATGTTTGAGTTGTTAACTTGCAGATTAATTTTTAATTTTTAAATATTAATATGAGGGATAAGATATCTGGCATTTGAATATTTCGTTTGGATAGCATCATCTGGGTCATTTGTTCAGAGAAGATAACTGTAAACACAGAAAGCCACAGGCATTACAGATCCTGTGTTAAGTATGCAGAGTTATCAGAACATAAACTTCTCTAATGACAAGTGCAAATTTTACATAATAAAGACACCAGGCATGATCCATCCACCAGAAATTATCTTCACAAATAGAGCACACAGAGTCCTTGGCTCTTGGATGAACTGAAGAACTGCATGGAGACAAAGACACAATACTTTTGGAACAAATATTGAATTCAAAAGCCTTGCTGGGATTTTCAGCCCTCAAGCAGGCAGCACTCAACAGTTTCAAAATTGAATCATTACTCCACCTCCTCCATTACATTTTATGGTCTCATCTCTGGTATTTGTCTGATTTTCCATTCTGCTTTAGATCTTTCAGGCACAACTTGAGAGGTGCTTCAAGCTCATAAAGTGCTGTTTTGATTTATAGTTTTGTACAGTATTAAATAATAAATAAGCAAGAAGCTTAAAATAATGTGCTACTAGGACCCTGGCCTTCATAATATTTTCCACTCAGTAACACCAAGCACAAATTTTCCACTCACAACAGAAAACCTGTAAGAGGAGCTGCATTATTGTGCACAACAGTAAATTTCTCCTGATGTAGCAAGACCAAACTCAGACAAAAACACTGCAAAAATTTTTTCTAAACATAAGGATAACGCTTACATTTTTTCCACTTGTGTTCTTCAACTTTAATTTATACCATTGCCACCCTCTTTCTCCTGGTCAGCATTCCACATCAGGAATGCAAGGTTGGAAAAGGTGTAGGCAGACATAAGTCTCCTCAAAGGATTCCTGGTATAACCTTTTCAATAATTTACAGTGATGATGCCATCACGGCTCACCAACTTCAATAATACACTGCGTGCTGCTCAAAGAGCTAATACAAGACAAATCCTTACGGTCCTAGAATGTCGTAATACCTGATGTTCTTAAATTTTCCACGACAGCCGTGTCTTTCGAGACTTTGTGTGTGCGTGTGAAGCCACCAAGAGAGCCCGTGGCAAAACTCACCCCAAACGCCCTCAGACCAGGTTACCGCCCTTCTCCTTCTTAGCGCTCGAGCTTTCTAATCCCTTCTCGTGTCTCGGAGCTGCTTGCACACCTCACCACACCGAAGGACGCGGTGCAAAGCCATTACAGCTGCGAAAGGCTGGAAAAGGCATCGCTGTGCACACAACCCGTACCTGCCGCTCCCAGAGCCCTCAGCCCCAGGGAGCCCCGGCACAGCCCGGCTCCCCCTGTCAGCCCTCACGGAGCCCCGGCACAGCCCGGCTCCCCCTGTCAGCCCTCACGGAGCCCCGGCACAACCCGGCTCCCCCTGTCAGCCCTCACGGAGCCCCGGCACAACCCGGCTCCCCCTGTCAGCCCTCACGGAGCCCCGGCACAACCCGGCTCCCCCTGTCAGCCCTCCCCGAGCCCCGGCACAACCCGGCTCCCCCTGTCAGCCCTCCAGAAGCCCTGCGGCCCGGCCCGGCCCTGCCCTCACGGCGGCCCCGCGGCGGTCGCTCGGCAACGGGACAGCCGCGCTGGGCCGCAGCACTCGCGGCTGGGCTGGGCGGGATCCCCACAGCGGCACTCCAGCTCCTCTAACGGCGAAAGTACAAAAAAAAGATAATAAAAAAAGCAACCATTTTTCTTTTCTTTTCTTTTCTTTTCTTTTCTTTTCTTTTCTTTTCTTTTCTTTTCTTTTCTTTTCTTTTCTTTTCTTTTCTTTTCTTTTCTTTTCTTTTCTTTTCTTTTCTTTTCTTTTCTTTTCTTTTCTTTTCTTTTCTTTTCTTTTCTTTTCTTTTCTTTTCTTTTCTTTTCTTTTCTTTTCTTTTCTTTTCTTTTCTTTTTTCCTTTTCTTTCCTCCCAAGTAAGCGTCGTCTTCAGGATTCCCAGCGCAGCCACAGACAGAGCAGAGGCACTTCTTTCCCTTTAAAAACTCTCATCTATTAACACATAAATTGTTCTTACTTGGTTTAAAACAGATTTGGAAAGGTTTATTATGATATTATTTTTTAAAAACCCTCTTTTTCCCTCCCTTCTCCTTTCCCTTCCCCACTTTTATGTCTTGCTTTCAGCATTAAAGGGCCATCCTTTGGAAAGTACTCCTGGAAACCTTTCTTCAGTGTATTTTTCATCTCACACATAAATTATGATGGTTTTTTACCTAAATGGGTACAGGGGGGAAGGGAAAGCAAAGAAAGCAAAGTTTTCTTTCTTTTTTTTTCTTCCTTTCCCCTTCAGACAGGTGATCTGGATTAAGAATAAAATCATTTACTTTCAGTTTTCCTAACACAAGGGTAAAATGTGTCCAAAAGTAGTGCAACATTTATTTTGGATAAAAACATAAGCAAGAAAAGCTTCAGATCATAAAATTCATATCCCAGAACATAGCTCCCATACTTAGTAAGATGTAAATGCTTATGGTTAGAAAAAACTATTCCTATACCCTTGACATGATATCTTAAATATAAGCTTAATATAGAGAGCCAGAATTATTGCTACAAGGAGTTTTTTTCCTTACATATTCTAAGAATAAAATTGTTCACCTTCAGTTTTTCTAACATAGAAGTAAAATAGAGCATATTTCTCCTCACAATTCACGTGTACATCAGTCTGTTTGGACAGTGATAGCTGAGTGCAAACCAAAAACCATGCCTGCTTCCACATCAGAGGGTCTAAACATGATGCACTTCTGGAGAAGCACTCCGTAAAGTTTCCTCAGAAACAGCAAATGATTGGAAAAGGTAGGTGAAAAGAGTGGTTATCAGCCAACAAACCTTCAGATTTCCTTGGAAAGGCTGATATAAATAAAGAATGTTAACCAGAGTATAAATAGGTGATTCTTGCCTCAGTTTTGTCTTTGTATTCCAAATGTCAGATGAAAAATGTGTGGCCTGATTCTCTAGCTGTAGTAAAGTCATTGTAAACAACTTAATTATTTAGCAAAGGGAGGAGAAAATGTAGTTGTTTCAAGCACTAATAGAATTTCAAAGTATTAATAAATAAAGATTTACAATCAAAGTTGGTTAGTGTTTGATAAGTAAACAATCCTACAATCAGAATAGTACAAAGCAATTTCTTTTATTTACTCCTAAAGTTAAAGTGAAAAGTCTTTTGAAATGGTGTGAACAAATTCAGATGTTTCTTTCCTGGTTTAGATATCAGACTTAACAGAAATTCCAGCTGTGACAAATTTACGAGGGGTATACGGAGTAGGTATAAAAGCAAATGCACACAGCTATTGCTTAATTAAACAAACATCTCGTTTGGGGCTCTGTGAATTCTTGGTAATAATTCTTTGTAGTCTGCTGCTGCTGTTAGGTTTCCCAGCTCTCCCTGTCTGTCCCACTGGGATGACACCTGCTGTGAGTCAAGCAATGGTTTGCACAGGTGAGAATCTCCCAGGTTTTATTTTGCATCCATCTTCTTTCAAACACTCAGCCTGCACGTGAATAAAATGGGAGGATCACAAAATATTAATTCACAGTGTTGGTGTTTAAATCCAACATTGACTCTCCAGACTCCTGGGCCTATTTTGGAAAAAGCGCCACACTCCAAAGTACATTCAGAAGCAAAGCTCTCTCAGTTGCATAAATGCAAGAAACAGTGCTGGCTTTCGGGGGAAGATGCTGCAATATGAATGGAATAATAAAATATTCCTTCAGCCAAAGGAAGAGAGAGAAGGACTTGGCACCCCACCGAGATGATGCAGCATTGTCAGCGTGGTTTCTTCAGACTACTACAGTGACCATTGTCTGTCTGCCTCTCAGACCCCCTCTCAACAGTTTGTTTAACCCTTTGATATTTTCAACCAAACTCTGTGGGGAAGCAGATGTCTTCAAGAAATGAAAATCACTACAAGTTTAGTGTGGACTGGGGCAAGGAAGACTGAAGCATTTGCCATCTGGGGGGGAAGGATGCTGTGTGAGTATGGAGGATGAGCAGGACAGAGCCAGTGTGGGGTTAAGCAAATGCTGCCGCTTGCCTGACTGCTGCTCTGGGACTGTGGGGAGAGATGACGGTGGTGTGCAGGGAAAGAGGGAGCATAGCACCTCAGCAATCTTCATGAGCACATATAGAGATGAGCTGGAGTCAGGATGGGCATGGAAAGGGCAGCACTTGCTAGGCAACCCAAATTCCTTCATTGTGCTGCTCAGTGGATGACTTTAATCCAATGGCAGGATTTTCAGTGCACAGGCAATTAGCCACATATTTTTCCTAGTCATTGACTTTACTGGTAAACCTGGAGCACATCTGTGTTCTGGGCAGCCCTTCATTAAATTTGACCTGTCTGGTGATGGCAAATTGGAATAAGTGGGAAAAGATGTTTTGAGACAAGCTGAAGACTGTTGTGCTTTGAGAAAGAGCGCTGGTACACAGTGCAAACTTTGGCTCTTTTTTGAAGCTGTATTCAGTACTGTGCTAGAAGTGAATGTGACTAGCAAGGGTTTGGAGTGCCTGCCTTGGCAGCTGGGAGCTCACACCCAGCTAAGCACACAGCCTCTTTACAATAGTTTTGCCACAGAAACAAAACCAGGAACAACAAAGAGTGCTCTGCTGACAGGCGAGGGGACTGCCAAGGAACTGTTTTGGGGAAACCTGGGATGTCTGAAATCTACATCCCAGCAACGAGGTACCAGTGGGATCCAAATGCAATGATACCTAGCAGTCTATAGCATTAGGATGAAATGCAGACTGGCTGTTTCTTCAGATGCCAGAAGAAAGGATGAAAAGGATGAAATCTAGGGAGTATTTGGAGTCCTCTCTGGAACGGAAGAGCAGATTCCCCGTTTATCCCAGACTAGAAGTTGTCATCAGCCCTGGCAGCTGTGCTCAGCTGGGCTTGGTGGGACATGCAGGCAGCTGGCTCACCTGCAGCAGGCTCTACCAGCTTCCTGATTTCTGGCTCTCGGGGATGTGTGCTCCCTGTGGGAAGCATGTGCAGAGCTATTGAGAGGAGAAGCAGTGCAGGCAGCCTGAAGCACATTCCTCCAACTCGGTTTCTCAACAGAGCACTTATTCCAGGGCTGTACTTCCCCTTGATTGTTTGCCTCTGCCATTGTGGAGCTGACATCTCACAGGGGAGCCCTGCTTGGTCCCGTGTTGTGGGAGCATGAGGAATGATCATTGCCCAGCGACACCCATCGATAACAGTGAATAATAGCCAGGAAGGGAGGCAGACAACAGTAGGAACATGCTCAAGAGAGGTGCTGTAATTCTTGGGACAGGGTGCTTCTGCAGAGGAGGAGGAGAGTTGCAGGGTGGACGGGAGGGGGGGTTCCTGTCACTGTTGATGCTCTCTAGAGCTCAGCAGCTGGAGAGAAACATTGGCTAAGGATAGTCAAAGCTGGGAAGGGAAAAAAGCAAAGAGGGAAAAGGATGAAGTGAAAAAGAGCTAGGAGCCACGCTGGAGAGCATACAAACAGCCTGCTGACCTCTGATGCATGAGGGATGAAGAAAACAGACTGTGATTGACTATGTGGACCATCTGGGTGATCTTCTGGATTTCAACTGTCCCGGTAGGTGCTCAGATCTATTTATTCCCGTTTGCATGGAATCACATGTTATCTGAGTAATGCTGAGCACCTCTATTCCATGAAGTTGTGGTGCCTCTGTTTAAAAAGGTAGGTGTAGAACCTGGGATTTTTTATTTTTCTTCCTGCTTCTGCTGCTTCCTGCACTAATTGACAGTGGCCAGATGACTAGATGCCGGATGCCTCAGTTTCTCCACCTTTATAAAGACAGAAGTGTTACTAACTCACTTTGACAAACACAGCAGGTGCTGTGATGAAGGACAAAAGATCTAACTCCATTCAGAGAAGCTTTACTGATTTACACCAGCAATCAATACCTTAAGGGGCAATGCCCACGTCTAGCAGTACCTCCCTGGACTCAGATTGAAGGAATGTGAAGCCATGTTTATACCACAAAGTTTGTCTTCTTTTTTTTAGCTTTATTACTTTACTGAGGTTTATGTAGCAGATTGTCACTGCTGAGCTCCAGGTGCTTGGATCAGTCAGAAAGGAGAGTGGAACCTGGGCTGTGATCTCCAGGTGCAACTCAGGTTATTCAGATTTTGAATGCATATAAAATAAGGGGTGAAATATGTCTAGCTTGGGTGTGAGAAGTTAGGAAAGGATCAAATCACTGTTTCATTGCAACAAATGGAAAAATCAATTTATTTGTCCCAGCAGGGGATTTGGCTCTTACTGTGAGAAAACCTGAGCTCTGCCTAGATATTTTAATTGCAGAGTCAATGCAATCTTCAAACCTTTTGCCTTTTGATCATCTTCTGCAATAAAAATTGTGACTGTGATGGTTTTCTTGTAATTTTGGTTTCTTATTCTTAGTACTACCTAAAGGATCCTGTAAATAGATGTCATTGCTCAGGGTGTCCCCAAGAGCACCTCCTTCTATTGGTTCTTCTAATCTTTCAAAATACATGTTTTGATTTTTCCAGGCATCTTGCTCCTTAAATCCTCTTATTATACTAAATCCATTTATTTTAAAATGAAATGGCTGTGAATTTTGGATAATGTTTAGATCCATTCATTTCACACTTTAAAAACTGTGTTGGCTGTTGCTATCAATATTGCAGCTTTTTGCCCATTCTTGAGATCTATTTATCACAGTTATCTCTGTTTGGAATGGGTTTGGTATCTGTCTTTAAACAAAATATGAAGAGATCTTTCTCTCTGTCCTGGTTTCAGTTGGGATAGAGTTAATTATCCTTTTAGTAGCTGGTGAAGTGTCAAGGAGATCACAACTGTTTCAGGGAACTGTTTAGGAAGAGACATAGAAACTGCACGTAGTTTTTTTTCCTCTTGTTCTTAAGCAGCAGGGGCAGGCTGTTTGCTCCCACTTGTCAATGGTAAACACAAGTGAGACTGAGCACAGCTGGTGGCAGAGTGGGGTTATCCGGCTACGGCACGGGAAGTGGATTTCGCATCGCTCCGCAAACATCCAAGCGCTCATACCCAGCCTGCTGCCTCGGATGCCAGTGTTGGCACAGACTGGCTCGGGGACAGGGTTGGTGGAATACAAGGTCTTTAAACCCACACCTGGAAGCTCTCTGCTTTCTCTGGGTTTAAAATCCTGTTAGTTGCACATCTATTCCCAGGAAGTGGTATCCAGCTGATTAGAAGAATAGGGTGGGCATAACTCTGTGGGGTAAAACAGTAATTGTAAGGCACCACCTATGCTGTACTCCTGCTTGAACAACACATTTAGTGTAAGAAAGTAATGCTGCATCAGATCATGAGGGTGATCTTCACAGCTGGGTGTGCTGAAAGTGTGTGGCCTCACTCTAGCCATAAAGAAATAACACAGAATTTAAATCTTTCTAAAACAAAAACTTTCTTAGGACCCACATTTCTTAAAGGAAAACAGTGCCCCCATAATGTAGAGGCTTTTTTAAGATGGAGTATTCCCCTGTTTCTGAGATCATTGCTAACATGATTCCTAGCATTTATTTTTACATATGTTCAGTATCATCTTAACAACCCGTATGCAAACCAGACTGGTTATGCTGGTCACTTCAAATGCTCAGCGTTCAAATCCTGGCATCAGAAGAGTGTTTCTTTCATATAAAGTCTTTACATGTGTGATTCCAGAGAATTTATTACATTGTGCAAAACCAGGTGATTTCTAGTTCATTTATTTCATGACACACAAAGACAAGGGAGAAGGACACTGAAGTTAAACACAAGTTTACACAGTAGACCAATTAGATGAGGTACGATACACTGCTGAAAAGATCAAACTTTGTTCAGAGATACAATACTCAAAAAAATTCCAGGCAAAATAGTGGGAGTATGGTCTTTAATGTCTGGTATGCTAAAATTTAATTGTAGAAAAGTAATAGTTCTCATTACAAGGTTTTCAGGGATTGTTCTTTCTCCCAAATCTAATCTGAAAGTGATCAGCAATGCTACAAGATTTATTAGGTTGAGCAGCAATGTGATGCTGCTGGGTTAACTTTCTTGAACAAAGAACATAAATTCTATCTGATATTTTTCAACTAATAGAGCCTGATGACTGGCTTCTAATCTCTTCATTATGTGTGTACATACGTATGCATTTATATATATGAACATAAAAGTTCTGTAGTGAGAATTTATAGAGATTTTGGGTTTATCCATTAGAGAGAAATTATCTAATTCATTATAATGGGCATGCACTTATATTCAGGTTTCTTGTGTCAAAAAGAATAGACACTGGTAAAAATAACTTTTACCCTGCAAAGGGTAAAAATACTTCTTTTCTGAACAATGTAACTGTTAAGACCTTGTCCTGCAAATAATTTTGTAATGGTTTTCAATATTTGTCATTTTAATGGTCTGTAGCAGTTTGTTTTCAATCATTTTGGTCCAGCTGCATAAAACATAAACACACATTTTAATTGCTACATCAGGATTGAGTGGACACTAACATTTCCACATGGTTTTATGAGAAAGAAGGATGGGAAGAGGAGAAAATGACCTTAGGACAAATTACCATCTACATTCTCACAAAAATCTGGGTGAGATTCTGCTTTCAGGTGGGCTCCTGCAGCTACCAAATGGTAGCAGGGAAGCAGGCTTGGGTGGTCTGCAACCAGTGGGCATATTTGGATCATTTGTGCCCAGGAAAATGACCTGCCAGGTGTATGGTTTAACACAGCCATGGGTGAGTGATTAATTTTCTGTTACTCTAGGAGATTCCAGCAGTGTCCTGGATGTTTCTGCAGTCTTTTGGAAGAGCGTCCTGTTCATGTCCTTAATTTAGCAGAATAACACATTTTTCTCAATGTCAGTAATGTCAGCACAAGGGAGAAGACATAAACTCAGTCTGTGCTTGCCTGCTGCTACTACAAAAATGCAGACTTAACTGGGAAAATTGTCTGTATTTCAAGGAAATATTGCCCACAATCAAGTGATAGATTTGCATGGGGAATATGAGCATAAAAAGGATATATTCTGTTGAGATTTTATAAGTTTTAAGAGGAAAAGTGATTCCACTGCTTTTAAAATTTGTAGATCAAAGCTATTCCACCTGTCTGTGACCTTCTGAGCGTCCTGAAAAGGGAGGAAGAAAAGTGTGTGGAGACTCTTTCTCTGGAGGCAAGGAACAGAACGACTGAAAATGATCTGCTCCTGAGCTCAGGTAAAGGCTGAACAAATGCACATGATAAAAGCTTCTCTCACATGAACTGGGTGCCTCAAACTCAGATACCCTGGCATCCCTCCTGGCAGGAGGTATGCACTTAGAATACATCTCTCCTTTAGGAGCAGAAAAACAGGTAAGATTTGTTACAAGGCTTTGAGAGCAGGATTCTGACATTACTATGACGGGAAGAGTAGTGGGAACCTTCTAACCCAGTTGCTTGACTGTAATCCTCACAACTAGGGAACAAACCAGCAACAAAATCTTGCAAATTGCAATCATGTCTTCTTGGAAAAGGATAACTTAAAAAGTCACCCCTGCAACTGCAAATTTACTTAACTATATTTACCTTAAAAATCAATGAAGACCAGCAGTCAACATTTAAATCACGTGGCTTGAAGGTCCTCATTACTTCCTCCTTGTTCCAAGTTACTGTCACCTAACAGAGTTCTTGAATTTCAGTGAGGATTTATCATCACACAAAGGAGGTTTTTGGCCTGGGAAAGTTGTGTACATGATGAGTCCTCATCATGTATACAGCTTTGCTTTCACAGCTGAGCAACTGGGGTCATGTGCAAGGGATTATTAAACCTTGCCTGTGAACTGCATGTTAGTTCCCCCAGGCAGCTGCTGGGTCAGCATCTCAGAGAGAACATTGGGTGTAGACAAGACATGTGACTATTTTTAGTGTGTGACCAGCCATCACCACTAAGGATGGAGTTGTGTCACTCACAGCATCTCACAGACTGAACTGATTCTGGGTGAGTTTTTGCACTGTAACATGGGCAAGGTTCTCACCAGCATCAGAAGGGAAGGAGCTCCCATGAGATGTGCTGTGTGCAGGCTATCCTGGCCACAGATAGGCTACCATGTGGAGCTAGAGTTAAGGTGTTTTCTTAGTTTCAAAGCTTTCCTCTCTAACAGAGAGTGTTGGAGACAAAGAACAATCTCACTATGACCTGGCCCAAGGACAGAACTCAGAGGGAAGAGCTATTGCCTGGTTTCTTACGATGCCTAGCATTTTTCTCTGTCACTGTTTTATCCCTGTCCCTTGCAGACTGATGGGTGTGAGCACAGCTTCAGGGCATTACAGACACATAGCAGTGACCAGATACTTTATGGCAGGCTTCCAGGTACTCCACAAGGCAGATCTGTCTCATTGCATGTAAGAAGTTTAATGATATGAATAAATCAGTATCGTTTGTTTCCTTCAGTGAAGAGCAAGTTGGTTTGTCAGCCTATTTCTTTTTCTGCTTTGACCCTGTGATATGGCTCTCATGTTCAGCTCTGTGTTTCCTTGGCACCAGAGCTCCACAGAAGATTCAGACACATTAAACTCCACAGGACCGTGCAGGTGTGGACCTGCACTAGCATTAGCAGGGAGTGCTGTTTTACAGATGGTCTTGTTTTGTCTCAGTCAAATAGTAGCTTCTCAGCAAAGACTTAATCCAATTTTAAACTGGATCCACATCTTAAAATTCACCCAAGGACTTTTGCTACTGGAATTTTTAAATGGGGTAATTCTACCTAAAATTCTACCAAACTCTAAGAGAGGTTTGTTACCTTGGTAAACTAGGGAGTAATGCTTCTATTCTGAGAAATAACACTCCTGAAAATACATCCAGCCTTTAAGGTATCTGCACATCTGAAGTTCTCATGGAGAAAATCTCAAACAAGGAGTTCAGTTTGAAGAAGAGAGAAACAAAGCTGAGGAATTCAATGCATACCCTTGGTGGGTCATGCAGGGGGGAATAAAGGTGGCTTCACAGGGTGTGGGGCACCTTCCACACCTTGTCCTTCCTGCACCTGCCCCAGAAGCTTTGACTGGCATGGGCAGGAAAAAGGACAAAGCAGGGAACAAGCTTCCACCA
Organism: Vidua macroura; assembly: GCF_024509145.1. Taxonomy (NCBI): domain Eukaryota; kingdom Metazoa; phylum Chordata; class Aves; order Passeriformes; family Viduidae; genus Vidua; species Vidua macroura. Next base: position 31,745,371 of record NC_071577.1, read on the forward strand.
TGCCATCTCTGCTGCTGAGCTCACATCTCTGTGAAGATGGCTCAAATAAAGGAATTCATTGCTGGGGAATCAGGCACAAAGTACCTGGGCAGTGAGTGTTTCTTATCCTCCTGCAGTAAAAGGGAAAAGGGACTCTGCCCTTATGACAACATTAACTTGGGAAAGGGAGCAGTGTAATATTAACATAACTCAAGTCATAGTTATGCTCTTTTTAGTGCATGAGTGAAGACAAGAAAATTCTCTTGGGAGCAAGGAGCAGGGCAGGGAAGCTACTGGAGACCTGGGACTCCTGATCATGGTGTATTGCTGCTGGGAGAATGCTCTGAGTGCTGCTTGAGGGAGATCCCAAAATGCACAGGGCTCTGTGAAGGAGATGTTGCTGTGCTTTGTCTCCACCCTGAGGCTCTTTATCTAGCTGGGGGTGGGAGACACCGGCTTTTATCCATGAGGAGTGGCAAGAAGCCCACCTGCAGGAGGAATAGCTCGGCCGGTTTATGTTTTCTCTTCCTGGATGGAAACCACCTGACATCATAATTTTGCCAGGTTTTCCTGTGCATTGGGGTCTGATTTTGGGGTTTTATGCCTGTGGTGTTGGCATGAAGGTTCAGTAAACCAAACAATGCAGCATGTTAACTCATAAATATCACCTAAGGTGAAGTTTTGCTTGCCTTTAAACTTTTGCTTTGAAGTAAATCGTTTCCAAGACTTATAAACATTGGCACAGGGAGGACACCAGAGCTGAGGTGCCACCCTGGCTATGAACAGCTCTGTATTTTCAGGCACTAGGACTGCTGCACAGATGGAAATCAATACATTTCTAGAAATGTAAATATTTTTGTCAGGCTAATGGAGGTTGGCCTTATAAAGCATGAAGTGTTTGAGGAGAGTGCTTGGTCAGCACTTCCTCCCCTCAGCTTTCAGGGAGCGTGCAGGGCAGGCGGCACACGTCCGGATACAGCAGGCACAGGGTAGTCCTGACACACCCCAGTGGCTTTTTTTTCCTCTGTTAAATTGCAGAAACCTCAAAGAAGGCTGTGCTCAAACCACTGACAGGGAGTGGAGGCAAAAGGGAATGAGTCTGAATGATTTCAACCTGTATCTGGAGAAGAGCAAAATAAGAAATAGTAGGATTACAGTTTCTCTTTGGTACAAAGAGCATCAAATGTAGGTCTTCTCCACTAGCACTCTGCACCTCAGGGCAAAATTAATTCATGCCAGCATCCAGCACCTAAGTAAGATGTCTAAGTAGAGATCACCATCATACTCTGCTCTGTTGGCCACCAGATGAGCTCCCTGATGCATCTCTACCAGCCCAATACAGTCAAGCTGAGGGTGCAGCTAGAAAAGCCTCCCTCTCTGACTGTGAGAGGGGACCATGACAAGCCTATCCTTAAAATAAGCAGCCCTTGCACCTAACGGAGGGAAATGGGGTGAGTCCGGGCAGCCAAGCTCAGTGAGTGGTCTGTTGGCATTGTTCACTTCACCACAGCCTGAGCACAGTGAAAGAGAGGAGTATTTATGGTGACAAAAGGAAGACATTGGTGCTGTTCCTCTCTATCCTTCCCCCAGTATGATGAGATTAGCTCAGCTGGTTAGAGCATAGTGCTAATAATGTCTAGGTTGTGGGTGTGATCCCCAAATGGGCCATTTACTTAAGAGTTGTACTCTCTTTGTGGGTCCCTTGCAACTCAGAATAGTCTGTGATTTAAGTCATCTGTGGTTTAAGTATCATCCTGAAGCTTTTTAAACTCCTAGACACAGAATCACAGAATGGGTGAGGCTGGAAGGGACCAATGGATCATCTGGTCGAACCTCCCTGCTCAAGCAGGGTCATCTAGTTGCATTTGTTCATATTTACTAAAAATATTATGTAAGGAACACATTAGGGTGATGCAAAGTGAAAGTTTTAGAAAGACTGAAAATAAGTTTAAATATTCCCATCTGATTTCCTTTATCTTTCCAGGGCCATTCAGTGGTTACCAGCAAACAGGTAGCAAAAGGCCTGATGTGAAATTCAGAATGACTGTAATTGCTATTTGTGTGTCTAGTAGAGACCAGTGGGCTCAATGACAAGAAAGGGACAGGTCTGGGAGCTTGCTGGGGCTGGTTTGAAGCAATCAGGACCTGCTCTGTCCTATCCAGCTCTCAGCAGGACTTGCTCTGTCTCATCCAGCTTGCTTTTCAGAGCACTGAGCATCTTTGTTCCTGTAGCTGCCTTGGTCCATGGGAGATGTTGGATGGTGTTGTGCTGCCTGGGGATGTCTCTCAGTGTTTCATTGTTGGAAGAAGTTTCATGGTGTTACGTCACTGGGAGATGCTGTATGGTATTTCCTTGTTGCCCCCCAGGCAGATGTGCTGGAATGTGGGACAACATGAGCTGCTGGCCTTCATCCAGTGTGGGACAGACTGTCAATGCTCACTGCCCTGAATTCTTTCAGATGCTGACTGGGAAAAAAGGTAATGCTAAAATGATGCTTTTCTCACCCAGGTGTTTTTTATTAAACACTTATTTATTAAACACTTTATTTTTTATTTCTTTACAAAAACACTACTCTCAGGTCTGAACTTGAAATGAATATTTTCCCCTCCTTTTAAAGAACAATAGTTACTTAACAGGTCTGTTCCCACCTCTAAGCTGAACATAGAAAAGGCTGGAATTAAGGTAGCGATATCTTTTAAGTGTTTGTGTTTTCTAACCAGAGGGGAAAAAGTGCAGGAATTAAATGCTATCTTGAAAAGCAGGTTTTTAGCATGGTTTCTTAAGGAAAAGGGTTTTCTCCACTCAGGTTCTGTGTTTATTTCTGTCTTTCCCTTTTAATAACTCCTAGAGCCAGTGGCTGGTCCCAGAGGAACTTCGCACAGCATTAGGTTCACAAGCGTTTCAGCAAAACATCCAGCTAGGCAGGCAGAAAAGATCCTCTTTTTTGCCTTCATTAAGAGGAAATCTGCACTGGGGATTTCTCTCTTGCCTGTGACAGGATCCATACAAGTGGCACAATCTCATGGAAATTCAGGTTTCATGGCTCAACAAACCATTCACTCAAACAGAGGTGAGATCAAGCAATGCTTTTTGTCCTTTTTTCTGGGATATCTAAGCTACAAATGAAGTGAAATTTACTCCCAGTAGACTACAGTAATCATGAGCTATTAAGTAAGCCTGCTTTCTGTTCATTTCTGCTTTTCAGTAATGCCTAAGAAATGTGTTTACGTTTCTCTTTAGGGAGTTAATGATTCAAATGAGAAGAGGGTTTTGCATTCTTCAGTTATAGGGCACAGATTAATGAGGTCCAGTACTTACAGAAAAGCAGACAGATTCATTTTATGAAGGGAGGAACAGGAGACAAAGTATTAGATTATCTAATAAAGATTAAATAACTCAAAGGAGAAGCACTTAGTGCTCTTTAAATTAAATCAGACATGAGCCACTCAGATTAAAATAAAAACCTTGCTACTTTCTGTACACACGAACATTATCTGCCCTTTGAGCCCTTTAAGCTGGTTTAAAGCCAAAGGATAAACTACACGAAGGCTTAGATCGCTGAAGAAACCATCCGTCTGGCATCTACTTCTTTAGCACAGTGATCCCGGCCCTTAAACGCAGTAACTGAAATCCCTGCTGGTACAGCCACTAGAGGGAACTGCTCCCTGCCTCTGGCCTTCTCACCGGGGAAGAAAGCAGGAATTTGTACATCCAAAGGTCATAACTACATCTCGGATGTTCACTGCCTTATCTTGGAGATAGTCAGCTTAAACTTTAGTTGCCCTCCTTATCGAGAAGCTGATAAACAGTAATCAGAGTGACAGTGTTCAAAACAGAACCCCAAGACCTGGTCCATCCTTAGCATCTTATTTCAGTCTCTGCATCTGGCATTTTGGGACAAAGTCAGCAATAGTTTAACCTCATTCTCATGACCACCTTCTTCTTTGATTTTATAGTGTGGTTGGCTTGTGACTCCAGAGTTTATTTACTGCTACCGTCATTGCCCTGTTTGAAACAATTTTGAAAAATAAAAACAAAGATCTGCTTGCTTCAAAAGAAAAGCAAAGGTTTTCTCTCCTCACCACTTACAAAGCAGATGGGCAGCCACATATGCCAAAGGCCCATATGTTAATCCATGTGGATGGCTCTGAGCTCTGCTCAAACCCTAGTCTCTGTGCTCACATCTAGACTTGCATTTGCAGCCCAGACTGTCTGGTCCCTTTCTACATAGCAGACCAAAGAAACAAAATTATCTGGAACCAAGTAACAGAACTGAGCATGGTGTCTTAGGCAAGGAATGAGGAAGGTGTGACAATCGTGAGGATTCAGAGGCAAAGGTCACATCAGATGGCCCCAGTTCCACAGCCATCCCTTTAGCCAGAGTTCCTTCTTGCCTAGGCAATTCCAAAGTACCAGTAAACACCAAGCCAAATCCTTAGACAGATTGCAGACTCCCAGTCTGCTCTGAGTGGGGCATGCTGCAGTTTCCCCAGTGTGTGTGTCACCCATAACTCAGGAGCATTGTTAAAATTTTCCTTGTGCCCATCCATATGATGTGCCTGGCACAATCTCCTGTGCTTTGCATGTAATGTAACAGCATGTGCACACCAACACAGAACTTCACCTCCTCTTGTCTGATCTGCTTTGACAGCCTTGAGCACAAAACAGTCACAGGCATGCTTACAAGCACAGTGCTTTGCTCACACTGAAGTAGAGAATCTGCACTTTGGCACCATTACTGGGCGCCAAGACAGGCTGGGGAGAACATTTTGGGAGAGCTACTTCTTTCCTGTTGTTGCTGCACTGCAGCAAAACATAGAGAACCTGGCTTATAAAGCAAACCTGGCCCTTTCAAAGATGCTAAGCCGGAACAAGATGTTCAAAAAAGCATCAGAATAATAGTCTGATAAGGACACACCCAGAGCTCTTTCCACTCAGGGTTCTAAGCATGTTTGCTGTGCCTTGCAGGTTTACAGAGGTGAGTTCAAATCAAGTGCAGACATGCTGTCAGGTCACCAGCATTAGCCCAGAGGTAGCAGGAGCCCTGACTCTGTCCTGACAATTGCAGCAGGGCTCCAAAGAGGATAAACGATTGCCAAACACTGCTGCATATGCATCTCCCTCAGTTCCCTCAACACTGCAGGGATGTTTTGCAAGAGCCAGAAACCCTAAAGTCCTCATGGCTAAATGTGTGAGAAAAAAATAGACTTTTATGGTGCCCTCTGGCAAGGCTTGTACTAGGAAGGACTGCTGGTTTCACATTCCCTTTAAATACATGCTAGCATTGCCATCACTGCAACAAAGCCAGGATTTCACTCCGTTTCTGAAGTATGATTCTTACCAGACAGATCAATGTGATTAGGACAGTAGGCAGTTATTTTACTTCTTTGTAAAAGTTTCTCTTCAGCACATAACAAACGCCTGCTAAGGCCACTTTCTTCCAGTGACATTGTAAGTGGTGTTGGGCACGACTTCCCACTTCCACTTTAGGGCCAGACATTAATATGGACAAGTTCAAAACTATCCTATTCAGCCATGTGGAACTTGCTGGGCATTCATCTCACTCAGCATTAGGAGTCTAAAAGTCAGACATCCCAGCAGAAGACGGTCAGATAGACTGCCCTTTGTGGATACCAGCCTGAAAAATGAGTTGAATTCTGCAAATGTCTATTTTTCTCTGAAGACAGCTACAAGGGACACAGCTCAAGTACTCAGTTTTCCAGAAGCTGAGCTTAAGTGAGGGGAATTTCTTCCTAACCTTTAATTTGCAAGTAAGCAAGGAAATCAACTGTGAAAAATAATGCCCAGTGTGAGGAAAAAACTTTTAGTGTTCATTTAAATCTTACTAAAAATCTGTGACCATCTACAATTTTGTGTTCTATTTGGAGCATGACAAACCACAGTAAGGAGGTGGGAGCATTCAGCAGAGTATCAGATTTGCATGGAGCTTGAATCTGTGACTGAACAAGTCATGTGTTTGCTGATCTTGGAAGAGTGGCCAAGAAACACCAGATGTACTGAGCAGTATTATTTATGTTGCAATTAATAAAAACACATCCATCACAGTCATCCCTGAGTAGGCAAACAATATTATGACCCATACAAGTACGTCGGGCAAGTATCAACAGAATCAGCTCAGCTGCATTTTGCCTCCAGCAATGCAGAGTGCACTGCCAGGGGCAACACACTCTCCTGGCTCTTGGAGCAACCCTACATGGTGACTGAACCCCGAGAACAACAAAGAAAAAACTGGAAATGGTCATACTCCATTGTGTCTTTTTTTTATTGTTACCACACAGGTTTTGTGTACCGAAACTGTACAAGTGAGGGCTGGTCAGAGCCGTACCCGAGACCTGACATTGCTTGTGGCTACAATGTCAACGACACAACCAACGAGGCCAGAGTGAGTCTGAGTGCCCATGACCACAGATCTGCTGCTCTGGGGCCCTGGGGAGAAACACTTTTAGGAGAGACTGATTGATGTTGTGATTTAACCCAGGTGGGCCTATTGCTATTGGTGGTTTTCAGCATGAATATTTTCTGCAAATGATTGGAAGTGGTTGCTCAGGGTGAAATTTCAGTAGATGATTTTACAGGAAAATTTATTCATTAAATAGGAGGAGGGATCTTTCTTTTGGTGCAGGCTGATCTCTACCAGGCAGGCAAGGTAAAGATGTGATTTATATGTTCCCCTGCAGCGTTCCTATTTCATGACCCTGAAGACCATGTACACCGTTGGATACTGCACCTCCCTTGTGACGTTGATGATAGCCTTGGTGGTCCTGGCCTCCTTTAGGTGAGGAGAAGCATCTCTGGTTTGTGTTTGGCCAGAACTTCTGGTCATCTCAGCTGACACAAATCCTTCTATTGACTTTCTGGGCAAGCTAAAAATCGAAGTATATCTGAAAACCTTTGAAGAAATTAGTGACAAAATTTATCTCTGAATCTTGCCTCCCAGAAAATATCAGGACTGCTCATTATATTGTGCTCTCCTTTTCTTTCCAAATCACAGTTGGATGCATGTTGCAAATGGCATTTGCACCAACTCCCTGATGAGGTCTTCCCATGATTTCAATGTCCCTTGGGCAGAGTGTCTTTCCCCCTGCTGCTCTTTTCCCCACTTGAGACTGTGGCTAAAACTTTGTTCTAAGTGCCACTGCACTGACTTGTGGTAAAGTGTTTCAGGTTTCTATTAGCAATCTGACATGCAGCTTATCTTCACTCATCCCTGTAACCTGGAATTTGTACTGTGCTGCTTATTCAGTGAAATCAATTTCCCTTACAGTAAATGTCAGGGCGGCACCTCTGGGCAAAAGGAAACCCAACTACTTTGCAAATTTATATTCAGGCTGCACGGCCTCTGGACACATACTATGTGGAGATTTAGTCCAGAAAACACTGCAGGCACAAGTGCACTGGGCTGGCAGAATAAATAAATTCATCCAAGTGTGAATAAACACCTTGAGTTCATGTTACTACAGAAAGGAGGGAGGGAGGGATGCTAGAACAAGCATATTGGCATGAAATCACAATTTTCCTGGTAACGTTCAGCTTGTTTTAGTACCTGAGTGGAGCAGATACGACTGTACCTTTTTAAGGTCTTCTCTTCTCTAGGATATGCTTCTTGGGAAATGCATTAGTCTTCCTTTCACAGACAGAAAACACTGTTCATTTGTCAGTCTATCACTACTAAGGATTGAAACCTGTTTCTTACAGCCACAGGTTCCTTGCATTGGTGAGGAATGTCACTTCACTGGATCTCTCTCTCTTTTTTTTTTGCAGAAGACTTCACTGCACGAGGAACTACATCCACATGCATCTCTTCACGTCGTTCATTTTGCGAGCCTCATCCAGCTTCATCAAGGATGCTGTCTTGTTTTCCTCTGAAGACACAAATTACTGTGGGGCACACATGGTAATCCTCTGCTCACCTGCTTGCTCCACCCCTCAATCTCCCAGCAGGATCCTAGCAGGATTTAGTGTACAGGGAAGGAAATCTCCATCCCAGATTCATGTTCATCATGAGGGGCTATGGGAGAGGAGAGGTATGCTCTGCCCCTTCTCTGAGAACACATTAAATGTTGCTGATTTATACTGCAGTGTGAGACCTGATAGTAAGGTAAAGGCTTGCATTCAGACAGTCTGGGACCTCCCAGATTTTGAAATGGTTTTGCCTTTCTCTTTTTATTGGCAGCAAGCTATTTTGAAAATTTGGGTGTGAGGAGGGGTGAGCAACACTGGAGATGATGGTCACTGCTTTAAACTAAAAGATAAGAATTAGGGAGAGGAACAAAAATAGGCTTGTTTTGTTTTATCCTACTAGTTTAGCTGGATATTTGTTGCAGAAAAAGAACATTTTGCGAACATTTTAGTTTGTCTTTATCAACTGCTTTTCTTGTGAAAAAAAAGGATTGGCAATACATTCATATGCTTCTCTAAGGTGATATTTGTGTTACTGGTACTAGGAAGGTAGTAATAGTGAAATTCCCCTGAGACAGTAACCTGAATCCAAGCGTCCATGAGACATTCAGTTCTTCTAGGGAGGCAGTTGATGAATGCATCTAGGAGTGCCAGCTCTGCTTTCTTGTCATGTGAACCCCTGTCTCGAGGACACCCATTCAGTCCTCTAATTGCTATAAAATCTCTATTTGCCAAGATTAATTTACAGCTCGATGTCTCTGTTAGAAGGTAGGAACAAACCCAGGCAGGAGCTAATTATCCTCTCTTTCCTCAGGCTGGCTGTAAGCTCACCATGGTCTTCTTTCAGTATTGCATCATGTCTAACTACAGCTGGCTGCTTGTGGAAGGACTGTACCTCCACACTCTCCTGGTGATTTCCTTCTTCTCGGAAAGGAAGTTCCTCTGGTGGTTCATCACCCTCGGATGGGGTACTGGTTCTCCCTTCAGTGAGAACAACTGGGTTTTTCTGCCTTTGGGATGGACTTGTGAAGCAGTAACTGGTTTTTCCAATTGCAGGTGCCCCAACCGTGTTTGTGGCTGCATGGGCGACTGCTCGGCAACTCCATGAAAATATTGGGTAAGTGGTGTGGAGTGGGGAAAGCTGGCATGCCAGGGGGAGCATGCAGCCCCTGTGCACGCTGTTCCATGGGGTCCTGCTCATTTCTAATTGCTGGGAGCGAGTAAATCAATCAACACCCTGCTGCGGTGGGAGCCTGGATGCTAGTGTGGGTGTGAGTAGAGGTACAGCTGAGCAACACAAGAAAAATCTTCCATTTCCATTTGAGCATTTTCAAGGGTAGGAGGTAGCCTTCAGGTATGAATTCAGACCACGATGTTTTCAGCATCTGTATTTAACTTTCTGAACAGTAGAACTTTGTTTCTTTTTTCCCTTTCAAAATTTTGAACAGTGTTTGTAGTTTAAGGGAAGGACTTGTTTCTGTCCAGTGCAGGTGGGCAGTTTTCTGTCAGACACATTGTACCACTCAGTGAGAACAGGAAATTAGTTTTGTAGAAAAGAGAATAGGGGCCTATCTAAGGTGCAAAACAGACTAAACCTGTTTGAAAAGATACTAATGTTTTGATAACTGACTGCACCTTCTATTTTTACAGGTGTTGGGACATTAACACTGATGCCAATACCTGGTGGATCATTAGAGGCCCCATAGTTGTGTCTATTTTTGTAAGTCTTTCCTGGAACAAGCAGATTCAAACTCTATTTTCAAATACTGTGAAGTCAGAGCTCATCTACTCAACATGCTTTAGAAGTGTGTTAATGAACTGATCTTAGGCATGTGTCTGAACCGGTGTGACCCATGAGTTACTGCTTAAGCAACTTCTGCTCAGCAGGACTTAGTAACTAATGCCCCAAAGCTAAGTTCACAAGAAAAGCTAGTGTCCTCCCAGGAAGCGAGAGCCTGAAGAAGATCAGGTTTCCACATCCTGTTGATTTCACATGAACTTGGCTGTTTTGTGGAAGCTTGTTTTGGACAGGTTTAAGGAAAGCTCCGGAGGAGAAATGAGTGGCTGTACAGTTCAGTATAATTATTTTTGTGTCTGCTGGTCAATGCCTCTCTCAGCAAAGCCAAAACCAACTTGCCTTACATGACCACTGGCTTTTGTTTTCAGGAATGAAAACAGTTCACAGGCTGCACACACCATATATTAGTGGACAGCACTGAGGCACTGCTCAGTGAATTAAGGCAGAGGCATTGAAACTCAGTGTGAGCCTGCCCAGTGCAAGGCAGTAATGATGACAAGAGCAGTTTGGTGTGTATAATACTCAGCACCTGTGTTTTGAGCATTTGCTGGTACACTCCTTCAGAGCCTTAGGTACCAGGGGGCTGGAGCTGCTGCTTGGGATAGTTGCTCTGCCCGATGAAGATGCTCTGGGTCAGACCTTGCTGCAATGACCAGTCTGAAACCCTAGCCCAGAAATGTGAACTGCTGGTTATTCTCAAGTAACCTGCTGACACTCCAAGCGAAACCCCAAGGGCTGGTTGAGGTTTTCACGTTTCCAGTAAGAACAATTTTGTTTGCAAAACACAAACTGCAACACTTGCACACTTCTCAGAACGCCAGGCAGCAGAGATGGTGGGTTAAAGTTCTGCTCCTATTGACCAGTGAGCAATTCTGCATCCCCACAAGACAAGCAGCAGATCGCTTGCACAAGTGATTTGGGATCAACTTAACGAGGTCATGGCATTTCTTTTTCTTTACGAAACTACCCTCATGCTAGGAACCACTCAGCAATATATAAAAGCCAACAAGACCCAGGCAAGACAAAAAGCACAATCTTAGTTTATCTTTTGGCGGCCCCCACCCGCTATCGCCTTCCAAGTGTCCTCAGAATGCTGATCCTGCCTTGTTTAGCTACTGAAGGCAGAAGCCGCCTGCATGACTCTGCAGGTTTTCCTCAAAAGAGGCTTTACTCAAGCCCATAACCAAACAAACAGCCAGATCTTAAGAACCCAGATCTAATCTCTGTATTCCTCACAGCCTCCAGCAGTTGAAAAGGCAGAAAATCAGCACCGATAAATACCTTTGTGTTCCCCGGCTCTCGCTCATTCCCGCGCTGCCCGCGGGCAATTCCTCCGGGCAGGAATCCCAGCGCTCCCCCTTCCCCTGTGATTTTTATCAGTGAAAGTCCTGCTCAGCCTACATGGCTCTTCCCTGGCCTAACGGGTTAAAAATACCAGAATACCCAGACCTGAACCTCCTTTGCTCCCCACCACCCCTAAAGTATTTCTTTCCTTCATGCTCTCCACCTCTAGCTCCCCCCAGCTCTACTCCTTTCCTCCTCCCTCCCCAGCTTCCCCAAACTTCCAGCCCTCTGCAGACTCCCTCAGCAGCCAGAGCTGCTTCCTTTCCATTCAGTAACTTTAAAGAACTCAGGGACTTGCTGTGTCTGTCCCATCTCCAGGAAACCCAGTTCTTTTAGGAAGACCCACCACCCCAGAGCCCTGCTGCAACGCCCCCAGGCACGCAGGACCCACCATGAAGAGGATGCACCTCTGCCGAGTTTCCCGGCTGAGGGAAGGGTTAAGGGCCTGCCACAGTGCAGGGTGTTGCAGGAGGGGTACAGGTCTGCAGGCTGTGCAAACCAAGGGCAGATCAGCCCGAAGTCGCTCCCCACGGGGCGCGAGGCGCTGGCCGCGGGACAGACAGACGGACACGCTCAGGCGGCTCTACCTCCCCTGCAACTCCCACTCTTTGCCTGAGGGTCAAATGAGCAGGAACAGCTATTGCCTCACCCGCACCCAAACTGAGCAGATCAGCATTTTTATCTGATATCCACCCTTCGAGATGGGGAAAATACAAAAGGAAGAACTCCAGTGTCGACTCTCTCCTCTCCCCACTTTTAACTACTTTGCCTTGTGATCCCAAACCACACGGAGTGTTTTTAGCAGGGAACAAAGAGCACTTGTAGTCCCCAGTGCTGCCCCTTTGCTGGCATCCAAAGTGGGGCCAGACTGTGCAGAGGCTGCCAGAACCCCACAGCCGGAGGGGACCAAACCGATGCTCCTGGTTTCCCTGCCCTTTGGTGATTTGCCTGGATAACAAGCCCTGACCATAACTAAAGCTGCATGAAACCAGCAGGGAAAGCAGCCAGCATCCAAGCCCAGGGTGGCCAAGCAGGCTGGAGAAACAGGAACAGAGACTGGGATGGGAACATGGACACAGGCAGGCCAGCCCCAACCCCTCTAATATTTCTGCTCCGTCCAAACTCCCCAAAGTGGCTCTGCTGATACTTGCCAGTTACATAAGTGGATACTGGGTTTGTTGTCTGGTGGATTGCTTTTGTATTCTTACTTTGTTTTTGGTGTTTTTGTTTTTGTTTTTTTTTTCCCAGATTAATTTCATTCTCTTTGTCAACATTTTGAGAATCCTGATGAGGAAGCTCAGCTCCCCTGAAAAACGGAGCAGTGATTTCAACCAATACAAGTACGTCCCTTACATCCCTTATAAGACATTCAAGGTCACCTGAGCATTTCTTGCTCCTTCTACACCAGCTTTTCCCCCTGTTTTCATTCTCAGGAGACTTGCAAAGTCAACACTCCTCCTCATCCCTCTCTTTGGGGTCCACTATATCATCTTTGCTTTTTTCCCTGAGGATGCAAGCAGCGGCACAATGGAAATTCAGCTGTTTTTTGAATTGGCTCTTGGATCATTCCAGGTAATATTTGACAAGCTATTATTTCTTTTAAATAAGAAAAAGAGGTAGAACATATAACTCTGCAACAGACTTGAGTTTCCAATGGCAAAGCCAAGCTGTCTGATTTCCCCTGAGATGCCTCATCCCCATTCAAAAGCTGAAACTGCAATCCTGTAACCAAGATTCTTTTATCTTTTAGGGCTTTGTTGTGGCTGTACTTTATTGTTTTCTTAATGGTGAGGTGAGTTTCGTGCGTATAACATTCTTTTTTATTGCTGAAGCATGCCTCATTAATCAGTGGGATACATCCCCCAATGAATTACACACTTTGTCTGAGAGTTTTCTTCCCAGCTACCTAACATCACTCTTGAAATTCCTCCTAGACCTGGCAAGCCTAGGTAATTGTATGCCAGATGCAAACTTCACCTCTCAACTACTGCAACCCTTTCATAAATCAGATAACATTATTATTGTCTGGGAACTGAGGGTGGGAGCACATCCCTCACACAGTCACACTGACAGCTGACTGCTCCTGACATATGATACCATTATCTGCCACCCCATCCACGGCTGCTTTATTTACTCAATCCTTAGGAGGGAATTTATCAAAAGCTATACCCAGACCAAGTTTATTGGGATTCTTATAAGGTAAAGCTTTTGGTAGAGGGATCATTTCCTTTATAGTTGCATGACAACTCCCAGGCTTCTGGGCTAGAACTTGCACTCTGAAATGCTGCTGCTGGTAGAGGTGGGGGGGAAACATACAAACCTGGAAGATGTAGAGCTAATTGGAAGGGGGGGGGGGGGAAAGCAAGCCAGTGCTTAAGAAAAAGTCACTTTGAAATGAAGGAGAGCTTTGAAATACTCTGACTGATCTGTCAAGAGGGTTCAGAAAAAATGGTTTTGAAAAGAAAATATGCTTTTTTTTTTTTTTTTTTACCTTAGAGTGCCAAAATGTCCTGGTTTTATACCTAAAATTAAAATTCTGGAAAAATCTACACCAAACCCTTCCTAAGGCCAGCTAGATTCTGTGAACAGTTTCACCTGCAATTAAATATAAAGATATATCACTGCAACAACAGTATCACTACATGTGTTAAGAAGCAGGCCTCACCTTAACCCCTTAAACTGGGGTTTAAATAAATAAACCCAAACCTTGGCAAAGATAACCCACTCTCATTTTCCTGTTACACTGCTCTCTGCAGTCCAGGGCTCCCACATAAACTAGCTGAACTAAGTATCTTGTGACCCTTCTACCTAGGTTCAGCTGGAAGTTCAGAGAAAATGGAGGCAGTGGCATTTAAGCAAGCACTGGCGACAGCATCTCAGCACCTCAGCGAGTAACGGTGGCAGCGGCTTGACTCAAGAGATGCAGATGGTGAGGTCCAGCCCACCAGAGCACAGGAGAGGAACCCTCCAAAGGTCAAGTGTGCTTTAACTCTGTGCACCTGAGGGTACCTCCATGCTCAGATACACATGGCTGAGCCCCGTGGACTGAGCTGGGAGTCCTGCGTCCATACCCAAAGCGGGACTTGGCTGTAGATCAGCGGTTCTTGGAGCACATCTGTTTGTGTATATCCTGTGCAGCACCACGGTTATTTTGCAAAGCAAAATGGGTCAAAATATTATGCTCTTCCTTGAGTTTCTGCCCTCAGTAATTTGTGTTTCTTTCCACACCCGCTGCTAGTTCTACCTTAAATGTAACCTTCCATTTTCCTTGTGGCTCTCCAGCATGTCCCAGGCTAAGTTAGGCTGGTGATTTTTTGATGTTCTCTATTTCTTCTGCTGCAGAATCTGGGAGGACACTGAATTTTATATGATGAAGGTTACATGCCAGCTTCCATGAGTTTGAAATGCAAGATTAACTAATCCCTAGAATTTATCAAGGTTCAAAGCTTTTCTGTTGTGGTGATGGATGATGGACACTGAGAACGTAAGGCACAGCTGAGCTCCAGTTTCCTCTCTGACTGCATGTCCATTGCTCCAGTGACAGTGGCAAGTTCAGACAGGTTTTTGCCTTTGCCTCTTTTAGGTGGAGACCTTGGAAACAACAGTGGTCCAATTTGGATATTGGTATCATTTTGAGATGGTAGCAAAGCTATTACAACATATTCCAAGGGTGACCAAAAAAATTTCAGTAAGATAGCTCATCCCTATTGTGTCTGTACCTCTGAGACTTGACCAGCTTGTATTTGAAGGGAAGAAATGAAAGCTCTTGAGACATCTAAAGGTCAATTGAACTGGACAGTAGAAACTATCTGGTGAAAAGCAATACCATAGTGGCTACCAAAAATCTCTTTAGAGTCTACAGTCCCTCAGTGTACTGAAATCTGCAAGGCTGTGCACTGTAATATGGTGTCAAAAAGTATCTGAGCTATCACAGCTCTATGCTCTGAAGGACATAATTAAGCAGATTTCCCTGTTTTGAGTGGGAAAGGGATAAAATAATTCATCTGACAAATGAAATCAAATCTCCTACTTGATTTTGTATCCACATTTCCCTAGTTGGGGTGATTTTGGCTGGGTTTCTTCAAGGGCAAAAATGCTTGAACTGAAAGCAAATGGTGTTTATCACTTCTCCCTCCTCCCAATCACCTACAAGAAATTGGCAAAACATGTATGGCATGTCAAATGCTGCCTGAGCAGCATTCCCCAACCCCCTCTGCCAAAACTGCTCCAACAAGCTTTTAATCACATAAAATGCCTCCATGGTAGGCTTCTGCCATTTTATCAGAAGACAAACATGCAGAGAAGTTCAAAGGATACACTGAAGCTTAAATTACCTGTATTGAAGCAGGTTTTTGAGTGATGTTAGCTCTCTTTGAAACTCTGAGATTCAGGAAAAAAAAATCTTTTTTTCACTGGCAGTGCTGACAGTTATCCCACACCCTCCCTGGTGCAGCAGGTGCTGCAGGTAGCAGCACATGGAGGGCACCCAGCTTCGTGGAGAGCTGCTCCAGCCTGCCCTGCCTGGTTGGCTTTCTTGGCTCATGCAGGTCACCCAGTAGTAGGGGAGTTGAACCTCTTTACAAGCAGGAAAAAAATAACGAGAAGTAAAGCTGTAAAATAGAAGCGTTTCAAGGAATTACTTTAAACTTATATTTTAAGGTTTCAAGTTGGCTTTGTCCTTTAAAAAACAAGTGCAAGGAAGAACAGAAGCAGGATCAGTCCCATGACCAAAGGAGAAGTGAAAGCCCTCCCTGAAGGTTGGAATGAAAGATCTCACTTTTTGCTGACTCACCCAAGTCAAGCAGAGCCTCCAAATTTCTCGAGGGTTCACTCTGTCCCACTGCATTTAGCAAGTCAGATACTTCAAAAAAAAGTAACCTTAATTTTCTCTCTGGCCTATGAATGAAACTAAGAAGGGTGAAACAACTTGTTATGTTCCCTCTCTGAAAATTAAACATTCATCCTTCAAATCAAAGCAGCTGTTTGTTTTAAATGCAAGTGCCTCCTTCCAGCATAAATGAAGAAATACAGATTCAGAGATACAATTATGTGTAATTAATTAGATCTGATGCAATTATTGGCTCTCACACGAGCCCGTGTAAGAGCTCAACCCTGCAGCGCATAGTTAGGACCAGCGCAAGATTGGGAGGAGCCCAGGCTGAGCATGATACCTATTTGTTCAGGGGCATGCCACATGCCCCAGAAAAAAATACTGATTTTTTTATATTTAAAAACCCCCAGTTCTAGCATAAATTATTGTTTTACATGGCCATTTTGGTTTTATTTGTCTTGCCTGAAGTAACCAAGAAAAATGAATTATTCCCAGATTCTGTGTAACATGTTCTCTTCAGGCATCAAGCACATGCCTTGTTTGTATGAAGAGCTGAGTAACTCCATAAAATCTCCTGGATGTCAGCTGGAATTTGGTGTCCTCAACTCCTGGGGAAGAGCACATCCACTTGGGAAGATACCAGAAGCAGGCAGCCCCTGGAGTTATGATGCTGTGACCTTGTCCTGGTTTCCGCTGGCTGTAGGAAGCTGCTGCCAACCACCACCACAGCGGAAAGGGTTCTTACCTCTCCCACCTCCTGGACAGGCACTACAAAGGCTCCCTGCACTGTTTGGGATCTTGCTTGTTTAGCTGTGCTGAAGGATGCTAGAGAAAAGAGCTGCTTAGCTCTGGGGACATTGACATGTTTATAAGCAGATGAAGAGGAACAGGAAAGCAGATCTCAGCGAGCAATGCAAAAGCAGGAGATGAAGGCACAGAGGGTGAACACAAACTCCATGTTCATAGAGCCCACCCCTTTCCCTTTCACTGCACTTGTTCCTGGGTATTCAATGTAGTATGGTGGCTTTACCAGTAAATGGGACCTGAGTACCACCTTTCACACAAGTAGTTGTCATTGTTCAGGGACACTGGTGACAGCCTCTGGCTATTCAACCCAGATGCCCTGAGGAGCCAGTTGTCCTTCTGCAAGCCAGCACGAGCATCAGCAGACTAAGAGCTTTTGAATTTAAGAGGAAGTCATTAATGGATTTTCTTTCCAACACGGCAACAAGGAAGTTCCTAGCAAAACTGTCAGAAGCAAAAACCAATAGTTGTTCAGTGATTAATTACATTGTGCAATGCCTGAGTGCAGGGGAGCCGAAATGGGCTGTTTCAGAAGGGTTGGCACCGATTCAGTGGGGTTGGGTCCAGTGAAGGTGAGAGGCCTCAAGAATTCAAGCTACACCCCTTCCAGGACACTGCCTGGGGCAGACCTTGTTTTTACCCAGAAAAGAGGCCCTTCTTGCATGTGCCAGCTGTCTTAGAGGGCTGAGAAGGGCCATTATCAGCTTACCAGCAGAGGGAAAGAGAAAGCAGGTGAGGACAGTCATGTAATATATCTTTGTAATCATCTTCCTATGGCTTGCAAAAGCAAGCAAAGCTCAATCCCGTTCCTGGTGTCCCTACAAGCACAGCTGATGAATGGAGACTCTAGATGACCTCCAGTGTACCCTTCCAACCTTAACTATTCTGTGATTCTGGAAAAACACGGTCCAGGCAGGAAATTTCCCTAGCTAGCATGCCCTGTATCAACATTTCCTTATTCTTATCCACAGGCAATGGCTTGTGTACAAGTGTCCAATTAAAGTCAGTAGCTAAGTCTAAACGGCTCATTAACAAGAAGTGATGTTCATTACCCTGCTTTTAAGAGAAGATGTTAAACTGAGACAGGCCAACGACCTCTCCTGTTGGAAAGAGAACACCAGGTGCTAATTAACTTGATATTACATAAACTAATTTAGTGATGTAGCTGGGAAGCTCTTTTCTTGACACTTAACTAAATCTGCTAATACAGTGAGCTCTGAGAAAAACACATAAACATTTGTACTCAGACACCACTTTTTGCAGGCTAAACAATCAGAGCTGAGGAAAAGAGCAAGGATGCTTCAGACATGGGGTACAGTGTGGGAACAGGAAGGTGAAGGACACAGGAAAGAGCTCTTTAGCTGGTAAACAGAGCACATGCAACAGCAGGAAGTCATTAAAGCGCCTACAAGGTTATCTCAAATTCCCACGAAGGAACACAGCTGACTGCCCTTCTTGTTTTAC
Source organism: Vidua macroura (assembly GCF_024509145.1). Taxonomy (NCBI): domain Eukaryota; kingdom Metazoa; phylum Chordata; class Aves; order Passeriformes; family Viduidae; genus Vidua; species Vidua macroura. The sequence continues at coordinate 31,763,512 of NC_071577.1, forward strand.
AAGACAAGAAAGCAGTGCTGGCTTCTTGGGCTGGTGCAGACACTGGGGAGAAAAGGAGAAGGGAGCATGTAGTGGCCACAGTTCCCTTGGTCAGAGCTTGGCAGAGCACCAAGCAGTCATTTCTTCATCAGTTTAGCTGGGTAAACACACTGAATGGTGCCTGGGAGATTATGTAAAACCTCCCTCATCCCCTGAAATCTGCACCCCAATATCGAAAGATAAAAAGAGTGAATTACAGTTCTTATTTCAAATCAATTTATTTAACAAACTTCAGGAATATTGCTTGACACTTCCAAACGCTTCAGAACATGAACAGTGACCACTGCTGCACAGGCTGCTCTATATAAGGATGTCTCCAAGACAATCAACTCTGTTTTGTAATATTTAGCTGTCAAAATGCATCTTTTCCCAGCATAATTGAGCAGTACTATACAAAAAAACAGTTGGAAAAAAAAGTTACTCCATTTTCCCCAGAGGATTCCCTACCCCCTACAAAAGGCCTCTTCTTTAGCTGGCAGAGTGTATCCTAAAAATCATTCCCAATTGCACATCATGTCTAGGGTGAACTCAATGGCCAATTGTCCAGTCTCCCTCTAACCCGAGCGGGAGGCACCAGCCTGGAACCCAGTCTGGCTATGGCTGCCTTCCAAGGAAAGGGATGGAGGCACAGCCTCCTGCTAGCATGAGGGAGTGTACACACAGAAGTGATTTCCAAGTCTGGATGTCACCAGAGTGTCACTCTGAAGTTACATTCATGTTTCTAGACAAGCCATAGACACCCTTCCATGCAGAGGAGCTGTCCTGCCTGACATGGGCACCCCCAGGCACCACAGCTGGATCATTGGGTAGTTAAGGTACTCCTGGTACACCTGGCAACACCAAAATGCAACAGTTGGGGACCAGAACTTGCAGGGTCTCTTTGGCCTAAATGGCTCTGCAAAAGCCAACAGCACCAGCTCACACAAACATCTGCAAGTTCAGCCCAGCAAAAAGTCTTCAACAGTGCCACCCAGCAAATCAAAGGCACCTTCACAAACATACACAGTCACAGTGCAGTTTTCCAGAAACACGGGCACAAGTCCTTGTTCTTGAGAATGGGCTAAGAAACCCCATCAAAGCCCCAGACATCACAAGAGCTTCAGGAAATGTCTGGGTAGCACAGCTCTGCATCATGTTGACAGAAAGATGAGCAGATTCATGTGCAAAAGTACAATTGGCACTGTCCAGAGCAAGCTAAGTCTGAACCTGCATTGTAAAACAGGCTTAGGAGTGTTGTCTTAAGAAGTTACAGAAGTCCAAGAAGGAACAGAGACTGTCCTGAAAGCAAGCAAGTCCACAGGTGCACATTCATCAAAGTCTGGTACGTTCCAGCTCAGGCGCAGCTTAAGATTCTTAGCTTTCCAAGACAAAGCTGTTTACTCATGGCTCACATACACAAGCTTTTTGACCTCTGTGCTATGATGCATTTGTTTCAGGTGAAAAACTGTGTCAAACTTGTTGCACAGGAAACTAAAACCTTGCTCAACAGACTAGGTACAGGGATGAAACATGTAGAAACATTCGTTCTGAAACAAGGATATAAGCAGCTTTACCAGTGGATAAAAGCAAACAGTAAACCAGAAACCCTGAAATACTCTGAAGACATTTTTAACTGTGAGCAACTGAGTGCTGTGTGTTGGACAGGGAGAACACATGTAGGGCAATCTATTCTACAAATGAAGTCTTCTCTCCTTTTACATAAGACACCGTGGAGAACTTCAAAAGCTGTAGTAATTTTAGAGATCTTGACTCAGACATTGGCAGGAGGAAGCTCAGCCTTAGTATATTAATTTTGGCCTCTCAGGTCTCCCAACATTTCTACAAGTGGTGACAGATTAGAGCTGCACCCATCAGCCCCTCCTTAGGCAATCACGGGCTGCTTCTCCTCCCAGGCTCACTGTTAGTGGAAGGAAAGGACCTGATCTGGACAGGAGGATCTAGGGCTTTCTCCTCCCTTAAGAAATGCTACAGGTGATTCAGCTACAGCATAAGCACTGCCCCAGTGGAAACCGTGATAACCAAAACACATCCCAGAAGCTGTGGTGGTCTCTGCATGGTCTGCCCAGCCACAACAGCCCATGAAGCCTCTGCAGAGCTTCACCCTCTTGCCACCAAAAAAGAAAAAAAAAAGAAAAAAAAAAAGAAACAAAAAAGAAAAAAAAAAGAAAAAAAAAGAAAAAAAAAGAAAAAAAAAAGAAAAAAAAGAAAAAAAAAAAAGAAAAAAAAGAAAAAAAATCCTAGAGCAATGCCCTGTTACCGTAAACTGTGCAAGGGTTGTGAGAGAGCCAGTTTGGTTGACCAGTTGGCACGTGTCCTTCAGGGGTGGCAGGAGAGTGGTGACACTGGGGAGAGGCCACAAACACCTGTATACCACAAACAATGTGCACTACTGCCTGAGGAAAGCGTCACATCCCTTCCCTCTACACCTGCATCACCCAACACCTACCCCTGGCCCCAGGTCAGCAGCTCTGTTTGAAGTGGTCCCAAAAAACTGACCAAGAAAAGAACAGATAAAGGGAACGTGCCCAAAGGAAACAAAACCTGTGACCAGATCAAGTTCTGTGTGCCTTCTCTTTTGAAAGAAAAATGAAGGAGTAAGATCCAGTGAAGAGTTTCAATACTCCACACCAGTGAACATGGCCAGGCAGAAATCATCTGTCCCTGGGCCAGAACAAACCCATGAGACACACCAAAGCTGTATCACACTCTTCACAGGCTCCAGAATATGGGGAAAAGCACAGCAACACCGGTGTTGTGCAAGCCTCAGCTCAACATGTGGGATAGACTGCAGTCTTCCAAATCTCTGCACGTTTAGCAGTACACCCTCTGCTTTAATCCACTCCTCCAGAAAACCATATTGCAGTAGCAGTCAGTCCCAGTCACTGCTTGGCTGGTGTTGCTCAGCTCTCCATGCTGGCCAGTGGGTGGGTACATCTTCTTTAGGCATCAAGACTGACTCATGCTTCCCCTCCTTGCACACAAATTAAGACAGGGCAGCCTTTTCAAACTTCATTAGACTCTCTTTCTTCCAGTCTAATTGGCAAAGCTGATTACACAAAGGCAGAGGTACATCCTTTGAGCCTAGATTTTGCCGACCCCATTCCTGAGGTGTGTGAGGCTGTTGATGTGAAGTCCACTGATTCCGTTAAGGAAGAAGAGAAAGGCAGCAATGAACTCACACCAGTATGTCAGTGTGAAGCCTGTGAAGGTGAGGTGATCCTTCACCAGGATGGAGAAGCTCAGAACACCAGTGGCTGACAGCAAAAAAGAGATGAGGATGAGAACAGAACCCATTGCCCATTTCCGCCTTGCATTGGCATCATCGCAGACTTGGGACACCATCAGCAGCTCCAACCCAAATATGGCAACCACAACAGCAAAGGACACCATGCTCCTGATGGGAATCACCCCCACGCTCAGCCCCTCCACCTGGGCCAGGCTGAGGTCTGTGACACACTTCAGGACGCTGTCGTTGCTAACGGTGCAGAAGTGCCACAGTCCGAAGAGCTGCCCCCTCGCAAAGAGCCAGCGGCCATCGCAGATGGAGATGGACGACAAGACCACGGCTATCGCCACGCACAGGATGATCAGGCTCCTGATGAGCGTCTCAAAGAAGGATTTCTGTGGTCTCCGGTGTGCCAGCAGCTGCTGCACCTGTAAGGAGAGCATGAGGAAAAAACATAACAGAGTTATAACAGTGCTGCTTCAGGGTGAAATGAAGCCAGAGGGACAAAGCTGTGGGATTCAGTATTTGAAAATATTTACTTGTGCACATCAAACCCCTTCTCGCAGGGGAAGGCTGTACACAGGAGAAAGGAAGGGTGGGTGAATCTCTCCCAGTTCCCTAGCTGCACAAACAATGCTCCCACGTCAAGGCCTGGGACCGGGATCACAAAAACTCTTGGCTGAACCAGGTCCATGCCCCACGGTGTTGCGGCACAGCCTCCTGCTGTGGCAGGGCTGGAGGAAGCCACCGGCCCCTGGGAGGATGGAGGTCCGCGGCTGGGACGGGGGAGGCGGCAGCAGCGGGCTGGGGAGGGCTCCTCGTTCCCAGCACTGCCCTCCTGAGCTGCAGCCAGCCGCTCTCTCCTCCTCCAGCCAGCAGCAGCAGCGGCCCGGATCTCGGTCCTCGCCCCGGGGTCGCAGGGCTCAGCTACCCCAGGGCTTCGGGGGAGGAGGGGGAATCTTCGGCTCCAGCCCCCGCGGACCCGCCTGGGCATCGCACTTCCCCTCCTGACCGAAACCCTCCAAGTGACACGAGATGTAATGGAAAGTCGAGCCAAGAGCCCCCAGCCCCCTCGGAGAGCCACGTGCGGCGGGGAGGCGGGAGCCGCGGCCCCGGGGAGCTGCCGCCGGCCGGAGAAGGCGGGAAAGGGAATCCCGCCGGCTGCGCCCCGCTGCTCCGGGAAGGGTCGGAGCTGCTCCGGGAAGGGAGGGGGCGACCCCGGCCGTGCAGGGACAGGCTGAGGCAGCAGCCCCGCGGCGGGGCGATGCGCGGCCGCGGCCCGGCGGCGGGAGAGAGCGGCGGACGTACCTGCGCCCCGATGGCCGTCATGCTGCCGGCGGCGCCGAGAGACGCGGGCGGGCTGCGGCCGCCGCTCTTTATCTCCCCGGAGGGCGGAGGGCAGCCCCCCCGCCCGCCACGCCCGCGGGGCCGGGGCGCCCTCCGGGCCCCCCCGCGGCTGAGTCAGCAGCGCGGCCCCGACGGGCGGAGCTGGGCTGGGCCGGGCCGAACCGAACTGAGTCGAGCGGAGCGGAGGGAGGCTGCTCCCGCCCAGCCCGGCACCGCGGAGGGCAGCGCTGCTCTGGCCCGGGACACGGACTCGCCCAAGCCCGCTGTAGAGCGCGGCTGCCGGGCAGGCGGTGTCCTGGGCGGTGGCGATGCCTCTCGCTGTAGCTTCGCCCTGTCCCGTGTCCCCGCGTGTCACCGGCTGCCGGAGGGCTCGGGGTGTGTTCTGCCGCCGGCAGTTTGTGGTGCCGTGCCGGTGCCAAGCGTTGGTGCGCGGGGAGGCTGCCCCAGCCCTGCCCGCTCGCCCGGGACACCTCAGGAGCCCCCGGGAGCGTCTCTGGGGCTGTAGCGATGGGCTGCGGTGACACCCAGCCCCGGAGACGCCTATGGGTACGGGAACACCCCGTCCTGCCCTCGCTGCCCGGTACCCGCCGTGTCCCCGCCGGTGTTTGCTCCCGAAGCCGTTCGGCACCGGCTCCGGTGCAGCGATGGCCTCGCACCTTGGGCTGTGTGCGCGCTCTTATCTGCTACCAGCCTGCTCTACCTCACCTATCTCTACCCGTACTGTCAGCAAAAACCTCTCTGCTCATAAAGTTTTATGCCTTAGCTCTGTTTCTCACTCATGTTTTGCCATCCTCTAATGAATTACTGACTGCTTTTTTTTTGTTGTTTGTTTTTTGGTTTTTTTCGGTCTGAAACAGCTTTTAAAAAGCCCAAGAAAGCTGGGTGTTGCTGTGTCATCAGAAACTCTTGTTTTGCTGCCAAAATCTGATTTTGACTCCAGCAGAGAGTCTGAGGTTCAGTGGACAGCCCCACGGGTCGTTGTTCTGGGCCTCCCTCATATTCACAGGGGTCAGAATTTGGCCATTCCCTTTCTAGCCAGAAGGCATTGGAAGGATCTCCTTCTCCAATATGGAGTAGTAGAAGTTATTGTTACTTTGCCCTTCTTGCAACTTCCATTTCTGAACTAATCATCTGTATATATAGATTGTCTCATTATTTTAATCTCTATGCAATTTCATCAGGGTCTACTGTGCTTGCTTTAAAACACCATTTATGTCTGCTGTGATCTGTCTGGGGTGTTTTCTGTAACACTTTCTAGCAAGAGTGAGTGTTCTGAACAGCATTTACTTTGGTTTTCATATTTTTAATTTTAAGCATAAATGCTGACTTTTTTATTTCTCTCCTCCTGTAGAATCTTTTGTTTAAATGTTTCTCTACAAAGTTGTATACAATGTTAGATTATATTTCTATCAGACACAGAATTGAGATTTTCTCCTTTTGCAACTCATGGCAAATGTTTGCAAGGTCTGTTGTTAAAACTTATTTTGTGGGTTTGTGGTCAACAACATATTTTGTTTTCTGAATGTGCTATCCAAGCTAGAAAACTTGATGCTTGCCACATCCCTTTCATCTTAAGTTCACCAGTTGATAGAAGATCTTTATGAACATCCTGAGCTCTTTATTCCACAGGTTAAACAGCATTTCTGCATTGCATTGTGCAGGCTGATTACCTGCATTTGCTGTTATACCCTTCCACTACAAAGTTCAAAATTCAACAATATATATGTACTTTTGCCTCAAAAAGCACAAACAGGTCTTGTCTCATTTGTTGCATGAGCTGAATAAATGCTGCTTGCATGTAACCAATCTGCAAATGCAGACTTGGACCTGACAAAATATGCCAACTCTTATCTGGCAAAAACCTCACATAACTTATGCTTCTGTAACATTGGCTCAATCCTGCAAAGCATTAGGCAATTTGGCCCACAATTAGCAAAATCATTAAGCATAGATCTGCATTTAAAACATCTGAGTCATCCTACTGACTTCAGCAGTTAAAAATCTTAACTCTAAACTGTGAGGGGTATTCTGCTGGGCAAGACTTTTTTTTCTGTAAAAGCCCATGGTAAGGCTCACGTGAGTAAACACATGCATAAAAAGCTTTGATGAATGAGGAAATTAAAGTGGTTACTTTTGGAACCAAAACTGCTTCCCTGTCATATTTGGATTCTTTAGTAAATATATAGTTATATGCCAAGCCTGTTCTTTGAGGAAAAAGGGTAGTAGGGGATGGTACATTTTCTACAAAGGATAAATTGCTTCAATGTTTTGTAAAATATAAATGAGAATGAAACTGGACCTGGAATTTTAATAAGCATTGAATAGGCAATTTCACAGTCACTTTCCTGAAGTCACCCTGGAGAGGATGGTTGTAACAGTGAGTACTTCATTTCTACACTTTCCTGGCAGGAGATACCTTCTGGTAAAGCTGTCTCTGCACCTTTTTCAAATGTAATGAGTTTATCTTCATTTCTCATTAGAGATCAAGCCAAACATATTATGTGATTAAAAAAAAAAAAAAAAAAAAGAGTGGGAAAATACCTCTATACTATTTTTGAAAATCATATGTGAAAATGGTATTTTGCAATAAAAAGAGCTCAGTTCTGTAAAAAACATTTTTTTGTCTGAAAAATACATCACCTATGTAACAACAGAAAAAATGACCGTTAAAGCACTTTAGAGGTATTTTTGGTTGTGTTAATGTAGAGTTCTTGGTATATTGCCAGTTTCATTATTTTGTTTAGAAAGTCCTTTTTCTCTATTGTTTAAGTAGGCATTTCACATCCTATCCCTGGAGAGAAAGTTTTCAGGGAAATGTGTTCATAAATAATGGAAATTACCAGAGACTGTGTTGTACAACAGAGAAATAGGTTCATCTGGTTCATTTAAAACCATGAGAAGTTTAATACTGAAGAATCTGTTCCAGCTTTTCTCCTGCAGAAGCCTGGAGAAGGTTCAGGACCAAAATCTGAGTGTCACCAGGGGCTTAGGGAACAATTGCCCAATTAAGTGAAATCACTTAGAAGTGAAGCAGAACACAAGTGACTGAGGCACCACCAGTCCAGCTTCATCTGACCTTGAAGCCAGTTACTTCTGTAAAGGCATTTTATTGTTTAATAAAATTCTTTCTGATCACATCTTTAATTCTTGGCATAGCAACTCACCCGATGAGGTATTTAAACCCTCATTTTTGCCAGATCCCATCCCTCTGCAGAGAGATGTGGGCCTGATCTTTGAAACAAATAGATCTTGAGTATCTTGCAGACTGAGGCTTTGGGAGGTGTCCAAGGTCTGTATGGGGGGAAAAAATATTACTTATTTTTTTATTTCTTCCCAAAGCAGTGAGCATGTAGAAAGTGTTATGAGAAAGAAGGAAGAGGCTAACTGTCTCCTGTCACTGTTCTCTTGCCTTCTCTTTTTCCTGGTAGTAGACTGGAAATTCAGCTTGAAGAAGCTGCATTCAGCTCAGGCTGGGTTCAGCCTAGCTGGGCCGAAAGAGAGCTCCTGGAATGGGCCAAAAAGTCAGCAAGCTGCTGGCAAGCTGCTCAAGCCCAGCAGCTTCTGGGAACTCAGGCAGTCATCCTAGGTGAATTGTGCCCCAGGCAGCAGCATATATAACAAAAGGGGGTTTGGGTTGTGCCAAGGCCCACACAGCTCAGACCAGCCCCTTATCACAACTACTTTACCTCAGGATTTTCCTCCCATCACTGCAAGTTATTGCAGCCAAGTGGACAAACTCATCCTGGCATGTAAAAGCATGTAAAGAGGAGAAAGCTCCTGGGCCAGATGGTTTCACTTTGCCTCCTGCCTGGACACCTCTGCTGTGCCACAGGAAGGCAGACGGGCCACCAGGCAGGGGCTACCGTGTGTCCCTGCAGCCCCAGGCTCCCCCACTCACTGCTGGCTGTGCGTGAGAGGCCTGTGCTGCTGCACATGGTGATAATACCCTGTTATACCCACCAGCCAGCTCTAGGTCCTACTGCCCACCCACATCAACAGTACTTGCTGGGGGGCTCAGAGCTGGGTTAGAAACATGCTGATAATATGGGACTCCATCACAGTGATTTTATCCCCAACCTCAGTTAAGTCTAAGCTAAAGAGAGACTTTAAGCAGGACAGGCTTAAAGGAATTGATGTTGTATTCCAGCAAAAATTGTGTTTTCACCTCTAATCAGTTTTGGGACCTACCTCAGCATCACATTGCAGAGATCCAACACTGGATTCAGCCTTTTTCAGGGACCTCTTGCAATAATTACAATGGCTTAGGAAATACCTCAAAATATTTGCATCTGACCATTCTGACAAATCTGCTTTGAAATACAAATTCAATTAAAAAAAAAAACAACAAAACCAAAACAAACAAACAAACAAACCCACCACAAAACCCCAACTTTAAGTCTTTAGCACTACTAGAAAAATTTGGGTCCATATTTCAATGCTACCTAAGTTGGGGGAAATAATTCCATTTCTCAGCTGTCACATACATGTTTTTTCTATCAGTAAAAAGTCATATCAAGAGATTTAGAAGTAATAAGTTCATTGAATTAGTTAGTCCATCTCCCAGGTTCAGAACTTACTCAAAGGAGTAGTGTTTATTAGGAGGAGATGACATACCATTACTTCAGCCTTTTGGGAAATACAAGTTGGTGCCTTGCACCTTTGGTGGGGACAAACAAGGTGTCTGCCTGGCTGTGTTGGCCAAGTAATGTAATTATTTTTCTTTCCAGGGTGTAGAAGGAAAGCTTCTTTTGATGCAGCTCATAAATGTATGTGTACTGGGAATATCTGGGAATGAAAGTTAAAAGATCACTGCAGACAAGCTCCATGTGAATTCTGTATTCTAAAGATAACACAACTAACATGTGTTTAACTTTCACAGATACCCTGATTCTAGAAGAAATACAAGCTCGTTCTATAAATGATGAAGACTCATCTAAAATGGATTGATGGTATTTGCACTTTAAGTGAGCAGCTGATTGGCTAATTCATAGATTGGGGGGTACTTCATAGACTTGTGGGGAGGAAAAAAAATTAGATTCTGTTTTTGTTCCATTAGCTTTTACCCTTCTGAGTTTATTACTGTGAGTACACTCAAATGTCTTCTATCAATGTAGTATCAACTTGTCTTACTTCTACACAGCTTTCACAACTTGGAAGACTGTGTAACCTACTTCTGGGGTCACAGCTGTGGTATTTAGAAAACTGTCCCAACTAAAATACACTTTCTGTCTCCCCAATTTATAACCAATCTCACAAGATGGCTTAGATGGCCAGTCACCCCAAAGTAGTATTGCCCAATACTGTTTGCTCTGAACAAATGCAATTGTCATTTATTTTTAGCAGTATCATCAGGGTCAAATAAGTTTAAAGGTTAAAATGCTTCCATCATGAAACAGGATCATTCCAGACGAGTACTGGAGAATTTTGAGTCAGTTGCACACTGCAGTCAGCCTTGGAGGGCCTTTTAACCAAACTGAAAAATTTACTTCACAGGGTTGAAAATTCTGTTATGGACCTTAAGCAACACACCAATACTGATTTGTTAAATCTGTGCTATGAATGTTGCACCTTCACATGTTTGTTAAAAGCAAGCAAAACCCATCAGAAAGAGATTTCCAAGGAAAACATCATCCCCTTTCTTATCTCCACCTGCAGTGGGTGCCAATCAGCTCTGTGTTGCTCTGTGCAGGAGCTAATCATAGAAGTGTGATAGAAGGAACACTGTCTTATCACACAGGAGTTAACATTTATTATTGCCATATCCAAAGTCCAGGTTCCGTCCTGCACGCTGCAGACTCAGCAGAGCAGAGCTGAGCGTGTGTGTGCCAGCTGGCCTCTGACCTCTGTGTTGGGCTGGCTTCAGCACACGTCTCTCCTCCTTCCCAAGCATTGCAAGAATCAGGATGTTGCTGGCCTGTCTTTGATCTAACAAAGAGGAAATAGCAGCAACTCCCTGAGCGGTGTCAGAACAATTCCCTGTTTTGCAGCACTGCCCAGCCATCAAAAGCATCTGATCCTCCACCAAAAGTACCTTACTGCATGCAGAGCAATGGCTCTGGATTATATTCTGGTTTGAGGCTTGCTGCTTCTTTTTCTGATCTCAAGGCTATATATGATAATGGTTGTCTATTTTTACCACCTTCTTAGTTTAATAAAAGCAATTACCTCTACCTACAAATCTGTTTGTAGATGCCCTTAAACCACCTCTGCCCTGGTGTCACTGCTGCCCAGGTGTTATTTTTGCAGCCCAGGTGCCTCACACACCTTACCTGCAAGCACTAGGCAGTCACTAGGTCAGCAACATTTTCAGGCAGCCCAGCATCCTTACACATTTACAGACATTCATCCTGCTGCTAGACAACCATAAGGAGCCCTTTAACTCAGCTCAATCTATTTCAACTCTCAGTCTATTCAACAATTACTACCCATTCAGCCAAACTTTGTGTTGTTGCTTCTTGTCACAAACACTGTGCACAGCCACCACCAGTACCTTTACTTCCACCTTTGTGCCTTTTGTAGCTGCTTACTGCAGAGCTATTTCCACATCCTGAAGTTTTCAGCTTGCTCCTGTAAGACACAGTTGATTGCCAAAGGGCAAGCTAAATAGTAGTTACTTTCTTAAGGGTGGTGAACCTGCAAGCAGAAAGGTGTTGCTACAGTAAAAAAATTAAGTATCCAAATAAAGACAGAATTCTCAGTCACTTGTATTCCTTGGCAAATAGCATTATTTGTAAGCCTGGCAAAGAGCAAACCCTCTCTCGGATAAGCACTGTGTACAAAGTGATGTTTTCCTAATGCTAGAGGTATAAGAAAGGAGAGCAGCACTGTAACAGTTAATTGTCACTGGGGAAACGAATCCAAATGAGGACTGTGATACAGAATTTGTTACCCCCAGCCCATCCTTTAGACCCAGCTCCACTACTTTAGCAGTCAAAAATTCTGACTACACTTGTTTTGACAGAAAACATACTGGCAAAGCACAGAGTGCTCACAGTGCATCAGCTTCTAGCAAACAAGAGCAATGTGGGAGCATTTGCTGTGTGAGCTCTGTTCTGGTAAAGTTTGGCAGAGTCCTTCAAAGATAACCAGCTTCACAAAATACAGCTGCCAAGATGGAGCTGTAGATGTGGAATTTAGGGCTAGAGAAGAGGCAAAAGCATTTCTTACGGTGAACATCTGCTCTTACCCCTTTCTTGCAAAGTGAAGTTAATTAAGACAACTTCAAGTAACAGAGGATACAAGAGCAGGTAAAAGAACCCCAAATGCTTATTTTACTTACCCAGAAGAACAAGGAGGAACAAGAATAAACTGCCCTTTTTCTTCCATCTTTATTCTAATACATCTTAAAGGACAAAAAGCAGCTCTAAGAGCATTTTGCATTAAAAGTAGTAAAGGGGAAAGTTAAAATTTTTGAAAGCATGTGAAGTAATCTCTGAATCTACTACTCATCATGTATAACTAGCTACAAAACTGTACCCAGACAGATACATAATGATAGTTTCCATCCCTACATAGTTCCATAAATCAATTGCTTATCTGAAGAGTGCTTGAAGTCCTCACCTATTCAGATGCTAACCAGTAGAGCAGGAATTATAATGCCTTATTCCTGTATAAGGTTGTGATTTCATTCTCAAATGCTTTATGCTGGAATAGTTCAAAGTCACATTTTAAAAGCAAAGTCTTCCTTTTCCAACATCAGCAGCTCCAAGGGACTACACCAGGCAGACCAAAACAATGAACCTACTAGAGACAGTCACAACTGTGTTTTGTAATACAACTTTTGCTGATGATCACTGTAAGTCTTTCTCTTCGAGCAGTCTTGCCAGTCTTCAGCCAGTCTATAGTGACTCACCCCTCACTGCAGCCAACTGCATGGCAACATCAAGTTGATTCTCTTGCTTTTACAGCATCAAGAGGATCAACTCCACTGCCTCTGGAATCTCTCTTTGCCCAGGGAAAACCTTGTGTTTAATACTTGCCTTTACTCTAGGAGCCCAACATTGTTGTTAGGAAATAACGTGTCCCAGAAGTGTTTTATGAAAAAGGATTTGGCAGCTGTTGACTAATCTCTGAAGGCTCCAGGCAACAAGTATCAAGCACCTTGTTCTTAGCACACACACCATTAGAGATAACCTTTTCCAGATAGGCTCTGTGGTGCTCCAGCTTCTGTGGGTCGTCACTCAGCGACCTGGAAAGGAGTGGTTTGGACAGGAGTGGGCAGTGCCCGAACGCAGGTGACCGTCCCCCTCTAGCGGCACAAGGACGGGGGAGGCGGCTCTGCTCGGCAGCGGCACCACGGCAGTTCCGGGACGGGCTCACAGTGAGCGCTAAGGGACGACCAGCACAACAGCTAAAGTACCAAATGCACTTTAATGAGTTCCAGATTTTGTTCCCAGAAGGAATTTATACCGTGTCAGTACATTAGCCAGGTACATGATTTCTCCTGAGCTACAGGCATGAGGAGAACCGACTACCACATATTAGGTATCTAAGGTTACTCTTAGAAACCAGTTTTCCACATTAGAAATAAGGCAGGCTTCAGGCGTGCACGTAGCTGATTTATCCAGTCCTCAGATGCCATATTTGCCCTTTAGTTCTTCCACTTTTGCTATGTAAGCTTTCATTGCATCTTCTTTGGACATTCCTGAAGGACAGAACACAGGAAGCAGTCAGATACCTTTCACAGATTAAGGTGCCTTTTACAAGTTACAATTCTTGCTCTAGTCTGTGCCACTGGAGAGCAAAGGAGCCAGGAAGGTCACTTGGCTGTGAATCCACTGCTAAAGTTTTAAACAAATGTGTTTTATCAGTCATGAAAACACAGTGCTTCCAAGCAAAGTTGTTTTTGCACAGGCAGCAACTAACCAGTGTATTAGTTCTATTAATGCCATTGACAAGTATTACAGGAGAGCTATTCCTTAAAACACCAGAAAAAAGCCCCATTGTCACAGATTAGACCACTTGTTTGGCTCCTCATTTAGAGCTGAGAGCTCCGTTGTTTCTTCCAAAGCTTTCCTAATGAGAAGATGCATAACAGCTGGAGGGAGAGCTCAGTCTTTGGGGTATTAGGCTGGGATCAAGAAAACAAATTTAAATTTCTGCTGCTGTTATTATTCTTCTTTATTTAACATCTTAGGCCAGCTGGGCATTTTGCACCCTAATTCCCTTTCACACAGGCCATATTTTTCAAGATTACTTCTGCCTTGCAGAGGTAAAGTTTATTATCGTGGTATTCTGTACTTCTAGAACTCTTGTATGAAAAGGCAACACTATCTTGTTTCTTGCTTAACTACCTGTGTCTTTCTGACTAGTTTGCCAGTGGTAATTTTACTGATTTCTTTAATCAGACACTTACCTTTCAATGCACTCCAGGCATCCCACTTTGCTTTGCCTTTGAAGTCCAGCATACCAGGGCGCTCTGAGAAAGACAGGATAAGCAGCAGGATTAGTTTGTGTGATCTGGCTGTAGGTAATACCCACTTGAAGGCTTAGTTAGCTCTTAACTGTGACTAAATACAATGGCTCATCTCTGCATCTGTTACTTGCTAACCTGTAGCCAGGAGATCACCTCAGGGGAATATGTTACAACATGGTTGGTGACAAATAGACTCTTTAAATTCCCTTGAGACAGCAGCATTTGAGCAGAAGAGCACCAACTGCTGTCATTTGGTTTAGTTGTACTTTCTGAAGAGCCTACTGTGACATCTTTCCAATTAAAGAACACCAGTTCTAAAGTAAAGCAGAAACACCCTGAGGTCCATTACAGGCAGAGACACAGAAACAGACAGCTGTTTGTAGTAACACACAGCTTGGAACTTGTTGTTATCAAGTTAGTGGTGTATTTCTAACCTATAGTTCTGCATTTGAAAACCTTGGAAATTTAACTCACTTCACTGCAGGCTGTGAGTGGCCAAGCAGAAAGTAAATGGACATGTACATGGTTCATCTTTGTGTAAAGTCTCCTTTGTGGTTTTACTTCCTCTCTCTCTCTCTCTCTCCTTAAAGATAATTCTTAGAACTCACAAAAGGAACTGGGCAGTATGCACAGAAACACCCCTGTGCAGCCCCCATGGCACAGTGACCTGTAGCTCCAGTTGGCAGCTCCACTTCTCTCCAGCACAAACCCCATCAGTCACCCTCCCACAGGCTGCTTCTCGGGCCAACTCACGTTGGCTGCTGCTTCACAGGAGTGCAGACACTTGCAGGAATGGTGGCATATTCCCAGCACTGTTTCACCCTGTCAAGCACTAATAATGCTGATGTCCAGCCACACCAGAGAGACCACATCTTAAACCCAAAGTCAATTCTTTTCTCCCTCACGCTGCCAGCTTTGGAAAAAGGAGATTAAATTACTTACAATTTCCTGTACACTTCACTGCCAGCTTTTAAATCAATGGACGCTCAATAAACTTTGCCAGCAACTGGGTTAGAAGGCCAGGGCTCCAAAGAAATGACCTTTTCCCTTTCTAATTCTAGCTACTCCAGCGTTACACAAGGACGATAGAGACACGCTTCTCTTTAAATGTTATTCCAAAGGCTGAGCTGCCATGGACAGCATTGTAGCAAGGGAAGTAGCCAGAAATATTTTGCACTGTATAGTTGAAGACATATTTTTGGTACAGTCTTTCCGAAGTATATTTAATTGCAGCTCGTATAAAAGTTTTCTCCTATTCTTCTGGTTTTGCTTTCCAGTACTATTTTTAGCAGCCAATCCAGTCTAAATAAACTCAATGTGTCATCCCCTCCAAGCAATTCCACCCTTGTATCACTTGCCTTGCTGTTTAAGTCTGCACAACCGAGACGCGTTTGCATTAAAGCAGCACCCCTCAGCCTGAGCAGCTACTTACTAACAGAGGTCTCCAAAAAACCCAATCCCGATATTTGCGGAGAGCATCCTCAGGCCCTCACTGCACGGAACAGACGGCGGCAGCCGGGTTAATCTAAAAACCTCGAGTTGCACAAAGCCTTATCGGGTCAGCCTGTGCCCTCCCGCACACAAATCCGTGCCAAGTCGGCACAGAGTCACTTTCGCTGAGCCGCGGGACTGAGGGAAGGGCCATGGGGGAGAGGCTCTGCCTCCCGAGGCGCCCCCAGCGCCGCCGCGGGCGGCAGCCGGAGCGGTGCCTACCCGTGTTCACGTCGCCCACCGTGGCCTGTTTGTAGTGGCTGTAGATGTCCAGCATCTCCTGGTCCGTGGGCTGCGACTTCAGCTGCTTCACCTCCTCGGCAGCCTTCTGGAACGCGGCCTGGGGGGAAGGCGGCAGGGGGTGAGTGAGGGGAAGGTACCCGGAGGCCCGCGGCTCCCCCCGGAGGCCCGCGGCTCCCCCCGGCTCCCCGCAGCCCCGGCGCCCCCCGCACCTCGGTCATTGCGACAAACCCCGCGCGCTCCCGGCCCCGCCGCTTCTGCCTCGTCGCCCCCGCCGCGCGCCCGCCTCACTCCTCGCCAGACCGGCCGCCGGCCAATCGCAGCGCCGCGGGCCCCGCGGGCACCAATCAGCGCGGGCCGAGGGCGGGCGCAGGGCGGGCAAGGAGCCAATGCGGAGGCGGCGCGGGTGCCTCCCATTCACCAGGGCGTGAGGAGACAACGGCGGCGCGAGGGGCGCGGGCGGGACAGAGCCCCCTCAGCCAATCCCACGCCTCGGGGGTGCCGCCGAAAGGACGCGATTGGCGGAGCGGGTGGGCGGGGCGGGACCCGGAAGTGCCGGCGGAGAGCGGTAACGGGCCCAGTGGGGCGGGCGGCGGGGCGAGGCCGGGGCTGCGCTGGGGCGGGCGGCGGTCCCGGTGTCGCTGCGGGTCCGGGGAGACCCCTCTCTCCCAGAGGAATGGGCCTCCAGCGCCTCCCGCCTGCCTTCTTGTCCTCGTGGAGGCGCGGGGTAGTACATGGTCCCAGCCCTCCGTGCGATCGGTTTGAGCAGTAAATGTGAAAACTGGCGATTTCTGATCGAGCTCCCGGTTCTGTGTCCCCACAGTGTTTCTCCATGCTGCTTAGGAGCAAGTGAGTTGAATGCTGTGCCCTTTACTGCAGCTCCCAAGTCACCAGCCCATGCGGAATAGCACCGAGAAAACATCCACCTTTCCTGTTTAGTATAAGTCGAGTTATTTTCAGGTGCAAAGTATGCTTTTTTTGATTGGCATGTGTTATTTGTGCGGTGTGCGATGCACAATCATTTAAAATGGAATTGGGACTCGGGGGGTTATTAGCCAAGGCGGTGCAAAAGCAAGTTGCCTTGTGCTGTGGAAGGTCCCCGTTTGTCCCCGTTCTGCAGATAGTACTTGATGAAAATACTGGTTGTTTGCTTTGCCAGGCCACGGCTGGGACAAATACAGCCAAGGCTGGGATGCACCTCCATGGTGGTGGGACACTTAAATAACCCCACAGCAAAAAAAAAAAAAAAAAAAAAAAAAAAAAAAAAAAAGAGAAAAAAAAAGACACACAATAAAGAACATAAGGGGATGAATAGGTAATAGGTAACAGGTTCCCTCTCAGGACTGGAGGTGGACTCTGAGATACCTGCTCAGGGATGGGAGGTGCAAAGGTCGTGCTGATGTTGGAGCACGTGGGCTGCAGTCCTTGCTCCTTGCTGCAGCAGCTGTGGCACTTCAGCACGTGGCCAGGAAACTGAGGGATGGCCAGCGCCAAAAATAGAGATGTTTGTCAAGGTAGAAAAGAGCTTATTTTCTGTGGAGAGAAAAAACCCGATGGAGCAATACATGGGCTTGTTTGAAGAGGGTTTTGGGTTGACAAGGCCACTCTATTTTAGGCTCTGCTCTCTAGTATAAGCCCACAGAGCCGACTATTATAAATTATAGTTTAGAGACCAACTATTATAAATTAAATCCCTTAATTATGCTGTAGTATACCAGGAAAATGATTTGCCTGTGTATGTGGGGGTGGTTTTTCACTTTCCCTGGGGAGGTGAAAATGAGCATTGTGTAACAGCTTAGGCATTTTTCAGAGTATTAAACTCTCTCCAACACAAGTATATTAAAAAAGTCTTTGGGTTTGTTTGTATAAGGACATTCTTCTAGAGCCCAGCAGGTAGTCTTCAGTCACTTAAAGCCCACACAACACACTTGCATTTATCCATAGCACTTTTGCATGTTTAATGGGGAGTCTGGGGTGCCGTTGCACAGCTCAGGTGTGTAGTTGTAGTTGTGGTGTGCAGTATCTGTTTGTTTGAGACGCTGTTACCGCTCCAGTCGGAATCATAGCAGTGAAATCCTGAAAGGCACAATGCTGTTGGATTTCTCACCATGTTTTATTCTTTGCACGAGGCTTTGCCTGGCCTGCACCTCATTTTCCAGCTGTGCTCGTACGCAGAGGAAAGGCAGTAATTCCTCCCTTTAATGTTTCCCAGGTTATTCAGAATTCATTCTCATGTCAGCAGAAAGCTCGACTGTCACGGTCCGTCTCGTCCGCTCCTTTGAGCACCGCAATTTCCGCCCTGTGGTGTACCACGGAGTTCCCTTGGATCAGACAGTGAAGGAGTTCATGGCTTTTGTGCGCAGGGGTAAGGCGTGGCTGTCTCCTTCCTTCAGTCCCAAGTGTTGCTGTCCCTCCACAAGGAAGTGGAGGGGAGCAAATGAATGGGAATTCTGTGGCTTTGGTAGAGATGCCGAATTTGTGTTTACATCCCCTGTGTGCTTTCCTTCCTTAGATGAAAGGTCTGGAGTTAATAAGAGCTTCCGTGGTCGGTGTGCCATGCTTGAATTTGGATGGACTGCTCCCCCTGCCCAAATCCCCATTGGGCTAAAAGAAGCTAAAAGAAACAAGGGCATTGCTGCATTTGGCTCAGTGCCTCAGGCTCCTTGAGGGGTGCTATCAGGCGAATACTCATAAAATTATAGGAATAAATTAACAGAATTTAGAAAGTGTTTGATCCTAGCTACACAAATATGTGGAATGTGGGAACACAAATCTGTTTGCTATTTGTGAGAAAAGAGAATCTTGAAATTTGTTTTTGATACTGTGTGGTGTCACTGTGCATGTTTGTTTCTGAGTTTCTGTCTCCATCTTGAGCTTTGTGGTGCAGATTTACTCATCTGTGGGCTTTCTCTTTTATAAGCCTGGTTGAAAGTGACAGTGAATCTAAAGGTTAAGTACTGCAGACCAGCCCACACAGTGATTTGATAATTTGGGTGTTACCCTTAATCCTGCAGGTGTATTTCCACACACTTCAATGGAGACATTCAAAGGGTACAAAATAACTTTTCTTTTTTTTTTTTTTTCTGCATGAAGTCAGCTTAAACAAGTCTTGAGCTGTTATAGATGGTAGTATTTGAGCAACTCCTAGGACATTGCCCTGGGACAATGGGTGTCTTGTGTTTGGTAATTTCCATACTTCTAGACAGTGATAGGCATGGCAAGGTCTTAGGATGCTGTTGGAAAACTGCAAGCACTTTCAGAACATATGGCACAGCTGCTGTTATGACCAAGAAAATAAAAACCAATGCTACGAAACTTGCTTTTGATGTGTGCAATATTGCAACTCGCTGTTATTTGAGATAAAGCCAATGTTTTGAACAAGACTTAGAACCTTGTTCTACAGGGATCCAAAAGCCCTGTTCCTTCCTTTATAGTAATCTGTTTTGAAGAGGCCATTTAAGATAAATGGTTAAACTGCTGAAGAAATCCTGGCTTCAGCCAGCTTGCTGCTGGGCACCCCACAGGTGGCTGGGCCTTCTGAGGTCCTGCTTAAGTCACAGGGAGCACTGGCACCAGGGAAGGTATCAGTGTTCCTGCAGTTACATATGGGCTGTGTCCTGCAAGCAGCTAAAGAGTTAATTTTCTACAGTCTGGCTTCCTTTTCATGGCATGTTTACCTAAGGGTTCAGTTCTGGATGACAGTTGTCAGCTGTTTGTGTAAGGTAAAGAGAGATGCTGGGCAAACCATTAAAAGGATGTTCCTGGCAGGTTTCTGAAGGATCAGACTCCCGTGATCATACCCGAATTGCACTGACTCACTGTCCTCATGGGGTGTTTTGTTCAGAGAGACTTCATGCTCAAATTAAGTTATTCACATATGGAGTCACTGTAGAATCTGGGCCAAAGGCTGTGTTTTAGCATTTGATGCTGAAACAAGTCTCCTATGCTGCAGATTTATTTTGATGTAAAGGCTGCCCAGGGGATGCACACATTGCACAATAATGGAAAATGAAGTATTGGAAATAATTTAAAAAAATAAGTTTGTTTTAACTTTGTGCTTTTATTTTAATAGATGTATCTTCAAGATCAGGACTTCCTCCTCCTTTTAAAAATTATAAGTATGGTAGGTGGTTTTTATTTTTCCTGTTTTAAGTACTGTCAAATGACCACATGATATTTTGCACCAGCATTTATACAACTTAAAAGATAATTGCTGCAAATACTAATGTTGGTGCCAGTGCCTGCCTACATTTGCAACTCTGTCCAGCTCTTCTAGCTGGAGTTATGCCACTGGGATCTTGTCTGCAGAACTTGGCCATTATTGTGAAGATATGTTTTAATCTTTGAATTAGGCTGCATGGTTTACATTATTTGCTATTGGGAACTGAAGGGTTTTGATATTAATTTTTTATTACTTTTTTAAAAATGCCTAACTCTTGTCTTTACCTTAATGAGCACCTTGTGATCTCAAAACACTTTGAAATTGTAGTTCTCTGTGTGCTTACGTACTTCAGTATCTATTTACTGATGGTGAGGCAGAAGCTGAAGGCAAAAAGTAGAAAATGCTTAAGAGTGATATACTTAAATAGTTTACACAATATAAGGGAAACAGGGGCACTTTGCTCCAAGTGGATATGAAAGCTCTTAAATACAAGCTGGTGGTAGGAAATATCATGATGTGAAATTTAAGCTGGCTTTATCAAAGCTATATGTATATTTCCTTTTAGTGCAAATTGGCATGAACATATCCAATTAATCTGTTTAGGACAGAGAAAACCTTTTAAATAGACTGAATTACTTCCTTTCTTGGAGTTTGTAAACTCGGGTGTCGGTCACATATCTTTTCCTAAACTTGGTAATTCTCAGAGTTCCCTTGGAGTTTTCCTGCAAGTGACCCTCTGCATCCCATGTTCTTGGAGCTGACAAACTCCTTCCTCTATAGTGACTCAAAGAATGAGTGAGAAATCTACTTAATACATGTGAAGGGTAATAAACTTTATTTGCTTATTTAAAAAAAGTGAAGGGTGGTGAAACAGAGAAACATCTGGAAGTGTAAGTTTGAATTTGGAGGTGCCCTTCACCCCGTCTGTGGCTTTGACTGTTTGAGGGGTTCCTGTCTAGAACTGCTGCTCTCAGTTGTATCCCTGGTGCTGCCTATCCCAGCTGCTAGTTCTTTCATCACTTGGAGATCAGTTTAGCTTTTCCCAAGGCATATCTGGTGGCTGAGGGCCTGATTGTGCTGTGTAGGACTGAGCATAACTTTAAAACCTGTTGGACCAGTTACTGGGAGCCTACTCTTACTGTGATGGTGCTAACTGCAGGAAAATTTTCACACAGGAAAATCAAAGGCAGGTTTCTCACCTTCCCCTCAGGCTGTGAATCATCCAGGTTCATGTTTTTGGCATCTCTGCTATCTCTACACTGCTTTGCTGTGTCTTTCTTATGTTTTTGTGAGGAAAAGGCAGTGAGACTTCCGCATTAATAGTGCCAGGAAAAGCCAGACTTTTTCTCCTATTTTGTTTGGCAGTGCCAGAAATCTCGGTTGGATCTCGTTGTCTCTCAACTTGCCTGTTTCAGCTTCCTTCCCTGCAGAATTCAGCACCACTTTGTTTTAACATCATATATAATGCCATCGTATTTTTGGTCTTGGATCGGTGTTCCAATTCACATCTCAAAGCTTTCAACTTCCATTTTCTCTTCACTTGGATTATTCTGATTCTTGGTCTAGAGCTCTTCTGAGTCAGTCTTATCTTAGTACCTTGTCACCTTTTCATATCACAGTACCTTTCCACTGATGTTGGCAGTCTGGGTGCCAACTTGTTCCATAAGCTGCTTCTCAGTTTTATTTCTTTCATCCATGAATGTGGAGCAGTGTGGCAGGTAGTTCATAAAATCACTTACAAAGTGGTATCTTATCAATTGCCATGATAGACCTATTATCAGAAAAGGCAAGATAAAAACTTGGTAGTATGATTGAGTGGGAGCAAGTGGGGATGAAATAGCAAAGGCTAGTCAGAGGACTTAGCTTATGAGAAGAGACTGTAGTTTCATCTCTGTAAAAGAGTTAAAGAAGCCATTTAATAGCTCAGATGAACCCATGGTAAACTGCTGGGTGCCAGTGTTGGAGTTCTGAGCAAGCAGAGCTGAGACAATGCTTCAGGACATGACTGGACAAAGACTAGAGAAAAGGGAACGTACCAAAGTAGACAGAGGAGCTTAAAACTAACAGGCACAGGCTGGGTTTATTTGCTGCAGTAGAAAGGTTTCATGATAGCAAAAATTTTTTTTTTTTCTGAGATTGCTTAGTCTTTTTGTAATGTTTCTATGCAAGATGGAGCCTGGAAATTGCAATTTAATGTCTGTCTTGCTTCTAATACCACAGTTATTACAACATGCCAAGGCTGCCTTCTCAGTGACCTCTGCAGGGAGAATACAGGGTACTTCTTACCTTATGTAATGTTTTAAATAGTGTTCAGAATGGGCCAGAATGGTATGGAAGCAAACTTCTGAGAGGGAATGTGATCTCTGTTAGAATCTGAACACTTACTTCTGGTAATTTGAAAGTTGGTTTAGCCAATAGTTAACTTTGCTACATCCTTCTCTTACCAGACTATTGCAACATGTAATGTTCACTCAGTGCACAAAACTAAACTAGAACAGAACATGAGCAGACAAGCAGAACTGGTTTTTCTTCTTTGCTGGAAAGGGATTGATGTGTTACTCCAAATTTGTTCAAACACAGAGTCTTCAGAGTTCAATTTTTTTTTTAGTGTTGCATGGCTTTAAGCTGTTCCCTATGCATCTTTGCACTCATCCAGTTGCTTTAGTGACTGTGTTATTTTCCCCTGTGTTTCCCTTCTGGTAGCAAAGCCCTGCCCATCTTGCCAGAAGAAACTGGCAAGTATTTTTTTTTTTAATTTCTAAAAGCACTACACTGCACAAATGTGAAATAAAAATTGTTGAAGAGAGTGTAGCATTAAAGAGAAGAGGCTGTAGATGTTCATGTAAAATGAACTTGCTTAATGAAATTTCTGCTGTGGGTGGTGGGTGTTGTATTCATGAGAAGCAAAATTTCAAGGGATGATCTGAAGTGCTCAGGTTACTGTGTCTTAATTACTTGCTGCCTATCAACTTAGCTGTAGCAGTTGACAGTGCATAAATGCTGTTGGTCCTGCCCCAATTGCATGTGTAAAACCTATTAAGTTAAAACACCCTAAGTGGCATTTAAATTGATGTGTTTTGACTGGCAATTGAGATGGTCATTAGTTGGTTATTGTAATTCAGCCAGCAGACAGAAGCCCAATAGGATGTGGTACCTTAATGTTGCATTGACTGCTTTAAGACTGTGCCTGCAGTCTTTGTGCAGTCTCTTTCAGGTTGAATACACAAAATTGTTAATGACAAAAGATTTTGAAGCTTCCCCCTTTGTTTGTTTGTCTTTCCCCAAGTACAACTTTCAGTGTTGTGTGCTTATTAAGCCTTATTTTAGGAAAACACTCTTTTTTCTTTCAGATACAATGAAGATTATTCACCAAGCACACAAATCTAAGGTAAGATTATTAGCTGTGTTCTTCCCCTTTTGCATGCTTTGATGCAGGCAGATCTTTGCATTGTCACACAAGACTGGAGCAGAGGAAATCAGTAAATACTTCTTATCTTTGTTTTCTGGTTCTCTGATTTGTAGACTGGTGAGCTTGTAGTGAGTTTGGAAGATGATGACAAACTGATTTTGCAGGAAGACAGCACACTGAAAGCAGCTGGAGTAGGTAGGAGTACATTTGTATTGAGTGAAGATGCTGTTTCTTGTGGTAACATTAAACTGATAACTGGCTGATTATGTTTGGACAGGCTGCTGAAAAGTAAATGCTATTTCTGATGCTCTTTACATGACTTGATAATTATTCAGGGAAGCATTATTCAAATCATTGGTCTGAGGGCAGCAGGTATCTGCACTCTAAATGTTCAGAATGCAAATTGTGATTTTTAGAAGGTATGCTTATAATTCTGCTGAGAGTAATTTTAAATGATTGACAGATAGGTTATTAGTACCGTGTCTGCTTAGTCTTATCAGTAACATTTAAACTGATGTTTTGGTTAGAAATGTAAGTAGTGGAACCAGCATGGAATAATGAATTAGATTTGTTTAATGTGCAGCATACAGTGTCTGATAGCCAGATTCCTCAGGAAGGCTCGAGCAGTATCATTTAGAGAATGTGCTGAACATAGCAAAGAGTTGAAACTTGACCTGATTTCTCACATTTTGACAGGAGACTACATATAGGGCATGTCTTTTGGTAATAATGTAAAGAAATGTCTGCCATGATAAAATTGATGGTCCCTGAATGTCCTTTGGGCTTCTCATAAATGTGGCTGAATGACTTTGTGGCAGCAGGGTACTTAGGGGATGTGGTTGCATTCCACCTTGATATGGACATTTGCTCCTTTGAATCTGATTTGCCTGGCTGGAAAGCTTTAACTGCCTGTGCTCTAAGTGCAGGGGCTTCACAGAGGAGGCTCCCTCCTGCTCCTGGTGCTCACTGATTGCTCCCCAGCTACTGAATGGGATTTCTTTCTCATAGGTTACTTGGCTCTCCTGTTTCCTGCCATTTGTTTTCTGGTGACTTGGGATGACTTTCTGGTGACTTTTCTTAAGTGACTTGGGATGTCTCTTCAATGTTTTTCTCTGGTGTGAACTACAACAGGTTCCAGTATACCTTTCCTAAAGGTCTTTGAGTGTTCCTGTAATATGAATCATAATTTTTACTACACCAGGCCTTTCTGTCTGTTGGATGGGGGGGAAAAAAGTGAGGATTACTGGCACTCAAGCCTTGCAGATTTGTAATTTAGTTAGCAGAAGATTTGTTTAACCATTTTATCTATGTAAGACACAAAAGGCAAAAGGCAGTGCAGTTCAGGAGAGGGACTGATGACAGTGCCAAATGTTGAATTAGAAATAACAAAGCTGTCTTCTTTCAAAAAGGTATGGATAAGTATTTGTATATATTATCTGCCTTTGAAACTGGGTTTGTAGCTACAGCAGTGAACCAGTTGGATGTGATCTCAAAAAAGGTGTCAAAACATCAGACTAAATGTTACAGTGAAAGGAAATAGGAATGCAGCAGCCTGTTCTGTGTCTCTGTACAAAGGGAGGGGTGGTTAATTTAGGGCAGAAGATTATTTAAAGCTGCTTTTTTTTCTTTTTTTTTTTTTTTTTTTTTTTTCTGAATAACAGCAGTTATTAGTCATTGGGATGCAGAGGATATTTGTGATAGAAGAGGAATACCCATTCTTTGGAAAATGTAATGTGCCATTATGCCATTTTGGATTTGGATATCTTCCAGTGTATCTTGACGTGAAAATTAGCTAAGTTAGGAGTGGGGTCTTTGTAGTAAAATCTTGAAGATTTTACTTTTCTCCTTCAACAAGAAGTAGAAAAGAGTAAGCCAAGGAAGTGATATTATGTATCATGTACCACTGGTCCTCATTTTGTACAAAATGATAAATTTTGTACGTTTTCTATAAATCAGTAAGTAAATTTGAAATTTCCTATTGTGATGCAAAATTTTTCCCACATCTAGTATGTACAAGACTTATTAGAACAAAACAATCAGAGTCACTGTTAGAAAATCTGGGAAATTCTGATACATGCAGAACATTTTTCCTAAGCTGCAGTTGATTGCCCTTGGCACTATACAGGGTTGGGCTAGAGAGTTATAAATTATGAGGACATTAGATAAGTATCCTCAGGAAAGCCTCTCTAGTAGTGATTATTATTGCAGTTATTATCCAGTCAGCAAAGTTAATGCTTGCATTTTTTTTAAAGCAGGGTGTATGTTAATAGAGTGTTCAGTATTCATTACAAATAGTCTTGTCTGTTTTCTAGTTGAGATTCTAAAATCCCTTCTACTCTTTTTTGTGTCTTTTTTTTTTTACAAGACAGGCAGACTTCATTAACTTGAGGTTTAATTTAAAAAACGAATGTGGAATTTATTGGCTCAGCACCTTAAAGAATGTCATGTTTAATAATTGTGAAGGCATTCCATCAGATTTGTCTCTGTTCTGAATTAGTAATGTTGCTGACTTATTGTTTTAGAAGAGGAAGTCCTTGACCTACTGGGTTGAAAGAATTGTGACTGTTCTGAACCTTTGTGGGTCCTTTAGCTCTGCCATATCCCCTGTGAATAATTAGAGGTATTTGAAGGTATTGCTGGAGAAGCCAATTTGTGTCTTTCACTTTGCATATTGTCGAAGCCTCATGAATTAATCATCAGCAGGGCAAAAAATTAACTTCTTCAGACACATATTTTGATGGGTCATGAGGGAGAATGTAAAGTGATCTGTAAAATATTCTACTGATCCTCTAAGTATTAAATTATTATACCTACAGGCTAATTTAATGGGAAGAAGTAGTTTCTTTCTCCCTTTCCTAACAGAAAAATGCACAAAAAAAGAGTGCATCATGCTTCATTACTTTCCTAGCATTTGAAGGTGTTAGAAATGCCATCACTTAATTTGCTGAATGCTTTTACAAACAATTCTGAAGACTGTGTTAAACAAATCTTGAGGGGTCTTGTGCACATATTTACTTCTATACATTCATCTTCTTGGTGGTTTTGTTTGTTTGGGGTGTTTTTTATTGAGGTTTAATGACATCTTTCATACTGGCAACCTTTTTCAAAAATATGATGAGGAAGAAAAAAAAGTGGGTGGTGATTTATAATTGTCTTTGACCATAAAGTTGCTAATTGTCTTCTAAGATTCTAAATAGCTGGCTGTTGGTAGTTCATTCACTGGTGTGCTAAATATTTAATTTTTTATTCGTTCTAGCAAATGAGACGGAATTAGCATTCTTCTGTGAGGAAGATTACAGAAACTACAGAGCTAATCCTGTTTCGGCCTGGTGAAGATCCCAAGAGATTGTTTTGTTTTCCCATACCTGTTGTAAATTTTCCTTATTCTGCTTAATGAGATTTTTCTTAAAGATCAATAAATCCTAGAGGATTTCTTTGCAAACAGTGCAATTCCCTTCCTATAGAAATTAATTTCTGTCAATATGCTAAGGCTGAGAGCAGAAAAACTGGGGGACATAAATGACTTTTCTCTTCCTTTTCTTTTTGCTGTGCTTGGCTCTTGAGCCTCGGGCAGTGCCATCCCTGACCCCGTGACACACGTTCTTGGTGTGATCCCACAGCAGACAGTAACTGCATATGGAAATTATAGAATGCACAGGGTGATCCCATCACAGTACCAACTTCTAATGAAAATGAAGTGAAACCTCCTTCAAATAAAATTAAATATTTTATGACCAAATCACTGGGTATTTTAAAGTACTTGAGAAGAGAATCTCTTTATTTCAAGCCACAGCTTTACTTCTCTCATTTTATGTTTGGTCTCTTTTGTTTAAATAGTGCAGACTGGCCAGTGTTTCATGCTTTTCCGTGCTGAATGCTTTCCATTATGCTCTCTTCCAGCCCTCTTTAGCATGCTGAAAGGGACAAGTGTCTGTTGGGAGGCTTTTGTGTCCACAGAGCAGCTTGCCTGTTTCTAGCTTTACTTCATGGAGACACCTTCACATAGGGGTAGCAGCTCGAGTTCTGCCAGGACATCAGCGTGCCTAAGTAGGACTTGGGCATTTTTCCAAGTGGAGTGAAAGCTCATGGTTTCAGTTTTAAGAATAAAACCTGAATGATTGCATTTTTTGTGAGGAGAGGCCCAGCCTGTGAGCCACATGTCTTCAAGACTGGAATTGATTCCTTTATGCTTTCCATGAGACAAATGCTCTGTTGCTCTGTGTTTGTTCTTCGTAATGCTGGGCTTTCCTACTACATAGACCAAATTAAGAATAATAGAAAATAAGCATGCATCCAATAAAGTACTTTTAGGTAGACATCACTTATGAGATACTTTTTAGGGGGTACCAACATGGGACACTGTGCCTTTAAGCCTCCCTTCACTGAAATAGGAATGATGCTGGCTCTGCCTTAGCAGGCTTTTTGGGCACAGGCTCTGCTAAATTGAATGAGACCTCACCTGCAATTGCTTTAGACCTACACATCTATGCTGAGCTCTGGGTGAGAGCTGACAATGCTATATCCATGAAACTTTCTGGAGGAGTAACCCTACCATTTCCTAGAGCTTTGATTATTGTTTTTATTGACATGTGTGGTTTCTAAATTATCTAAGTAAAATTTCCCTTTATTTTAGATGTAGGGCCAAAGAACTCTCTGTGTATTGTTCCCCCCTCATTTTCTTCATCTTTCCTTACAACTCTCTGGTTTAGGCTGTTTTACTCACCAGCATCTTTGCTTCAGAGTTTTATTCTCTAGAGAAAGACCTCTACCACTTTCTCAACTGTGATTAAATTATTGTATCTTTGTCTTGAAAGCAGAAGTCCTGTGTCACTGAAGTCACCTATGTTCTCCTGGGATGTAGATGCCATTATGCATGCCCTGATGAATCTATGAGGAGAATTTACCTCTTGCCTTCTCTTTCTGTCCAGGCAGCCTCTCTGTTGCTGGTACCTGCTCCCCAAACATGGACTCACGTTCAGCCTTCTTACAGTCTGTCATGTTTGCACATTTATGTGGTTAATGTGAATTGGTGCTCATCTTCTCAGACAGTTCAAGGTGATGCATTGTACTCCAGCCTATCTCATCTTTGTTCAGCCAAATTTACAATAAGAAAGGTAACTTTATAAGAACAGATATTGTACCAGAGACATCAGTGTCTCAGGCTGGCCTGCCAAGGCATCTAAATGTCAGCACATGTAGGCTTTCAGACTGAGCATGACTGAATTTGGTCTCCAGCCCTTCCAGACAGATTTGGATTAGTTTTGTGATCCCTTTTCTCTAAAGCATTTGTGTTTGAAAGAGTCACCACATTTTAACAATTGTCCTTTCTGGGCTTGTACAGTTCCAAACTTGCAGTGTCACATCAAGTGTGGTACATGGAAGAGCAATTCTACAGCATCAGGGAAAAAAACTAAATGTTCTACTGCAAATGTTCAAGAATGATGTAATTGGCACTCCAGACTAACTTATCTTTCCAAGGGAAGAGTTAAACTACTGCTTTGTTTGGCTCAGTTTGCTCTGGCAATGGCACTTCATTGGCTTCTTTCTCCAGCAGCACAGTGGAGCCTTTTGTAATGCTCTCAATGGCCATACTTGTAAACTGGTTTCTTCCTGAAGTGTTTTTCTACTGTGGTTTTTTTTTTTTTTATTATTTATTTTATTTATAATTTTTTTCTGATGACTTTCAGTAATGCTTCTTTCAAGTAAACCCCACAAAACCACAGATAATAACTGAAAACTTGTTAGGAAAGACGTTGTTCCAGCATATTTTTGGTGGGATATGGTACAGCCTTGTATCAAAGTATGTTTGGTTCCAGGATTGTTGAGTACTGAATGAAGTCTCTGAACACTGGCTAATGAATTAGTAAAGACTGAGATGTCTTTGCCCATGTTGTTTTGAAATCCTCTTTCTGTTGAAGGAAATCACAGAGCTAGTACTGTGGTTTGTTATCCTGGCAGAAATCATGAACTGCATTGGTTTACAGCTGCTTTTAATCTTAAGCTGTAGTGGGGTTAGTCATTCTGCTTTGCCAGAGGTCTAAGGTATTGTGGGGTTAATAAGGATTTGTGTTACAGTGTGATGTTCTTGGAACCACTCACCATTTTTTTTGTTAAACAAAAGAGCAATATCCAGAGAGGAGTAACTTCTGAAATAAAATAAAATTTATCCTGGGTTATAACACTGTAGCAGGGAAAGGCAGTCAAACTGGAACCCTGGGATGGTGTGCCAGGCTTGGCTGTTTCTTGGAGAAAAAAATCATTTCAGAGAGACTGGAGTTTTGATTAGAAGATGTGAAAGCTGAAGAAGAAAGGAAATTTGGAAAGGAATTATCATAAATAGAAGAAGTAACAGTGTAACTGAATAAACAGCAAAATCTGCATGTGCAACACTCTTGGTGCAGAGATACCAGAGCAGTGCTGCTTTCTGTACAACTAAAGGTATAAAAATGGTGCTTTTTCATAATTTTGGAACTGAATTAATGAACTACTCCAATAAGCATCTTGTTTTTTCTGGCTTTGTCACATTATGCTTTCTGCATCCAACAGTTTTAATTATTTTTCTGCCCAGAGGTAGTTATGTTGCCTTTTGAAGAAGCAAGAGTTAAGAAAAGTCTGCTGACACCAACAGCTGAGTTGACCAGTGGCATAAAGGACAACTCAAAGATCTGATAAGCATCACTTTTACAGTTAACTGCTTTATCTGATATAAACATTGTGACTTAAAGGTGATCCAGAAATATAGTGTAAGCTGTGGTGTTTCTCTTTCACTCCCTGGCAGTATTTAACATCCTCTGACAGATCACTTATTTCAAAATGAGCCTGCAGGTAGCAGTCCAAGAGTTCCCAGAGCCATGATGGGACATCATGGGCCCTGTCCTTGGAAGTTAATAGCCACAGAAATCCAGAGTGTCCAAAGATCAAGAAGCTAAAACCAGAGCATGGGATGCTCATTCTTGGTCTGATGGGATCCCAGATACAGCGTGGGCAGATGCCTGGAGGCATTACAAATGCCTGAGGCAAATGCACACTTTTGTTTACTGAACAGCTTGGACCGAGCTCAGGCTTCTTGGTTGGCAACTGATCCCCTTTCCATTGCTTCCTTTCCATAGAACTGCTTGGCACAGATTTGCAAGTGATCAATAAGTCAAGAAACGCCCAGTAGACAACTTTTGTTGCTTTCTATTTTATCAGGATATTGACTTTTCTCTACTCCCCATTTCCTGTTGAGTCAGAGAAACGGACACAGCTTTGAAGGTTTCCCCAACCACTTCCCTTTGCTTCTTGCTGCCACTTCTGCTGATGTGCAGTGCCTTAATGGTGAGGTTTGCACCTCATCTGATATGCAATAGCAGCGTTTCCTGTGGCACTGAATGTACACTTTTTAAAATTTGTTCATGAAAAAATATGCTTTGATATGGAGACTTTTCCTAGACTGTAACCAATAGTGCAGAACAAAGCCTCTTTTCTTGCTTTGCATGAAGACTTGCACTGGAGGACAGCACTGTCCCCCAGTCAGTGGAAACAAAAATGTTTTTATCATAATGGTTTGAATCTTGTAAGGAAATGAAGGAGTTACATCAGGAGAGAAAAAAAAAAGGCAAAAAAAAAAGGCAGTGAAAAGCAAAGACCCATTGCTATGAACTCTTTGCCTGCAGAGAAAGCCACCAGATGTCAGCACAGCCTGTTCTTTCCTTCTCGGGAACCTCTGTAAGCCAAGAGATGTGTCATGTTTATGAAAAGTGCTTATCTGTGAACTGGTCTAGCCTCTGAAGTCTGTGCTAGGGATCTGGTGATGATAGCTGAGTCTTTCCTTGCAGAAAATATTTCTTTTTATATTAAAATCAAAAAGCAGCAAATTGAACTGGTTTCAGTGCTTAAATTCCTCTTGTTAGAGAGCATCCTTTGCGGAGCCAGTTCCCAGCGTATCTAAATCTTTGCATGCTATGAGGAGGCATTTGCAGAACATTCATCTGAAGAATTGTCTGGAAAAGATCAGTGTGTTAATTTGCTGAGGTTTTGTAAAGTCGATTTTAAGTATGCCTATTTCTTTTAAACACAAGGAAAACCATCTGGAACAGACACACATGCAAAGCAGAGCAAAACATCTTCAGCAACACGGCTTAAACACACAACAAATGCATCCTCCATGCTTCTGACCCTAAGCTCCCACTATTTCCTCCTTGTAGTGCAAGGGCTAAGGAGAGGCTGGAACTGCATTCTCCAGGCTGTGCTTCCTGAGCTGGGATGAGCTGAGGTGGGATATGAATTTCAGAGCCCAAATCCAAGCGCTGTGCACAGCTTTATGCTGTCAGTGGTTAGAGCATGCATAGATGCTGCCTGCTTAAAAGGCTATATTTGAATTTTTGCACAGGGACAAGGTGTGACAGAGCTTTCTGCTCAGATTCCCATCACTTTTCTTGCAGCAGCTTGCAGGTGCCAGGGAGGTGTTGAAGAGAGGGAAGTTAAAGTGGCAGCTAGAGCCTGAATGATGTAAATATTCCTTCCTCCTGTTTTGGGCTGCTTGTTTAGTTCCTTTCTTCTAGCCTCATCACACTGGTGTCATATTAGGGGTTTGCCACAGCTTGCTGTGTATGGGAACTGCTTCTCAATTCCAAACTACCACTAGAACCCTCAAACACTGCTCACATTCTGGAGGTGATGCAAGAGAAATTGCAGCTCTGCAGTCTTGGGCTGTGTGCAGGGGAAGCCTGTGGTGTGCATGGGTGCAGCCAGTGTGCTGTGCAGGTTGTCTGGGAGGTGTTATTCTTGCTTCTGTCCCTTCTGCACAGCACCAAGTTCTGCTTTGCTGGGGACCAGGACCTTGTCTGGAAGCTTGGCACACACGGCAGACAGATGAGAGGAGATGTGGGTGTTTAGGTGTTTTATGTCCCTGTAGATGTGGTATTTTTGATCAGATATGGATTGTAACTTCTGTTTGTTATCATCCTGTCCCTCTGATACCAATAGATCCATTCCTTTGTAGTTGAACAGGAGCAGCTAGCCAGAAGAGTGGGAGTTTCAGCTGGTAGTGAATATATGAAAGGACTCAGTGTGACAGATTAATGTAAGAATTTACCTTTGTCTGTCCATTCCTGCTCTCTGGCAGGTGACTTCCAGTTTTGTGTACCAGGAATGTCAGTGAGTACTGTAAGAACTGCTGCTGTCTGCTCTCATTCCACACCTGAGAAGGTTTAATTCTGCTTTCTAACCTAAAGCCAATGGAACATATTCTTTAAGAACAGTTTGGGAAGCCCTTTTCTTCTGTGAACCAGGATTTTTAAAATGGAAGGCATGATGTTGGTCTGATTTCAACACTACTTTGAAGTCACATCTTTGCCTCTCTGCTTGTGTTTGGGTGTTGGTCTCTTCCTTCAAGTTACCAGTGACAGAACAAGAGGAAATGTCCTCAAATTGTGCCAGAGGAGGTTTAGATTGGATATTTGGAAAGATTTATTCTCCAGAAGGGTTGTGAAGCATTGGAACAGGCTGTCCTGGGAAATGGAGTCACCAACCCTGGAGGGATTTACAAGATTTGTAGATGTGGCTCTTGGGTTGAGTGGTGGGCTTGGCAGTGCTGGGATAACAGCTGGACTCGATGATCTTAAAGGTGTTTTTCTGTCCTTCTGTGATTATGTCCATCCAGTTGGAGGGCATCAGCTGGCTTTAGAGTCAAAGAACAATCTAGCCATGACAGCTTTATATCCCAGCAGTTACCATCATGGCCATTTCTTCACAACTATTCACCTGGCCCAGCCCTTCCAAACCAAATACAACTGATTTTGCAGAACACAGACTTGAATCTTGCACAGCAACTTTGTTTTCTAGGGTGCTGAACAAGACAGCTACTTGAAAGCAGACATCTGGCTGCAGACAGCTCTTTAAGGCAGCAGGCTGGCATGCAGCAGCTGAAGTAGGTAATTGCAGATCAGATATGGGAAACAGGTAGGAATAACTAACCAGCTGAACAGCAGCTGTAGTGCATCCTCCAGTGTTGAGGTTTCTAAATCCAAAGCAGATTATCTTTCTAGGAGGATGCACTTGTACCACTTTAAGTCTTTGAAAGGTTTCAGTAATACTATGGCTTGTGATATGTGATCCTCCTGACTGGCCCCAGACAATGCTTATTTTTAGTTTTTGATTATGAACGTCCTGTACATGCTCTGCTAACAAGAACGGTCCCTAATCATAGATGGTATCTGTGTATTCTGTGCTCAGCTTTAACATGTGCGTGGTTCTCACACACTCACACAAAAAACTTGTGCAGAAATTCTGCAGAACTGATGCTGCTTATTAAGGCACAATAAATAGATAAAAGAAAACTGTCCTAGTGTGACAAATCTCATTCCTCAAACCCAATGCACAGTCTGCAAATCCCACTAGCTCAGTGTGTGAAATTCAGAGCTCAAGAATAACACCAGGTTTTGCTGCTGATTGTAGCTGTGCTGGTCATCTTGGAGAGACTGGAGGAAATACATTGCAGAGAGGTGCTGAAGCAGGTGCATTCCCCTAAAGATTTAACTATAGTTTGATATATCACTTTGTGAGTAAATCCCTTAAGAGGAAGAAACCAATTGCACTGTTTAAAGCCTTGTATTATAAAACTGAAGGAGTGAGAGAACTGTACCTGCAGAGGTTAATCTTCAGCTCAGGAATTTAAATGAACTCATTAAAATCAACTTACAAATTAGCTCATTAAAATGCAACACTGCAGATCCAGAAGTTGGTTGATCTGGCATGCCACTTGTATGAAAAAGTGACTTAAGAAGCAGAGAACAAATTTATAGTATTAAAACTCCATCTTTCTTTGCAGACCCCATCCGGAACTCCTTCTTCCTTGAACTCTGTATCAACAGCAATTTCTATTTAGTGAATTAAGCTTGTTTGATCCTGTGCTACAAGTGCTGTGTAATATCAGTAGCCCCCTGTAATGAAATATGTCTGCACACACTTGTGCCCTCTCACACACATAGGAACTCTGTAATTGAGCCCTGGCACCGTGGGTCACAGCAATGATCATTTTATTACCTTGATAATGAGATTCTACAAGCTGCTGGCTGTAGTGGCTTTTATTTCTTAGTGGTTAAATTCTAGATAAACACACTACTCTACTACTGCCATTAAAGTAATGGTTTTGTTTGGGGGGAGGCAGGAAAAAAGACTCACACAAGTTCAGATATAATTATGTAGATCTGTTCAGAATATCTTTATAGAACTACAGAGGCCAGTGATTAAAACTGGCCTTACAGCTTTTCATTTGGTTCTTATATATCCCAGAGGCACATAGTAGGCAGTACAGAAAATAAAAATACAAAGATTTTTACATTCAAGCTATATATTTTGCAATAAGATACATATATTTATGTGTGTGTGTGTGTACATATATACAGAGAGAAAAAAACTTCAAGTACAAAACCAGTTAAACGGTATATTTTAAGCCAATCTCACTGAATGTCCTATGCACATCAAAAATGCTTAGGGAAAATATAACTGAAAAATTCCTTACTTTCATTTTCAGCATTGCAGAATCAGAAGAAATGACTCAAACTGTTTGCATCACATGTTTTAAGGACCAGATGCATACAGAGGGCATCATGTGAAATGCTGTTCTGCATTTATAAGGATTGGTTTTGGTTTTCAAAAGGGATGGTGACTGGCTGGCCACTCTGCTGGCACAGGCATTACCTGGAGACACATGACCAGCTTTTTTTTTCAGATGCTGTAGAGCTGCAGTGGCTGTGGGGATTTTGAGCTGGCTTGTCTGTCCCTTTGGGCTTGTGTCCCTCTGAAAAGCACCGTGCTGACTCACTGACTGCCCCTCTGCTCATGGAAACTGTCCCTTTGCCATGGGAAAGGGTCTGTAGGAAGTCCTATAAACAAAGTGAGGGGGCAAACCTTCTGCTGGGCAGAAAGGTGGGTCTTTAACCTTGCAGTGACTCAAAATAAACCATTCTTTTCCCCTTGAAGACAGAGCCTGTGAGCCTGTGTAATGCTCTTTCTCTGCCTCCTGATCATTTTTGGCCACGAGACAGTAGTCTTTCCTGACCTAAAGATGTGAAAAGAAACCTAGATGGGAAAAAAAGGCATTGAAATACACTATAAAGTGTGTAAACTGGTGCTTTTATGTTGTCTTTGCCTGATGATGAAATGGAAAAGATGACTAAAAAAACAGGCTTGCTGAATCCAGTCTTCCCTCAAGGATGAGTTAAACTGGAGTGGGTGGAATTATATTCAGGTGAAACTGTCTCAAATCCATGTGGAAACTTAACCTATCACCTAACCAGAAATAGTGTTGTGTCATCAGTCTATTTGGAGAGTGATTTGGACAGGTGCCAATCTGGGCTAAGTTCTGGAGGTGGATGGAGAAACCTAATAAACTCAGCTTGCTGAGGGGGACAGTGGTAAAGAATGGTACCTTCACCATGTTGTCCAAACCCCTTGAAAACAACAACAAAAAATCACCTTATTATGAAATCTAGGCTTTCCCCTCAAGAAGCAGCATTTGGAGACTTTACTGTAGGTGTTAGGCAAGAACTAACAGTCAATATCATCACTGGCCACATGAGCAATAGCTGGAGAATATTACTCACTGTAGTTACTTGAGGCTAAACGGAATTTTTATGAGTCTCTTGTCTGTGTAGAACTCTTCCAGGTTATGGGTGCAATGTTGGCTTGTAGGAGGGTTTATGTGCCCCAGAGCTGATCATTCCCCCTGCCCTTTATATTAACTAGTCCAGTAACAAGTACTTCCTTGTCCCACAAGCTGTACCTCGTTTGGTGCTGACAGCTCTTGTTTCTCAAAGCAATACTGAACACTGAGAGTCTTTTCCTTAACTGTAGGAAAA
Source organism: Vidua macroura (assembly GCF_024509145.1). Lineage (NCBI taxonomy): Eukaryota > Metazoa > Chordata > Aves > Passeriformes > Viduidae > Vidua > Vidua macroura. Next base: position 31,799,683 of record NC_071577.1, read on the forward strand.
TGAGGCTATTCCAGGCATGTCCTTGTACCTGACCTTACTGAGGTAGTCTTCTTGTGTGTCATCCCATCTGCTTGCTTTTAAATGAGCTTTAGTGAATGGCTGTCCATTTACTGTTTGCTGATTTGTATGTCCAAAACCTAAAGAATTATTCTGATAAAGAGTAAGAACTTCATAGAAAGCAACAGGTGAAACATGAAATTAGGACAGAAATCTTTGCCCTGTGCCTTGTCCACAGTGGGTGTGGAGTCAGAAGAGCATTTCATACCTGCTTTGTGATCTAGCAAGGAACTTTTTAAGGTGTAAGGCAATGAAGGACTGTGCCCAAAATGTACAACATGTTTTCATGTTGTGGTCAAGACTTGATGTTCCCTTTGCAGAACTGTTTACAGATCTTACTATTGCTGGTGAAACCAGTGGGTTTAGAGCTGCTGTTTTGTTTGCTTAAATGGGAATGTTCAGGTGACAGCCATTTCTAAAAGCTTCACCCTATTATTTGATGTAAGGCCAGCTGGCAGGCCTTGGTTTTCTCCATGTAATTTTGTGAAGCAGCAGGCCTTTCCAATAATTATCCTCACTCTATTTCAATCAAATACTGCTTGAAACTTTGGCTCAGTGTAACAGAGAACATGCAGCAGTAGCTGTCATCTCAGAGCCAGCAGTGCAGACCAGATGTCTGGTATTGGGGATGTCTCTCTTTCAAATGCTTTTCTACTCCTGGAAAAGGTGCTTTATTTCCTCAGCTTATAAACATGCATCAGGCACTGCTTCCAGGACCAGAAGTGCTGTCTGTATTTGAGAGAACAGGGATACTAGGCTTGCTGTCAGATTTGATGATTTTAGTAAAATCTGCTGTCACAGTAACGTGAATATAGCTGTTCTGTCTTGTCCACAGAGTTCATTGAGGAGAACAAAACCAGAGGCAATTGATCTTTCTAAACCTCACTGCCTTGATTGATCCATACACTCAAGAGGCAGGGTATCTTTGCTGTCATAAACCCCAGAAAATCCGTGCAACCTTGTATTAAAAAATAAAGGCATTGAAATATATGAGAGCAGCTAGGAAAGCAACTGAGAAGTACTGGTTTGGGGAGCTGCCAGCCAGCACCTCAAGTGACTGATCTGAATAACAGAGTCCATCAGTTCCCCATGTATATTAGTGCTGCTAGCTCAGCTCTCACAGTCATTTTTAAGGCAATAATTGTCCTAGCAAATCAGCAATATAATTTAACTACTACTGTCTAACCTAGTTTGATGGTCATCCATTTTCTAAAGTCACCAAATTTTATTTTTTTAATCCACAATACCATTATACCAAAACATACATATATTTAAGAAAAAGAAACACCTTTATAGAAATGCTGATAGTGCTTTGAAATCCTCAAAGCTGGGGCTGTTAGACATTACTGGAGGTTTCCCCACTTGAGAATTCTCCCGTTGTGCTGGGCAGAACAAATTTGACGTATCTGCCCTTCTCCCAGCCCCTCCTGATTCGCAGAAGTCTGTGCTGGATGCAGGGCAAACTGAAGATGACTTTGGCTATGATCACAGTGCATGGGACGAGCAGTGTGAGGGTGTAGGTGGGGGGCAGGTAGAATTTGTACTGGCTCTCATCAAAGGCCCTCGACCAGCCGTACGTGAGCGTGTGCAGAGTGCTGATCACCAAGGCAATAAATCCTAGGGAGGACTAAAGGGAAAAGAAACACACACCAGTTAGCAGAGTACCTCGTGCCTGGCTGCCTTCCTGTATTTTTGACATTATTTTCTAGGTGTACATGACATAGAGGAAGCAATGGGTATTCCTGCGTTTCCTTGACACAATAAAACATGGCTGGAAACCTTTCCTGGGGAGTGTGCCAGACTGTGTTTTTCTTTGTCTAATCAGAGGTTAAGTGTGACATTAGAAGCTCAGCAGGAATTTCCCAGAAGGTGCTGCCAACTCAGCAGAGAGGAGGGCTCCTGCATCCTGTGAAGCAGCAGCCCCCAGCCCCTGCTGGGCAGGTGGGCACAAGCAGCTCCCAAGGGCTCCTCCCGAGCTGCAGCTGCCAGCTCTGCTGCCAGCTCTGCCCTGCCAGTCCCTGGCTGGGAGGCTTCTGACCAGCAGGATGAAGCATCTGTGATGTGGCTCTGGACCACAGCTGGCACTGCTGGAAGTGGGTGAAGCCACAGCTCCACCCAGAGCAAAGACATCTTCAGGTGTCATCTTCAGGTGACTGGTGTCATCTACTGGAAAATGAGATTGTGCAGGCAGAAGTGTTCTGTTCTGAGGTGAGCAACAGCCCTCAAGGGTTTCCTCCTCTGTCTCAGAGATCTGTGTTGGTTCCAAGGCTGTGTGAAGAGCCCTTTATCCACTCAGGGAGGCAGCAAGAATGCAGCCCCTGTTCTACAGGCAAGAACTTCCCCCATTTTCAGCTGAGATCATGCTCCCAAGCACCCACAGAGACATCTCCTCCTGAATTTTTCCAGCTCCCTCTGAGGGTTGCTCTCAAAGATAGGTTTTAAACTCTCTCCCTCACTGAGGGCTTCCTGCCAGCATCAGAGGTGGTGGCTCCTGAGCTTGCCAGCTCCCACTGCCTGCTGGCACTCAGCAGCACTGGGCACTCGCTGTGTTTCCCTTTGTGCAGGCCTTTGCTGCTGCATTTTCACAGAAAAGTGCAAGTGTAGCATCTTGCTCTGCTGCCCTACTTTGAATTCTTGGTCTAAGCCTGAAATAACAACCAAATTTCAAGATGCCTAGACAGGAAAAATTTTGCTAACTTTAGTTAGTCCCTAACTTAGGGAAGGAAGCCTTTAAAAGCCAAAATATCTGTCTTGGTGCAGGGATCAGCAAGAAACACAGCCTTCCTGAAAATATGTCCAGGAAAGAGGCAGGGAAATAAAGCAGCAGGGAAAGACTGGAGGAAGGACTCATCATCTTTAAAAAAAAACCAGTTTCATCCAAAGAAGTACTCAATTCATAGATTCCCCTTCTATTTCCGATTGCTGAGAAACAATTAAAAAACCCAGACATCTTTTTAAAATGTACCATGTTGTTACCAAAAAAACAGACCAAGACTCCTCTAAACTTCAGAGCTAATCTTTTAAGCAGCTGAGGGGACTGGGCAAGGGAGGGAAGGAGAGCTATAAATGTGCTACCAGATCTAGGTACTTCACTTTTACAGTATCTATCAGGCAGTCATGTGGGTGTCACCGAGTCCTGCCAAGGCAGGGAAGAACTCTTCTCTGTGTTACAGCTGAGCATTACTCAAGGTCATGCCAGGAAGTGGGTCCTGTGTGCAAGCCCACACTCATCCTTTCTTTCATGTCCTTCTTACCAGAAGCTGTGTCCATGTCCTAAACCAAAGTGGTAACAAGCAGCAAACCCAAAACCCAACAGGGTCAAGAATAGCTGCGTTTGGAAAATTAAGGAGGAGTTTGCTGAAATATGCCGTGGTCACAGTTGAACCTAACAGCAGGATCTGACCCACAGATCATTCATCATTTACAGGTTAAGATTCTCTCCAACAGGCAAAAAAACTCCAGGGTGGCAAAAGGTTTGAAGTGCCAGATTAGGACTCATCTGGCAAAGCAGGGCAGGGAAAAGGGGACAGGGTGAATCCACGAGCAGAATCTTTCTGCCCTGGGCAGGGGGTGCATTCAGTCAGCCCGAGCAGGGCTCTGTGCATGACAGAGAGGTCAGAGCTGGAGATAATTACCCTGTGCCTCTCTAGTTTCCTTTAAAGAGCTGCTGGTACAGGGAGAGAGTGGAGAGGAAATTAATAGGACAAAAGGTGAGAAACCATCACAGGCACTCGTGACTGACCCACCTTTGTGTGTGGATGGTGGGGATGAAACAAAAAGGCTAACTGGCAACAAACACCTGGTAATAAACACATGGCTAAGCTGCTGGTGGCTGGAGACAGGGCTGGCAGCTCCTCTGGCAGCAGCAATGGGCTGATCCACTTTCAGCACAAACGAGGAGCTGAGCGGGGTGAGCAGAGGGGGGTCCCAGTGCTGATGCTGGCTGAAGGAGCCATGGCCAGACAGCTGGATACAGGCAGGTCTGTAAGTGCATAAAACCCAAACGTTCTGCTGATTGCAGCTTGGCTCGGTGTTTACAGCTCAGTAACACTCAGTGTAGCACAATGCAGAGCACACTGAGCACCCCAGGGGGCTGATTTCCCGAAGTGCTTAGCCCTGATACCACTCTTCTGCTCTCATTGATCCTCTCCGTGCAGTTTCTGGCTATGAAATCTTTCTGGGATTTGTTTTAAACAGTGGCAGAGGCTTTTTTTGTACTGTCACAACATGGGGAGTGTGGGGCCAGCAGCCCTGTAGGGTGTTAAAGCTCTCTGAAAGATGTTGTAGGAAGACAGTATCTTCCTGATGCAGGCTTTGTGTGTATTTTCTATTCTGCATTAACTCTTCTACCTCCCCCATTTCCTTGGTGCCTGCAGGCTCCCTGTAATGCATCAGCAAAGGTGATCCAGTCACATGTGGCTCACTTAGAAATGCTTGGGCAGCACTGAAAGCAAAGAGCCCCTTCCTGACCCAGATAAGTTTCTGACTTGTGCAGCCATCAGTACTATGAAATTAAAGCTCAATGGAAGCAGCTCTGGCCCCTCGCACTGCCTCGACAGGAGGGTTAGAAAAGGCCTGATTACAGATTCTTTACATCTTATGCTACATGAACTATGAAAGAAACCAGGTCAATTCAACCTTCAAATTCCAGGAGGGCTTCTTAGGACAGGAAGGTAAAGGCAATCATACACATTTTAACTTCTCAGGCAATTAGAGTTGATTTGTGAATCACTGGGGAATATTAAAAATGTCTCCTATAAGTAGAATTACATATAAATCATTCCTCTTAGCCAGTGTTTCAATCCTGTACATTTTATGTTAAAACTGGACACACAGGGGAACTGTGTATCCAATTTAACTACATTTAATTGAAATTTGAGTATGTACAGGAGCTACTGTGAAAATTAACCTTTTTCCCTATAACTTTGGCAACAATACAAATGGGATTTTCGACCTGTCAGGCAACAGATGTGTATTTTAATGCTGTGGCAGTATATGGCACTAATACAGGTGTACACACTGGCTGCTGGAAAATGTCAGACTTGGGAAACTCTGGGTAAGGAGGGGACTAAAGTGACTCCTGAATTTGCCTCACATGTGGCTTTTGGTACAGCATCTCTCAAACACTGTCCAGTTCAACTGAGATGGGAACAAATTGCTGCATTTTCTGGAAGGCTTCCGGCTGGGGCATCTGCACTCTGCATTTCGCCTCTTTTATGCTGTAGAAGTGCTAGAAATCCCAAATATTTGAGAAAGCAGCCTTATGCTTCACCCCTTGTATTTACACTGTGCCACTGTGCATTAATTCAGGGAGGCTCACTCTGAGCTATGTGAATGTAACCTCACGAGCCTGGAAGCAGTAGCTGTAGCTACTTTTAATTTCCTCAAGGAAGGCATCACTGACATATTGAGAAGTAAATAATTTAAAAGATCCCTCATTAAAAAAAAAAGTAATATGGAAGCTAACATGGCAGGAGATCTGTAACCTGCTCTTTTTACATGGTATTTCCACAATGAGGCACACTACCAGCCGTGCCCCTCCTGCATGTGATCAGCTGGGAGCTCGTGTCACACTGTCACGCTTTATTCCATGCAGACAGAAATAGGTGTGAGTATCTTTCCATGAACTAAGCCAGCCAGTTCCCTTGTGGGGCAGCCAAGAGCTATTTTGGAACAGACCATCACAAATTTGTCTGGTCCCAGTGCTGACATACCCTTAGAAAGGCTCGGGAAGGGTCCCAAAGGGCAGATGGGACAGTCGCGTTACACGCGCGACCTGCCACGGCAATGTCTGTGTTACATGACACAACGCCAGCACCCTCCAGGACAGCTGCCAGGCTGCCTGGGGAGCCAAAGGGAAAGGCAGGGGGTTTCAAAGCCTCCTTCCAGGCTGCAAGGAGATACTTCCCTTCGTTTGGGATTCCTGGTATGAGATGTGCAAGTCAGGACTGATTTATCCAGTGTCCCAGCAGATGCAGTTCTCCCCTGAGACATGGTGGTAAGAATTAATATGCTCCCATTGTCCAGTCTGAAGCAGAGGTTTAAAGCCAGTCTCCTTCTCCTTGAGGGATGATCTCTTGGGGTCAAGCTCCCCTGGTGCAGCTCTTCTGCTCAGTGTAAATAATTACTGGCTAGCCCACAGCAAGAGGGGAAAGAAGACAAACTGGATTGCTTGTTTGGTGATCGGGGCACTCGTGGGAGAAGCAGGGGAGCAGACTTCAAACTCCTGCTCTAATGAATATTGAATTATTTATATACCACTGAAGAACTTCAGCAGAGCTTAACAGAGGCTGGATGATAGATATTCACCTCTGCATCCCTGAACCCTGCCCTCCCCTTTGGAAGGGTTAGGTGTGTGCCAGCCTGGTGCAAAGGGAGTTCTCCACAGGGGAGCTGCAGGAGAATGGGGTCCTGGGGGGCTCACACACATTGGGTGCCACAGGGGTTACACAGCCTGGTGCATGCTAAGCAGCCCTGGAGTAGGAGGCACAAATAACAAGGGGTTTTAGGGCTGTGGGGTATGACTGTGACACAGTGAGTGGAATCTGGCCTCAAAATCAACTTTAATGTGCAGGGGATACTTGAAAGGCTCATTCTCTGCTATCTCTGTTAATCAGCCCTAAGCCTGGCTCCAAATGCATTCCTGAAAAAGCTGCAGCCACTGAATACAGTGTCTGTGAAAATCCCAGGGGGTAGACCCAGGTCACCATGGGAATTTGGCCCTTGAGAGCTTGGCCATCACTGCAAGTGGGAGGAAGGCTCCTAAACCACTGGAGAAAAACCAAAGTCTTCTGCACTTTTTAGAACCAGATGGCCTTTTCATTGAAGTCATATCCAGTTCTCTGTGCTGTGTGGGCTCTGGCAGTTTACAGACCACTCTAAGTCTTTTTGAACCTGTCTGTTGAACACTTGGGTGTGTGCAAGCTCTGCCAAACCTCCCAGGCTCTCTTCTCCTTTTCAGCAGCTCACTCTCCCTGAACAGCAGGGGCAGATCTGTGTCCTGTAGCCAGCTGTGTCCACAGCAAGATCCCTGCTGATGCACATGTGGATGCTCACTGACACCTTGCATTTTTCCCTTCTCCTGAGAACAGCACCTTCCTTAGACAGGACAAGTCCTGTGTGAGAGCAGCACGGCCCCAGGACATGCCACTCTGCCCCTCTCTGCCCCTGGCTCTCACCTCCTGGACGAGAGGTCTGTGGCTCTGGGGTGCGTGGGGAGGTTTTGCTGCTGACACCAACGCATAGCTGCCCTACCAGAGCAGGATGTGCTGGGAAAGCAGGTCAACCCCTGCCCTGTCTGTGTGAGAGCCTGACTGATTCTGCAGAATCACTCTCTGGCATCAGCAAATACCAACTTTACCTGAATGAAACTGAATTCCCTCCAGTTGAGAGAGTTTGCGATGGATGGAAGTGAAGTGATGGCAAGTAACGACAGCAAGCCCAGGGCAATTATTCCAACAGAGATATAAATCTCCATCCTCCAGACTTCCTCCTCTACCCAGATTGTCATCTTCTTCTCCACAGCCTGGCACGACAATGAAGGTTTGTTAAAATGGGGCGCTTAGGGACAGAGGAACTGAGTTTTATCTGTTTTGGTTTTGGAAGCAGGTTTCCTGGATGAGCACTGGGTCCTATTCACACCTCCAGCACTATCTGCCTGTTTGGGAGATGTGGAAATGCTCTCTCTTATCCCAGAGCCATTTGGCCAAAGCTAGACCTGATTAGAAGCCTGCTGGGAAGAACTGCTCTCAGCTCCCATGCCTATAACCACAGCAGCAAGCCCCAAAGTCACATTTGGAAAGATAATTACAATAAGAACTCAGTTTCAAGCCATGAAAACAAATACAGATGCTTGAATATGCAGTAGTCTCCTAATAACCTTTGTTTTAAGTGCATTTAGGGGGGAAATTGTTCATGCTAATGGAAGGGAAGATGGGTTTTATACTGCATGGCAAAGAGGAACATTTAGAACTGTCCTCTTTAGCCCATTAAATGGGTTTAATTTACTAAACAAAGATGTTGCTAGAAAACAGGAGGTAGAGGGGAAATGAACACAGGATGCTTGCCTGAGATTAATGTGCAACTGTGGCACTTGAGAAGAACCTGCTCAAGGCTGGAGCTGAGAGGCTGGGAATGGTGTTTGATGGATGCTCTGGACAGGCACTGCTGTCAAAACCAGCCATCCTGCTCCCCTCTGCCCCCACAGCCCCTTCCCTCCTTTTTGGGACAAATATTTGAAATCACTCAGCCAAATGCCCCAGCACAGAAAGCAGAGGGGTTGTGGGGTAATCCCTTGATCACATTCGCCCCTCAGCTGCAGGAAGACTGTGCCGTCCCAGGAGGGAGCAGTGTGGAGCAGTGAGAAGCCAGGGGCAGGAAAGAGCAAATCCCATCCTCCCGTGGTACTACAGAGCTGGCTGAACTGCCTGAAGGCAGCAATCTCACACTGCATAAACACTGCTGAGAGCGTCCATAAAGCAATAAAATCCTTTTCCATTTCCTTGTTCTTATATAACTGGTTCTTCACCACCATTTTGTTAAACTCCTGCAGGCACAGGGTGATGAGGACACACAGCCTTCTCTGGGTTATGACTTAGTTACTCCAGCAGGCACAATTATGAACATCAGTGGGAACAAACAGGGATGTCCCAAGATTTTGGGAGCTGAAGGGAACTCTGCTCCTCCTACCATTGGATTTCCCCTCGCCTAGCAATTTTCCTGCCTCTGACCTAGTCTCAGACACACCAGTGCCAGGCAAGGCTGGTTTCAAAGGCTTGTCAGTGTTTCTGGGGAGCAGTGGCACGGGAGGGTTGCTCCTAGCCCTGGCTGTCAGTGCAGAGGGAGCTGTGGATCCAGGGAGATGGCAGCTCCTCAGCACAGGCAGGTGAGTGCTCAGTCTGTGCCCCGCGGCTGACCTGTGGGGGAAGTGCTCCTAGAGAGCTTTTTCCCACTGTCCCACACCTGCTTTGCAAAATGAAATGAACAAACCAAGACTTTAGGCCCACCACCCAAGACCTGCACGAGTTCAGAAGATTCCTGCAGGAGCTGCCCTGAGGAGCACCCCCGTTACCTGCTTGACGGCCGTCTCGATTAACAGGTACCGGTGGGAGCGGCGCATGGGCAGGCACAGGCTGTACACGGCGTGCAGGGCTGCGCAGAAGAAGCTGAGCAGACCAATCTGCTTTCTGTGCTGGAGCCACTGGTCCAGCCAATCTGGGAAGCGCCTGTACTTGGTGCCGTAGTAGAGCTGGGAGCAGGCTGCCAGCACCCCGGGCAGGTAGACGAGAGACAGCATGACGTAGGACACGCACGGCAGCGTGGTGTTGACCACCTCGATGGGGATCTTGTACAGCTTGTTCTTCTGCTCCCTGATGTAAGGGTGGATGACCTGCCGGATCAGGTTGTAGGTGAAGAAGCAAAGAAAAAGCCCCAGAGCCAAAAAGATGGGGATTTTCCAGGCTGGCAAGAGGCGCAGGGGAATGTTCTCGATCTCACAGGCTGATGACATGCAGCCCATGTCCACAGGGGTGAATCCCATGACTTGAGCAATTTCTGCTATGGTGCGCTTGGCTTCTTGGTTATTTGAGCAGATCAGAACCTGCAACGAACAGAAATACACACATAGGGCACAGAAATCAGGCTGCTGGGATTGAGTGCATCCAGAGGGATTCCGTGTCACAGGGAGCCTTTGTTATCCACTGAGCATCACAATTCCTGGCAGGCTTTTTGACAGGGATTTACCATGGCTGCCAAAGACCTCTCTCCTGGACAGGTTTCCTTTCATGCATGCACTGCCGGTTTGTTTCACCGGCTCTGTTTAGATAAATAGACAAGTGAATAACACTTTTCACTTAGGCAGATCCTCCAAAGGACTACAGAGTGTGAACTGAGTGAAGGTACTTCATTTCTGGACAAAGAAATGCAGAAGCTAAGGGGTGGTCTCTGGATGCCACAGCCAGCACTCAGGACTCCTTCTCCTGGAGCCTGAGGCCATTTGCTGATGCTGCCAGACCTCAGCTGCTGAAACAGCTGGGATTTAGCCCTTGCTGGAAGAAAACAATACCTGCTTATTTCCATCCCTGGCACCCGACTGCAGCGTCCACGCAGAAACCACATTAAACGCCTTCACCACAGTGCAGGCTGGGAACAGGGAGGCCAAGTACTCCGCGTTGGATTCCTTGTGATGGTTGATCTCTGTGTTGTTGCTGACATCCACCAGGATCTTGCCCACCAGCACATCAGCCAGGTCACAGAGGGTGGAGTAATGTTCCCTGAAAATCGCCACAAAGATGACATCCGCCTTCTTCACGGCCTCGGCCTGGAAGGTGACCTCTGCTGCGGCAGGGAAGAGGCTGGCTTTCCGCTTCGGGTTGCGGCTGCCGACCACCACCCTGAAGCCGGAGCACACCAGGCGCACGGCCAGGGACCGCGCAAAGTCCCCGCTGCCCAGCACGCCCACGGTGCGGCCGGCCGGCGGCGGCGGGCTGCAGTCACCCTCCGTGCTCCCGTGGCCCAGCAGAGGTTTGGCCATGTCTCCTCTGGACATCCTGGCAGGGAAAACAAGGAGAAATGCAAATTCACTGTGGAGCTCTCACAGAGACCCACACCACATCTGAGGTCGCGGGGAAAAATGCCACTCAGGCCGTCGAACATGGTTTTGGTCCCAGTGGCCCAGGAGCTCTTTGCCAAACCCACCAGGAAATGTGCAGTAATGTACAGGCACCACTGGAGGGGCACAAAACGCCGTTCTGGGTTGGAAGGTGAAGGCTTTTACGGTGCTTTCCCAGGGTTGTGTGATCCAACACCTGCTGGATGCTCTCTCATCCACCCTCTGCTGTGCTCCATGCTGGCATCTCACACTGCAAAGCTAGCCCGACACTAACAGCAATCAGGACCAGAAACTCTCAGATTCCCATGGAGCTACCAGACATCTCCTAAAGAAGGGGTCCATGAAGATCCCTGAGAATACATTTGGAAAAGCTGGAGGGGTGCTTCTGATTTGCCGGAGCAGAATCAAGGCAGAAAGTAAAATTGAAATGAAAGTGTCCTAAAAGTGGTAAATGAAGAGAGTTGCAGCCCTTGCCTGACCCAATATTTGAGTCTGACAAGCACTATTTGCTTCAGCTCTTTAGTGAGTAATGAGAACTTACTCGTGACATTTAAAAAATATATTAAAACATGATGGGATTTGCTCATGAAATGTCTTGATGAGCTTTACAAACATTAATGAATTTTGCCCTGTAATAGATTACATACTGAGGACATGGAGAGGTTTTAAGCAGATCAATGAATTCACAGGCAGCACAGCAGCTGAACCTGGAGGTCAGAAGAAACTTGGGCAGGGAACTGCCAGACTGCTCACAGGCTGTGTCAGTGGCTCAAATCTGCCTTCCAACTTAAGGAACAGCACATTCACCCTAAAGTAATGGCAAATTCCCGAGGGGGAGATTTTAAGAGGGCTCAAAGGCAGCCCATAGAACTTGCACACCAGGACATTTGGCTTTTGTACTGGCACACTGCTAGAGATTATAATAAAGACTGTAATTAACAGACTTGTGATATACTGGGGATGGAAACAAATTGCCTTTGGTGGAGTGCAGTCTTGCCTCATACCTGGTCAAGTTTTTTCACAGTGAAAGTGACCATTTGGATGGGGTGACCTAGTCGCTGGCACAGGTGTGTTTTTCATAGGGTTTTGGAAATGTCCTTCACCCAAGGCTCTTCTAGGATTGGCACAGTAGTGGTGCAAAGGGGAAAGGCACTTCTGCATGAACAATTGCCAATGGGAAACAAAGGGTGAGAAGAAATAAATTATTTTCATAATGGGCATAGGTTGCCAAGGGATTTCCCTGAGGATTTATGCTGTTCAACATGCTCGTAAGTGATCTGGGAAAGGGAGTGAATATTGACAAGATGGAACTTGTGTGTAGTGATCACAGAATCACAGGATGGTTCAGGCTGGAAGGGGCTTGAAGATCATGTACTTCCAACCCCTTGCCATGGGCAGGGACACCTTCTACTTGACCAGGCTGCTCAAAGCCCCATCCATTCTGGTCCTGAACACCTCCAGGGGTAGGGCATCCACAGGACCTCTTTGCAACCTGTTCCCATGCCTCACCACCTGTATACTAAATATTTTCTTCCTAATATCTACTCAAAATCATTTAAGACAGTCAATCTTTCTTGTGAAGAATCTGCAAAAAGATCTCCCCATTCAAAGTGCCTGAGCACCAAAATTCTCTACAGACGCTAGAGGCAGCAAGAGCTGCCTGTGGGCATAAACTCCCCATACCATATATACACTTTAAAGAGCTGTAAATTTGTTAAAACTATTCAGAAAAATTATCAAAGGGTCACATTACTATGAAAACACCAACTTGGAGGTCCCTGTCAGACAAACATCAAGCACAGCCAAGTTACTGGAGGAGATCTCTGACACACCAGCCAGGATCTCAATCCTACTCCTCACTGAAAACCTGCAAAACACCTTCAGCAGATGGACTTTGAAACTATAATTCACTGTCCTGGGTACAAACCCATCATGGTTTCAGTGACAATACTGTTTCTATGGCAGAGGTCTGTCTGCTCTCCTTGCCTCTCACCAAGCACCACCTTGTCCCAGAGACCAAAACACGTGCTCATGGAAGAAGTGCTAGCAGGGGAAAACAAGTGCCAAAGCAGTGCATGGTGAGTTCTTCTCCTTAAAAACACATGTCCACTGTATAAATACAGATCAAACAGCACACTGCAATTCTGCTTATTGCACTGCAAAAGAAGTGAGAGGGATGGCTTTCAGATCTCTGTCTGCAAAGACGTTGGGGCTTCTTTCCTGGTCCCTTCTTATCAGAAGCTTCATCAACACTCACTGCTTTGCTTTTTAGAAACCTTCTTGCTTCATCTAAATTTACTCATGTCCAGAACTATTTGTTCTAGGACCAACATTATTGTTCAGAATAATTAGCCTGCTCTCCCATACCCACCCCCCACCTTTCCACCACCTGTGCACACAAAAGACTAACCCAAAATAAAGAAACACATCTCTGGCTCTCAGCCACAGGGGGAGAAATCAGCATTCAGGGTGACAAAGTGATTGTTACCCACAGACTCATTTCATAATCGATTTAAGGCACCTCAAAAGTTCTCTCTGTGGTCCCACTGGGATGTAAATGTTGCTGCAAGCAATTTTTCTTGTAGTGTGTCTCCTCTGTCCTGCAGCTGCCACTGAACATGTAGAGAGATGTCGGCAATGTTTGGAGATAAACATCTTTGCTGTCTCCAGTTATTTTGATTAAAAGGGATGACAGAATTAAACAGCCTTTGAAGTCAGCAGGAGAGTTACAGAATAAGAAGACTCAAAATCTTTTCTGTGAATTTTGGTGTGATTATTTCAGTCATGCTCTGACTGGTGGGGCTTTGGAGCTGGACACATCCCCGCTGCCAGCCCATGGTGGGATGGACCCTGGTGCTGGCTGCTGCCAGGGTTGCATTGCTGTCATTGCCATGCACTGAAATCTTCCTGAGAAAGGAGGGGAACATCCCTCTTTCACCATAAACACATTTCACTGAGACAAACACTGTGGTCTCTGCCTAACAGATGCCTGGCAATGGACTGTCTGATTAGGCAACAGCTTTTCTTCACTTCTGTATCTCTGGGGAGCATGCAGACCCCCCCTCCCACCACCACTCCTGACTTACCATGTCCAAGCTGCTGCTTCTGCACTATGGACAATGTCACCTGCTTGAAACTCTCCCTCCCAAAGCTAATTCACCACAGCAAGGTCAACCCGTCCAGAGTCAGTGCAAAGCACCATGGCCAGGATACTGCAGAGGGGGTCATGAGTGAATATCATGGTGCTTAGACATCTTTAGCATCTCCAGACTTAGATAAACCCCATTTATTGATCTTCCTTGTCAAGCAAACTGCATCCCTGCTGAGTTATAGCATGTGCAATTCAAGGAGGCCAGTTTCTTACCAAGGAAGCTACCAGATGATTTAATCACAGCCCAATGGGAATAAACAAGCTCCAACTGTAACTGGGCAGCAGTTCCCTAACTAAAATACTGAATGCAATGTACAGCTGCCCTTCAGCTCAGCTGCTAATGACACCTTTACATCGCTGCTGTGCCCACTGTAGCACACTTGTTCCTATGTGCAGTTCAGTGACTGTGTTGCCACTACTGCTGTTAATTGCAGGGCAAGAGCACCGATGGGCAGTGAGCAAGATGGGGAGCTCCCCTCTGCTGGGCACTCTACAAAAACTGTCCAGAAGGCAACTTCTGCCCCAAGGAGTGGGATCAGGCAGACAGCAACTGCATGAAACAAAGCCATTAAATCTCTGTTGCCCAGGCAGAGGGAAGGAGGGGTTCTCACAGAAGAAAACCAGGGATAATTCTACATATTTTGCACCTGAGGCTTGGCAGAGGCTGTTAGCTTAGGCTCAGTGCCAGGCAAACAAGGTTTTTCTGCTTCTCTGCCCACACTGAGAGACTTCACTCAGGTTTTGCAGCAGGACAGCCATTGTGGATGGAGCTGGGCTGCAGGAGCCCACTCAGGTGTCTCTGGGCTCACAGCAGAGTCAATCTGCTGAGCAGATCATCCCCTGTAGCTACTGGGGAACAGGCACACTTGTTATCCTCTTTCAACAGACATGGGGGAAGGAGATACTAACAATGGTGGGACTCCAGCAAGTTTGTCTGGGATGACCCAGATATCTTTCACCAGGTCTTTAACAATGAGACCATCTTTTGGGGCCCCTTTCACATCCTCTGGTGCAGGAGGATAGCCTAGCTGGTTCCTGTAATTTGCAGTCCAGAGGTGTTTTGAGTTGTATACCCTGAAGAAGGATGGACCTGCAGTGGCAAGGCTTTGCTTCAGTTCTGGACAAAAAAAAAAATAAATCAAGATTCATATCAATGCCCTGGTATTCAGATTTATCAGATAAAAGACAAGTTAGTTTTACCATAACTTTAATAAAAAGGCAGTGTTTTAAACATATCAAACTGTGCTGAAGAATATGGCAGCAATCTCATAGAGAGCTCCAACAAATGTCCTGTCCAGTGAAACCAAACTGGTTCCTGTTTGCACAGAAACTCATCTTTGAGCTCAGCCTCACATACTCAGTCTGCACCACCACTTGTGTCTTCCCCCAAAGTCAGAGTTTGTTTAGACTGACCACAACTGAGCCTCCATAAGCTGTGGATTCAACCCGTGCTGGTCATCAAAGAGCCTGCTCTGTGCTTCAGCTTCTGCTTGGGTGCTACTCGAGATAAAGCACATGATTATTACACACATTCCTTAATGAGCACATGGGTTGAAAGACCAGCAAGGCTCATGAGGAATTAAAGGATGCAGCAGAGCCTTTGGTCAGGTCACTGCAGAGGAGTGTCATGATTTCTGCACTGGAAGGTCCCTTTGGGCCCTGCCAGCCATGGCTGGCACGAGCAGGGTCCCACAGACACACACACTCCAGGGACAGGGGTGATCTCTGCCCCCAGGGGACTTCCAGTCTGCATGGAGAGAGACCTTTGAACCACGAAGCCAAAGCCCTCCAGCCTCTGTTTGCAGAGCATCTCTTGCTGTGTTAACCCTCCAAAAGCCCCAGCTGGAGAGGAGCATTCAGCACCTGAAGCATTCCACTCAGGTCTGGCTGTGAGCAGAAATACTCTTTTTTTTTTTTTGCTACCACCATTTTATTTCCAGGGAAAATCAAATGTTTAAGTCTCTTTCCCAGACACACAGCATCCCACCCAGGAGCACAGCAAGCACCATGAACCTGAACCTGCTGGAACTGGAACAGATTTAAGTAAAAGAGCTTATCCAAAGCTGCTTTAATCTCAGCTCTGGTGTACATTTCTGGAGAGCTTGCAGTCCTGCCCAGGCTGACTGGAAATGACTTCCCCGGTTCTGCCCGAGAGAGAGAGTCAGGGCAACCGAGCCTGCTGCCTTTTTGCTTGCCCCTTTTTCTTCTTTCTCCTTCCAAAGCAGAGTTATCTCCCGAATGGTGCAAACCAGGAACTGGCAAAGGATGCAAATCCCCCTTCCAGAAAAGGCATATTGCAAACCCAGCTGGGCTGCCAGCCAGGACATGAGAATGAGGAAATGCTGGGAGCTGGGCTGTCCCCACTGCTGTCCTTCAGCCCATCCACCCACGGGCACAGGGGACAGGGATCGGGGGGCTGTGCACCCCATGCCCCCGCTGCTGGGGTGGGGAGGTGGGACAGGGACCTGCGGCAGGGGAGCTCGTCCTGCCCCGAGCCGGCATCACTGCGTGCTGAGGATGGCACTGCAGAGCAGTGGGGACAGACCTGCTGTGGGCTCCAGGGACTGCTGTGACCCCACACCTGCTGTGGGTTCCAGG
This sequence comes from Vidua macroura, assembly GCF_024509145.1. Classification (NCBI taxonomy): domain Eukaryota; kingdom Metazoa; phylum Chordata; class Aves; order Passeriformes; family Viduidae; genus Vidua; species Vidua macroura. The sequence continues at coordinate 31,816,098 of NC_071577.1, forward strand.
GACTGCTGTGACCCCACACCTGCTGTGGGGCTTCAGGATTTGCCACACATCCCCCTGAAATTGTTCTCCACTCTGATGCACTTTGCATTCACACGTCCTCATCCCTCCTCCTGCCCCAGGGCAGTTCTTTATCTGATTACCGCATTATCAGGTGTTTATCTGCTAAAACCACTGCCATAAGCTCCCGCAGAGCCCTGCTTTCTCTCCTCTTTATCTCTCAATCCAGTTAACCTTATCCCTTCCTCTTTTACCCCCAAAGGACACGGCAAATGATTTGCCTTCTCTGCAGACAGACACATTCTGTATTTTGAGAACAGATTTCATATCTCCCTTTGTTTTTTCCTGCACAAGTGAAACCCAACTCTTTCATCAGAACTGTTATTTACCGAATGTCCAACAACTCAGCCTCTGTTCCTTGCTCTCGTTTTTCTTGAAGGATGCACAGAACTGCATTTTCCAACTGAGCCCCTAAAAGGCACCACCTGGAGCAGAGATGCTGCTTCCCCAGTGCACAACTTTTCTTTCTTCATCCCAAGAAGACTGTTTGCTTTTGCACAACTATGTGTCCCCGTTAACTCATGGGGCACAGTGTCCCTGTCCTCTGGCTCCCTGTGACCTCTGGCTGGCTGGTCGCTCACCTGGTGTCCAGCCGGTCAGTCAGTCCTACCACACAGGACAGAACATGTGCCCTGTTTTTCTAAACCAGCTCTCCAGCTTGTCACAATATTCAATTCTTAGTCTCTTCTCTAAAATGTTTCCAGTCCCTCCTAGCTCAGTGTCACCTGCAAGTCCAATATCTGCCTCCCTACTCCATCACACACTAATGAAAACACGGGCTGACAGGCACTGACGCTCCCAACTCCATACACCCTCTGGTTTATACACTTTAAAAATTTTTAGAATGTTATTTTTGAAAGCCAGCAGTGAAGCCTAAGGCATGTCCATGTCCCTGACCACAAGATGTTCTTCACCAGGACCAAAATTCAAAAATAGCCTTCAGAACAGGGGAGAGTAGAGGAGAAAGGGCTACCAGAATTTACCACAAGGACAAAATAACCTCTCTTTCCCACACAAGCTCAGACATTTTGGTGACAGTTCTCCTACAGAACTACACCAGCTTGTGATCACTTTGCAGGGACAGTTTCTCTCTCCAAGGATAAAACCTCCATTTTAATGCTGAGCAGGAAAACTACCTGTCTATGATAAACAACTGGAAAACTAACCTTTGGCCTGTTTTTATCAAAACAATGCATTTCAAAGCAGTTACCAACAGGTTCTGCCATAGATATCTTCAAACTTTTCTCCCCCAAATTTGCCTCCATTTGCAGTGCCACTTCTCTGCAGCAAAGTCCTTGCCTGAAGAACTTCCTCTGCTCTTCTGCAAAAACATCTTGCTGCCTGTGCCCAATGTGTTGATAGAGTAATGAGAAGCCTGAGAAAGGCCTACTCTGTAATAAAACATCATGAAATGGGAATCTGAAAGTCTGGGAAATACTGAGGTTCCACTGTAAGACCGTGGAAGGCACAGACTTGAAGCAAGACGAGTTTGCTAGAGCAGTGCTGATGCTGACACAGCACACAGGAGCTTTTCTGGCTGATGTGACTCTGAATGAGAAGGTTATTTTCTCCTCTTAGCATCTCACAGTTCTTAGGTGACATAAAAGCGTGGTTTATAACAACTTCAGGCCGCTGTACTTAAGTCTTGTATGGCTTCTCTTGCTTTCATTTGGGGTCTTCATTCTCTTGCTGCTCTTACCAAGTTAACAACTCAGTGACTCACCCATTTCTAAGCCTTCCCCTCTCCAAGTGTGAGAAGAGCAAGAAAGCAACCCAAAGGTGGAAGCTTCTCAGGTAGATCTAGTAATTCCCTGCAGCCAGACACGATGGGTGGAGGTGTTCCTGCCTAAAATGAGCTGGGGTTTCCACCCTTCTGCGGGCCTATGGAGGTCAGGCAGGACCTGACTTCAGCAGTCACCACAGGGAGCTGGCAGGCTCCAGCTCTCTCTTTAAAATCTCTTTGTTTCTTTCCAGGAAAGGCATGGAGGAATTGCGCTGAGCGTGCACAGAAATATTTGTATTGGCTATTTCCGTGCCGCAGCGCCTCTTAGAAGGGTCTCCAAGATCAGCACTCTCTTGCCTTTCTGATTTTGCTTCACCCTGTCACTCAGAAGATGCACAGGACCACACGGGGAGAAGATGGCCTGGGAGGCAGTGTGGGGTGGAAGGAAGACACAGCCTGTGGCAGAGGGCCAGCCCATCTCCTGCTGATCTGTTTTTCCACCTCCACGGAGCACAGGCATGATACACAGTACAGAGGTAGCTCTGAGCCAGCCCTGAAAATGCACAGTGGTGAAAGGCAGCCAATGTAGGGCCGTGTACTGCCTCTTCTGATATTCCCAGCAGCTCCTAGGAGAGAGGCAAACACAACTGGCTGACCAGGTAGTTATCTTTGGAGACCCAAATGGGTAAGAGAGAGATGATCTTTGCTGGAAATCAACTCACTGCCCTGCCTTCCCCTTCCTCTCACAGCGTTTGCCTTCAGTCCAGCATGCTGCACAGCAGATCCAGCTTGCTTTCCCCTGCACTGGCAGGGGTCTTGCAGAGACAAATACATGCAGTGTGAACAATATGCCTCCCCCCAGGACCCCAATCCTTAGCCAGGCCCATGTGTGCTGGACAAGTAAAAACACCACGTATTTCACCACGGTGCCAAGCTGCACTGGCACAGGTTCTGTCCTGTATCTAACCCAAACATAAGAAGGATGTGGACCTGCTGGAGTGAGTCCAAAGAAGGGTCACAGAGATGCTCAGAAGGTGGGAGCCTCTCTCCTATTAAGACAGGCTGACAGAGTTGGGGTTGTTCAGCATGGAGAACAGAAGACACCAGAAGACCTTAGAGCAACTTCCAGTACCTGAAGAGAGCTGGAGAGGGATTTTTTACAAGGGCTGTAGTGGTAGGACAATGGGGAATGTTCTTACAGTGGCAGAGGGCAGGTTTATGTCAGATATAAGGAAGAAATTCTTCACTATGAGAGTGGTGAGGCACTGGCACAGATTGCCCAGAGAAGCTGTGGATGACCCATCCCTGGAGGTGCTCAGGATTAGTTTGGACCAGGTTTAGAGCAAACGTGGTCTAGTGGAAGGTGCCCCTGACCATGGTGGGAGTTGGAACAAGATGATCTTTAAGGTCCCTTCCAATCCAAACCACTCTGTAGCTCTATTAGTGCTTGCACATGATCAGCAGTTGGTATCAGGCTCCTTCAGTGGTGGACATGTTATTGACAGAGCCTGATTCTTGAAGCCTACACCCCATGGAGAGCTCTTAGGACATTTTTTCCAAAGACTACAGTGGTGTATTCATACTAAAGAAAATGCATGTGTTGCCACAAACAAGGCTTTAGAGAGACTCACTGAAAATCTGAGAACCTGGAAAAAGGATGGGAGGAATTTTTGTCTCAGTACCTTAAACCCCAGGAAAAATTTCACAGTGTTTAGGCCCCAGAGTATGTAAAGGCCTTTGGAAATAGGTTGGAAGCTCCCACATCACTGACATGATTTCAGAAGCTTTTTACTTTCAGTTAAGTGACAGTTCACTTAAATTTAGATGAAGATGGAAAGCTGCTTAATCCACTGTAGGTCTGCATAGGAAATGTCCTATGAAGAAACATAAATTCAAATTTGAAAACAGCATTTTCTTCCATTATGACGTTGACAAAAAGCTAACTCTAATCAGTGATAGTAAACTTATAGATAACAAATTGGTGCATTTTAATTCCTGGTGTGTGACATTTCTTATCACAGCTGCCACTGCCTTTCCCACCTCTCAAGAGAGCTGGCATGGCTGGCCTACTTCTTCCATCATCGGAAAAAATGTGTTTCCCCTGAATCTAAACCTGCTTCTATTTATGGGTGTGATGTTACAAGGTCATAGTCAAAGCATAGTTCTTAACAATAAAAAGCAAAACAACCCCAAAACAAAAATAAAGAGCAGAATAAACCACAAAAAAAAAAATCATTACACTGTCAAAGAGCATGTTTTCCTGGGTTTGATGTGGTTTTGTTAAACACAGACTTGTTGAGTCATCAACATTTTCTCCTTTACCATCACAGAGGAAATCAAATATGTGCAGTGACTGTGGCATCTTATATTACTGTACATTTGTTTCATAGCAAATGTGATTTTAGAAGAAAACGAAAGCTTGATGCAGTATTTAAATCTTATTAGTCCTGCATCTCCTCAGCCCACAGGAGTATTGATGCTGTAGGCGACAGCCTTCCTCTCCTGCTGTCTCTCAGTTTTTGTTTCTTGCCACAGCAGGCAATTCTCTATGTGTTAGTTTTGTTTAGACTACTCTGACTGAAATGATCAGGGGTTTTTCTACATCCCTCTGCCCTCTGTGCAGCTCAGGCATTACGAACACAAACACTCCCCCAAGCTCCCTGGTGTCCATCTGTCACGGGTAGATGTCACACCCTGGACAGGGCCACGGGACAGGGACAGTCCCACCCCAGCTTCCATCACCTGTGGGATGTGCCTACTACAAAGTCACCTCTACAATTCCTTCACAGCTTTCATCCCTTGTTACTCTTATATGGATCAAATACTGAAGTCCACCTCAAAAAGCATCCAGCCTTTGTAGCTTTTACAATCCCTATACTGGTTCAGAAACCCCACAGCTGCTCCCTGCTCGCCTCTGAGGGATCCTGGGCCCTGGCCAAGATTTTCCCCAAGTTTTTTTTATATCTCTGTGCTGATTTCTCCGTGGCTCGAAAAAGCCACTCATCTCCTCAAAGCATTTAGCGAGCTGAGAATGAAAAGTGAAACCTAAGCGCCAAGTGCTGCTCCCTGAGGAGCACAGCGTGAACGTGCATCCGTGCATCCATCCATCCATCCATCCATCCATCCATCCATCCATCCATCCATCCATCCATCCATCCGTTCCCGCTGGGCTCACGAGCACTGCATCACTCTGAACACGGGACCCGGTTTGTGCCCGGATGGTGCCAGGGATTTTCCCGCACCCGCACGGATGTGTCCCGCAGCCACGGGAAGGAAAGCGCTTCCACCGCAGCCCGGCGGACCTGCCGGGGACGAGCATCCCACCGAGCTCTCCCCAGTGACCGCCCGGACCGAGACACTCCGGCCCCCGCAGAAATCTCCGCCCGGGACCCGGCCCCAGCCCCGGTATCAACCCTCGCACCGAGGTGTCCGAAAGCGCCCTGGGACCCCCGCCCGAGCCCGGGGCGGAGCGGGCCGCGGGCAGGGAGCAGCCCCGCTCCCCAGCCCCGCCGCGGGGATCCCGGGCCGGGGGTGCGCGGAACGGGGGCCCGGCACGCAGCGCACGGAGCCCCCGCTGACCCGGGACGTTCCCCCCGGGCAGGGCAGCCCCGGCCGCGCCGCGCCGAGCCGAGCGGAGCCGAGCCTCCCCCGCCCTGCTCGCCCGGCGCGGGCGGTTCGAGCCCCGCTCGCGGTTCCTCGCCGTGCTGGCGGTGCCGATCCCCGCCGCGCCCGTCCCCCCGCGCTCCTCACCTCTGCGCGGCGGCGGGAGGGCGAGCGGCGCCGTCCGGGAGCGCGGAGCGGAGCCGTGATGTCAGGCCGCGGGCTCCGCCCTCCTGCCCATGTGCCCGCCGGGGCCGCAGGCTCCGCTCCGCTCCGCTCGGCTCGGCACAGCCTGGCCCAGCCCGGCTCGGCACGGCCCGGCTCGGCGCCCAGCCCGGCACCGCCCGGCTCAGGGTGAGGGACCCCCAGCCCCGTCCCCGCGGGGCTGCCCGGGCGTCAATGCCGTGCCCAGGTTAAACACGCGGGCAGGAGGGCATCGCTGCCGGGCAGCCGGGCCGCGGTGTCTATTACAGACAGGAGTCGAAGGCAGACCTTAATTCTCTATTTGTAAGCGCATTTCGGAGCCAGCCGATGTCTCATTTTACTGGGCGGGTGCGGCTTGTTGCGCCTCTGCCCCTGCTATCAGGGGCCACGCACTTGTTCTGAAAAGCTGTGCCGGGAGGCGTGGAGCAGATAATGGTTCTTCACCCAAAGAGCTGTCCTGCTGCAAACACCCCAACACTGCCACACGGCTCCGGTGGACCGGAGGCAGCGCACTCCCAAAGCTGCCGGGAGCTGGCACCAAAGGGAGAGTCTCCAGGCAAAAGCACTGGGGCAAACGCACAGGAACTTGAAAACAAATCCCTTTGGAGCTTTGGTTTGCTCACTCAGTAAAGGAGAGGAGCACGGAGGGAAGGGATCTGAAGGGATTTGTCTCATCCGTCCCCAGCCGTGCGTAGGCGGTTGCAGTGTGTGTTTGAAGCCCGGGCAGAGGGATGTGCAGCCCCTCTGAACCCAGCCTGAAGTGCTTCACCACCCCTGCAAGTCAGGAGGGTTTTCCTAATCTTTGCCAACTGCCATCCCCTCTGTGTCCTCCTTGCACATGGGATGTGTCTTCCTGGGATGAAACAAGCCCCATTTTTTTCCTCTCTCCCGGGCAGGCTGTGATTTTAACTATCTCAGTCCATTCTCACTGCTGTCCTGTGCAGATATCCCCCCTCTCCAGTCTCTGTGCTGCCTGCAAACAGGCCCAGATGCTAGCCAGGACTGGCCCAGCTTGCAAGGGTACTCGCCACCTCTCACATCCATGGTGCGGGAGATACAGAAAACTGCAGATATGGGAGACTCCAGCAAAGATGTGGGATTGCTGGGGAAGGTTCCCGTTGGTGACTCCCAGTGGCTGGATGCTGGATAAGAGAGAGCTCCAGAGGCCTGGGATGCTCAAGCTGCAAACTTTGAGATGCTGTGAGTTCCCTGGCTATTGGACTATACTGGAGAGGTGTGAAAACCTATTGACATGGTTAGGAGAGGGAGGATCATGGGGATAGCTCTACTTCATCACCCCTCTGCAAAGGCCATCTGTAACTAAATGCATCTGGAAGAATGAGATTACTCCTTAGCCCCTTCTTGCCTGTAGTGGCCCCTGCCTCCTCATGCCTATCATGGTGATAATTTATATGCCACAATCAGCTCTTTGTGGAGACTGAAGGACAGAAATCATTGAACTCTCCTGCACCTGCTGTATCTTGTCAACTGCTCTCCCACATTATGTAAAGGATAAATTTTGCTTTTAAATTTATTTATATAATCCATAGTCATTGCCATGTTTGCCTTGGTCATTGCAATTCATCTTACAGATTCCTCTTTGCTCTCTCAGGTCTCTGCACTGTGTGGGTCTCTCCCTGTTCCTGTTTTCCTGCATGGGGCAAGGCTGCTGCCAGGGCAGTGTGGGGTAAGTCACTACCCAGTTCCGTGGCTAATGGCCAACCTTCTGGAAGCATTGAAATCTATTTCTCCTTTTTTAGATTGCACTTCCTTTTTCGTAAATTAGCAAACTTTTCACTGAAACACCCTCTGCTTTCCCACCCTTATGTCACAGAGAAGAATGAATACCAATTTTATACCTGTTTTCCTCTTCTCAAACCTGTGGCTAGCCCTGTCCAGGTCACCTGTTTGCTGGACAGTTTGAATCCTGCAGCTCCATTTTTTCAGTAGGAAGCTAAGGCTTCCCCAGCTCCCAGACCTTGACTGGCTCTATTGGTTGCTCAAAAGATTCCCTTGGGAACCATATTTCTGATGAGAGATCTGATGTGGGCTTGCAAATTTGCTTAATTTTTCTTCTACTCAGAGAGACCCAATGTGCCAGGATTGTGCTGAACTTGGCCAGTGTTTCTGGGTGTATTTCTGGGGTTTTTTTCCCATTTTTCCTTGCTGGTCCTGAGCAAGGGCTTTTCTCTGTTTCATCTGGGCTGTTCTTCTCTCAGCAATCCTCTTTTCCTGGCCCATCACTTGCTGGTCAGAGCTGCAGCTCTCTGGCAGCACCATCTGTGTCCCTGTGCCCAGCTGGCTGTGTCCTGCTGTCCCCTTAGCCGTGATGCCACCTGCACCCCCTCCTCCCTGTCCTTCCCCTCCGTGGGGACAGGGAATTGCCTTGGATGTGCTCAGGGCTGGGGCTGCCAGGCTCCTCCAGTGCCCGTGTGCTGGCACAGCATGGCACTGGTGAGCAGTGAACCTCGACAGCTCCTGGCTGCCCAACCAGGCAGCCGTGGGGAGTCCCCACCCCCCACTGTTTTGGGGGGGCTGGAGCCATCTAAGGTGACAGTGTGGAGGGGTGCACCAGGCCAGCTCAGCTCCTGCCCCACACCCAATCAATAAGGGGGGAACCCAGGGTATGCCTGGGCTTTACTGCAGTGAGACACAAAGGCAGTGGTCCCTGAGCCTCCCTGTGCCCCTTCTCCCTTGCCAGCTCCCTTGGGTTCATCTTGTGCCAGCCCGAGGGCTGCTGTGCACCCGGAGGCCACTGGGGATGCAGAAGTGCTGGGCAGCAGTGGCTGCACCTGAGCAGATGCTGTGACAAAAGCAGAGTTTGGGGACACCACCTCACCTGCCACTCACAATGTCATAGCCAGGGAATGCCTCAGCTTCCCCCTGAAATCCAGGGCCAGTGAATGGCAAACTTACCACTGGAAAACCAAACCTATTTGGCAGTCAGTACACGTAGCTCCTCCTCTGGCCGTCCCAAAGCTGTGGTTTGGGCTGGAATCTGCTTTCTTGAGGCTCAGTGGTACCGTTCGGGTTGGGAAATTGGGTTATCAGCACAACAGGGTTCTCTCTGCTCTGGACTGGCACATGGCCTGGGGCTGCCAAAAATGCCAAGCTCAGAAAGGAGCTGAGAGGCTGGGACATGTGCAATGTACATGTACAATGGAGGTGGAGTGTGGAGATAACATGGTTAATTATTGCCAGTGAGTTAGTTTGGCAAGTTGGGAAACAGAGAGCTCGTGTAGGGGAATGATCTGGGGACTGCAAAGGTGGGATGTGGGCAGCTGTGATGGCTCTGTGAAGTAAGAGCTGGGCACACAGTGTCTTTGCTGGGTGAAGAAGTGGTAGCTCATGCTGTCACTCGACCTCTCTGGGATTACCCAGAAGGACTGGGAGTGATGCTGACACCTGACAGCTCATGGAACTGCCAGGAGGGAGCAGGCAGAGAGAAGCAGCCTGGGGGCAGTTTTCAGGCATGACAAAGCGCTGCTGTGTCCCTCCCAGAGTAGGGAGGGGTGGGCTGCACCCCCAAAGCCCTTCTCCCCCCTGAAAGCTGTGTAGGGGCAATGGTGGCTGAGTCTGGTCTGTAGCCACCCCAGTCATGCCATCGGTTGCATGTCTCCTGCTGGTGATCCAGAATGAAATGCCTGGTTTTTTGACAAGGCTTTTCAGGTGAGCTGCGGCTGAATGTGCCACACGCTTCAGCCCCGGCATCCTCCATGCCAGAACCGTGCATGCCAGGGTGCTCAGCAGGATGTCTGGGCTGGAAGTGTCCATACAGGGCTTGTGCACACCTGGGCTATGCTGGATGCAGCTTCGGGATGCCCCCCGTTATCCCCCTCCCTCCTGGGGGTCTGGCAGCGCCCCTGGGGAAGCACAGTTAACATGGCGCTACCAGAAAAGAGCTTCCTGCTGCTAATCAGCTCCCGGCAGGTTCTCTCTTTCTCAACCGCCTGGCTTTTCGGGGAAAAGTGCGATTTATCGGCCCTTCACGGGGGAAACCTGGTAGAGATGCTCCCCGCTGGGGCTCGTCTCCGCCTGTCATGCAGGCGCCACCTAGTAGGAAAAAGGAGAAAACGGACCAAAAGTCCAGGAAGGTGGATGTAGAAATTCAGTTTCTCTCTGGGAGAACTGTTCAATCCAACACAAAGCTGCTCTGGGGCACGGCTCTAGGGCCGAGCCCGTGGTTTGGGTACTTGCAGGAGAATTCTCTGCAGGGAAATGATGAAGTGTGGAGATGCTCCAAACTGGAGCACAGTTTGTCCAGGATGGGTCTGGATTTATTTGATCTAAAAATAGACTTTGACATGTCGAATAATTTCCAGGCAGTTCCTTGATAACATTGTCAGATTTGATTAATTAGCTGTATGGGTTAATTGCATTGTGCTACCTTCTGCTCTGGTGGGTGACAGTGCTCCTGTTTTGAGCACTGAGGTCATCCTGTCAACTGGAGGCTTTACTTACAGCTGGAAACCCCTCTCTGCCATCCATGTATGTACAGCTCACATTCATGGAGGCATTCATGGTTTTACCACAAATCCCATACTGCTGTTGTCATCTTCTAGGAGTCGCATGAACTTTCAGTGTGATTTCCCAGCCCTAGAAAACCTCCCAAAATCAACCCTTCCCATGGTGGTATAAAAGGACCTATAACAATAATTTCCTTTGAACAGAAAAAAAAAAAAAATCATGATTTTATACCAATCTTGCGATTTTTGTGCAGCTTGACTCACCCTTTCCCATGTGGGGATGTGATAAATGCTGGTGTCTGTTATCTGCTGAATTCCTGCAGGCAGGCAGTGTGTCCCCTGCCATGGGTACACAGCTGCACACCCCTGTGCAGCAGGTCTCTCCTGTTATGTGCATGCTGTGGTGGGTCCTGCTCGAAGCATGTCACCCTCCGGTCTTTCCCCTTCATCCCTCAAAATATCAAGAACTGGAGGCCAGGGAAGCTGCAGTGTCACTCAGGTCCTGGGGGTCCAGTGGCTTCACCCTGCCAGGACTGCACAAGCATCACTGCCCTTTGCCTAGAGCAGAACCTTAATATATCTCCAGTTTCGCAGATAAAAGCCTGGATTAATTAAAGAAGAGAATAGAAACCACTTTGATTTCCAGAACACCGGAAACTCCCAATTGTCACGGCTCCCAAAAGCACTGCTATAATTAAGGGACTCTCACTGTTGCCACCGCAGACCCAATTTTTGCAGGGATTTACAAGTGGCACCTACATTTTTTGCTTTTGGTGAAGTACAGCAACTGAAGGCATGAATTCTGGCTCCAGGTGCATCCCTTAAATCAGCCAGAACACCACTGAAACAGCATCTAATTCCCTCATGGATTTCTTATTAGAAAACCAGAGTCCCCAATGGCAGTGTGCTACAGACAGCGTCTGCTCTCCAATTATAGTCTGATTATAGAAAATAATAAAACTGGGGGCCTTTTTTTCTTTGCCTGCTCTCTTTCTGTCTTCAAAATACACTTGGGGGCTGTTTCTGGCTTTTTGACCATAACCAGCATTTATTAGTATTTTATTAGTATTTAAAAAAGGCAGTGGAAACTGAATTTCTCACCTGATCTCTGGTCCTCTGGTTCCTGTAACCTTTCCAGAAGCACTGAAAGCATCATGATGACACTGATGGTGAAACAGCCAGACTTTGCTATAGCATGAAAGCAGCAAACACCCCTAAAGCAATAACTGAATAAATCCCACAAGAGCATTTTCCCTGCAAATGCCAGGTCTCGTGCTACTGGGCAGGACAGGAGTGCCTTTTGCCCTCTTGTGTCAGAGAACTGGCCAGGTAAAGATGTAGCTGATAATACACATCCACCTCCATGTGCAGAGGTTTATCCTTGGGCTGCTGCTGTGTTCTTGTCTTTATCCTGAAATGGGGTAGGTTTGGATTAGGTATTAGGAAGAAATTCTTTACTGTGAGGGTGTTGAGGCACTGGAACAGATTGCCTGGAGAAGCTGTAGGTGCTCCATCACTGGAAGTGTTCAAGGCAGGCTGGATGGGGCTCTGAGCCACCTGGTCTAGTGGAAGGTGTCCCTGCCCATGGCAAGGGGATTTGGAACAATATGATCTTTAAAGTCCCATCCAACCCAAACCATTCTGTGAGTTTCTCTTCTATGACCTCTTTAGCAAGTGTTGTCTGAAGTCTGCCCACAGTTGTCTGCCAACAGTTTGCTTGATGAGTGTCAGCTTCACCACCAAGGTGGTTCTTCTGCTCCCTGGGTGCTTCACAGATATGCAGAAACTGTCCTAAAAATTCTCCTTCTTTTTGTCAGCTGCTTTCCCTGTCTGTTGAATAGCCCTGGTTTTGCCCAGGTGTCCCCATCCTGTCCAGGAGGTACTGTCTGACTGCAGAAGCCTCGTGGGACTTCAGAGTTGGTGCATGGCTTGCAGGAGGGATGGGTTTGGGTCCAGTATGGGGGCAGTGAGCTGTGCTCGTGTGTCCGGAGTGCTGAGCTGTAATGCACTGAATATCAGACACGAAATCAACAGCCTGGCTTGCTCTGAGCTCTCCCAGGTACTTGTAACCCATGTTTAACACCATGCTTTCCACGGAACACTTCCTTTTCTCCCTTTGGAAGGTGTAAATGCATAAAGGCTGTGTTTTGAAGGGATATTTAAAAAAGCAGGGGGATGTTCCTGGATCTCTAACCACAAGGTTTTCCACCTCCACCTGCTGATGCAGGAGCCTGTCCCAGGCTTGCTGCCCTGTGACTCTGAGTTTCCTCCCTGACCATGGGGAGCACGAGCATCCTGACATCAAGCAGAGGCAGGTGGCCTGTAAAAAACATGTTTTCTCTCCCAGCAGTGTTGTTTTAGTAGCCACTTGTGTTATGGGCAATGCAAACATGATCAGACCAAAACATGGCTCTGCTCTGATCCCATTGCTGGAAATTGGTTTTGTTAAGCAAAATGTTACCAGCTTGAGAAAAGGAAAAAAAAAGGAAAGTAAAAGGAACAAATGCAAAATTTGCCTGCATTAGAGATGCAGGGAAGCATTGGAAGTTAGGGAGATCACAGACAATTGAATTTAATTGAAAAATATGATTAACTAGAATGAGACTTGAATATGAAGATCTAATTTGAATTAAAGAAACAAGCTGATTGCCTGAAGAAAAAAGTTTGAGGAATAAAATAATTTTGTATAATATGGGTTCCAGTATAATGGGTTCCAGCTCTGCTTATATAAGATAGCTATAAAAATCCCCAACTCTACCCTCAAAGTGTTTTTACCATCAAAATTACAATTTTTTTTTGAGATGGTCACAGGGAAATGGGGCTCTTAATTAATGGGCTTAGGGGAGATTTGAGCTATGGATGGTAAATCTTGATCCAAGACTTAGAGCTTCCCAGCATCATCTCAGGTCTGGTAGCAAGTCTTACAGCTCCTTCCTTATAGGGACAAACAAAACACAAACCCTGGGAGCAAACCAGGGGCCAGTGACATGTAGACCCTTTCCTCAGGAAGGACAGTGGAAGGAATATTTCCAGGACTGTCAAAGCCTGGTGCAAGTGTTTCTGAGCAGAAGCCCCTGCCAGGGGCAGGCAGTGCTGGCAGCTCATGTGCAGTGCTCATGTCCAGGCTGTGCTCCCACACCAACTCCTGGAAGCAAAATCAGCAAGAAAATAGTTTTAGGGAAAATGAATGATCTGTATTCACAGCACAAATGGGAAAATTATATACCAGCAAGTAGCACAAATGGGAAAAATAAGAGCTTAATTTACAGTAATTTTGTGGAGTTATAAGCATCTTTATTCCAAGGGAGTTCTCCTCAAAGCAGCAAAATGGTTTAGTGCATCCCCCTGCAGCTTTTTTAATTTCCACTTGGCTGCTGCACCCTCTGCCACAGCATTTCCAGCCACCAGCATCCTCCTCCTCACTGAACAGTCCCACTGGCCACGGTGACACCGTTATGGCCGTGTCCCCCTGCTCCCCACAGGCAGGCAGGATCCGTCCTCTGTGGGATGGGTCATCTGGGAGCCCGTGGGAGGCCACTGCCTGGCTGTGTGCTGGGAGCAGCTGGGTGTGCTGGGCGCTGTGGATGAGCCAGCCAAGGTCACTCCCACGTCACCCTGTGGCATGGCTGGCCAGGAGAGAGCTGCGGGCACACTGGCACGGCGTGGCACAGATAGCCAAGGGGCTATCAGAGCCCTCATCCTGGGCATGGGGAGGGGGAGAGGGAGGGGCTTCAGGAGGATGGAGAATTTGTTGGACTCTTTCCAGATGATAATTTTGACATTTTGTTGTCTCTTGAGGATATTGAAATAGGAATAAATGCAGCGTCAGTGCTCATTTGCACTGGCTGTCACTGCCAGACTGGGGGCTGACCTGAGTGTGCTTTTAATGCATATTTAATGGGTACAGTGGTGGTTTGGCCCCATCTTTAGCTGCTGTACACCTGCACTGTGACACCACACACCTGAGCTGATCACAGTGCACCCACTGCCAGCCCCTCCTTGCCCATCCCTGCCGTGGGCTTCATTCCCAGCCTCCCTCACCTCCTCCAGGCCCTGCCCCACCAGCATCTGCTCCATCCCAAGGAAACACAGACAGGGATGTGTTTCCTCCAGTGCTCCATGGAAGAACATGAGCAGGGTAGTGCATGTCCTGCAAGCTCGTCTGGTAGCACATCCCAGAGCAGGTGATAACCTGCCCCACACCCCAGGGATTACCCCAGATATCCTCTGCCCTAATATTGCACAAGGATCTCATTTCTGAGCAAAATCCAGCTGTGGTTTCATTAAAGAGGCTCTTGCTCCTTGTGCTGAATATTTAATTTAGCACAAATGTGTGTGTGTTGAGTTCAGGGTGTTGATTAAGCATGACTTGAGATAGAGGGAAATTAGTAATATGGGAAAGTGCAGTCAGTATTTCATGGCAAAGAGTAATTGAGCTAACAGTTGACATATGGAGTTGTGTGGGCAAACTAATTAAATTTTACATCTTCCCAAGCATTTGTGAATTTTATAAGTGTTTGATTTATATATTAATTAAACCTCAGAGTGAAATAAAGAGGACACAACTATTTATACTGCAAATGTGTCCATCAAGAGGAAGGGCTTTAATGTATTTTCAAGCAGATGCTGAAGTAGCTCTGTGAGTCCCCAGCTCAGCTCAGTGGTGACATCCCCTATGGTGTCTCTTCCTGCTCTTCATTATCAGGAAAAAGCTCTGTGCTTTTTGGCTTTTTGGTATCTCCCTGATGGGCTGCAGACCCCAGGTTTCCCACTGATCTGCTTTGCAAGTAGGTAGTGAGAAATCTAACACATGATTTAAATATTTTTCTGACCCATTAGTAAGGCACTAGAGGTAGTTATGGCATGTCCTGGGCTGATCTTGCTGAGGTCTTCTGGAGTTGTCTTATTTGCATTATTTCATATTGAAATGGAACTTGCACTGTCTTTATTTGCAGGTGGACAGAAGGACATGTGGAGCATTCATGGTGGTCAGCACTGTTTTCAGCCTGGCTGATGATCTGTGGAAAGAAGTTCCTGAAGTTATAGGATCAGTCGTGCTCCTGGGATCTTGGGCATGGAGCCACTGCTGCAGCTGGGAGAAGATGGTATTTGGGTTCAGTGACAGTGAGGAGTCCTAAAACGTGCAGCCCTGGCCCTGATTTTTCTTTTAGGCTGTTGTGCACTCCCCATCCCTGACACATCTCTCTGGAGGCCAGCACACATCTCCCAGGTGTGTTTGGGTGAGCTGGGAGGCCAGTGCTGGGCTGATGTTGGGGCAGTCCTGGGAGGTGCAGGGCTGGCTGGGGGATGAGCTGAGAGCTTTGTGGAGCAGGAGCACTGAGTTTAATTCTAGGGCTGAGTTCCAGAGCTTGGGCTGCTCCTGCCCAAGGCAGTCTGGCTTTATTGCTTCAGTGAGTGTCCCTGCTCCTCTCCAGAGCTGCTCCTGCTAAACTGCCCTTTCTGCCATGTACATTTTATTCCCAGGGGTTAATGTGCTGTAAACCCCTTTGATTCCAAAATAAATAAAATAAGGAAGTGTTTCTATGTTTCTATTCTGCTGTGCAATGATGTTTCCCCAGCAGCACAGGTGATAGGGCCATGCCAGAGAACTTGCATCCATTTCTAAATCCTGGCTCTGAAATCCTGATCATGCTAAAAAATAAATCTACCTTTTATATTCCCTATTACTGATGTATTATTTTTTCCTCTTTTGAATGGAGAAATGGGAACTGTTTATGTCAGCAGCGATACAGGATTCAGAAGACATTAGGTTTTGATAGGATAGCGGAATTAAAGCTAAAACATGGGTATTGAAACTCCCTTAAATTTAGTAAATTATTCAGGTATGTAGCATATTCTAATCTACAAATGCTGTGAAATAGATGGCAGCTATATTAAGAGTCATTCTGCATGCCACCCGCTGTCCCACCTGGCCTCTGTGGACTCCATCAGTCTTGTGATGGCCAGTGATTCCTGTTCACAGTGTCAGTGATTAATATATCTGCCCACTGGAGAGGAGGAATTACAAAACTTAGTGTTTGTGTGCAGTTAGAAGCTGTGGGGACAGGAGCAACCGGGACCAGGTTGGAATGAAAACGGGAGGAAAGGAAAAGCTGGTGCTCAGCATCAATTACTTTTAAGAATTGTGCTTTGTAGAGCTTCTTCCCCAGAAACCTTGAGAGAAGGAAGATGCAAAAGGCTCCATGTCACATGGCACAGGGGGTTGTGGTGCCTCCTGCAATGTTGCATTGCAAGCAACATCTCAAACCCTGGAAAAATGCAGCCCACTGCCAAATATATCCTGTGGGCTCTGCCCTGGCTCTGGAGAAGAATTCACTATGAGAGAAGGAAACTCCTGCTGAAGCCTGTGCCTGTCTGTCTGGATGTGACTGAAAGGTGTTCTTGATGCAGGGACAACCTTATGGAAATCAAAGCTACCTGGGAGCTCACTGTCTGGGATGAAAATCAGATTCTGCTACAGGTACGTGCTGGTGTTTGGAGAAGACCAGGGGTAATTCACCACCAGTGATTAAACATCCATAATAAAATAGTTGACAGCACCTGTAGCAGGACTCAGGGTATTGATGATCCTTGAAAAACTTTGGGACAAGCATGCCCTTGCTAAGGATAACATCACCTGTGGTCAAACAGACCAGCACCACTTTACCACACAGGATTTCAAGAATATTAAGCAGCAAACAGACCAGTACCTTTCCCCCCCAGTTCAGCCTGACTATTAATACACCTGGGAACAGCTCACATCTCTCTACACAGCACTACATTTCACTGGCATTTTTGCTCTCATGTTGGAGGACGATGTGCCACCAGTTTGTGCATTCCTCATCCACCAATCAGGGCAGCTAATACAACATGTGGTGCTTCAGTTTAGCAAGCAGTGCCAATACATTAAACCTAGGAGTGCAACCAGCACAGAGTGAATTATAATTTCATATGATAATGGGACCTGCTGATCTCTTCTCTGTATGGTATTAAACCAGAATATTAGAACAGGGTGCTTTGGAAACAGCCATGTGCTGTGTGATGGAGGGGCAGAGCTGGCAGATCACCTTGAAAAGGTCTGACTTGATGTGCTGGAGTACCAAAAATTGTCCTAAATGGTCATGTCCCCATGGCCATTGGGGCTTTTGTGTAATGTCAGCTGTAGAAGCAAAAGCAATAACCAACCTGCAGGACTAAAGAGGTGAAGTAGTGTAAAATCTAAGCAGCCTCTGTCCTCTGCTGCCACTGGTGTTGAACAGGCACATGCAAGGCTGTTCTTGGATGTCCTGAATAAGTGCTGTTTGTCCTGCTGGAGCAGGTACCCAGGCCAATGCTGCAGCCCTTCCCAGAACTGTGGCTCTGAAGGAGGTGGGGATGCCCATCCTGGGGCCTCTCTGCTCCTCAGCATCCCTCAGCCCTGGTGGCATTGCTTGACTTTCTCTGCATAGTCCCTATGCCCCTAGCTGCTTTCAGAGTAGAGGGGACTGGCAGAGTTGCTCCAAAATAACATATAAATAGGAAGTGAAAGGTCAAGCCTTCCGACAGAGTAATTTTGCCCAGAGCATCAGAAAACATAAGGGATGAGAAGGGATGGGGACTCATGTGGTGATCAGCCACTGATCAGCTCCAGGTAGTGCAGCCCTGGCCCTGGGCAGCTTTCTGGTTTCTGTTTCCTCTCTGGTTTTTGCAAGCTGCCCTGTCAGACCTCACTTACTGAGAGGACCCATGTGCAGTTGTTAAGATGCTGTTGGCTGCTCCCTGTTCCTCCTCCATCCTAATGTGAAATCTGTCAATGCACTCTATCAGGGTGCCTTTCTGCCTGCATCCTGTGTGAGCTCCAGATTGTTATTGATAGGTGGGAGAGCCACGACAATCTTGAGGAAATTTGTGATCTGGTCCTGGCATATTTGACAGATAACACTCCAAATACAAATGTCAAAACGCATTTAGGTTTTTTCCCTTTTCTAACTTGCCCTGAAGAAAATGCAAACACTTCTTGACAGAATCAGTTCAGGAGCCTCCTCTAAGCCAGGCCCTGAGTGTTAGAAGAATCTGCCTCTTAAAGCCATATAGATCCACTGCTGCTGTATAAAAAAATATTCTATACCCAGAGGCAGAATTACTTAAGAAAATCCTGACGTGATTAGACACCACTCTCTTCTGAGAAAAGAGTAACTATACTACTAAAGGATAACTGAGATGCTGCATAAACTGACAGTATTTAAATTACTTGGTGTCTCAGTTCTGAAACGTCGTTTGGCATGGGGGCACAAGGAAGGACTTGAATATTTTCTGGATACCACTGTGCAGCTATTCTGTAGCCTGAATATGATCTGCTGGAAGCACTTGCAGGTGCTGTCACCGCCCTCCACCTGCTGATGTGAGGTATATTTAGGCTCTGGGTTTGTAAAATTTATAAATGCAGACTTGAACAATTTATAACAATTAATGAATAAGTAGCTTGCAATTTCTGCATATGCTTTAGCATGCAGGAATTCCTCTTGCCTTAAATCAGTGTAATGATGCCAGTTAAACAATTATCTTACTTGTAGTGCCTAAGAGAGCACTAAGAGGCTGGCCCCACCACTCTGTTCACTGATACACAGTTTAAACACAAAGCCAGGGTCTATATTTATATGCAAATATCATCAAGTTCAAGCTTAAATCACAATATTTTTGAAGTCAAGATTGTATGTTAAATAACACTCCATGCATGTATGTAATTATAGATTAGTGGTGTAAAACCCTTCAGAGTTCAACCCTAAACCACAGCAGGCAGAAGGGCTGAGCCCAGAGCACCCCCCTGGCTTGTGTAGATTTTGGGGGGCAGTATGAGTATTTTGTGTTAGCTCAGAGCTCCAATCCAACCAGCTTTGATAGCTTTTGGGAATATGTGTGATTAACCAGCCCAGCCACAATATGTCACCAGCACTCCACACAAACAGCTCTGCTGCTGCTGGAGAGCAGGCAGAGAGGGAAAACATCACATCCTGCAGCCAGGGGAGGGGAGAATAGCATGAAAGGACAGGGAAGAAACTTGAGAGGAAAGTGATAAGGGACAAAATTGAGATCCTTAGAAAAATGATCATGGGAAGGGTGAGGTCAGCAGCAGGTTAGATGGGGCTGCATGAGTATGAGAGGAGCTGTCCTGGTCCCTGGGATATGCTGGCACCCCAGCACTGGGCTTTACAGGCTGTAACTTAAAAGCACTCATTCCTTCAACTTTGCTTTCCATTTTGAAGGATTGTTTTTCCTCCTGATTGTATTAATTGCCTGTTGTGAACTGAAACCACTCAGTACACTCATTAATTCCCATTCCCAGTGCTCCTCTCCTCTCCTCTCCTCTCCTCTCCTCTCCTCTCCTCTCCTCTCCCTCTCCCTCTCCCTCTCCCTCTCCCTCTCCCTCTCCCTCTCCCTCTCCCTCTCCCTCTCCCTCTCCCTCTCCCTCTCCCTCTCCTCACCAGCCCCTGGGTGTTACCAGCAAAAAAGCTGTGTCAGAAATAAAATGCATGAAAATAATGGAGCTTCAGCAGCTACATGCAAGTGTAAGGAAAACACATCCTGATGCAATGAGCGTAGAGACCTGATAGAGCACGACCTTTGTCAGGGGCTAGTAATCATTCCTGGCAGTGTTTGCTCATGAGGATTGGGAAATGTGGGCAGCCCATTAACCTGTGCCACTCAGGATCCCCATGGCTGAGCATCACGAGCACGGAGTGACTGAAACAGCCCTTACAGCTCTCGGCTCCTGCGCTGGGTCTCACGGCATGGACGGGGACCAGGGGATTCACCCGAGGTCTCGTGGGTTTGGAATGGAAGGGATGCAGTGCAGCCCTATCCAGGGCTGTAGTGCAGCTCTTTCCTTCCCTTCTTGGCTGTGGCAAACTCATCAGGCCATGCTGCTGCTTGGCCAAGTGGCAGGGGAGTTGGTCAGTCCTTGTGCAGACACCTGGAGCTTTGGGGAGCCCAGCTCTGTGTGTTTGCATGAGCACTGACATGCTGATACCACTGGAAACACAACTGGGGTGATTACCAGGCACTGCCTGGGGTTTAAGCAAGCATAATGTATTCAGAAACAGAAAAGAGGATGCATCTCTTCATGGATTTGCTGTCTTTTTGCTATTGGGTTAGAATTTAAGAATCTTTAATTCCCAATTTATAGGATAATATGCAGTTCACCTCTAGATGTGCTTTAGTGTGTTTCAAATATACCACTTTGTGCCTTTATATGGAGAGCAAAGCTGCCTCCTCCAGAGAGGGAGGAGAAAACCATTTCAGTCAGACACTTAAAAGCTTAAATCAGCTTGCCTGGCACTATATGGGTTTGGAGATGCTGAGGAAGTGGAGGTGTGATGTCAAAGTACAGTATTCAGCATGTGTAACACCAGGGGAGTCTCACTGGGGAGTGACAACCCTGTCAGCCCACCCCAGCTGGGATGCAATTCCTCTGGTTAAACCCCAGGAGACCCAGCAGCAAGGCTGGGGTCTCTGCAGCTGGAAGTGGAGGTTCAGCCAGCCAAATTTCTCATGCAGAATAGACTGAGATGTGTAAAGATGTGTTCTGGCTCTATTTTTGTATAAAACGTTTTTTCTTTAGTATGAACTACATAGTAAAATTATTTACTGCATAACAAAGTGGTGGATACAGGAAATAAAACCATACAGAATATTCATGCTGTGTGATGCTAAGCACCTGATTTAAAGGCTTGGTGTCAGAGTCTCTCTACAAGTGACTGAGAAAGATGTTCCCCCAGAGCACAGCAGTGTTGTGGGTGCTCTGAATTATCCTCCTTTTCTCTGTCACTCTGCAGAGACACTGGTTGCATGTGATCCCTGGAAGGAGGAAGGTCGCTTCCTTGGTATCCAGGTGGACACCCTGGTTTCACTGTTTCTGGACTATTTTTAGTTGTGTGCACTCATGCTGATACCCAGCCCTGCAGGCTGCCTGCTGTGCTGGCTGGCTTGGTGACAGTGTGATGGGGTGTCTGACATGGGCTCGGGGGGGCCCATGAGTGGGGACGTCAGCCCGGGAGCAAAGCCAGCTTCTGGCTGACCCTGCCAGAGAGGTAAACCCAGAGCTTTATGCAATGGTGTGTGCAGCACGCCCGGGCCAATTAACTTGGAAAAGGATTACTGGTATGCCACTGGGATGCATCTGTGACAAGTTCAACCTCCGATGGCCACTGTGTAAGGCAGCGCTGATGCTAATATGCAAAGAGACCCAAATTGTTATGAATTAATAAAACTAGAAGCAGGAAATCCCTAAGGGTAATTAAAACATTTAAATCAGCATTCATTTAAGGCTCACAACTCTTACAGGCACTATGGAGAAGAGAGGAGGATTTGGGGCCAGGATCCCTGCAGTGGGGACATGGGGTGGGAACGGCCATGGTACAGGAGGCTCAGCTTCCCAGGGAGGTTTATCAGGAGACCCTGGAGATATTGCTGTGCTAAAGCAAAGTGCAAGGCAGAGATGAAGAAAAGACAATGACAAATTTGAAGTGCTTTGTTTCTGTTTTTGTATCTGTGTTGAGGACGGGTTGTGCAGCTCAGCTCTCACTGCAGAGCTGTCGCTCAAAGGGAGCCTGGAGCGGCTCCGTGCAGGGGCTGTGACGTGCGGCCGGTGCTGCTGCCAGCCTTCGGACACGTCACGCTCTCCTGAGCAGCCAAACAGGGATTTTACTTGCTTAAAACAGTGTTCGAGTCCAGGAGAGCTTCTCCAGTGCTGGCTCCACAGCAGGATTCTGTCTCTCTGTGGCATCTTGCAAGCACTGCTGGTGGATTGTGTTTACCTGTGCCCAGCTCCCTCTCACCTGCAGCAGTGTTTTGTGTGCTCCTTGCCCCTCAGTCCCCTCACTGACAACCAGGAGGCAAAAACATGGGGGGATTTGGACCATAAAACTTTTGGACCTTTCCTCCTCAGGATCCTCCTGTCAGTTTTGTCCCAGCTCTGTCTTGTGTCTGCCTGTCTGTGGGGCTGAGCCTAACCTTGTAGAACTAAAGTGGCCAATGAAGTGTCATGGTCCCTGTCTTAACTGAGGCAGTGCCTGCCTTGGCTTTGTGTCCTGTCAAACACTGCCTAAAGTCTCAAAGTCTGTGTGATGAATAACAAGGATGGTATTGAAACCAGCCAAGAGGTCTCCACACTCCACCTGGGTGTCAGCAAGCGAGCAAGACATCAAATGGGTCTGGGAGCAGAGCAGTGGGGACAAGATGGACTTGATGTGAGGACCTGATCTCACACCCTTGTAACAGCTGAACTTCAATTTTACATCGTATTATCCACAACTGCTCTGTCAGATCAACAAAAAAAGCCCACTATATCCTTCCAGAACATTTGTTCTACATATTTTGCTGTTAATGGGGAGAGGAATTGAGGTGGGATTTCGTGGTGGCTCTGCAGGCTCAGCAATGCTGCATCTGCAGCAAAAAGCCCCTTCCATCCCCATGTGGGGCTGTACCACCATGTCAGCTGCAACCCACAAACAATTAAAACTGCTTGGTAAAGCAGACAAATCACATATTACATTTCCCCCCTCTCCTTTTCCATTTTTATATCTGTTGAGCAGGCAAACACAGCTTTTGCAGAAGTCCTGAAAGGGAATTTTAAAAGCCATCATGCCCCCCCATTTGTTTAAATGTGTTTGTAGTGAGATTCTGCCAGTGCTGGCAGATTCAGAGGATGAGAATTCTCCAGGGATTTCCCGTAAATGACACTTTCAAAGTCAGACCTGCATATGCACTGCATCAGACACCATTTAGAGAGTTCATGTAAGATCCCGGTTAAAAGAATCACATTTGCTGATATTTTCCCTCTGTTTATTCTGGGTCAGTGTGCATTATAGAAGAGGCAGAGATGACCATGTTGCAGAGTTTGATGGGATAATGGCAAAGGGAGAACAGATAAGTTCAGAGAGATGGGAGACGCTGATGCGGTTTTGTAGGACAAGGTAGGATTTGCAGGGCGTCATTCAAAATAATTGTGAAAAGTATAACTGAAATGGTGGAAGCAGAACAAATCTGAATGTGCTTTTTTTGTGGCAAAGCACTATTTTCAGCTAACGTTGATTTGATTTGAAAGGGAGTTTCAGTGGAGTGAAGAATAAATGAAATATGAACATTGTTTTCAGATTTCTCTGAGATACAGAGTGATATAGAAATTAACCTTACCCTGTTCTAAGTAATACAGACTGTGATGTTTAGTTAAGATGTCTGAACATGATAAGATTAAGGTTTTCACTGGATTATAATTTTACTAAACATTAGCTCTTTTGAAGGAAGTTTTTCAGCCTGGAGTTGGTACAAACATGATAATTATATGTTTATATTTATGCGTCATAAATATATGCTTCTGCCTTATCTCGCTTACAGGTATCAATGCAAATTTTCAGCTCAGAGAATATAGGTATTCTTGGGAATAAATTTAGAGAAATGCAGATAATTAATCCACATTATAGAAGTTGCTATGGATGTTTTGCCTAGAAGAAACTCCATGCTTTGGAGTGGAAGCTCCAAGTTTGACAGCAGGGATGCTCTCCAGGTGGTATCACCCTCATTTACAGGCCCAGACTGGGTGAAGTGATAAGCCTGAAAAACCTCAGTCACATGAACATCACAGAGAGACAGACAGTGGCTCCCTTCCTGAGGGCTTCTGCCAGCACCCAGCAGAGCCTCTGAGTGCTGAGGGTGATGGGAGACACCTTTACTGACCAGGTTTTCCCTGTTCCTGCCCATGCCACTGGGATGCTGGGCACAGCCTGGGGAGTGTGTCCTGGGGCACTTCATGTTCCCAGGGTGAGGGATGGACCTTGCTGGGTTGCTCTTGTAGGGAGCTGTGTGGAGTGCAGTGTTTAAAGTGTTAAATGAGAGACAGGGGTTAGATTTGGTGTAGGTGACAGACCTCAGTGTGAGGCAGAACCGCTGACAAAGCCTGAACCAGCCTTCTCCAGGGCTGGTTCTCCAGCAGGATGCACAGCATTTAGCTCATCATCATCCAGAGTGGCAAAATCTGGGCTCTAGAACTCCAATTCCCCTGCTTGCTGTCTGTCCCCATCCTGAACTCTCCCTGACTCATGGAACTAGGACAATTCCTCATCAGGAAGATTTAAAAATCCTTGGCTTTTAAAAATCAGAGGAAAAGACACAGTGCTTCACTTCAAACTCATTTCCAGGGGCAAGGTCTCCAAAGGCCAGAGACTCTCTGCCTGGTGCCATTTGATTTCTTCCTGCATTAGCATTACACACTGGGATTTGGGATGATGTACAAGCTCTTTTCCAAGCCTTGGTTGGTGCTGTTTTGCCTGGTTTTGGGATGCAGGCTGGGAAGCCAGGGGCAGTTCAGCCAGCCCCAGCTCTTCTCTGCCAGCCATGCAGCAGTGACTCTGGGGAGAAGTTGAAGCAGATTGAGGTGGTGCTGGAAACCACCAGAGCAAGGTTTGCTGGAGCTCATTTATTGTCACCTCCAGTTAGTCACCCCAGCTGACCTCAGGGGGTGTTTTGAGGTTGCATTCATTAGTGTCTGTAAGAAATGAAGAGGCTTCAGTGCTACAGCTGTGGAAAAGTACAGGATGAAATCTGTGTGGGATTTAGACGCATTGAGTAAGATGTGGAGACTGATGAAGAACAGAAGCCTGTTTTCCAGTGTATTTGTACGTTTTTCTCCCTCCATCCACCTCCTCCCTCTGCACTGCAAACACCACCCTGTGTGTGACACTCCTGGTGGCTGAAAGTGGCTTCCTTGGTTGGCCTGTCCTGCCAGAGATGGTGTCACCCTAGGGGACGTTCTGTCTCCTCTCACCAGAGCACTGATTTGTGCCTCTCTGATTTTCATGACACTTGTGGGAAGGTAATTTTCGAAAGGCATTGTCACAGTTTTGGTTGAAGCTGTGATATGGGCCTTACCCCCTGATGGAGAGACAATGTCATCTCTTTTTTAGTAACCTGGATAAATATCCTCCTCACCACCAAGGAGTAAAAACCATCCTTGACCTTGGGGGCTCAGGGAGGCCTCAGGGAGCTCTGCATCTTCCTCCTTGCAGGCAGGCAAGGATGGAAGAGTGTTACTTTGATGTATATTTAATGTAACATATACAACAAGGGTAAGCAGGAAAATTGCAGATTTTTTAATGTCCTTAATTACATTTTTAGCTTCACATTCTCTTGCTCATTCTTAGCATCACTTTGGGGTCAACTGATACCACCACAGTGCTGGTGCCCATTCAAGAGAGTCATGCAGATGATTTGGGATTGGGCCTAGTGACTTAAAATAATTTTACTCCTGATGTAAACAAGAGCAGAATAGAGCTGTGAAAGTTTATAAATAACAAGAGCTGGGTTTTGACTAAATCTATAGTATTTTTTTCTGGCATTCACCTTGCATATATTAAGACATTTCCATAAATAAAAAGGAAACTTAATAAGCCTCAGAAAGGTTAGAATGTTTCCATTGGATTTTATGCCTGTTGCATAAATCCTACCCAAGTAATTCCATACTTTGTGTGGACATAATTTTTTTACAGTATAAATTCCATTAACACATTCATGCCATATGTGCCATATATTAAAACAAGCAGCCTCCTACACTCCCAGTAAATCACTAGCATCCATGCCTGCTTCCCAATTCCATCAGCATGGATCTGCTTGGCAGTGTGGTGGTGAAAGATCCTGTATGGAGCCTCAGGGCTGCAAAACCAGCCTGTCTGGGCTACATCCCTGGCTGTAGTGAGGCTCTTCCATGATAAAAGATGATATCCTTGCTGTGATCCCATGATAAAGAGGATAAACCCATCTCTTCTCTTCTCTTCTCTTCTCTTCTCTTCTCTTCTCTTCTCTTCTCTTCTCTTCTCTTCTCTTCTCTTCTCTTCTCTTCCTCTTCCTCTTCCTCTTCCTCTTCCTCTTCCTCTTTCTCTTTTCTCTTTTTTCTCTTTTCTCTTTTCTCTTTTCTCTTTTCTCTTTTCTCTTTTCCTTTTCTCTCTCTCTTCTTTTCAGAAATGTTGAAGTTGACACTAAATAACCTGGGATGCAAAGAATTGCTTTAATTTCTAGATGTTCTGAATATCCTGAGAATTTGTAAAAGAAAATTGCCCTCTTTATCCTAATCAAAAGTAATTAAAAGTACACTTAAATAGAGCACAGATCTGTGCTTAATTCCAAATGTTTTGCACGTATAAACAACAGGAGTTGTTACTAACTCTTCAGCTCCACAAGCAACAGCAGAGCCCCCTATTGCTGTCACAGGTGCTTTGCAAACACACGGTCAGACTTTCTGGCTGGAATACTTTACCTTGGTAATGGCCTGTGCAGATCAAAACTCCATCAAATAAGACGAAGTCCCATTGCTTGCCACAACCAGTGCCATGATTTAGCACTTCTAAAAGTTGGTCTACTCTGCACAACAGAAGCGGTGCAAAATGCCACGTTCTCAGTTACTTTGCCTTGCAGCCTTGGAGTTGATGCATTTTACTCATTCATTTCACATAACTATGTCCTTGCCATTTTTCCTTCCTTTGGACAGAGCTCTTGGCTTTCAGACAATTCCTGCAGACCCTGCAGCAGTTGTGTCACCATAAGATGTGTCACTCAGACTGGGAGCAGTCAGGTTTGAAAACCCAAGAGCTGCCTGACTCGCATCTGAGGTGGAGCAGGCAGTGAGTGAGCAGACAGCAAGAGGGATGCAGACGAAGTCTTTTAGACTTAAGCAAGGCTTAATGCAGTTAAAACCAAGCCTTAGATGTGGCTCTTGATAATGCTGGTAATAACTACCTTTTTGGGACTTACAGAAAGAAGTGGTCATCTCATTTTTGTGATGAAACAGGTGTGCAGAATGAATGGTCTCATTTCCCTATATGCAAAGTGTGATAAGGAAGGAGTTGGCATATCCTTTTGGGGTAAAAAAAAAAAAATTAGATTGTTAATTTCTTGGGACAGGATCCATCTTTCATTTCTGATTTTGCCTAGCACTCTGCACAAAAGGGTGCCAATGCATTACAAGCTTCCTGGCAGCTACCAAACTATGCCACACTCACATGATATAGGGATAAGTGACAGCCAGCACATGCATCTGGGTCTGGTACTACTTAGATCACTAGTAAAGGCACTGATGATGGGATAGGGAACACTCATTAAACTTACAAGCACACGGTGACAGCTGGCAGGCTGGCAGGAGAGGCTGAGAAGTCCAAATAGTGGCAAATCATGAATTGCATGATTAGACCAGAATGCCATTTAGATCAGAAAATATGTGAACCATCAGAGAAAGTCCAGGGGGAGCAGTGGGAATGAACAGAACTCTAGGGAAAAATAAGTGATGAAGAAATGTGGAATAGATTGAGCATCTGGAGTGTGGACTGACCAGGGAAGCAGAGTGGCAACTGTGTCAAGTGTGTGAAAGGCTGTCACAGAAAGGGAAGGAATCACCTGCTTTCTCTGCCCATGGTGGATAAGACAAGGAATTGGAGGCTTAAACTGCAGCAGAGAAATTAAGGCCAGTCCCTTATGATTTTTTTTTTTTGTTTGTTTGTTTATGGTAGAGATTATGAAGAATTACAACAGATTTCTTGAGGAGGTTTCGATGTTTCTATCCCTGGAGAGATTTCCATGAGTTAAACATTGATCATACCCAAAGGCAGAGAAAGTGGTTGAGTACCCACCTTCTGGAGATGCCATTGACCTTCTGCTACTTGGAATTACAAGAAGCTGACCTTGCAATCAAGACAGTGGGGAAAAAAATTAAAAATCAGGTTTAGATCTCAGATGTGGCAGACTGCTTTTGTGAACCTACCCAGAGAGACAGTAGTGTCTCAGAAGCTACCTGAACCTAGGAGCCGGCTTTCAAGGTAGCCTGTTTCTGTATTCTAGGAATTCTTGGATTTGCAGAGAAATCAGTGTCTGTTGTCACTATTTGAGGTCACCATTGAGGACCTCAATGGTGAGGAATTCATTCTCAGAACAGAATTTTGGGAGTCATGTGGGATCAGATCCATAACAGTAAACTTCGTATTGATGACAATACGTGGCCAGACATCGGTGATGTTACCTTTTCTGTCTAGCGGGAACTAAACCAGATGGATTTAATATTCACTGCATCTACAGCTTTGTCTGCAGAGCACAGTTACAAGAGTCAGTAGGCTTCAGACCTACCACACAGGATGGACACTTCTGGCTTGCAGAAGTCCATTAACTCACACCAGGCTTTTATTCCACACCACATGAGGTGTGGAGAAGGGCTTACAACCCTGCTGCCCTTGGAGGAAGGTGGCCAGCCGCTCCTTCTGTCATTGCCTCTCCTTCTCCTGTGTCCCTGTGGTCTGCAATTGGCCCTGCTTACTCAGGAAGAGATGGCTGGAGGTGAGCACTTCGGGAGGGCTCTCCTCCTCCTTCCACCTGTTTTTCATTCCTTGACTCACTGGCTTTAAGCCGTAAGCAGTGACGTGACAGCTGAGTCACGGACACACCACCTGGATGCTGTCAGCATCAATCTCTCTTATAAGGATCATAGAAGAACAAATAGAGAAGACTCTTAGGGCTTCTCATTCATCTTCCTGCCAGCGGGGCACCGAGCCCTGCAGTGCAGTCTCTGGCTTTGCCCAACCTTGCTCTCAAAATCCCAAGCAATGGGATTCCACTGCCCTTCCCCAGGAGCTGCTCTGCGATTCACTAAACATCATTACCAAGGAGAGCACTGCTTTTCTGTGATCATTATTTACCCTAAGTGTTCCTAATGTGACCAAATAGCTTCTTACTGATATCCACATTAGAGAGTATTTTTGTTTTCTTGTGAGGAAATTCAGTAAAGTTGCAAAATTGGAGATGAAATGTTTCGTGTTCTGTTTAACAGTTTTAAGGACATCTCTGCTGCATGCATTGTTGTACACAGTGGATGAGAAAACCCAGATATGCAGCCCTGTGCCCTCAAGAGCTTACACTTTTCATTTAAGCAAGATACAGTGACTGAGAATGACAAGTAACGAGAAGGCAGGAC
Source organism: Vidua macroura (assembly GCF_024509145.1). Classification (NCBI taxonomy): domain Eukaryota; kingdom Metazoa; phylum Chordata; class Aves; order Passeriformes; family Viduidae; genus Vidua; species Vidua macroura. The sequence continues at coordinate 31,845,127 of NC_071577.1, forward strand.
AAGAGTCATACGAGAAAGGTCAGGACGTTTCTAAATAAAACCTATTGTCATGCTTTTAATTGGGTTTATATTGAAGACATCATACATGGCTACATATTTTTGAGACAATTTCACTGTGTTTTAATCAAACATTTTTAATCTCAGAAAGTCATCTTGCCTGCTTTGGTTTGGTGCTTATTTAAAGCTTCATTTTTATAGAAATGTATGTTTTTCTTTCAGTTACTCTTTCAGCTTTGCAGGGCTTTTGCAAAAACAGTTGTCACAGTTAGTCTGGTTATTAATTCCCTGGGTGTCTCAGAGGTACAGGAGGTTTTCTGACTGATCCATGCCACTGGACTGCTTCTCCTTGACCTTTTGTCTCCAGCTCTCTGTCTCCTCTGTGCAACACCCCAAACTGCCCTTACTCCAGAGGTGGCAGTCAAACCTCTTCATCTGTTTGCCTGAGAGTAACAAAGCACCTTCCCTCTGCACAGATCTTACAGCTCCTCAGAGCAGCAGTGACTCCTCTCCTGGGCACCAATAAACCAGAGCAGAGCATCACAGAGCCAAACCATCTGCCCCACCTCCATATGCCCTCTCCAGCTTTTACACCCCACTCACTCTGTGTTTCCTATTGCTGATGGAGGTGTAAAGCCAATTCCTGCCATCCTTAGCTTTGGGTTTCCAATCCACACATCTTCCTCTTCAAGCTACTTGATTAGCAGAGGAGCACATTTAATTTTGGGGGATGCAGGGTAAAAATCTATCATGGAAACTCAATGTTATTCCAACAGATGTCCATTCAACGCCATCTGTCCCACCTGTGGCTTTGGCTATTATTTCTTACTAATTTTAATCTTGTTTTTGCCTTAAGGGGACAAATTCTTTTTGGTACCTGACTGCAGGTTTAGCAAACTCCCGGAGGGAAGCCCAAATGCATTTCAAAAGCATTTTTAATGTGTGTCTTTCATCCTGGTGAAACCAGCTGTCCATGCACATCAATTCCCTGCAGCAATTTTTCCTTTCATGGAATGGAAAGATTCAGCCTCGTGGTTGGGTATGGAAATTTTGCTGATTTGAGACAAGGGGTCTGCTTAAACGGACTGAATTTAATACTCTGACTTTCCAGCCTCCCTCTTAACTCTTCTGAAGGAAGTCATGAAGGCTTGAGAGCTGAGTCCTGCTGGGAATTTCTGAGAGCTTGGGACAGAGATGGGTGATTTTCAGCTGGAGAACCTGCCATGGGTTTGGTTTTATGCACACACATTTTGCTGAGCAGCTTGGTGAAGTGTACACCTTGTACTCAGAAGGCAAGGGATCTCTTTCTTTTAATACACCCCCAATACATGTTAAAAAAATAATACTTAACTGTTGCTGTTGAGGCAGGGATGGGAATGAAGAGGCTCTGTCTTCAGAAGGCAAAGAATGAGTGTTTATTCAAAAGGAACTCTCTCTTTTATAGAGAACATCATGAACATTAATTCCATTGGTCTTAGAGTAAAAACATATCAGCTGATTGGTACACTGGACTTAGGTCAGTGTGGTAGAACATATCTATAAACAATATGAATGCAAAACAAGATAATAGATGGTTTACATCCCTCCCGGACTTTTTCCCAGGCTTAGCTTGGTAGAAGTCCTTCTCTTTTTCTTTCTGACTGAACTGAGAATATCCACGCTTAACTATTACTTAACTATTTGTATCTTGTGTGGAAGGCCCTAGCTCAATTTAAAAAGCAGATGCTTATTTGTATAGATAGTGCAGAGTTATTGCAGCAGTCACACTGGAAAAGCATTAGTTATCTAAGGAGACAAATTGAACAAGACAAATCTAGGGCCAACCTGTTTCTCCTCAAGCCATTTGTAAACACATACTGAGAAGCAGAGAATTAGGAAAGGGGAACTGAACTTGCTCTTGCTGTGACCCAAATGCAGCTGGTTAAGGGCAAGCTTCATTTTAATTTACTGTTTCTAAGCAAGACATCCTTCAAAGCTGATGTTTGACAGGTGGTGATGCTCATATCCTGCCGTTTCTTCAGGACGGTTTTGTTTCTCTCTAAACCTACTCTACATCCAGCTGAAGACCTGCTCTGGGAGCAGGGAGCTCCCAAACAGCTTGGAGCTCCTTTGGTGTTTCTTCTACCACTTTGGCTGCCGGGGCCAGGTATCAGCTGCTGCTCCCAATAGAGTTCAGAACAGTTTCCTGGGAACAGGAGCAGCCATGGATGCTTGGACCAGGCATCTTCAGCACCAGCTTTAGTCTTTGTCTGAGGTTGTTCTGTTCTCACAGAATTTATCTAATCTTTGATGCATTAACTTCAGGGTGTGACCCTGCTGTGGGAGAAGGCAAGGGCAAAAGTCCCAGCAGGGCAAAAGTGGGAAGCAAGGTTCAGTTGCTATAATTTTTTTTTTTTTTCTCAGAAAATACAGGCTGATTTATTCTGAGTTTGGTGAACAGTACCTATTTTGGGAATATGAAGGCATTGGGTTCTCACTGATCCTCTCCACACCTTTTGGTATTTCTCCAAGCAGTGCCCTGAAGGCAGCTCTGGGGTTTGTAAGCTGCTCTCTTGTAAACACTCAAAGGTACTTGTCCAACAGAGGGAGAGCCAGCTTCCCTGTGCAGCAAGTGGATGTGGCAAAATGCAAATAGCAGCAGTTCACAGGGATCGATACACCCAACAAATCCCAGGCAGCTGCAGTGTCTGTCTGGATGGTGTGCAAGCTTCTCCTTCAGCAGGATGTCTAATGGACACTGTGCTGGAACAAGGGGATGATTCTGACTGTATGGACAGAAATTTATGCATTGCTACAGCAGCTCAAGTGCCTGTGGCCTATTGCAACTCTGCCTTACAGACAGTCAGAAAAGAGCCAGCTCCTCTCCTTGTTCTATGTAATAAAATGCTTTTGCTGCTGTGCAGGACCTCATGCACCCATGGGGTCCATCAAATGTGAGTAAATGGAGCTTTGTGCTCTTAAAACAAGTCCTGTTGGAAACCCTGGCATAGGTAATAAAGAAGTGCACAATATTTGTGGGGAATGATGGCTGCTAATACAATAAACCTAACCATTTCTAAATTTTCCCCTCCATTAAGCAAAAATAATCAGTGTCATTACATTTTATATTTTATGAATGAAAATAATATTATATGCATTAACAGATTTGAATGTGCTTTTAACAAGAAATGTGAACATTTTAATATAAAAACTATATGTATTATGTTTTACTAGCTGTTGAATACACAAAGTTCCAGATAGCTAATTTTGGAAATGAGAAATATCTCATGATGTGATAAAGGCAGTGAATGAAGTACTTCAGAGGATCAGAATGTAATGTTATCCATAACTTCCATCAATTAGGACAAAAGACAGCAAAACAAAGCAACACACTGGGATGGATGAGGGTACTGGATCTAAGGGTACAGTGCCTTTACTCAAAGTAATCTTGATTTCAGCTTCTTAAAAGTATTTTACCAGTCCAATCATGGAAGCACCTAACTCAGGAAGTACCTACCTTCAGTCTGCAAGAACTTCAAATGTACAACACCTTGCACCTGTGCTTGGAACTTCCACCTCCTCAGTGGGTCTGAATCTTGCTGTATCCTGCCAGGCTTACAGATGGTTCAGCTCTTGTTGGACTTGGAACAACCACATGCTTGAGTTCATGAGCTCAGTTTGTGCTAAGGATGTGCAGCTGAGAAGGTGAAAAAAAAAGAGTAAACCTTCTGAGAGAAAAGAGAGCAAGTGCAGAGGAGTCTTTAGTTCAGCAGTTGGAATTGGTCTTTCAGGAACAGGAATTGTGTCCTCCTGGCTGGAATTCACAATCAGCTTCTGGAGGAAGACTGAAACTCCAGATCAGGTAGATGGTCTCACCACTAAACTAAAAATTATACTAAACTTTGATCTTCCTCTTATAACTCAATGAATCTTTAATTCTTCTTATGCAAAGAAGAACAGGTTCAGCATAAGGGCATACAGTGCTCTCGTCTGCTCTCCCCATCTTCCCTGGGTATCTTGCACCCTGGAAGATTTTTGTAGCTCTCCAGGGAACACAGGTTGGTATTTCTCAGGCAGCAAATCAAGGTGAATCCAGATCTCCTCCTTGTCACCCTGCTGACAACCTCCCTGAGAAATACAGATGGCCAGCTGCAGCCTGCAGGAGTGTCCTGTGTTTGCCTCCAGAGGGACAGACTGCCCATGTCCTGAAAGGTGGCTCAGCCACAGTGACGGGTTTGAAAGCTCATCCCTGAGCTCCTTCAGTCATCAGATTGTTTTCTTTCTGTCTCTTGGGAGAGGGCATTTTACAGCAGAATAGATCCTAGAGAATAAGCTGGAGAAAATCCAACTCACAACACCAAACATTTGCAAGTCTGAAACTACTCTCCTGGAAAACTGGAAAGGGTTTTAGAAACATATTCCAAATCTGGTAAATGGTGAAACGCTGGAAGAAACATCCAACCTCCCAGGCTGGTGTCCTCACCACTGCCTTGTATGTATGCAAGTGCATGCAAAATTGTGAGATGCCCAATCCAGCAGTCTGGGATGACTGTGGAAAGTGGGTCTGATGGAGCACAACATCTCTTGAAGGTTACTAGCAAACTGAGGTGGGTGGGTGACTGTCCCTTGAAGCAGAAATTAAGGAATGGAAATTCTTGTGCTCCTGGAATTTTGGAGCTTCAATGCAAAGTGTCTGGGTTCTTTGCCTGTCCAAGTTTGGGAATGGTGTCTGAACTGCCAAGTGCTTCCCTGATCAGTCAGGTTCCCATGTCCTTACACCACATCTAAAAAAAAAGTTTCAAGTAAGATCCATACAAGCTTTTAGGGGCTTAACAATAGCTTTGTCTAACAGCAGCAATCACCAAAGCTCTGCTCAGCCAACGTCTAATGCGAGGTCCAGACAGCCGTTGTGTCTCTCCAGGGATGCCCTGTGGGTGCCTTTTCCCTCTTTGGGCACACCCAGAGGCACCTGAGTCTTGCCAGCCCTCAGCAGCCAGCACTGGAGCACCAGCCTGGCTCACTTTTTGAAAGAGGTGAAGTGCCTGACTCTAAGAGGGGCCCTGGTACTTGTCACCCCAGTTGAAGAAAGGTACCTCCCTGCGGGGCTGGCAGTGCCTCGGACGCTGCCTCATTAGCTGATTCGGTAATTCCCTGCTCCTTTGTACTGCTGTGGTGCATCCCATTGCACATGCAAAGCGGGCTCCCAGCAGCGTAGTAGCAGCCTGTACCAAAAATTGTAACCGAAGTGTTGCCAGGTACCTTTTTGTGCCTATATTCCAAATTACCGGTGTAGGTTCAGTAACGGGTACCAGCTGCCTCAAGGATCAGAAGCGCTGCGTCTTGGGGCACAAGATGCATTGCATCAGTCAGGCAGTAACTCCAGGTCTCCAGGAATATAGATCCTACTGGAATTATACATTAAAGTCACATTGTGTTTACCTTAAAGCAATCTGACGAGGGATTAACTAGGTGATCAGTCCATCTCACCACATCACAGAGGAGTAATTAAATAATTCCCAAACAAAATTGCTAGAATTTGACACCTAATCTAACTGCTGATATCTCTGTAATCTTTTCTTCCTACTTGTTCAAATGCTCAACCTTCCTTATTAAGATCAGTGCCGATTTTGTCCTGCAGAAAGTTAGAATATATTTCTTCTTCATCATCTGTCCTTGTTGATCTATGGGAATAACAGACCCGGTCACCTAAAATAATTCTGACTTTGCAGAAGGGGCTGGTGAGCCTCTATTTAGAATATAGGACCCAGTATCGGTCACCTCATTAGAGAAGTGAGTTGCCACAAATTGGGACGTTGCAACTGAGTCCAAATGATGCAAGCGCTTAATTATTCAGAAAAGGTTTAGAAAAGCTACGGTGTGGCTGCCGCCTTTGGAAAACAGGAGATTAAAAATCCACTTTAGGGGGGTTTGCAGAGCTCTGGGGGAATAGCAAGGATTCACATACCCAGGAAGAACAGAGCGAGTGACAAATACCAGAACAAAAGGGAAATTAACAGAAGCTTAAGCAGGGATGAGCAGCAAAGCAGTGTAATTTATCTGTGAATTTATTTGTATTTAGCACAGTTAATATATGGAAAATTATACTAAAGCTGAAACAGAAACAACTATTAGAAATCATTTTGCAAGGCTTTGGACACGTGTGGGGGCTTAAAATAACTCTGTGGGATGCAACTTCTAATTCAGAGGAGAGGAAAAGGACTTACGTTTTCCTCACAATCTCGTCTCTTAAAACATTTAGCTCCATTGTGCTAAGAAATAGACATAGTTACTTTAATGCGACTATCCATACAATGCTCAGGGAAAGGTTTTCATTTACAAAATTAATTTCCCTGCCACCTTCAAGTATATAAGTGTCGGTGAAAATTATCAGAGGCACTCGAAAGGACAGGGCTGAACCCTGATCTCAGCAACAGCAGAGCAAAGCCCGAATAACACCAAGAAAAATTCTGGATGCACGCAGAGATGTAACTGAGATGAGATCTGGTCCTGAAGTGCTGCACTCCAGACAGAAAAACCTTTATATTCCCTCCTTAAATTTCAAGAGAAACTATCAAAAGAGTCCCAAGTCCTTTTGGGGCACTTCTACAGTTCTTGGAAGAAGCCTGTATGTCCCTATTTGCATATGATGCCTCCAGGCCATCAGCTTCAGCAGGCGTTGGATCAGACTGGGCGGCTCGCTCCTTCGACCTGCAGCTCTGCCTGCTGTAAGACCGAACACTGCCTTCAGCTCTGGCGAGCCCGCTGGGAATTCACCCTTCTAACGCACCGACGGAGCGTGGGACACCGGGATGTTGCCCTGAGGCAATCTGCGTAATCCCTGTATCTCTCTTTTCTTTCTTTCCAGGACGGGTGCTTAACCCGCCGCTCGGAGACACGTGGGTGAGTGAGATCCCAACTTTCTCTCCAGGGAGATCTCCGCAGGCAGTTTACGATGCCAGAGCTCCCGCTGTGCTACCACCGTTTACTCGGAAAATCACAGGCAATTAATCACAGTTTTCTCGGGGGGAAACCCACTTGATTTGGACCCGTCATTACGCAGGGAAACTACAGAACACCGTGCTGTAACCTAACGTGAACTCTGCTAAAGGCATTTCTTCCTAGGGCTCCCTTTTCACTTGGCAAGCCCTGCCTGCCTTTGGAAAACCGGGACGGGTGTAACGGACCGTGGTTGCACTTGGATGTGTTGAGGAGCAAGATGCACCCGCGATGTTGTCCCGCTAGTCTTTGGGCTGCTGAGGCAGGACGCGGGGAGCCTGAGGAAGCCGCGGGGATCGCTCTGAGGTGACCTGCTGCCTGGCCGGGGCTTTCCCCGGCACCTCCCGCAGAAAGCTGTGCGTGTCGGCGGCGGCAGGGAGCTCACCCCGGCGGGACCGGGGCTCCGCGCAGGGGCCGTCCCGCTGCGGGCAGAGGGATGGAGGGACGAAGGGATGGAGAGATGCAGGGAGGAAGCACTTCAGGCGGCAGGTGAACGGGACAACGCGATGCGTCCCCGACCGTCCCGCTTTCAGCGGGGCGCAGTTTGGGCGGCACCCGCAGTGACTCCGCCGGTGACGGCGGGGCGGGAGCGGTCTACCCCCGCAGCCGGAGTGCCCGGGGACGTGCGGGACGCCCCGCCGCCTCTCCCCTCCCCTCCGCCCGCCCCGCCCGGGGGACCGCGTCGCCACCGGCGCTCGGCGCGGCGAGCGCGCGGGCGGTGGCAGACGGGCGCTCCGCGGACCGCAACGACGGCGGCGCCCCGGAGCCCCCCAGGCGGCTCCGCCCCGGCCCCCCGCAGGTGGGTCCGCCCTGCCCGCGCCCCCCACGTCGGGGCGGCGACGGGGGCGGGCGAGCCCGTCCCCCCACGCGGGACCGAGGGGTAGAGCCGGGCGCCCGCTCGCCGAGGCGACGCCCCCCGCGCCCGCCCAGCCCCGGCGGGCGGACGGGGCGCCGCGTCCCCTCGGAGCGGAGCGGGGCGGCTCTCGGCATGGCGGGGCTCCCGGCCGGCCGGCGGGCGGGCTGAGGCGGGGGCCGGGCGGGGAGGCGCCGGCGGCGGGGTCTCACCGCCTCTTCTTGCCGTCCCCCGCAGGGAGCGGCCGGCCCCCCGCGCCACCATTGCCTCGCACGGCAAGGAGGACCTGCTCGCCGCCGCCGCCCGGCTCTGGCAGCGGAGGAGGCGGCTGCTGGCCGCCGCCGGGCTCGCCCTGGCCATGGCCGTCGCGCTGCTGGTCGCCGTGCCGCTGCTGCTGCTGCAAGCGCCCGCCGACACCGGCGCCCACTACGAGATGATGGGCACCTGCCGCATGATCTGCGACCCGTACAGCGGCGGGCGGCCGCCCGGCCCCGGCAGCACGGCCGCCGTGGAGGCCCTGCAGGACCTGGGCGCCAACCCCCCGCCGCCCTTCGTCCAGGGACCCAAGGGGGAGCCGGGCCGGCCGGGCAAGCCGGGCCCCCGCGGGCCGCCCGGGGAGCCGGGTCCGCCGGGTCCGCGGGGCCCGCCGGGGGAGCGGGGCGACGCGGGGAAGCCGGGGCTGCCCGGGCTGGCGCTGGCGGGCGCGGGCGGCGGCGGGAGCGGCGGTGGGGCGGCGGCGGGCGGCGAGGCGGCGGGCGGGCTGAGCGCCGCCTTCAGCGGGCCGCGCATCGCCTTCTACGTGGGGCTCAAGAGCCCCCACGAGGGCTATGAGGTCCTCAAGTTCGACGACGTGGTGACCAACCTGGGCAACCACTACGACCCGGCCAGCGGCAAGTTCACCTGCCAGGTGCGCGGCATCTACTTCTTCACCTACCACATCCTCATGCGCGGCGGCGACGGCACCAGCATGTGGGCCGACCTCTGCAAGAACGGCCAGGTGGGTTCCGCCGCTCTCCCTCGCGTCCTCTCCGCCCGGGGTCCCCCGGTCGTCCCCCTCCCGCCGTCCCCGTGCCGCAGGCGCGGCACCGGCCGCCGCCGCTGCCGGGAAAAGAGCCAGCGGGAGCATCCTTCGCGCCGTCGGGGCGGGGGTGCACCTCTAGAGCCGCGACAAATTCCGAACTCCCGGCTTGCAAACTTTTCTGCCGGACTGCGGAGAAGGAGAAGCGAGGACAGAGGCGGGAGGGAGGACACAGTGTAGAGTGGAGGGGTTGGGAAAGAGCCACTGGGGGCATTGATGGAAGGGTTGAGAAAGAGGGGCTGGGGGACTAATGGAGGGGCCGGAATAGAGGTACCTGGAGGACTGATGGGGGATCTGCGGAAGAGTGACTCATAGGGCTAATTGAGGTGCTGGGCAAGAGGGGTAGGGGTGCTGATGTGCCCAGCGGCTGTGTTGGCAGGTGCGGGCCAGTGCCATCGCCCAGGACGCAGACCAGAACTACGACTATGCCAGCAACAGCGTGGTGCTGCACCTGGACTCCGGCGACGAAGTGTATGTCAAGCTGGATGGAGGCAAAGCACACGGAGGCAACAACAATAAGTACAGCACTTTCTCTGGCTTTCTTTTATACCCTGATTAACACACAAGTGACACGACACAACTGGCCCTGCCACTGATGCACGTGGGGCTGTTTGGCAATTCCATACCCCATCGTGCTGCTGTTCCTGCTGGTGTCCAGTGTCTCCGCAGGTCACTTTAGCTTCATTATCAGTTTGTCTGTTTTTATTTTCACGCTTGTGGAAACAAAATAGAAATGAAACAAAGTGAACCCCTTCCTTACTCTCTCCCGTTTCTTCTGACCCCCACTCTCCCTTTGTCTGCCTGAGTGTTTCGTGTGTCACATGAGGAACTTGGCAGCTTGAAACTCTCGAGTGGTTCCAGGAGGGTTTAAAAGAGCCCAGAGTTTGGACTGTGTCACACACGGAATTTGAACAGGTCACATTTTTTCATCAATAATTATTAATAACAATGATGACTTTTCAGATTGACTACTCATGAAGTGGGACTGGATCATAACAGTTTTTTTCTCTGCTGCTTTGTATGGGGTCAAGTGTAAACTTTTCTTTCTGTGCAATGCAATGCTCGTGTGAATGATGGTGTCATTAACGTCAAACCTGTTTCTGTCTGCAAAAGAATTTGGTCATTGACCACAGCCACCCAAATACCACATTAAATTATGTTTTTAGACAATGCCTTCTTGCTTTCTGTCTCTTCCAGTGCTACAAAGCAGCACTGTGGTGGTGCCACAGAAGGGTGGGGAGTAAAGGAGGGGGTCCCTTCGGTCTATAGTCATATTTAAAGTTAGGATGGGGTTCCTTGCCTACGTCTTGAATACGGTTCAAGGGGGCTGGGAAGAAGGAGAGAGAGAGGAAAAAAGCTTCACCTTTTATGCAGTTGAGTGAAAAGAAGGCACACAGTTATCAAGAGGTGAAAGTGGGGGTGTGGAGCAAATCTCCTAAACAGATTTACTGGGTTAAAACCTGATCCAGAGGTTAGTGAAGTACAGAAAAAGCACTTTAATCAGTGATTATGGAATGCCATGTTCCTGTAACATGCTTGACAAATGTTAAGAAGGCTGCAGGGGAGAGAGTTTGTCTAAACCCTTGCATTTGCAGTGTGTGTATGGGTTGGAAACCACACCTGACTGGAGATGGGTCTGCGCAGTGCCTGAGAAGGGCTGGGTGAGAAAACTCGCTCAAGACTGATGGATTCAGACCATTTAGAAGGGTTTTCTCCTGATGGTCCTCTGTAAATCCCAGTCACCCTTGGTCTTTTTTCAAAATGCATAGGTGTGTCAGTAGTGCATGTGGTTCTGAGCCTTTGGTGGAGGAGGTGCATTTGTCATCATCACCCCAGTAGGTAACCTCCTCAGTTTGGGTAAATTGGGACTGCTCTGCTGAAGCTAGAAGAGCTAAATTGATTTACAAAAGCACTTACTTTCATTTTACTGTCTTGTCATTTCATTTTTCCCTCCTGAAAGTCTTACCTCCCTATCAGCTCTCTTCCCTTCCCAGTGTTAGTGCAGTTTCACAGACAAGAGGGATGGGAGCTGGTCTGAAACAGCTCTGCCAAGGCTGGAGCTTTGCCCCTACCCTGATTTTGCAGGAGGAAAGGGAGCCACATTCAGATAGCCTTGTTCCAGCCCCACTTTGGGGCAGTCCCATGATGACCAAGTTCTTACAGTCACCCCTGTCTCCTACCTAGTCCTCAGTGGGTATTGTCTCATTGGCTGGAAGGGGAGGGTCAAAGGCAGAAAGCAATTCTTCCGTCCTCAAACATCCCCTGCTGAGGGAAGCAGAGTTCATAACCAGGTACACGTGTTAGAGACTTATCAATCTCTTATGTCTTGTCGATTTGTACTATTTAGAATATGATTAAATCCAGTGTCTAAGACCATCCAAATGAAGTATAATTGCTATGGATCCTCAATTCCCACTGGATTCGTAATCCTTTTTGACTATTCCTCCCCCCTCCTTCAATGAAATGGAGCTTAGACACAAAGCCCTTGGTTTAAATTTCAAAAAATTAAAATTGACATGCAGCAGCATTAGCAGGAGCCAGGAGGAATTCTAAGGAGGTGCCTGGGCTCTGCTTTATCCTTTGCATTAAGAAGCAATTTGTACTTCTAACAAAGACTCAACTGTTCCCCCTTGGCAAAAGGGCAAGGAAGATGCCTTGCAAGGGAATTGCTGTTCACAATACTTAAACAAATTTGAATCTTAGATTTTTAAATCTGTATTCCCTGGTGGAGCCTGCTCCTCTCAATTCAAATGCAGGGCTGGTGGTGTGTGCCTGCCAAGGTGTCAGTAGCTAAGCGGATGATGGATTGATGAGGCAATGGGAAGACACAGGCTCACAGTGGCAGTTTGCCCCGACAGTGATCTATGTATCTGCACATTATCAATGTCATGAGGAGGCTTGAACCACCCTCGCTAGATGTCTCATTTTCCACTTATCTCTTATGTACTAATTATCAGGCTGGATTATTCCCCAGGACAGAAACAAAAAAAAAAAAAAATTGCTCATTGCCACTCCACTGACAGTTTACACAATCGATAGAATGAACGTCTCCCTCAGCTGCTCACAGGCTTTTTTGTTTCCTCTCTTCATTGCAGGGTCTTCCGAGATTGCCTCTGTGGGGGGTTGATAGCTCTCACCCAGCATCTGCTTGGACAGGCTCCTCTGTCCCAGTCATCTTGGTGGTAGCTTAGTGTGTGGGTTGTGGGTTTTTTTCTGAAGTAACACAGGGAAAAGCAATTGGGAGATGAAAAACTTGAGTGGTCAGTGGTGCAGTTATCCAGAAAAGCAGAGGCAGCGCTGCGGATGGGGATGGTGGTCCCTGTGCTGCCAGTGGCTGTGGGTGAGAGGAGGGTCACACACAGTCCAGCAAACAGCCTGAGGTGGCCTTGTAACCCTCTGGGCTTCAACTTGAGCTTCAAGTGAATCTTCCTGCCCTTGGGAATGGTCTGCGGGTTCTGCACATTTCATGTCAAAAAGATATGGGCTTGTTTGTAAGGGGGATACCCTGGTCCCCTGGTTTGGATGGGAAGAGGAGGGTTAAAGTGTACTCAAGGGGTTGCCTTCAGCTTTCTCTGGGTCTGGCTTTCCCAAATGATACTGCATCTCAAACATTAGCCAGCATCTGCTCTGGAGGTCTGGCTCCTCAGAGGTGTTACTTGATGAATTAAGTAAATGTGCTTTTAAGAATTGGGCTGTGACCAGGTGTGATGTGAATAGGGAAAGCCCCCAGAAAGGAGTGGAATATTGGAGTTTTAGACAAAAGATGCTCTCTGTTTCTGAGCCCAGCCATGTGCCTAAGTTAAAAATATAATACAAAACATAAAAAAAAAAAAAAGACAGGTGTTCATACTATCAAAGTAACTTAGATACTGTACCAGCAAATCCTTGATCTTTGTGCTACCAGTGTGAAACCTTGACCCTTACCCTGTGCCTGGTCAGCACTGGCTATGGAAGAGATCCCTGGAAGAGAGGTGAGCAGAGAGATGTTGAAGCACACAAACATCGTGAAAGGGGAAGTGGGGATGCTGCTGAGAGCCCTGAGGAGTTGCCAGCCAAGTTGCCAGCTGCCCCATGTCTGTGGTTGTTCCCTGGAGGAAAGGGTTCAGCTTACTCTGCTCCACCGCAAGTGAGTGGATTTGTGGCTGGCCACTTGTTTTCTTCTGTCTTGACCTTCACTGGTTTGGGAAACTCCTGGCAAGTCTCCAGGGAGGTGGGTGAGGAAATCCTGCTTTGTCTGGGGTGAAGAGGGTGAGCTGCTGGTGCTGAGTTTTCTCCAGCCAGGGTACAGAGTTGAGGAATCCATGCTGTGAGAGCAGCTGGTGTCGGGTGTCCTGTGCCAAGTCTGGTGCCTCTGTGTTTTCCAGGATCTCGGTTTGCAGATCTCCTTGATGCTCTTTCCCTTGTGGAGCAGGGCCTGGGTCAGTGGGGCTCCCTGTCTTGCAGCAGCAAGAACAGTCCTGTGCTGGGTTCTCCTCTTTCCCTTTTGCTGTAAGAAAAGCAAAGTGTTCCTTTTTGTGCCTCCTGTCTTTACACACATGCATTGAGCCACACACTGGTCTTCGTCTTGCTGCTTTTGAAACTCACTCTGGGCATTTTTCTTGGTGATTTAAAGCTTGTTTATCTCTTTGCTTGCCTCCTTCAGTGGCTCACAGTGCCTGGACAGGTTTAATTTGTAAACTCAAAAAGTGTCGAGGATGGGTTTTGGTGAATACTCATGTGTTGTTCTTCTGTTTATGCCACAGACTAATTATGTAAGAGGTCTGTGGCAATAGAGACAAAATGGCATATAAATCTATTTCAAATCTTTTTTTCAAAAAAAATTTTGTAACATGCTATTTTCCTCCTTTTTGTGACTGGACTGATCTCTGGGAAAAAATCCTGGTAAAATCACGTGTCTTAGTATTGTCTCTGGGATAAAGAAGCCTGTCAGAATAAAATAAAGACTAACTGAATCTTCACTGACTTTGAGACTGCAAGAAGTTTGGTCCTTTTTACTGTGAAAGCCTACATGATGCAGAGACCTGGAAGATTAATTACAGACAAGAGAGGTAAACTGTTACCGTGTGCACACCCTGTCAGTTTTGGGTGAGAGCCTGCTCTCAGCTGGTTTCACATTTAATGGCAGAAAGAGGTTCAGCTTGTTTATAACTGCAGGTAACGTGCAAATGGGGACCATTTCTCTAGACCAAGCCCTTGGTCACAGAGCAGGTGCCACAGCAGCAGTGGAGGAGATGCTTCACTATTTCTTGAGCCCACATGCTCTTGTATGAGCTTCATTTTTGAAGGTTGTGGGGACATTGCAGCAGGGGCATTAAAGACTAAAGGGGCTGAGCTCCTGATTCCTCTCTCTTTAGGACCAGTTTGTTAATTGCCTCAATGGTAAGTTACAAAGAGGCCAGCGAAGGGCAAGGCTTGTTCCCTGGATCAGCCAGGGGCACAGGGGCATTCCCTGGGTGACAGGCTGAGGCTGGGGTAGGACTTGGTGTTCTAGGCTTGAACATACATTGGAATTCCCCTTCTTTCCCCCTGCATTTCAGGCTGAAGCCTTGAGAGCTGGTGGTTTCAGGTGAAAATTTGAAGGGTGCCAAGCCACTGTTGTGTCCTGGCCCCTGCCACAGAGCGCTCAGCAGGATGAGTGATGATCCTGTTTCCTTGCAGAAAAAGCCACAAATGCCCACAAATTGGGTCCTTCCAATAATAAAATAGACTGAATTAACCATTTGGCTGTGTGGCACAGCTCTCTCTGTATCCCTGTAAATGGGAATAGGTTTTCTTCACAGGGGCTTATGACATATCCCTCTCTGTGCATTTGCTCCCATTTTGGTGGTTTTTGGCACGAACTAGGGTAGAAACAGAAAAGGCCTGCTTGATCTCTATGATCTGCTGCCCTATTAATGCAGGATTATTTCCTCCAGTGCTCTGTGAGCACGGTGACACAGAGAGCATGGCTTGCCTGCAGCCTTTGACTGTGCTCCTCCCAGCGAGGGCACATTCACATGATCCCGGCTCTCCGTTTTGCTTGCAGCTGCCAGATCATGTCTAGAAAAACAAACAAAAAAAGTATCCAGCCCCAGTCTTGAATGCAGCTGAAATGTTTTCTTGGTGCCATTTCTCTTTGTAAACAAATTGCTTATCACTTAAGTGTTGTGTTGTGATCCCCATCCCAAAGAGGAGAGATCTGCTGCTGAGAATGGGGGGGAGGAATGCCCAGGAGAATAACTTGTTTGAAGATGTGAGCACAGGCTTTATGAATAATTATTCTTTGTCGTATATTAGCTCTAAGGTGCAATTTCAGTGGTATGATAATGCAGAAAATGTTTTAAGTCCTTGGGGAGGAAGCTGCTTTTCAGGTGGTGTCTTGCTCTTCCCTCATTATTGTAATGCTGTTCCTGAAGCTTTGTGTCAGTCGTGCTGTGCTGCAGCATGTGAATGCTGGGGGTGATGGAGATCACATCCATGTGGATCTCTGGTTTGTTTTGGTATACAGTTGAATTCTTTACATTTGCTTCCCGTTCTTCTAGCACCTTATTTTTCACAGAGCTGTGCTGCTTGGGAGCCCAAGGGCCAAAGTTTGCTTCCAGGTGCACTTATCTGATTCTTTTCACACTTTTTTTTCACACTGGAGTCAGAATAAATCCTTAAGTATCTTCCCTCAGATTGCCAGTGTGGCAACTGATTAAGTAGCATTTGGGGATGGAAAATGAATCTCAGTTTTTGTACTCTAGAGGTGGAAATGGTTCAGGTCCTTTTTTTTTTGTCCTGCCCAGTAAGTGTCACTATGTAAATGCTTTTCAGAAAAACACCCTGAGAGGGCAGGACAGCTCCTTTTGCTGAAGTCTAGCAACCTGCTGAGGAAAGAGAGGTGTCAAATACCTTTGAAGCTCAGCTTCTCCAAGCCCCTGCTGAGGGCATTGCTGCAGCTGAGAGAGCTCAGACTGTAAACTTCAGCCTCCCCTCTCAAAAGGCAAAGCATCCTTGAGGAGTAATACTGCTGCTATTTATCAATTTGTGTGAGAATGAAGCCTGAATACTATTAGAGCTGAAACACTAATTAAGCCAATAAATTCCTTTGTCTTTTTGGGTGTGTTGCAATTAATATGCAAAATCCCATTGATTCCAGCAACTCCATATTTCAGGATGCAGTGTTATTACATATTGATGTGGTACCCTGTGAAACATCCAAAAGACACTGCTGTGCATAGTAAGGATCCTGCTGTGATCCCAGTTAAACTGTTACAGGCTGAGTCAGGGCGAGTCACAGCGCTCCACCAGGTTCTTCCAGAAGCTTGGCTGTCACTGGAGGGGGAACGAAGACCACACAGAAATGTGTCCCTGCTGAGCATACGCTGTGCCTCAAGGGCTATTTGCACTTTATATTGCTTTCAGAATTGCGGTGGAAAAAAAAGGAAATATGTTCCAGCTGATCCTAAAAAAAAAAAAAAGCTGAAACTGATGCAAATAGAAGTGGATCCTAAAGGAAATATGTATTTGGATCAAAGCAAGGCAGTTCTTAAAAGCTGCCTTAGCTTTAATTTGCATCTGATGGGACAATCTAAATAATCTTTCCTCAAGGTTTGTTCAAAGCCATGAGAAGGGAGACAGGACAGGAAGGGTTCTGAGAGATGGAATACTTTCTCTCTTCCAGGAGATCATTGTTTTGGATCCTAGGACAGAACAAGAGTCCTTGACCGCTGAACCCTGCGGTGACTCTCTGCCTGGAACTGCCTTTTGCAGCATCAGAATAAATTCTGCCCAAATATTTTTCAGCATCCTTCCCTAAAGCAGCAAAATCACGAGGACATTGTAAGGAATGATTGGCTCTTAGTCTCAGAATATTTAATTGAAAGGGCTGCCTACATGAGGTTTTGTTGCTGTTTTTTCTTACACTGGGACTCCTTTGCATCCCCAGGTCTGTGGCAGCTCTGCTCTCAGGCTGGAAGGGCTCAAGAAAAGGGGGGTGGTTGGTAGAGTATTTATTCTTCATGGGGTTGGTCTGATCCCCATCGAAGCGGGTGGGCAGGTGCTCAGTGGCTTTGGTGAAGCAGGAGCCAGGTTAAGCTTAATCTTGGGCTGGAGTTTTGTGGTAGTGATCTTTTCTGTTGCTGTTTTCATTTCTCAGGAAATTATTAAATTTGGTCTTGTTATAGTATTGATATGTGCAGCCTCTGGAGCAGAGAATGGCATGGATGTGCTTTTAGTTCAGAACAGCAGAAATCAAATACACAGGTGCTGAATTACTCTGTGGTTGGTGTTTTCTGATAACTGCAATTCAGATTTTGTCTTCCTGTTCCCACTGCCATCCTTCCAAAGGCAAAAAAAAAAAAAAAAAGAAAAAAAAAAGCAATCAGGGTAAAACTGAAGCAATTGTATTGTAGATGCATTTGATCCCCATGCATGCAGAGGCTGCATGACAGCTTTAGAGAATGGAAGATGAACAATATACAGGGTGCTATCTCTGATTTCAAAGATAGCATGTTTGATTTCAGGCACAACAATAAAGCAGAATTCTTGATAGCTTGTCTAAGCTAATTTTCTTCTGAGTTAGTGCACTAACTACCTACCTAACCACAAGCTGTCCTTTTTCTTTTTCTTTTCTATTAGTGGACTAATAGGATTGCCAAGCTTTACTTTCTAGATGGGTCTTAAATGGGAAGCAGTTTGTTTCATGGAAGAAAGATGCTTGGGGAATCAATTTATGCCAGCTTGTAGCCACCGGAAACCTCTGTACTTCAGCAGACCTTAAATTGAAAAATGGAGCTTGCTCTTCATACTAGATTTCTAAAACTACTTACTCCAAGCAATAGAAAAGCAAACTTGTCAGGTAGGCAGGGATTTTTTTGAGGTATCTGTATGTGTTTATCACTTGGTTCACTTCTGGAAATCTCCAAGTGAAATACAGGAGCCTGAATTGCTTAAGGTCAAATGAGGTGAGTATAACACTCCCCTCTGGCCTAAAAATTGCCATTAATTGTGCTGTCAAATGGAAGTATGGACAATGGCAGAGATAACTTCTTAAAAACTTGTCTTAGCTCTAACAAGCTGGTGGTGGGAGGGAGTAAAGTGGGAGGAGTAAAACGATTTTGGAGTAGGATTGAGCAATTGCATATGTCTGCAAAATGAGGTCCATTTCTGTCCTCAGACCTTTCTACAAGGCACAAATACAAGGACAAGTCTTCTAGGGGCAGAGTGGCCTGGTGATTTCTCATGTGTTTCCCTGTAGGCTTCTCTGTGGGCGGCAATTCCTTAGGCAGGCATCAGAGTTGGCATCAGATAATGCAGAGAAAACCATGGATTTAACAGATGTGAATCTGTCTTCTTCCTTTCTCTCTTTTATTCCTCATAAATAAGAAAATTACCTGCAATTGTAGCAAATTACTTTCAAAACAACAGTGGAAATATTATAAATATCAATCATATGATTTGGTTGAATACAGTGAATTCAAAGCCTGCTGGGTGTTGTACCAGGAGACCAGTTATGGATGGTACATTGCTAGGAGGAGCAGTGTTGTGTGGGACAGTGCCAAAGTGTGTCCTGTGCTCTGCTCTGCTCAGTGCCATCATATGTGCTGGGACTCATTAAGCAGAAGACCTGTCTGTTAAATTTGTAATTGCATAAAGGCAGAGAAAAGGATTAACCTCAAAGTGATCTGACAAAACAGAGGAAATAGATGTAAAAATACCAGGAGAGAATTAGAGATGCCTCTAACTTGGAGGCTGTCCATGGCATGGGCATGAGTTGGAAAGTCAGAAGGACAAGAGAGGAAGGGAAATGTGTTATTGAGAAAATTTTGGGTAGGAGAGTGAGGGCCTTGAGCTGTAACAGCGAGGTCAAACAGAAGGGGAAATTCTGGATGGTGAGGCATAGGAGCAGGTTGCCTTGGAAGGCTGTGGGTCTCTGGCACAGAAGGACTCTAAAAGTGCACCAGACATCCATCAGATCTAGCTGGAACATAGCTGTGCCGGGGTGGGGAGCCGAGCCAGACTCCTCAGACCATATGCACTATTGATTTTCCATCACCCTTCCTTTCTCCGTGGATCTGCAGAGATATATACACCCAACTGCCTGCCTGTAATAGAGCCCTTGAAAAATGAAGTTTGGTGTGTTTCTGTGCCCCCAGCAACTCTCTCTGCACACCAGAGTGACTCCATCTCTCTTAGGTCCATTTTGGAAGGGCAGGTGGAGGTGTGTGGGGTGATGGCATGTGGGCAAGGTGCTCCTGGTGGAAGGACTCTTGCAGGGAAGGAGTTGCTAGAGCTAAGCCCTGTTATCATAGCTCCAGACTGCTGGAGCTCACGATGTCCAGGATCCTCCCAAATCCTACTCAATGTCTGTGCAAAGGTGTTCTCACCACACTGGGCGCTCGTTTGGCATAGCTTCTGCAAATCTGAGCACATTGTTTCTGCATCTGAGCATTTTGGTTTTGCATCCATGGTAAGAAGATGGAAATATGGACCTGCTGATCAGCAGGCATCTAACACTCAGCTGCCTTTGAAGTTCATGAATAAGAGAAACTTACATACCTCTGAGGTCCAGGAGTGCTGTGTATGTACCTGATGGCACCAGCACTCAGCTCCATTCACCCTAAACAGAACTGAACACTCAGTGTTTTCACCATAGTGTCCCACACCAAGTGAGAATGCCTCTGAATTTTTTACTGTTTTTTGTTTAATCTGTATAATCCACAGATTATATGTTAAAAAACATCTGGCATAACCTGAGGTATTTTCCTATGTAACTTGCTATTGCTAACTGTGTGACTGATGCAGAGCTTTATCTCAAAGCTCTGTATCCCTGCCACTGAATTTTCCTGTTCCTGTAGCCCCTCTGTCCAGCATCTCTGGCTTTGTGGGGGCTTTCTGAGGTCTCCTCTTCAAGTCCTAATG
Source organism: Vidua macroura (assembly GCF_024509145.1). Lineage (NCBI taxonomy): Eukaryota > Metazoa > Chordata > Aves > Passeriformes > Viduidae > Vidua > Vidua macroura. The sequence continues at coordinate 31,864,914 of NC_071577.1, forward strand.
CACTTCCAGGTGTGTCAATCCTACATGTGGAAAATACAGTATTCACTGAAAGAAAGCTTTGAGGTGTGAAAGGAAACGGGATGGCATAGTCTGGGTATCCTGCTTGTGGACTTTTTTGTTTTTCCCTCCTATCAGCTCAGATTATCAAATGGAAAAATGATAATATTCTTTTCAAAAGAAAAAAGAAACCCCACTGTAAAAACATTCATGCTTCTCAAGTCTTAGCTTGAGTTTGCTTTGACTTCATTCCCAAGGATCTGACTGGCCTTGTTTCCATCCCGGGCCAGAGCTGCTATGTTCAAGGCTCCTCAGGACAGGGTTTACAGTGGCAGTGCTGACTCACACTTCATTGAGAGTCACCAACAGTGACTCCTGTGATGCACCAGCGGCTGCCAGACCCAGACCCCGCGTCCCTCGTCCCTCGCAGCCGAGCAGGGCAGATCCAGCACCTCGCAGGGCTGAGCCTGCTGCAGGAGGATGTGGTGCAGGAGGACGTGGTGCAGGAGAATGTGGTGCAGGAGGACGTGGTGCAGGAGAATGTGGTGCAGGAGAACGTGGTGCAGGAGAATGTGGTGTAGGAGGACGTGGTGCAGGAGAATGAGGTGCAGGAGGACGTGGTGCAGGAGAATGAGGTGCAGGAGGACATGGTGCAGGAGAATGAGGTGCAGGAGGATGTGATGCAGGAGGATGTGGTGCAGGAGGATGTGGTGCAGGAGGATGTGGTGCAGGAGGATGTGGTGCAGGAGGACATGGTGCAGGAGAACGTGGTATAGGAGAACGTGGTGCAGGAGGACGTGGTGCAGGAGAATGAGGTGCAGGAGGACGTGGTGCAGGAGAATGAGGTGCAGGAGGATGTGATGCAGGAGGATGTGGTGCAGGAGGATGTGGTGCAGGAGGACATGGTGCAGGAGGATGTGGTACAGGAGGATGTGGTGCAGGAGGATGTGGTGCAGGAGGATGTGGTGCCATCAGCTGCTGCTGCCCTGGCATTTGGCTGAGCCGGCATCACACGGTGGGGCAGCATGGGATGTATAGCAGTGACTGAGATGAGATCATTGGGAAGTGAAATCAGATTCAATTGCATTAGAAATTCATGTCAGATAAAGCCAGCAGAGGTACTGCAGAACTATACATACATCTGCTTAAATGTCACTCCCAGATTGATTCTGGGCTTAAATTTAAAAAAAAAAAAAAAGTTTATTTTTCTTCTTTTCTGTTACTCATCTGGTAGGTTTATAATATTTATCTCTTCCTCACTGTTTGACTGGATTTGTGAACTTCCCAATTGTGTCAATAAAGCGATCAACAGAGAGATGGAGCTAGACTTGGCACAGGGAAGTGGTGTGGCAGATTTTCCTGCTCAGGTCTGGTGTCACTTGCAGTCACCAACAGCAGGCTGGACTGACCCGTGGGCAGCTCATCTGTGCAGCCCAACAGTAACACTGATTAAAATCTGGCATTAGCAGTGTAGCTTGGAGTGTACTTCAGGGCTGATTGGGTTGCAATATGCCAGCAGTGTACAGGTGTAAAAGCAGTCTCCAGCCATGCCTGCTTTTTGTGACCAACAGAGGATTCTTCCTCTAGCCTCTCTCTGGGGTGTTGTCCTGCCTTGCTCCTGGCTCACAGGGACTGCATTTATTTTGGTGATAGCAGCATGCAGGGCTGTAGAGCTATTTGTGACTCATGGAGTTATCTGGACTTTATTCAAAGGCTGCTGGAACACAATCCTGAATAATGTTTTAGGGGACCCTGCCTGAGCAGGGAGGTTGGACAAGATAACCTCCAGTGGTCCCTTCCAACTATAACTGTTGTGTGATTCTGTGACTTTCTGCCTCTATAACTGAAATAGAACATGACCCATATGTGTCTCTAGGAAGACAAATCACCCTTCTTTGGTGGGATTACTCATCTCCCCTCCTCCAGTGCACACTTTGTCCTCTGTGCTCTGGTGCCTGTGAAAATGTGGCCGGAGCAGGGGTGCCCAGCTCACTGCCATCACCCAACACAAGCTAAATGTTGTATTTCCAATGCTCCTTGGTCTCATCTTGCTGGGACCTTGCTCGGACCTGCTGAGCCTGATGTGGTGACTTTGTATTTTTCCCTCCATGAGTTCTCTGCTTCCCAAACCATGTGCAAGGCTGGTGTCCACACCACTGTCCTGCAGTGATGACTGATCTGTGCTGTGCTCCTCTATCTATCTATCTATCTATCTATCTATCTATCTATCTATCTATCACTTCCTCAGCTGTGTCCCTTCTTCAGTCCAGTGGGACTCAGCTGCCACCTTTGGGCTTTCCCACCTTTCTCATGCTCTCCCCTTTCAGCTCCCATGGAAAAAAGGGAATCTCTAAGCATGGACCCAGAGAGCAGTACAGATCACTTTTGGAGCCCCTGTGCTGCAGTCCATGCTGTGGTGCAGGCAGCCAAGCCCTGTCTCTGCAAGTAGTACAGTGCCTCTGAAAAACACTTCTGGAATGGAGAAGTGAGAGTTCTTCAGCATCAAATATCCACACTGCAAATCTGCATGTTTTGGTGCAGTCTGTGCCACCTGGGAGCAGCCACAGGGGTGGGATCTCCATGGGACAATTTTATTTTAGCCTTTGCAGGCAGTGGGAGTCCATGTAGCCAGAGGGTGAGGAAGTGAGGCTGTGCTTCAGAGAGGGTGAAACCTTGACAGAACTCCCATCTTCTTCAAAAGGGGTCTGTGTGGTCTGCTGGTTAAAATGATTTTAATGCAAATCAACATTAGCCTGTTCCACATTGCATGGAGCAAGGAGGGAGAAAAAAAGAGAATGGTTTGACATGGTTCTTTTAGCCTTCTGATTCTCAAATTTTGGTGCAGAGTGAGGAAACTTCTGCTAATAGCAACCCTCAGGGTAAAGCCTTTTAAAAATATTCCTGGTAGATTTTTACCCAATTAATTAAACTAAACCCTGCCCCTATATTCAGCAGTTACGCTTAATGAAGGGTATCTCTCAGGTGTCATTTAATCCTTGATGTCACCCAAAAATTAAAGAGATAAAAAAAATATCGAAATCGAGGCAAACCAGTGTAATCTGGAGAGATTAGAGCTGTGAGGGTCAGTGACCTGCCAAAAATCAGAGTGCAAAGCAAACAATGCTCTGTGTTTAAGGAACACTGACAAACATTTAAGGGGATGGGGAAGAAGAGTGCATCAAGCATTACCTGTGATGCAGACACCCCCCAGGCTTGCTCGTGTAGTGGTTTGTGCACACACTGACAGGGCTCAATGCTTTTACCCCCAACTGCTGTCTCAGAGGAAATCTTCATGCTGCCTCTGCCAAAGCTTGGTGGGCAAAAACTTGTGGAGGAATGATGCATGGTCAGTGTGAGAGCAAAGAATGTTATATTATCTTCTTGTTCTACCTACACCTGAATGTTAATTTTCACTTTGTCTTCAAGGGAAGCTGCTAAATGCAAATTACCTCTCCACCACCAGAGAAGCTGATAAGGTGAAGATAAAAAATATACAGAATAAATGATGCTAAACACTGCATTATTCTAGAGAGAGCAGGGGAAGGCAGAGGGCACTGTAAATATCCTTTATGTACATTCCTATGTAATCCCAGTGGTGTAGTGCAGGAGAGGGCACAGAGCCTTGGGGTTCACCCAGGCACTTATATAAAAGAAGATGCAGCAGTGTGTGTTAGAGCTAAGCCATAATTAAACACCCCCAGGTAGTTTAAATGAGACGTGCACATTTAGAAGATAGTTTTTAGCAGATCATGTCATCATCTGACTGGCAGAGAAAACAAACAGCTGTGGCATGTACTCTCCAGCACTGTTTGCACAATGAGCATCGAGGGTGCGTTGGCTGTGGGTCCAGAAGTGTGTTGTGCTTGTGCAAGGATGTCAGAGGGTTTCAAGCTGATGCCTTCCACTCTCCTTCATGTCCTGGTGGGTGTAACTCACCCCATGCTCTCCCTCCACATGGGAGGAGAGTGCAGGGTGACAGAGGGCAGATGGGGCTGTGGTCTGGAGCACTTTCACTCACCAGCCATGTTCGTCTCCTGATAGGAGCTGGCACATGGCAAAGAGCAGCCAAAGCCTGAAACCTGAAGCTGCTCTCACTGTCATGGCAAGGATGCTGGAGCTGATGGTTGAGGTGCAACTGCCTGATGGAGGTCAGGGCTTGGCAACTGTGAGCGACTGAACCAGGGTGTTCTAGGAAGCAACTGTCCCATCAGCTGGGAGTTCACCCTTCATGGGTGGGGCTATTGAATTGAAAAGGCAAATGTGTCAGTTTGAATCTCCAGGAAGGTGGTTTCCTCAAGGCTGAGCCACAGGAGACAGTTGGAGCCAGACTTTGAATTGTTACAGCAATGACAGGGTTTGCACATGGTTACCACCCATCAGGTGTGAAGAAGAAACTTCCAGCTGAAGGAGCAGCTGCCTTCCTGCCCAGGCTGTCAAAGCTGTTAAATTGCTCCAGCTTAATCACAGGGAACTGCTTGGGCATTTCCAAGGATCTGATGAGAAAGTGCATAAGGCTCTGGAATTCAATTTCAAGCCAAAAACGAGGAAAGAAAAGTTTACCTACAGCACTATAAGCTCCTGGTAAGACTCAAAATGGCTAAACACCTTGTGGAAGTGCTGGCAGCCTGTTCCAGACATATTGAAGCCTGCCCTTTTGCTCCATCAAGGGAACAGGAGATAAGCCCTGTTGGTGCCCATCCGCTGTGCACTACCGGGGTGCTGACCTGCTGGGACCTCACAGAGTTTGGGACAATAGGCTTTGGCAGGGTTATGCTCATTATTTTTACAGCCTTGAAGAAATGAGCAATTCCTCTGTAGGAGCATTGTGTTTTCCTCATCCAGTCTTCTGCAGAGCCCCTGCAATAGAAACCTGCAGAACAAGAGGCACCCCCTGATGTCACCTGGCCTCTCGTTCTGCAGCTTTCTGCTGCAGGGACTCTGCAGAAGTTGGGATGGGGAAAATGCAGGATCTGTCCAGCAGTCAGCTGCCTGATGTGGCAGCAGTACCCTTGGTGCTGGGGGAGCATCGTCCTTGCCTGCGGAGACAGGAGGGAAAAAAGCCTCAGTTCCCAGCGGCAGCGCTGGAGATGCCGGCCAGAGTTAGGACTGGCTTGATGGCTCCTGATGGGAGCAGGACAGGAGCCTGGAGCTGGTTTAACTGTGCCTCTGCCATCGCCAAGGTGGTTTCTTTGTGTTCTTGAGGGTGTTGTGAATTAAGGGACACTGTTAGGATGCCAGGTGGTGTGGTCTGGTGAGCTCATTGCATTGCAGCCCTGTGGCTGCAGGGGATGTGCCTTCCTGCCTTGAAGCTTTGCTTCAATATTTACAGAACACAGTGACACACGCTTAAAAAGCTTCAGCTGGAATGAGCAAGACCAAACACTGCTGTGGGAATGTCACCGTGTCCCTTTTTAGAGACAGTGTGGGGGGCTGGCTGTGGGGCACAGAGCTCTTTTGGCAGGACAGTGATTTGAAGGGAAGCTGAGCCTGTAGCAATGGATCAGCTTTTGCATGGGATGGAAGTGGGAGATATGGAAGGGAAGGGATGCTCAGGTCTGTGGTAGTAGAGTGAAACATGAAGCAAAGACCCAACTTGAAAGGCTTTGTAAGAGATGTCCCAAGGAAGGCAAAGACCAGTTTGGGATAGAAAGTGAACCAGCTTGGGGTCTACCAAGGAGCCTTTAGAGATACAGCAGTGCACCCTGACTGGGAACAGCCCTGTCCTGCCCAAGGGGATTATCCAAGGGAACCCTCAGAGCCACCTTGCAATAACTCCTTGGTCCTAAAACACTTGGTCTGAGTACAATCACCGTCATGATTATTCCATGCTGGGAAAGCTTGATTTTCCCAGGCATAAAACAGACAGATGAGTAAAGGGTGGTGTCAGCTAAACACTTCCAAAAGCTGTTATGGATATTTTAATTTTGCTGTGGACTTGTTTTCCAGCTTTCTCTAAAAACCAGTTTGGGGTGCATACAGATGCACAGTGTTGAGCTTAGTGTCTCTTCAGAGAGGAGAGGGACCAGAGCAGCACTTTGCTATTCATTTCCAAGGGCAGGATGTACAAACAATATCAATATTTATTAAACAGCTTTGTTTATCCCAGGTTTGTAACAAAGAAAGTGACTTAGATTGTGGTGTTTGTCCTCTTTTCAATGTCCTATTCCTCACCTGGGTTTGCAGGTTTTTCTTAATACATATATTATTTGCCTATTTTGAAGACAACTGTATCCCGAATATCTTAAAAAGGGAAAGTGGCACTTGGTTTTTGGTTGCCTCAGTGGTTATATCATTTCTGCTTTTAAGAGTCCCTGTCTGTGATAGACAGCAGCTCTCACTACCCAGGCTTAGAACAGAAGCTTTATTGTCTGATTTTGCTCTTCCACTCTTCCTTCCTTCCCCTCAGCTGCTTTAAATAAACAGGGAAGTTTTAAGTTCAATGAGACCAGTAAATTTACAAAATCTACTCCTATGAATGGCTTGTTTTTTTTTTTTTTTCACTTCAACTTAAATCTGATTCCAAGTGACATAAGAAGAAGAAAAATACTCAAAAACCCCCAAAGCCCACTTACAGCATTGTGAAAGCGCCCAGCCAGCAGTTTCCACAGCAGCAGCTTTGCTGGAGGCTGTTTGCTGTGGCCCTTGCTGAAGGGCACATGAAGAGTGCAGAGAGGGATTTCTAGACATTTCCTGCACTACAGAGGTGAGAATGTAGGTATTTACTCTTTTTTAAAGATGCAGAAGGTCACTCCCATCCATGGGGACTCTGCCACTGCTTGTTGCATCCTTACACAAGACAGAAACACACTGTGAGGCACAGTGCTGCTGCCTCTGAAAGATCAGGACTGTTACCAGCTGCTCCCTTTAAATTAATTTTCCCAAAGTCAGTCACAACATGAGCAGAGCGATGATCCTGATGACACTTCCCGAACAATTAGCACCGGGAGCGAGGAGCACCAGAGGACTCATGCCATGTTCTGTGCTGCATGTCTTCAGTATAAATAGCCTGGCTGGAGGATCTTTTGCCCAAAATTATGATGAAAGGGTGATTTTATGTTAATTCAACCTGTCAGTTGTGTTTGAAACCAGGGACACCAGAGCTTTCTGCTCTGCTTCGGTCAGGAGCACTGGAGTGATTAAACATCGGGCAGTGGGAGGGTTGTTCTTGGGGGCTGGTGGGCATGAGGGCTCGTGGGGTGGGCAGTGTTGGGCAGGTAGCTCCTATGCACTTCACAAAGTGCCTGCTGTGTCCTCATGCGTGAGGAGAGGCCACGCTCTACACGTGTGGGTACAGCCAGGATAAGGAGCACTTCTTTGGAACTGTGAGTGACCTTGTGATGAGGCACCAAAGGAGACCACAGGGTTATCCCATCAGGAGAGGTCCAGGGTGACCCACCAGCCAGTGGCTGAGCCACCAGAAAGTGCTCAGCAACAGCCTGGCTCTGGCTGTAACTGCTGACAAACCCAGTGGTGCCTGTGGTTTGCTGAGCTTGATCTCCAGGTCTGCTTTGCAGGCAGCCACAGTGATCTGCTGCTGGTCCTAGAGGAACTGCGTTTGCAAGAGGACACTTGGCCATCTCAGATCTCATTCCTGCACTGCCTTCCACAGGCAGAAGTCTGTGGAAAGGATATAAAGCCCTTGGGATGGAAAATACTATTTACAGTGCCAGGAGTTTGCTGAGTCCTTGGTAGAGGTATGGTCCTTACTATATAAGAATTAGCACCCAGCCAAAATGACTCAGACTAAAACTCCTTCAGAAAGTCCCTTAGTGGTTTTATACTCATACCCTTTCTGTGTTTTGACCAGCTGTGGGCCAGTGGAAGGAGAGAGGAAAAAGTGTGTGAACTGGGGGAACATCACTGTGCCCAAGGCAATGTGCTGAACAAACTTCAGAGGAGGCACTGAGAAAAGTGCCAAAAGTTGCACGGGCAAAGATCCACAGTGATTTGTGTTAATTAGCTAATGAGCAGTCTTTTGGAGACACCCAGACTTACCCTCAGCCTTTTCCTCATTTACCAGTTGCAGTGTTGAGGTCAAGAGTCAGGGTCTACCCTAAGTGATGGCAGCACGTGAAGTACTTAGAGAAGGATCCCAAAGACTGAAAAATACAGATAGCAAAAGCTGGTGGAAAGGCAGCCCTCACCTGCTTGCAAGGCCTGTGGAGTTTTTGCTTGAGTCTCCTCACTCTAGTGGGGAGAACATGTATCAATGTGGAAATTGGCTGTGGTGTGTTGGAGCTCAACTCTTCCCATCAGTGGGGGCTCCTGGCTCATGCTTTTAAGGCATCTGGTCCCTCCAGCTCATCTTTTCAACTTTAATAAGAGATGTGCATGTGCTTCCCCTTCCCCCCAATGCGTTACATTTTCAGATCAATTTTAAAAGTAACCTCTTTAATATTGAATTATTCCTGATCTCTATTGTCTCTTCTAGCTGATTAGTTTAAGGACTGTGCTTGGTTTGTTTAATAACCTCTTGACACTAAACAAACAATCCTGAAAAGGGAACAATTTGCAAAACAGAAGGAAAACAAATAACCTACAAGGGCATCCTCTTCAAAATAGAAAGACTGATTACATTAAAATGCCAAAATAATTCCGGACATTAAAAGAATGTATATAGATATTGGCTTATCTATATTCAAGGAAGATTTGAAAACACCGCAAAGTTAAAGTTTTCATTAGCAGTACAGTGAAATTTCTCAATTAGAATTCCTGAAGCATATTAAATGGTATTTAGTTTCTAACTCAATGCATCATTTTCTGTTAAATAATTGATCGTGGTGCAGAGATTGTGTTTGTGTAGTTTAAGAAAGCGATTAGACCAAAGAACACTTGGTAGGAAAGTTGCATTGATGACTGCGACACTACTCCAGCCGTGCTCTGGAGGTGCTGTCACAGCAGGGCTGGCCACTGAGGTGGGCAGCTGTTGGGCCTGAAGGGACTTGGGGCAATAAAAGCTGTACTGGACCACAAGGAACTTTTCTTGAACACAGCAAGGAGAGCATGGTGCCTTCAGGGACCCAAACTGCCCAGGGATGAGATGCGGATGGGAGGAGGGAGAACCCCTCACCCCAAAACCAGACTGATGAACAGAGCAGAGGGTAAAAGGCTGAAACTCCAGAGATGCTGAATGAAGACCTAGTAAGGAGCAATAGGAGTCCTGGCAAGGGCCAAGTGTAATGAGGTTAGCCTGAGACAAAACCATCACTAGGATTTGGGACCTCTGTGACCAGTGCCTGACCCTCAGGGCTGTTATTTTTCTATGTGACATTAATTTACCCACTTGGTGCCTGCACTAGAGGAATACTGTGATGTTACAACTCTCTGTTGCCACAACACAAAAGACTCTGTCTTCAGAGGTGTGCACCTAAATAATATTTGAAATGCTTATTTCAGCCTATCCCTCAGCTGTGTTTGAACTAGGAAGGGTTTCATTTTCCTTTGTGGCTCTGCCATGACTGGCATGGTGCAATTGCAGCCACATGGAAGGTTCTGGTGGAATTCCCACTTGTCTGAGGTTAAACCCAAGGTTTCTGTTGTGCCTTTTATGTGGACAAATCTCCTTGGAAACCTGCTGCCTAGGTGAGCAAATCCATCTTCTGGGCTGCCCAAACACCACCCAGTTCTTCAGGGCTTCACCCCATTTTACGAGGTATTTAGGCTGATTGAATGGCACAACACAAAGCCCATAATGTCTAACCACCAAGACTTTGGGTAGCTTCTCCCCCCGCTCAAGTTTTTAATTTTGATTTGCTTATATTTTTTAATGAGATGCAATTACAGTTTCAGTGTAGTAGGTAGGAGGCTTTATATTTGTACCGCTTTGTAGTAAAGACATAATTACTGCGTTTATGAATCAAATCCCTTTATGTATCATAAATACTTATTAAAACAGCCACTGGCAATTTTACCTCAACATGTTTCTTCATGAAGTAGGATTTATTACCTATATAAAAATGCCAGTCTTCCCTGGATCTCCCTCCCCTGCAATTGCTTGGCTTGCAGAATCCCCGTGCCTGGTTCAGAGTGGTTCAGAAGGTGAGACATCCTACAAAGGACTTAACTAGCCGTGTGCGTGCGTGTACAGCTCGCGTGCCCTGAAGACACCTTTGTGATTACTGTTTGTACTCCAGTGATATCTCCCGTCTGTCTTGCTCAGAGTGCTGGGAGCAGACAGTAGTAGATGTCATCTTTATCTCAGCCAAGTTTGGGGCTGACTTGGCTGTAGCCTCTGCTGTACCACCTCAGCCATAGCAGAAGTGTTTGCCCAGTTTATTCTGTGCACTGAGCAGGGATAATGCTTCAGAGGAAATGTCTCCATAAGTCTTAAATTCTTCAGTTTTGTGCAGAAAGGTGGGTTTCATGCAACTGAAGAAAGTTTTCCTTCAAATACAAGTTTTTTTTCAAATTAAAGTGTTGTTTCACATTCTCTTCTTCTTAACTTCTGACTGGTGGAGTGGAGTGTCTGCCTTGTCTTTAGGGGGGAAAAAAAGCTGGGGTGGGAAGTGGGAACACGCAGAGTAGGAATCTGGGAAAGACTTGAACATTAATTGTTTGACACTTCAGAGGCTGCTGTCAGAAGGAAGATTTGATTCATGGACTATTCAAACTGTAGGAAAGGCAGCTTTGATTTCTACAGACAAAGGTTCAGAGTCCCAAACAGTTTAAAAGGAAGGCTGGCAAGGCAAAATCCTGCAAGGTGTTGCCAGGACGTTCATGCCAGATTAACCTGATTTGTGTCTTCTTGGCTAAGCTAACAAACACCCTCAACACAAGGGCAGTAAATCTCCTCCTTGAAAATGTAGTCTTGAGAAAGTACTTTACAAGAAGTCATTGGTGAAACTAGAAAAGTTGTTTCTTAACAGATGAACAAATAAAGTTGATAGGGAATTAATTTACAGGCAGACAGCAGCAAGCAAGGAACTTAATAAACATTTTTCTCAAAGGTAGGTCTTGGGACAGATTTTCTTTAAGGACATAAGATTTCTTTAATGGCCCAAAAAGCCAACATTTTATTTGTTTCATTAGCCATTGAGACACTTTCAGGAGATCTGGTCAGTGGAGAGCAGAATCACAGCAGGGTTTTTGTTTTGTTTTGTTTGTTTTTTGTTTTTTCTGAGAACCAGCAGAAATAGAATGAAATGTTGTGAGCAGTGCAAAGTCCTATGTTTGGACACTGAAGACTATGCTGGGAGCTTGTGGTACACACTGGGGTCTGGGAGCTAGTGAGGACAGCCACCCTTCTTGGTCCAGTTATAAAAAAGGCAGCAGGGTAACCTTGGGATGGCACAGACTTTCCCCAGACACAGTAAAATGAGGTATCATTACCAGCACACAAGGTCTGTACAAGTCCTTGCCTGGAATACTGCATATGTGGGTCACACATCCTCAAGAAAGATGAATTTACCCTGGAATTCAGAGAAAGACTGATAGAGAGAGAGCAGAGGGGAGAGCTTATCCTGCAGAGGAGGCTGGGAGTGCTCAGTGAGCAGGGACAGGAGTTCTTGTCTTTGGGTGCTCTCTCTGACAAAGACACGGGGGTGCAGAAGGAACTGAGTTAGAGGACAATGCTGGGTAAGAAAAAAGATGGATATAACATCATATAACTACACATGGAGAATGAGGGGGGGCCTTACCAGCAAAAGAGCTGGGTCAGGACTTGACGTGAGGAAGGGCACAAAGAGCTCCTGGCTTACCAAGAGGGCATTTAACTCAGACACATCTAATAGCAGGGGACAGTAATCTTGGGTATCCCTTTGGTCATCAAGTCACTCTTAATGAGCCCCTTTATGCTCAGTCCTTCATGAGCCAACACATGCAATTTAGGCGCACTGTGAAGGTCCTAACGTGCCTGCCCTAGTTTATCCGATGGCTGTTATTCCTTTTTCATCAATAAGGAATAATGACACAATGAGGCCCTGTAGTTGGATCATTAATTAGAAGAGTTTTCACCTTTCAATTAACAAAAGCAAAACAAATGTCTCCTGGATCCTTTTGCTGCAGTCCCGGGGGAAGGGAAAGGCAATCACCCCACACAGGTAGGGCAGCAGGGGAGTTTCATTGAGCAACAAGAGGTGCCGTCTCCGGAGCTGATTGATTGGCCCAGGAAGCTCGTTTAACCTGATATCTATCTTCAAGACTAATCAGGAGCGATGAATAAAAAAGAAGGCGTCAATCTCCTTAGTAAGAGAAGGCTGGCGGCTGATAAACAGATAATTACACAAAGCAAAGCTGTCACAACAATAAATGTGTTTTAGCAAGAAGTGACCTCACGGTGTGGGAAGCACAGAAGAGCTGAAACCTCACCATCATCCAGGAGTGAGGGGAATGAAGGCAGATTTACCACATGGCAAATGGCGCTGGCGTTTGTCACAGGAGATGTGCAGAATCTCTGGACACTGCTTCGGCAAGGCCCAGTGCAGCCGGCAGGTGGTTGTTGCTCAGGCATTTGATCTGCAGTTTGTTTCTTCTGGTTTTGGGGGGGAAGGGACCTTGAAGATCAACTCATTCCAATCCCCCTTTCATGGGCAGGGATACCACCCGCTAGATCACACTGCTCAGGGCCCCTTCCAACTAGTCCTTGAACACTTCCAGGCGTGGGGCCTCCAAAACTCCTCTGGGCAACCTGTTCCTGTGCCTCAGCACCCTCACACTGAATTTTTTTTCCTCGTATTTAATCTAAAACTTTCTCCCCTTGACCTAACACTGTATGCCTGTGTAAGAAGCTGCTCTTCCTTTTTACAACAGCCCCCTTTAGGTACTGGAAGATGTTCTAAGCTCTGCCTGCTTCTCCAGGCTGAACACACCAACTCTTTCCGCCAGTCTCTGCAGAAAGGTGGTCCAGCCCACTGGGCATCCCCATGGCCTCCCCTGGCTTCAGTCCAACAGATCCATGTCTTCCCTGGGCTCAGGACCGCAGACCTGGATGCCGTGCTCCGGGTGGATGTCTCATGGGACCTGGCAAACCCTGGAGTCATTGCACAGACCCGGCTGGGACAGCTACCAAGGGCCAAGCTGCCAAGGGCCAAGCTGCGCGGCACCTCTCCCAGGAGCTGTCAGACTCCCGCTTTCACCCCGTGCTCTTCCTCAAGAGCACGGGAAAACCTCGGGAGCCTCAGTGGGTATCCCTCTGGGCATCCTTCGGGGAAATGCAAAGCAGGGGAGGCAGAGGCTGCCGGAGCCGGTGGGCGAGCGGCTGCCCGCACGTTTCCGCGCTGTGCTCTCAGCAGGGACAGAACCCGGCGCTCCCGGCCTGCGGGCGCCGCCGCGCTCCGGGCTCCGGCCGAGGGGAGCCGAGGGGGGCCGGGCAGCGCCGGGAGCCGCACCCAGCCGAGCTGTCCGCTCCCCTCCTCTCTCCACAGGGTGGCAATGCTGCCTTCGGCTCCGGAGCCCGGCCGGCCACCGCTCACAGCCGCCCGCGGAGCCGCCGGGGCTCCCTGCGCTCCCCGGGGACAGCCCTGGGGACAGCGACGCGCGGGCAAGAGGTGCTGCTGGCCGAGCCCGGCACCTCCGGTGCCTTTTCAGCATCATGCGGTGCTCCTCTCCCGTATCTGCACGTTGGGGTGGCTTTTGGTCCCTGGCCATGCTGCTCTCTCCCAGTGCCCATCTCCCCGGAATTCTATAGCTGGGATGTTTCTGGGGCAGTCCAAGACCTGTGCAAAACCCTCATCGCACACTTGGAGGGCAATAAGATACTGGTGTTTAATTTGGCTTTGTAAGTATGTGCGTGGCTCTAATTCCAGGTCCTCTCCTGCAGAAGCTGCCGAGTGGCAACAGAAGGAGCTGCTGAATAGTAGACATTAAGTAGATAAATATTAAAATTGCGAGCAAAGGCAAGCACTGGAAAGGCAGGTTCTAAGGAGAGGAGCCGCTTGTGGAAAGAATTGAAATTAATTCCTCTGAAGCAGCTGCAACCATTTGTTTATTACAAACCACATATCTCCACACACATAAGAGGATGATGTGGCCAAGCACAAGCTCACACCACTCCCATGGCCGAAGGTGAAGCCGTAAGACAGGCAGAAGCCCTTTGTGAGCTGAGCAGAGCACTCGCCCTGATGAACAGCTGGAGCCCATGCGAGTGAGCGGGGCTGGGACCCCACGGTGCTCCCATCCTCAGGACTCGGGAGCAGCTGTGCCCTGGGAAAGCATCCCCCAGGGTCTTCTTTTTTATAGCTGGATATTTGCAATATGCCAGCCCAAACAGCAGAGGCAGGTGTTGTATTTTAAGGCATGCAGGAGGCTGAGTAAGTTGTGTACATAATTGTGCTCAAGACTGAAGTAAAAATTCAAACCCATCTCCATTTCTGCCACAACAGGAGAGCCCAGATATGTCCTCTAACGATGTCATGTGTCAGAATTTCTTAATGACACTTTCCCCTCTGATTTCTGTTTAATTTGCCCCCTCTCCTTCTGAAGATCACTTTCTTTTTACATCCCTCCAAATAAAGAGCGTTTAGTTAGCGGGGAAGAAAAGATTGCCATTGAAGAACTAAGAAAAGCACTGGATTAATTCTCTGCCTGCAGCTAAACTGAGAGTTCATCTCCTAATAGGCCATTTCAAAGCAGTTAGATTTACTCTTTTAGACTAACCATACTGTCTGAACAATATTTTATGCCTGTGTTAAAATATAATAGGTTAGAGAGACAACTCAAATGTCAAGAGTAGATAGTGCTGTCAAAGTAATTTGTCTTGGGTAATAGATAGAGTGACATGACTTTGAAACATTCTGAGAAAGAAATCATTCTACATTTGAATGGATTGTTTCTTTCCCTTTAAAAAAGCCAAGACTGTGTTATTTAAATCATGTCTATCAGGAAGTCTTTATTTTCTGTGAAAATAACATTGGTATTTCCAGTGATGGGGACATGGCACAATGGGACTTTGCAGTGTTTGACAGGGGAATTAGGCAATGCCAGCACGATGCTCCCAGAGCATCCTCAGACCACCCCTCATGGGACCTTGGATACTTGGGGGAGTTTGGGAGTGGATTAAAAAAATAAACCCAGTGCTCAGGGAGGCAGGAGCAGTGCAACTGAGTTCAGGGGAGATGTCATTCAGCCAAGGTGTTTTGAGGTCCCCTAAAGAGTGTGAGTGACACTGGCAGTTTTTCTTCTCCAGCATTAACCATTTAGATAAAAATGCTAATAAATTGCAGGGGTAATTGTTTGTCACAGGTCTCCCCATGGCAGAAATGTTATTCTTACTGCTTATAGATTTTTAAAGCTTTCATCAACTTCCTCATAGGCAGTCAGTGAATACATTTATACTTAAGGGATATGGACAACCTGTTATCTAGTCTTGTCATTTGTCCAAATGTTCTGGAAGAAAGGCATAACTTAGTTCTTTGCTAAGAAAGTCTGTGTGAGGACTTAGAAAAAGTCAGAAAAGTCTTAAGAGAATTCATTGTCTTGCATTGAAAAGATAAAAAGGAAGTTTGTAGGGTCTTATTTAGCAGAATACAGACTAAGTAAGATTTTCAGTGTTTATTTAGTCCCTTCACACCACTGTGCCAGGTAAAAGAATGATTGAGAAAGGAGAGCCAAGAACATTTATGTTCCCTTTAAAGTCTGTTTCCACTGCAGGAATAAATATAACCAGTTGGCACAGCTGACAATCACTTTGTTTGGCATCTTCCCTAGTACTTCATTGTGCTCTCCTGGGCTCATGCTGAGCTGTCTCAAGGCTGAGGGGGTTCTGCTGGAGCAAGGGTACGGTCAGGGTATTGTCCATCCATGGGGTTGGGGATTGATCCTGCCCTGGGATCAGAGTCTGGGGCCATCTCAGTCATGCCCAGGATGGGAAACCTCTTTAAAGGCACATAAAAGCCTACAGGTCATAACAAAATAATCACATGGCGTGTAAACACTTCCTTCACCGGGAAAAGAGGCATCTCATTTGGAAATGGGCCCAAACAAACTCAGTGTTGAATGTTATAGAAAAGCACTTGTCATTGCAACTCTGCCTGATGGCAGCGTGGTGTTTGGTTGGGGACCAGGCAGGGAGGTGATCACAGGGCTGAGCTCCCATCCATTGGTGCCTCCCCCCTGGCAAAGTGTTTGCCAAGCATCCAACACTAACAGCACATTTTATTCCCCACCTCCCACAGGTGTACACACAGGTGTAAATGACCACCAAAAACCATGGGGCTGTGGCAATAAATGGCCTCATTTGAAGGTTTCCCAGGAACTTTCCACAGGAATGTAGACAGCCAGCGCTGACATCCTTCGTTTTGTGGAGGAGCAGACTGAAGGCTGGAGAAGGACTTGCCCTGTTGGATTTAGAGGCAGTCTGTGGAAACAGGGTGTAGGTGTAGCTAGGGAGTCTCATGTTTTAGTGACAATACTGACACTTTTGGGCAAAATGTCCCTTTTCAATTGCTTATTTTACTGTCACTTGCAGTCATTTCTATTCAAGGCATGTTATTAGCAAATCTTTGGGGAACCCCTTGAGATTTTTGGTTGATAACTGAAAGAAACTCCTTTATGTTCATAATGATAAAACAAAGCATAAAGTCATTCGAGTTGATTTTACCCAAGACATTTCCTGAATTATTGCTCTTTCACAGCTGTCATGGGCTTGAAGCTTTCAAAAGCCCATTTTGTTTCTGCTCGTAGCCCTTTCATCGTCAAAGGCTGGTGCTGTACCCCTGGGTTTGCTTGTGCAGCTCAAAGAGGAGCAAGGGATGCAGCAAAGTTAAACAAAATTTCCTCACGGTTAATGAACTTGTCTAATTTTATGCAGAAAATGCTAGCATCTTTCCTTTTAAAACTCACTCCAGATTCCAGGTTGATACCAATGGGGATAGTTTAAAAAGCATCTCAGACTTGGATGCAACTCCCTTTGACTTTCAGCCAGACCTATACACTCACACATTTTCAGGGGAGAAGATTTTCAGCTGTCAAAGTCTTTTAGACAGCATCACAAACCCACCTGGCTTCTCTTCAGCACTGTGGCCAGCCAGGAAAAATCAATGACTCTCTACTTAGCTGTGTAAATCCAATTTACTGTAATTACCCATGTAAGAAAACGATACAGCTCTACTTTAAGGTTCTCCAAAGTTGCTTTATGATCTTCCTGCAGTATTTTATCAATGTTGTACTATTTGTTTCCCCCCACACCTTGAGCAGTGAGTGAATAAGAAATTCAAAAACCCAGCAAATAGCCCGTATACAAAAAGACAAATAATGTCCCTAAAATGATTAAATTTGCCTGCAGGTGAGTGTGTAGAAATGTTCTTGCCTAGTCTGAAATCAAGTTGACCTAAATTATACAGTATAGATTACTGCATTTAGAATAATAATGGTGTGCTGGATATAGTGGAGTGATTTTAAACCAAGGGCATACAGCCTTTGCTGAGATCCAGATGGGTTTCTTAATCTGATTTATGATGCAAAATTTAGGTCAGGTGGATTGATTCCTAATAGAGATATAATGAATCAAAATTTCTAGAATGGCTTTATTTTGCACAGAAGTGTCAACATGCTGTACTTCTCTATTTGTGCACTTGGCGTGTAATGATTCTCTTGCAAAAATCATAATCCATCAAGTCTTCCATTCAAGAATATCAATCAGTGTCAGGAACAAGACTATTTTAGCCAGGAGTTCTCAGTCATTTTGTTTTCCTCTCCATGAACACATAAGGTGCTGTGATATTTAAATCGTGCTTTGACATGTAATCATTAAATGTTTGAAAATGTCTCATTCTGTTTTTGTTGCCTCATCCATTTGTTTACTCTGGGTCCTTGTTTTGCCATTGTTCCTGGGGTTTTTAGCATACAATACCCATATTGTTGCCTTTAATAGCTGAAGGCAGAGCCATCTCAGTTTTCTGAAAAGAAATTTGGTTTTAGTATTAGGAGGCCAAAATTAAATTAATTATATATTGGTTCCTGCTTTAACAGAAATTAAACCATTCCAAACCTTTCTCTTAGCATACCTATCTTTGACATAACAAGCCAACATCAAGATAATCATCATAAAACTTGTGATGTAAACATGAACGTAGATCTATGGGAGCTTCTTGCTAAGATTTCTGTCCTATGTGTTTTCCTGTGTTATGCTTTTTTTTTTTGGGCAGAGTTACATGTTTGTGCCACTGTAATTTCTAACCTTCTGACAGTGTTCATCTGCTGGGCAGCTTTCTGGCTACATGTGAGGATCTGATACGAGGGTTTGTGTTGGAAATACAGCAAATCCCTTACACTCAATAGCAGTTCTGGGCAGGGCCGGGTGTGACGAGGTATAGTTACATACTATAAGTAGATGTACAGGCATGGCATTATTTATTATGGTTGGAATTAATTGCTATAAACAATAACAGATACTTCTTTCTATTTTTGCTGAAACAATGTGAAATATTTAAGCCAAGACAACAGCCTGGTGCAGCAAGGAGCTATGGGGTCACCCATGGAGAAGCAAAGCCTTCCCCAAAGAGCAGGACAGAACATCCACATTATTTTTTGATTTGATCATTGAGTTATGAAAATTAATTTAAAAGAAGATTAAGGTGGAGACCTCTAGAAAGTTAAACTGGGGTCTAGAAATGGCACTAATACTTACTGTGCTCCTGAGAGTGTGCTGCTGTTAAAAAAAACCCCACTAATGGTATGACAAAGGTTGTTCACATGCTAGTTTCAGCCAAAAGTCAGCTCAGTGGCGTGATCACTAATGTCCTGCTTCAGCCTCCACAGGCTACTGCCATCAGCCTCTCCCCTGAAGCATCCTCTGGCATTACACAGATGGTCAGGGACTAAGTGAGGGCTGGAGGTGATCTTCATATCTCTTTTCCCTGCATGAGAAAATTGCTGTTTGTAGAATGATTGGAGACCCTGGGGTACAGGAGAACCCCGTCTCCATTTCCCTGTGTGGAATCATCGATGGAAGTGCAGCTTTCCCCACTGTACCCTGCCATTTAAACAGGCTGGAAACAATGGGCTGCTGTACTAAGTGCTATTTGCCATGCTGGATGCAGGCAGCTATGGGAGGCTTCTAAACTGTTTCTATCTTTATTGCAACCCCACACACAAATCGAACTGCCCAGCCTTGCCAACATGCTCAGACCTATCCCCCTCCAGCACGTGGCAGGCTGAGATGCTGCTTGCCTCCTGCCTTCCTGCAGATCATCTTTTTCCCCTCCTCCCCATCTCTTATAATTCTGGTGTGTAACTGAGAAAATGATACCTCGTTTCTTCCTTGGTGTAAATTGATGCAGCTGCCTTGGAGTCGGAGGGGCTGTGCCAGATTGTACCAGCCCTGAGCTTGGCTGGGAGCCAGCGCTTGGCACAAACTTGCTGAAAGCTGTGTACAAACAAGGCTTGTCACTATGTATGTTATTGCCCTTTTGTTTAGGATATAAATATGTCCCATATATGCCAGCAAGCCTCTCATTTGCTATTTCAATGGAGAATCCTGTAAAACAGCTGTCATGATGTCTCCTGTCAAATCAGTTACAGATGCATGTGTCCTTTCCCATAATAAACAGGTATGAAATTGTCTTTATGCACTGCGCCAGCCCTTGTCACCAGGAATGCAAACGAGGGAAGCTTGGAAAAAGGAATAGCACTGAAAGCTGGTGCTCTGATGGAACACCATGAAAGTTACTTAGACCTCTTCAAAGAGACTTACAAGCAGAAGATTTTGGGGCGTGAAGTAATGAACCAGTGCTGATGAGTGTAGAAAAATGGGGTGAAGTGCTTGCTAGTCCACAAGGTTGCCTTTCTACACTAGTTGTAGGTGCATAGTGACAAAGCAGCCCTTGTCCTGGCCCAGGCTGGAGTGGAACACTGGGGAATGCTCCTTCCTGCCTCCAGCAAGATGCAGCATGCTTTGAGAATAATTGTCTGGGCAAGAATGTTCCACTCTATAGCAGAAGGAAAGGAGATGGACAGGATTTCAGTGTTATGTCTTTTATGACTCCTGGACCCATTTCATACATTGTTATTGTGAGGGGTGGCTGCTAATTTTTTGACTGTTTTTGTCACTGGGTGACTTTGTGTGAGAACAGGCCACCAGACCTCCAGCTCTGAGGAACATAAAGTATGTTGGTACTCAAGGGACCCAAAACATGTTGAGGTCCTTGACAGAAAATTGTGCCCCACCCTGTCCTCGCCACTGGCTAGTATCAGTTTGGGAAGACCTGAGCAAGCACAGGTCATGTGTCTGAGTGCCCAGCTGTTCCCTCACCTGAGGTGGATAAAAAACCCCAACATGACATATGTCAAAAGCTACTCAAGCACTGACTTGATCTTACACTCAGTGATATCCATGGGAGAGTTGGTCTTCAATACGAATGGGAAATTAAGCTCAGTTTATGTTTTCTGAACCCTTTTGCCTCTCTACTTAAATCCTACCTTGTACACCAAGTGTTTTGTGGCAAACCTTCTGTTTTTGATGAAGTGCTTCTTTCCCAGTGGCTGACATTGGTCCTTCACATGAATTAAGTGTCAGATTGTGAAAATCTCCCATGCACAAATAGAGATAATAAGGCAGATTTGCAGAGATGAGGATCTGGCCATACATTTTATTCACGTTTTCTTAGGCCATGTCTCTGAGGTGGATAATCATGAAGCTGACAGCACCAAATAAATTGCCTATTAGCTATTAGTATCTTGTTTCATGCAATAACAGTCAAATCTGCTTACATCTGACAGCAGCGTGCAAAGGTTTGGGAAGTTTGGGGTATCCATCAGGGATATTTTTTTGCAAAGACTCGGTAGGTCAAAAACAAGTAGTTGGGGTCACACCGTGACATGGCTTGAATGCTGACGTTGTTCTTCATGCTGAGCATGAGGAGAGCAGTGTCTTACAGCTTAGAGATCCTGCAGCTGATGAATTACCCATCTCCTCCCCACTTCAGCAATGTGCTGTTAAAATCAAAAGACTCTTATGAAATTGTGTTTGCACCTGAGCCAAGGATGTTGAAACTGTGATGTACTACCAGGACCATTGGTCATACAGCAATTAGTGAAGTGCTCCTGGGCATGGCTTACCACATGCAAGTCAGACCTCTGAGACAGGATTTTAAGCAGGGATGCTGAAAACACAAGTCAAGGAGAAGCCAGAGTAAGAATGACTGTTTTGGAGAGTATTTCTAAAATTTGTTACAGGAAAATATAGGTTTGAAGACATTTTATTGAGGACTGAAATGTCACTGGATCATGTAATCATAGTATTACAGAACGGTTTGGGTTGGAAGGAACCTTAAGGATCATCCAGTTCCAAACCCCCTGTCCTGGGCAGGGACACTTTCCACTATAACAGGTTGTTCACAGCCCCATCCAACCTTGCCTTGAACGTTTTCAGGGATGGGGCATCCCCAGCTTCTCTGGGAAATATGATCCAGTGCCTCACCACCACCACAGCAAATAATTTCTCCCTGCTATCTAACCTAAACCTGCCCCCTTTCAGTTTAAAGCCATGCCCCCCTGTCCTATCACTACAAGGCCTTATAAAAAGCCCCCTCACCAGTTTTCTTGTAGTCTGTTTAGGTACTGAAAGTTGCTCTAAGTTCTCCCTTAAACCTTCTCTTCTGCAGGCTGAACAACCCCAACTCTCCCAGCCTGTCTCCATAGCAGAGATGCTCCGGCTCTTTGAGCATCTTTGGGGTCTTCTCTGGACTCACTCCAGCAGGTCCACATCCCTTCTGTGCTGAACAAGAGGTGTTTTGTTTTGGACTCCAGTGAATGATGGTTTTAAAGAAGCTGTTACAACGCTTTACTGAGGTGTATGGCGGGTTAGATGTGGCCTCACAAAATCAGTGGGTGTTGACCCTATTGGTGTGGCTGGCCAGAAGGGTGCTGGTTGCTGAACAGACCAGAGGCTTAAGCTGTACAGGGAGGAGAAACTACTGTCCCTGGCCACTCTCCTTCCTGCTGTCACTGAGCAGAGGTGTGTCCCACTTTGTCCCCAGTAGCTCAGGTGATGGGGTTGCCTTTCCTTACCAGCTTCATGTTGACATGCTTACAAGAGCCCAACCCTGCTGCTGGATTTTTGCTGCCCACTTCAGACAGACCTTTGGCAAAGGCACATGGTTGTTGTTGATAACATCCTGCTCCACTGCAGCTAGCTCTGCCCTCTTAATTTTACTTTTGTGAGGTCACTTTACCACTCCTTATTGCAGCCAACCAAGGCATCATGCCCATCAAACTCGCTTTTGCCAGGCAGGCCAGACTTGATCTAATAGGCGTGGGTTGAAGGCGTTAGCCTGATATATTCATTTTGACACTCCACACTAATCCAGGAGACTCTTAGTGCAGGAGTTTGGGAAGAGCATTGTCAAAATGACACAGTTCTTGCCAAGGAAGGCTGCAAGCTCTGAAATCCCCAAATTGTACCCAGGAAGTCTGTGGTGATACCTGCTGACATTTTGTAAAACTGTGGACAAAAACAGCTGTCCTGTAGAGGAGGACAGGGGAGTTGGTCAGGACTTGCAGCTGAAGGACAGATGCAGCAGAAATAAAATAAAAGGTCTTCAGACCACAGAGCTTCCAGCCTCCTTTGGGATGCTTTGCATGTTGGTGGTGGAAGAAACAGAGTGTCTCAGCCTTTCTTTGTATAGTTGGGTGAGGACAGACATCTGTTAGGAACAACCAGTGCCTCCTGCTGCCAGGAAAAACTCATGTTCTTGTGCCTTCTGCAAGGACACAGCTGGGACAAGGGCTGCCTGGCAGGTCCATGCTGCACCTTCTCATCCCTTCTTGATCCTCCTGTCTCAGGGGATCCCTGGTCTCTGTGGCAGCTCAGTGCATGTCCTGGCACCCACACTGAGCAGCGTGCCCTGCTGCTGGGGCACCACAGTGTCACAGCTCTCAGCAATATTGAAACAAATCAGATTGAACAGATTTAATTGCTGCTCTCAGGGTGTTGTTTGCTGCTTTGCTTTTGCTTGGAGGTTGCTGAGGTCAGAGGGCTTTGGAGGGGGAATGGGGTGGTTTCACCAGACTCGTGTCCAAGCTTATGGGGGACTGGCTGCCTTTTTCTAAAGAGTGTAGTGGAACAAAGCCCCTGAGCACCACTGCTGATAAAGCAACTGGGCTTAAAATGATGCTCTGGATGTGTAATATCCCAGGAGATGGTAGCACATCTCTGAAGGGATCATGATTGCCTCAGCTGAAATAGTGTGTCCAAGTTTATTTGACTAAGATTTGATCTTTTTATAACTTTTCCCGAGATTCTTTTCCTTCCTCTGAAATACTGCAGTGGGTGAGGTAAGGTCCAAGCAGTTCAGCTGAGCTCTTCTGAGCCTTGTAGAGGGTTGAATGCCCAGTGTTCTAGAACTCTGGCTCCTCTCCCTCCTGAGCCCTGCTGGCAGAGCAGATCCACCTGCACCTCACAACTCTTTGGGGAAGGACAGTGCTTCCAAGGACCAGTAGTAAAGGGGTGGTGCCATCCCTTCTGGACCATCCTTGCTGTCATTCCATCTTTATGTCAGAGCTCCACACAGCTTTACCCTTGTACCCCTTCTCTTCTCCCTCTGCTTCTCTTCAGGTTTGCTCATCTGCAAACCTGAGAATTTTTGCAGAGAATGTACAGAGAATGTTGGCAGCTCGTGGTCCAGTGTTGCTCTCCCAAAGCATGGTCACAGCCTGCCTTTTTGACATTCCTAGTGGATGTCTGGTTGACAGCTCAAGGCCCTTGCATCCAGACTGTGCCTATGCCCTACGTGCAGTTTCTGTGCAGCAGCTATAGGCAACCACCTCTCCATCACGCTCTGGTGTTACATCTTTCCTCCAGTGTCCCCTGTATCCACCTTTCCTCCTCGCCAGAAAAATGCAGCTTGATGAGCCACCTTGGAGTTTCCTTTTTCAGTTGTCAGTGGCCATCTCTTCCCCTCTGTAAATCTCCCTGTTCCTTCATGTCCTTCAGTAGCTCCTTCTTCAGATGGTCCCACTCCAAAATAATCACTTGATGGTGATCCAAGGTCATGGAATCATTGAACCATTAACATTGGAAAAGACCTCTAAATCACCAAGTCCAGCCATTAACCTCACCCTGGTTATCTGTAGCTGTCTCTGGTCTTGTGTTGGAAATCTCTCTTTAGTCAGTGCTTGCTAAGAGTCTAGCATGGGAGGCTTCTCATTTCTGAGCTAAAACTAACACATCAAACTACAGCTTTGACTACATGTGTAAAAAATACCCCTCCTCTGCCCCAAGAGCAAAGGGTTGGTCTGCACGTTTCCCAGCAGGTGAAAGGGGGTAAAATAGTCCTTTTTTTGCGCAATTTGGGGTGTGTGAGTGCAGGAGAGGAGCTGCTGAGCACCAGGATGTCCCTCCCAACTGCTGCCAGGTTTGCTCTCAGGCTTGGGAAGCTCCAGCAGGGCAGGTCCATACCTGCACCTCACCCCAGAGTGAACAGAGGGGATTTAATCCATCACTGGCTGGGCTGAGGAAAGAAGAGGAATTCAGGGAAGGAATCAGAAGGCAAAACAGCTTTCAAAACATGTTTTGGAAATTTTCAGGAATTTGATGCTCCTTTAAGAGTATTTTCATTTTGTGCAGACTGCTAGGATAGGATAATTAGCTAATTGGCTAAACATAATGTCTAAGCCTTTTTTTCATCTTTATGCCAACTTTATTTTTAAACTGCCTCCCCTCTAGCCAAAAATCCAGCTGTTTCTCAAAATCATGTTGTGATTAATCTTGGTCCTCATTATAATCAAGAACAAAAATCCCCTTCATTACACTGTGGCCAAGGTTTCTGCTAAGAGGATTTTGGTCAATGTTTTTTCAAATTGCACATTTAAATAAACATGAGTTTTTATTTTAGAAAGCAATTTGGGCAAAAAGTAATCCTATTTAAAATATTATTTCTGTAGATGTACCATTTACAAAACCCTTTATGGAAGGATCATTCTTGATTTAAAAAAAAATAAAATCCTTCTGATTTAAAGAAAAGAGCCTGGAGAGAAACTGAAATTTTACTGCAAATGTTTTATATAAAAGCAAAGACTTGCCCTCACCAAATGCTTCCAAACTTAAACAAAGCAAGCTCAAAATTCAGCACAAAAATAGGTTTTTGCTCCTGTTTGTTTTGACTCTCTTTCTGGTTGATTTATTACCCTCGGCACCCTGCAGCACCATCTGAGCAGTCTTTCATTATTCTCCTCTTTTCTTTCGGACATGATGAAACTTTCTGGCTCCTTGCTGTCCTCCCAGCAGTGATGAACATGGAGCAGGCGCCCAGCTCTGCTGCCAAACACCCACCTTCAACGCCTGTGCTTGCTCTCATCTTGCTTCTGCCAGCAATTTGGGTTGCACTGGTGTGTGCCTGGGAGGATGGGAGATGGCCAGGAGGAAAAGAAAAAGAATGAAAGGCAATTAATTAAGTCAGTTAAACAATTAAAAATTACTCCATGCACCAGGCCTTTCCTTCTGCTTATACACCAGTTTATTAAAAAAAAAAAAAAAAAAAAAAAAAAAGAGAGAGGGCTTCCAGGTGCAGTGGCCACTGAAGCATGGAGTTGTTTGGGTCCTGGGTGAGCCCAGCCTGCTTTTACTCATGCATGTATGTTGTATTCACCCCAGCTGGTGATTTCCACCTTCATTTTTCACCTCTCACCTAGGAGTTGCAGACTCAGAGTCCAAGGTGGTCTGTTATGTCATTCTAGAATACCAAACCCCATGGTTTTTGGTTTTTTGTCCATCTTCATGGTGGTTGTTTTGTCCCGTCTTGTCAGTTCAAAGCTGCTGGAGCTGGCAGCAAGGTGACCTGCTGCAGCACCAGAGGTGTGCCCACGCAGGGCAGATGTGTTTGCTGAGCCTTGGGGGTGAGCTCTGGGTGGGGGGCAGCTGGGGCTGGCATCACCTACTGCCAATTACCTCGTGTGGGCATATTACGGGCTCGGGCATATTTGTGTAAGCACACTCCTGACGCCTGGATGGTCCTTCATGAGACCTGCCGTAAGTGTTCCAGCCGGGAAGTGCCACAGGTCATGAAACCTAAGGTCTTTCCCAGTTTTTCCTTTGTGGCAGCCTGGTCCTGCCAATGGCTCAGTACAGTCAATTCTCCTGTTAATGAGGCTATAATTAGGCAGGGCTAGTTGGGAAATGTTTTTTTCCAGTCCATCAAACATACTGAGATCTTAAGCATTGCCCCATCCAGCAGTGGCTTAAACAGGGGAGGTTACAAATTTGGTCTATTTTGCATTTTTGGGGGTGTTTTAAAAAAAAAATTTACGGTGTCAGTCCCACCTCAGACACCACAAAATGCCCACAGCTATGATGTCTGCCCATGTCTGCCAAAGGAGACCCTGGGCAAGGCAGAGGCAGACACAGGGGGGTGGCTGCAGAGAAGATTCTGCAGCAAAACCCTCATCATAGGTTGAGTCACCATGAGGTGCTGAGACACTGGCAAAGAGAGCAGCTAATCCAAAAAGCCTGGAAACGTGAGCTCAGCAGATCACACAGGTTCAGAAACCACAGAGTAAAAATCTCTCACCCAGAAGAACATTCCCCTGTACGTGTTTTCTAGAGGAGAGTGGCATCTAACCTGATTTTGGAATGCTTTGTTTTGGCAAGATGAGGTCTCATTTCCACCATCAGCAGCCAACATTTGAATATGTAAATTATAGGTTATAAATTAAATTAGTATTGTGGAGTTCAAAGGCATGTATTGGCTATTGCATCATCTGATACAGAGATCTTGCAAGCTACTGAGTGATCCAGATAACTGAGTCC
Organism: Vidua macroura; assembly: GCF_024509145.1. Taxonomy (NCBI): domain Eukaryota; kingdom Metazoa; phylum Chordata; class Aves; order Passeriformes; family Viduidae; genus Vidua; species Vidua macroura. The sequence continues at coordinate 31,891,588 of NC_071577.1, forward strand.
ATGCAAAGGCTGTGTTTTTGTTTTTGTAGCCTGTAGTGACCCAACCAGCACTTCTGCTAATCCAGCCCAGTGTCACTGAAATTGTGAGAGTGCGTGTGGCTTGAAAAAATTAAAGCCCACACGTGAAACCAAAAAACTTTTAACTGCAATCCCAACTTCATGCTTCTGCTGATTCCAGTGAAGCCAACAGTGTCATTCATCCATTAGGAGAGACACAGAGAAGGGTAAGGGATGACCAAGGGCATGCAAGAATTTCCAAATGACAAACACTAAACAGATTGGGACTTTTCCTCTTGGGAAATAAATGACTCTGAGGGAGATGAGCTAGAAGCTGTGATATCTTGAAGGTGATGGATGGAGTGATCGGGGGATTATTCACTGTATTGTTGAACACAAATATTCACTGGTGACCAGAAGGTTCAAAGGAAACACAAAAAAATGCTTCCTAGTGCTTCCTCACCTGATACCAAATTACACCGAGCCCCCTGTTTGCCTCCGTGGAAACTTTTGTGTCTCAAGTGGTCAGTCAAGTATTTTTTCTGTTGTTTTCAGAGTGAATAGAAGGAGCTGCTCTGTAACAGGAGAGGTCTTGGGGTCGACAAGAACACATTGCATAATGGGTACTTAAAAATATTTAAGCCACCAAAATCTTCATGTTCTGGTTGTGCCCCTCACTTAATCTGTAAACCCAAAAAGAAGGTGGGCAGCTCTGGCACACCAGAAAGCAGCTACACCTGGTACCTTTCACTGTGTCGCTTGCCAGTCTGGAGCAATCAGTCAACTGCTTAATAAGCAAAACACTGGAAACCTTTGGAGGTATTTTTCTTTGTTGTTATGAAAAGGTGACACACACAGCTAAGCAGCGCTGACTCGCGTGGTGCTGCTTTATATGGATGCACATAACCACCTGCGACCTGCCAGCCCCTCGTTTGTCAGTGGGGAGCAATCATTCAGCCACTCAGCAATTGCCAGGAGAAATGCTCTGAAGCTTTCCAATTGAAAATTAAAGAACAGCATTTTGGTGAGTGATTGCAATTCCCTGACAAAGCATCCTGGAATCTTAAAAAAAGCCGTGAATTTTTGTATATATCTGTAAGTAATCGTCGGTTGGTTTCTTCCATTTCTCAGCAAGCTGAGTTAATTCTTTAATTAATGGTCATTAGGGATTTAGAAGACAAATGAGTCATTCATTAGCTTGGTGTCCAAACTAATGAGCAATAAATGCTTATGAAAGACATGATTTATTTAGCATTCAGAATCTGTGTCATTATGTGGTACCTGATGAAGATGCTAAGAAGCAAGGCTGACCCGTGCCTCGCAGCCTGCTCTGTGGGACCACACAGATGCCGAGTTTGGGGAGCTCCCAGGAAGTCAGCAGCCTTCCTATTACTAACAGGGCTTAGCTTAGATAGCTGGGACTAAGTTTTCTCCTAATGTGTGGTGTTTTCCTAGAGGCTGAGCCCAGGAGTATGGGTCCTGCCTCTGTCAGGTCACATATCTGAGATCTTCAATGCACATATGGCACTACCATGGGCTGTGTGTCCTTGTCCAAAAACCATTTTTGCACTTTTATTTGGTACTGTCCAGACGAGCAACCCAACATCTGAGAAGAGAGCCTGGCTGTGCTGCTGTCCCCATCCCTGTTCTGTTTTGTCTGTGATCTTTCAAGAAAGCTTTCCACCCAGCCAGCCTTTCTTTCCCACGGTTGAGAGGAGGAGTTGTAATAGCACAGAACAAAGCTAACACACCAAAATGTCAGGAGTAGTGAGAAAAAAGAATCACAGAAGTGCATAAGTTACAGCTGGTCCTGAGAAAAATTTACTCTGCATCCTTTGTGATGCAAGGCAGGAGACACAAGCTGGGTGGCTGCTGCACGTACCACAGGGTCAGGAGTTGGAATGCTAGCGGGTTGTGAAGGTAGATAAAGCTGGATTGCAGGTGGCCCCAGTCACCAGTTCAGGCTTATAAAACCTGTGGAGGGTGTCTGTCCCCCAGCAGGAGAGGATTTGTGCTCAGGGAGCAGTACCTGTCACAGGTGCTTATTTTGGAAAAGAAGCTCCTGACTTGGTGTGTGTTGGTGCTTACTAATGAACCTCCTGGAGCTGCTCTCAGGTGGCTCCTTTGGTCCCAAGCAGACATTTTGTGGACCAGACAGATCAATTCCTTTTCTTAAAAAAGAAAAGATCATCAACCCCCTTCATGTGTGGTGGGGTAAGAGTTGTGCATCTGCCCTGTGACACTTCCACTGCTATCCTTCTAAGTTCTGAAAGCTGGGCTTTTAATTAAGACATTCTAAGAGATAGATGTCATTGAAGTGTGCTGAAGGAGACAATTAAAATATCTGAAAATTAATTCAAAATAAAAGGAACTCTTCAGATGTGTGATTTTTGGCCTAGGGGTCATCTGGGGCACAACTAATTACTGCAGAGACCAGAGGCAAGACCGAGGTGAGTTCATTTTGCTCCTCAACTGTGTCCCTGATGAGAACAGGGAGTCCTCAGGCATGTGCTGCACATCACTGGTGCTGCCCAGGGCTGGGAATGGAGATTGGAAATAACCTCACCTCATCTTCGTAGCACTACCACACCTGTGAGGGTTTTGGAGCTGTTGCCAGCAGAAACAAGGTAGGCAGGTGACATCTGTGTCACCTCTGTGAGGCTGCCTGCAGCCCCCAGGCAGGGTTTGGGGGATCTGGTGTGGGCAGGAATTCGTGGCTGCCCATTTGCCTTCATTTGCTTGGGCACAGCAGGCACACGGTGGCTTCTCCAAACTCCAATGTCTCAAGAAGGATCATTGAAGAGGCCAAAGGTCCTTCTGGCTTAGTCATGTCAAATCTGAACTTCTGAAGACTCAGATCATTGGATCATAAGTGGCAAAGCACTGCATGTGTGGGATAGAGTAATTTGTCCCTGCAGACATACTTTAACCAGCCTAACGAGCCATGCTGGGCTCTCTGAGCTGGCCCTTCCCTCTTCATAGATGTTGAGTTAATCTTGTCTGTCATGGTGGAGCTGCTCAGATCTCATCCAGGAGCAAACAACCTGACATTTAAATAAGATAACCAATTTGTGCCATTGTAAAACATCAGCACAGCTCAATTTATGCCATTTAAGAAAGGCACTTTTTGTTTCCTTGAATAAGCAGCAGCAGCAGAGGTAGTGCATTCTCCCTTGCTGTTTTTTGAAGGAGGTTGTAGCCCTCCTTAATGAGTGACCTTCAAGTTCCACAGAAAACTTACAAATGAAAAGCTCCTGTGAGTAATCCTGTTTGTAGTCAATACAGCTGAATTCTGCAGAGGTTGGGTATAAGTTTCTCACCTCAGAATAGCAGGTAATAGACTAAGGGTGGGTTTTTTAACTTTTAATGAATGGATTATTTGGCATTCAAAAATCCTCCCTTAAGCCTAGACTCTGAATTACACTATTGCAAGAAATGTTTTTCATTTAATTGAAGAGTGGCTCTTAAAGACTTGGCTCTGGCCATGGTGGGTGCCTTTTGTCACAAAGCCAGACCTTGGTGATGCTGTTTACCTGTGAGGTTACATGGGAGTGGGAAACCCGGTGTGCAGCGTGGGCAGCAATGCTGTGTCCTTTGCAAATGCTTCTCATTAATTTACCGATGAATGAGAAAGTGGGGGGAGAATGGGCATTTTTCATGTCTTCCTGCTGCTTCAGTCAACTCTCCCTGTAAGAAAATCTTTCTTGGCAGCTTGTAGAAGTTCATAAAAAGTAAGTGTCAGAAAAGTAAGTTTTATGGCAAGGGCTGCAGCTGCTCAGTCTTGGCAGGTGACCTCCAAGGGCATGTGGGACTGGGGCTCAGCAGGACGTTTGCCCCCTGCAGCCCTGGGTGAGCACTCAGACAAGGCCAGGCTGTTGTGATCAGCACAGGTAATTAAAGAGTTGTCCAGGTCCCTTGGTGATTAAAGAGGATTTCTGTATTTGCCTGCCAGAGCACTGATTCCTAACCTTGGCCTCTCTCTGGACAAAAGGGTTAGCAGATCAGTCGCTTTTCATGTGTTTTTTTATATGGGTGGGGGGATTGTGAGCTGACCTGGCCTGCTCACTCTGCAATATCAGAGTACAAAAACTCTTTATTTCCTCTAGCAAACAGTCATTGCAACCTTATCTTTAGCATCTGCACAGGCAAAGCAGCTGGGGGCAGACAAATGAATCCTGGCAGGGGAATGGGTCTCCTTGATGAGTGTAGCTGGGTGCTCCCCTGAAAACAGGGATTGATTTGGCTGAGTTATGAGCCTTGGAGAGCTACAATTTATTCATGTGTTGAGTATGACTGTACACCCATCCAGAGGAGAGGCTGGCTGTCCTATGCCCATGTGGGGGCTGAGGGAGACTCCTACAGGGACATGACTCATCACTCACAGAGCTTCCAAAATCTCTGTGTCAGTCAAGTAGTGGCTGCAGCCTGGTGCACTGATCTGCCTGTAAAGGGATGAAGCAATTTCAGCCTTCCCTTTGTTTTGGAGAGACCAGGCTTGAAATGCAAGGAAATAACTTTTTTTCCCATTAAACCACAGATCTAAATAATTTTCATCCTTCTATTTACATTTATATATTAGGAATACTCTTCATCTCTCATCTGATCATGAGACCAGCTGTCCCTGGTGCACAGTCATAAAATATGAGCCAACCTTGAGCCCTTGGCAGAAAACGGGAGTGCTGAAACAGCCTGAGCCATGAAGCAACTCCTAAAGGCTGAGGTTGCCTCATTTGTGTTCAGCATTTAAGGCTAAGCTGCAGAACATTTTGAATAATGGTTTTCGGGATGCTTTCTTGGGGGCTCTGGAGCATAGCGAACAAAATGTGCTTCTGCAACGTGGCCCAGAGTGAGATCTCTGTCTACTGCATATTTCTGGGGCCAGGACTGATTTCGGAGTCCTTTAATGCTTGTTCTAGTTCAGTGGTTAGGAGGTAGGAGGACAGGACACAGGCCAAGAACAGGCTGGGTTATTGATCTGTGATGTGTCATTTTGATCTATCCTTAAAACCAACCCAACAATCCAATGAAGCAAACAAAACCAAACATGCAAAATGGTGCCCATCAGCAGTGGCTAAACCAGCAGTCTCACTGCCCAGAGTGTGCTGTACCAGTTTTGCATTGGAAAAAAGTGATTGGTATATTTTTGCAGTTTTCAGAATGTTTGGTTTGGTTAAAATCACACTGGAGTTGGGATTGTTTCACCTGTCCTATAACAGTCAGGAGTCAGGTCAGTCTGTGAACAGCATGACTCCAGAGTGCAAAGTCATCCCATTTTGAAAAGGGAGGTGAGAACAGAAAATTATCAATTGATTCTTGAGTGCATTGAAATCTTTTAATATCTTAAATTTTAGCAAACACTTGCTTTAATATTTCTATATTTGAAGGTATAAACCCCTATGTACAAATATTTTGAATTGCCAGGGCAAAAAAAAAAAAAAACCAAAAAAAAAACAACACTGCATCGCCCAAAAATTAACTTTTCCTGGAGCTGCCATTGCTTTCAGCCTTTTCCACCTGTTATTCTCCCCTCTAGACAAGGACAGTAAGATCCCTCAAAGGTTTTTATTAAAACTTCGAGTCAAAGTAGTTTTCAAAGTTGCAGAAGGTCTTTATTTATGGAAAATTCAAGTCAAGAGAAAACTCTAATTTTTGTAGGATGAGAGAAATGATGGCAATTTGGAAAAAGATTTTTCAAGTTTCAAAAGTGGTCTCTTTTTAATAAACACCAGTTAAAGAGCCAGCACAAAACAAACAAACAAACAAACAAACAACAAACCCAAAAAAACCAAAACCACAAAAAAAACCCAAAAAACCAAAAAAAAAAAAACCCACCAAGAAACAAAAAAAAACCCCAAAAGAAAACAGTACAAAGCAAGAGCTGTATTTCAAGGTCTGCCAAGGCAGTTACAGCTTCAAGGCTTTGTCTTTGCTTCCTGACGGGTTTTCCCACCTGTTCTGCTTTTTGCAGAAGCTGCTTCAATGGGCTTTGGCCAGCCCAAAAGACAGTTTGTGGAGGAAGATCAAGCTTAGGTGCTTGTACTGCCACCATGGCTCCAGAATCACCTCCCTCCTTTAAATGGAGTCTCCTGGAACCTGGGAGGTCCCACCTGTGGGTGAGTTTTGGGCCTCATGCTGCTGGCTTTTGGGGAAAGTTCCATGGGAAAGCCAGTTTCCCCTTTTTCAGTGTCTGTTAACTTCAGGAATCCAGGTTTCCTCCTGCCTCAGATAGGTGAATAGCTGGCTTTCATTTTGTTTGTATCTCATCCTGACAAATTAAATGTGCCATGGATAGGTGAGAAGTGATAAACCCAGCACTTCCAGAGGATGAATCGGGATCATATTCCTGTGCCAAGAGGACCACACTGGCAATAAGGATATTTTAATTGTGTCACAGGCATCTAGGGGCAATCACAAAGCTTGGGGCAGGTCTTCTCTCTTATTTGGGGTGAGATAGCCCAGCTTCTGTCTGTGGGATCAGTAGGGCACTTGGGGTGCTGAGATCATGTGAATACCTCACAGTGCATTGCAATCACTGTGATGGCACCAGGAGGATGCCAGTGCTAAATAAATACAACGTCTTTCAAAGAAACAGAGGATTTGTGCCTTTATGCTGGGTTTTTCTAACATGCCTACAGTGAAATTGGTCATGGGTCTCAAGGCAAGGGGAACATGTCATAAAGTCTCAGCCTTGTGGGCAGCAGGATTTGGCCCTGAGAGTTTGGAAGCAGTGTCAAGGCTCATTAATGTCAGCAGTACTGGATCAGGGTGTCCTGGGGCACTCTTCCACTGAGGGCAGGAATACCTCCCAGAGCAGCACTGCTTATAGTCCTCAGTGGAGGTGCAAGTCTTCTCTGTGTTAAGATGTCAGGCCAGAAGGAAAAGTCAAAGTTCAGCCAAAATATTCTTGGTACATGTAAAACTTAGGTAAAAATAAATTTAGGCATTACCTTCTTAAAACTTGCACAAGGCAAAAACCCAGTCAATATTAATCAATGGGTAGGTGTTAATTAGTGTCTTGTTTCTCTAGCCAAACACCATCAAGTTGGTAAACCACTTTTAACCTCACTTCCAGGTAAATTATGTTTAGTTGCCCTTTTACCTGCTGTGCTTTGGATATAAATGAGCAGCAGCTCCCGGCAGACTCCAGCGAAAGGTTAGAGCCGCGCACAGCATCCGGGATGAACGCTTGGGATCTTCTCCGTGCAGACAGCGCGGCAGCAAAGAACACTTGGCTTTGATTAATTGGGACAAATCCTACTTTGATGGGAGCCCGAAAGGTACAGGGGCAAAAGCAGTTGTTAATCACTGTGTCTGCAGCTCGGTGTTGTGTAGTCCAGCGTGGGAAATATTGTTATGACATCAATATGCATCTCTGGGATGGATGAAGCGCAATCCGTGTGATGCTTAAAGATATGCAGGAAAAAGTGGGAGAGTAACAAGGGGCCAGACCCTCATTTAAAATTTTTTCAGGCTGTGGATTGTCAAAATATCTCGGAAGGATTTTGGCAGCTTTGTCACTTCCCCTCCCTGGTGCTCAGCTGTTATTTAATTATTAACGTGCGTGGCTCGGGGTTGTCTCAGCAGGTGGAAGAAAAGTCTCTGTTAAAAGTGATGGGAGTAGACTTGAAAATCTCAGCCTCATGGTTGTTGTGTAGGACCTTTTGGAACAGTATGAGAAGATAAAATGTCATTAAAAGCTGGATCCAAAGTCTGTCAAAGTCGGTGAAGTATTTCCATCACTTTGGTTAGCTCCAGGCTGATCCCCAAGAGCAGTGATGAAAGAGGGGAGTGGAGAGATGTGGGAGCAATCCCAGCCAGCCTCCACTCCTGTGGATCATGTTCACTGCCCAAAACTGCTCTACTAATTGCAGATTTGCCTTCATGCTTTTTGCCCCACTCTGGGGGACTCGCTGGCCCCTGTGTCTGCATCAGCAATGTTACAGACCCCTTCCCAAGCCACAGCCTCCAGCCAAAGGCTGCTCCTTTCCAGAGACTTCTCCTGCTGCAGTAATGCCTCTCAGGCTGTGACTTTTAATGACGTTTTGATGCTAGCAGGAGCAGCAGTATATGGACCCACACCAGCCAAAAAGCATGTCTTCTTTCACCGAGGGAATGGGAAAGACTTTTTTCAGCAGAAGCTATGTCTGCCTTCAGAAGTGCCAGCAAATTCTTATTAGTGCAGACAAGATCTGGGAAGAGGTTCCCTTCCTGGATGACATTTTTGGCAGTTCTCTGAATATTTTCCCCTTCTGCGATGAATATGGCATTGGAGATGTCTTGACCATCAGCATTTCAAACAGAAATCTCTCTTATTGTGATTGGCGCACTTTAAAATCTTCTCATCTGTAAAACATTTTCCTCTCTAATTTTGGAAACAAAACTGCTGAGGCAATTAAATCCCCCCATTTAGCTTTTCTAGGAGGTTTCTGTGCTCTTTCTGTTTTCTCTTAGTCTCAGCAGAAGGTGCCGTATTCCAACAAACAAGGCAGAAGGAGCTCGTTAGGTGTGTTTGTGCACCGGGCAATGTAGTTGTTAGAAAATGCAGTTTATGCATCTAAGGATAACAGAGATGCATCTGTGCATTCATTCAGCAGCAGCATAAGCATGCACCTCACGTGCAGTAATGGTGGCAATTGAGCAGTAAGGGAGGGATAGCAGACCCCAGGGGAAACTCCCCAAAATTTTACATTTATGCCCTATTATTAGTCTTTTCACTTGCCAGCCTTTTTTTTACACTGATGTGGCAAGGGTAAAAAAAGTCCCCAAAAACCAACTCAGGAGAACACTGCAAAATTTCTTGCTCTTCCTTTAATTTCAAAACAATATCCTCATTGTGTTTACATCTGTACTCAGTGAAATACGTTGCCAGTTTTCCAGTATTCCCTGCCAGTCTGTTACTAATCCCCCTTCTAGTGTTTTCCCAATGACAGATGGTCACCATTGACAAAGTTTCTAGAAATTAGCTGGGATGCTCAGAAGTGCTTATTGGCAGTGTGAGTACAGGGACTTTAGGATTAAATTGGTTTTAGTGTGGCACAAACACAGAACTGGTTACGCTGAACTCCTTCTGTTGGCAACTTCTGTCTGGGATAGAAAAGGCTGCTTTCCTCACTGTTGGGACCACCTTAAATTACTGTGGATTGATGATATGCAAACTTGGTAAAGTCTTTAATACTCACTTTCTCTAGAAATGGTAATATTTTTGCTTTTAATTTTGGTAAGAAAGCAGAAAAAAATTGCATTTGGCTCAATCTCAAGTTTTTGGGTTTTTTTTTAAGCTCTCAAAAAGAGTCTCTTACTGCTCCAGTTCTCATATCTGCTGTGCCAAGATTTTTTAGAATTGATATTGTTGGAAAAAGATACCAAGTTTAAAATTTTTTTATATAACTTTGTTTGCCTTTGCCCCGCGGCAAAAGGAATTTTAAGTTTCTTTTCAAAGGACTGTTTCATCACTCAAGGTGTGATGAGCTTAACAACTCAACAGACTGGGAGTAGCACAGAAGATACACAACAGATAACGACCATCAACCACCATCAGCTCCAAACATCACCCTTGGCATGGTCAGAGACACCCGGTCTGGGAAAAGAGAGATGAGAGAACCAAGAATGAGAACCTAATTAACATCGAAGGTGAAGAGATTGACAACCTATAGGAAACCAAATACTAAGAACTGTGTAACTTGGGAGCAATGAACATTGAACCAATGACTTTCTGTGGGTTTTGACTCTGTAAATATCTGAAAAATCTGGTAAAATTCATCTGTCATTTAATGATTTTCTCTGCACAACCCAGGCTATGTGTGGGTGAATTTTTTTCTGTTGCACATCCTGGCCAGAATAAAGTAATGCCTTGATTCTCTAACACTAAAAATGTTGTTGGAGAGTTTTTGTTTTTCCCGTTGTTTCGGTGACAATATGAACTTTCTTTTTAACTCGAATTTGACTTGATTGTGGTTACAAATGCTTCTGAAGCCCAAACTCTAATTTCTAATCCTTAGCTCCCTGAAAATATCCCTTTGTTTTCATAATAATGTAGGATTTTGATGTTCTGCTGGAGGTTCCCTGCATTTCTGCTCTTTCCTATGGGAGGAGTTTAGACTTTCTTTTCCTCTGATGATTTTGAACTCTGGATGTTCCTCTCATCTTTGAACTTCTCTACTTTCCACCCAGGTACTGATCATATCACCTGCCAGGTAACTCTCTCAGCAACCCTCAAAAGGCAGATGGGATGGTTCAGACCAGTATTTACATATTTGACTTATTCCAGTTTACCTGAAATGCTGCTGCCAGGAAAAACACTCTTCTGATGCATCAAGAACACGAAGGAAGAAAAGCGTCTGAGCTCCTTTCAGCTATATGCACTTAATCTGTGCTTTTAATTGAGAAGAACTTTGTCTTCTTTGATTTGCAGCCTTTTTACCCTTGACAGCTACTGCAATAACTTGGGTGGTCCTCTTTCAGACTGCTCATTCTTCCTGATTTTAGAGACAATTGTAATGCTCAAGCTTGCTGAAAATTACTCAGTAAGGGATTTTACATGTTCACCTCATTCAGGAAAAATAACTGTGGGTATAAACGGTTTAGACCTCACAGAGGTCAAACAGAGTTGAGTTTATTTACACCAGCTGAGCACCTGACTGAGCCTATCCAAACCTGACAGTGATCTCTTCCTTTCTCAGCTGTGATTAAAATATTTTCTGTCTTAACCAACCTTAAAGGCCTTAGAGGCCTGTTCTCTGCTCCATACCTCAATGTGGCAGCTGGGCTGGCATTGCATTAGTTGTTTGTCATGCAAGACAAATGAGTTTGGGTTTCTTTCAATTCAACAAGACTTTTGCTGATTAACAGTATCAGTTTTTTCAAATACTGCCAGCTACCACGGTCTTGTTTGAAAAAGGTCGAGTATTTGAAAACTAAATGGCAGAAATATGAACAGAGCAGTACATACAGGTCTGATAACAGATTAAGAGTTAAAGCCTTTGAAACAGTACATGAGTTTTCCTCCTTAATGTGAAAATGATGGCTATCATCTGGTTTGTAAATTCATATCAGATGAACATCTTGGAACAGTTAGAGCTAAAGAGCAGAAGATGTACAACTGAATAGAAGGGAAAAACTAAAACTATCCTCTAAAGATAAGGGAAGGGACTCACAAATACTTCATTAGATAGGGAAGGGATCCACAAATACTTCATTAGATAGGGAAGGGATCCACAAATACTTCATTAGATAGCCTGTGGTACTTGATGTTAGCTGGGGAGCAAGCCCTTCTGCATTGGAGAAGGAGTTTCTCCTCTCTAAATATCAGCACCACAATATAAGAAAGATATTAAACTGTTAGAGAGTATCCAAAGGAGGCCAACAAAGGTGGTGAAGGGCCTTGAGGACAAGCCATAGGAGGAGCAGCTGAGGTCACTTGGTCTGCTCAGCCTGGAGAGGAGGAGACTGAGGGGAGTCTCATCAAAGTCTGCAAGAGAGCATTGTGAGGGAAAGAGGAGGGGCAGACACTGATCTCTGCTTTGTGGTGACCAGGGACAGGACCTGAGGGAATGACATGAAACTGTGTCAGAGGGGCTTAGGTTGGAGATTAGGAAAAGGCTCTTCTTCCAGAGGGTGCTTGGGTTCTGGAAGCACCAAACCTGCCAGAGCTCAAGAAGCACTTGGATAATGCTCTCAGGCACATGGTATGATCCTTGGGGTGGTCCTGTGCAGGGCCAGCAGCTGGACTTTGATGAGCCCTGTGGGTCTCTCCCAACTCAGGATATTATATCATTCTATGAAATATGTCTCTTTAAAGTAATTTGGATGAAAGCTCTACACAACTCACTTCTGTGCTTATACTTCAACAAAATTTTAGCTTTCCGACTTTGCATTTCTGTTGCCAGAAGCCATTTCATCACTTCACATTAAGTGAAGGAATCAGGATCCTTGAGAGCTTAATGGCACAGAGAAGAAGGATGGCTTGGGACTACATCCATCATAACAGGGCAAGCAGCAATAATTAGGGTTAAACTGCAGAAGTGTCAAGGTGGGAGAAAGCTGGAACCAGAGGTGTTGATGAAATGCTGTTGTCGGCAGTTTTATAATGCCTTTGTGGCATGTGATTGAAAATTACTGCACTTTCTAATAATCAGTGCAGCTCGATTTAAAATGCCTTGTTTAAATAACCATTTTGGAAAGACTCCCTACTGTTTTCTGCACTAGAAAACTTCAGGATTCCTAGCCTTAGGCATGCTTTTCCTGGCTGCTCAGGCATTTGAGGAAGGACTCACTATTGCTGCCAGGTCTCTCACCTTCCTCCCAGGCTGCTGGGCAGCACACACAACCCACCATCAAGCCCAAGAGTAGACTCACCAGGAGCTAAAGCAGTATTTTAGAGAGCTGGGAAAAAAAAAAAAAATCTCAAAATAGGGCTGAATTATCAGCAAAAACAAATCCATGCATTTCCCCAGTTATCAACAGAGTGATGTTGATTTATACCAGCTGCAGATGTGACCCAGGTCACAGCTCTCTGCTTCATCTCCCGTGCTGGGTGATGCTTGGAGGCCTTTTGCTGAAGTCTCATGGCTCAGAACCCCTCACTGAGCTGGGCCCCACATGTTTGTTGAGGACTGTACATTTTACCCTCGCATCCTCAGTGTGCTGAGCCTGTCCCACGGGGTCACAGCATGTCTCCCCCCCCTCCAGCGGGTCACAACTGACATGCTGGCCAGTAATGGGAAGTGGCACTGTGCATCCGGGGGCAACAAAAGGAAAATGTTGAAAAAGTGACATTTTTCACATTTCCCAGTCTACGATGTGTAAAGTCAGAGTGTGCCAGAACACTGTGTCCAGAAAAGAGCTTCTTCTGCCCTCTTCATCAAGCTTGCACCAGGGGACTCAAAAAGGCTTCTAAAGCAAATAAACTGGAAGCAGGGGACTTCCTCATTCTTAATCTTACTATTTTGAAGTAAAAACAAAGGAGAAGCAAAGGGTGTTCTTCCTTCTCTCATCTATCCCTTAACCACAGCCAGATCCATTTATAGTCTTGTGCAGCTCTTTCAGTCTGGTTGAAATAACTGGATTTTCAGAGACAGGGTATTTCCCTTCCCTGCAGCATTGCTGTAGGAGTCTGTCCCTGCTTGTTACTGGAGAAATTTTATAGCCCTGCAAGTTGAGTCAACAGTCTTTACCCAAGTGTGGAAAAAAACACCCTTGTTCTTTTAGCCCTGGGATCCTCATCTCTCAGCCCTGGGTAATTTGGATTAGTTGTTACTCATGCAAACAGTGCCACTTTAGTTTAGTTTGATCTCATTTCTACCCAGAAAAGAGTTTGAGGGCCTCAGAAGAGAGAGCTGAGAGCCTTCTACTCCCAACGAGCTCCTTCTATCACTACTCTGTAAAGTCAAACATCTCCTTTAAAATCAGAGAGATTGCAAAAGCAGAGTCCCAGTGTTCATGTGAGCCACACTTTTATGGCAAAACCTTCCAGAAATACCCTTTCAGATGCTGAGCAGAAGTAAAACTATCAAGGTCACCTCTGGTTGGATCTTGGCATGTGCTGCACATTCCTCATTTCTCTAAACTCTGGCAAGGGCATTAGCATCCCTTTAGAGGTGTGCTGCTTGCTTGGAACAGTAAGCAGCTCTTCCAAAACCGGTTGTGGGCTTGTCCCTGCTAGGTGAAGTTAATTGTGTTAAGGAAAACTTATTTTATCTCTTAAGCCTTGTCTGAGCAGACTTCAGGCAACAGCACTTGATGGCTCAAGGACCTCAGCTGGCTCCTGGTGTCCCAGCACAGGTTAGGAGTGGAGTGACTGGAGAGAGCTGGCACATTAATTAATAGGGCAAGAATTCTTTAAGGAATATGATGCTTTCTCTGCTTTCAGAAAACTTTCAACCAAGGTGAGGCACCTTCCTAGAAAACAAGCTGTATTTTCAAAATGATGTAGAAATCCCTGGGGGAGTTTTCTGCCCTGCACCATGCAGAAGATCAGATGAGATTATTACAGTGATCCCGCTGGCCTCAACATCTGTGGAAGTTTGCTGCAGCTCCTTTGAATAGTTACTCTGCTTAGTAGGAGGTGACTTTTTTTTTTCCTGTTGGCATGTTATCAGAGGAAATCAGACTAATTGTGTATTTATCTAGAATTACAGTTATGAATTTGCTCTAATAAGGCAGTAATTCATATCTTGAGTGATTTATGACCTGAGCCTGAAAGCCCTCTGAATCCTTTGGCTCCACTGGGATTTCCTAAGGCAAAGTCATTGCAGAATTGTGCTTCCTTTTGCTGCTGATACTCTGATGGTGTAGGACCAGCACCTTCACAGCACCACTTATTTGTTAGCATTTATACAAAACATCACAAGCCGACCCAGAATAAATGCAATTTGTATTCTATTTTCTATCCATCTTATTTAACAGCTCCCAAAGTTCTCTCCTGCCATCCTCTGCTGGGGTGCTTAGGTGATTTGGGAGGAGTTTTAGGAAGCAATTCTTCTTCACTCTGGAACTTCTGCAGTTAAAATTAATTTATCTCCAACAAAGGAGAGTAAAGAAGAGCGTTTATAGTCCCTGTGAAGTAATTTTAACCTAGGACTCAAAAGACAAAGACCGCTGTTGAACATCAATGTTTATTTAGCATTTTAGCATTTAAATCTTTTTCTGTTTGGATGTGTTTTTCCTTTTGAACTGGAAGCATAAATTTCACTGTTTGCCTGCAAAAGTATTTTTTTTTTCATCTCACACTGAATCCCCTGAAAATCCTCAAATATTCTTGTAAATCTCAAAGATAGGAGGAGTTAGCCCCCCCCTTTCTCTGCATTTAGACCTTTGAAGGTTGGTGTGACTAGAATGATTTTGGAGTTATAGTTCAGAGCTGGAATAAAAAATGAAGGGAAGCATTTTGCAATACCGTAGCATGTACAATAACTAATTACTTATAGATTTTAGGTCACATTTGAAAAAGACAAATACTGAAATAAATGGATAATCACTTGGAGCTACCATTAACAGTTTGTTTAAGCACTTTGGGTTAAAATCAGCTTGGTGTCACAGCAGAGCAGCTGCCTGCATCAGTGCTTGCTTGTGCCAGCGCCTGTGAGAGCCACACTGGCTCCTTTGCAGGATCAGAAACACTTGGAGCTTGGGCTTGTGCACTGCACTGGGTGCTTGGTTGGGCCTTTGCTGGACCATGCTGGTGGGAAGAGTTAACCAAGCAAAAAACCTGACCAGTTCTGACACCAAGTGAGACAGAAAAAAAGTCTTAGGGTTTTGAGGCCAGATGCTGCCCTCCACTGTGATGTTTAACAGAAAAAAATGAGGAAATGTGCTGGCAGATTTGTAGTGATATGGTCTAAAAACATCAGAAGACTTCAGAAGAGAGGGATGAAAATACAATTAGTGGCCTATATATGATGTGATGAGTTTGAGCTTTAGATATAGCCTGCATATGTATTAAAGTTTTTACCTGTCTGTCATATGAATGTAATGCAGAAAATTAATTCCTTTATTGCATATTTTAATACGATGTCTTGAACACATTAAATTGCTTTTTTTACTTCTGCAGTTGGAATCACCAATAATTTTGCAAAGGAGGTGTGTTATGATGCATTCAGCATAAACTTCAGGCTTTGGAAACCTGGAGAACTGCCTTTTAGCTGGCAAACCTTTTGCTCTTCAGCTTCTCTCCCTTCCCGTGGGGCTTGAGATGGGAAACCTCACTTCAGTTGCTTCCCTGTGAATTTTGGAAAATCCTTCCAGCCACACACATATCCCACACTGTCTGGCTGTTCTCCATTCCTTCAGAGATGACAGAAGGCTCCGTTTTCTCCCCAAAATGAGAAAACTCTTAGCTTGGCACCAGATAGCCTCTATGAAATGTTCATCTTCTTGGAAAGGTAGTGTCAGATACATTGGAAATGCTGTTTTAGGGCTCCAGAAAAGGTTTGTGTCCTCAAGGGTCTTTGCTAACTTACCTCATTAAATAGATGTGAGCCAGCAAGATGGGACAAAACTACCCAAAAGACCCAAATTCATTCCAAACATCTTCAGATCACGAGGAACGGCCAGGGACAGGGATGGGAGCATGTGGAAATAACATAATTCCTAGGGGAAAGTGTTCCATTTTAATTAATTGTATCCCTTTTATCCATGACAGTGTAATTGCATTTTGCTTAACTAAGTCTTTTTAATTGGTGCTGGGCATGAATGATAAGCCAAGCTGTACCACTCCTTGTTAGCTGCCACAGGCAGCTCTTTCAGGGCAGTGCAGGATGCCTGGGAGACTTTGAAGCTGGGGTGGAACAGCTGGAGCTGGGCATTTGGGAGGGAGGGGCTGTGGCCCCACAAACCAACCTACAAATCTCAGGGCCACCCTTTCTGTAGATGCAGAAGGATTTTTTATTGCTCACCAACCATCCCATGGTGACTTGTGGCACTCTTCCTGCCCCAGTGGACCTTCTCTTAGACTGGAGAAGTGAACATATGGGGCACGAGTGCCCTCCAAATCTGGTGCATAGGGATCCCAGTGCTGAGCTTCAGGCTCCAAATGCCACTGCTGGGACTTGTGTTCTGCCCCCACAGGGGTGAGGCTGGGGATGAGCTGTGCAGCTGTCCCTCCTCCAAAGGGACACCCCTCCCATGCTGGCAAAATCTGAGGGTTTGCCTTAAAAACCGTGTTTCTAGCAATTAAGGAGTGGGGAGCAAGACCTGTACAGTGTCACAGTTACCCAACAGTCTCTCACAAACCATCAGGCACAAGAAGATGCATCACGAAGACCTAAAACCATCTACTCTTATTTTGCAAAATCCCTTTCTTGGATGACTTGTTGACCCCTGCTGCAGTTACTGAGGACGGAAACCATCACAGCCTGCCTCATTCCCTCAAACCAAGCACCCCACTCTCAGGTTTTTTTCTCACTGTGTGTGCTGTCAGCTATTCCACAGGATAAAACACATTTTAGTCCTCTCCTATGACACAGGTGGGACTTCACGGGCACCCTCTGGATGCATCTCCAGGCCTTTGTGGCCACTGCCCTCCCACTCCTGGGATCATAGAATCATTGAATGATTTGAGCTGGAAAGGACCTTAAAGGTCATCTATCCCTGAGCAGGGACATCTTTTACTAGACCAGGTTGTTCAAAGCCCTGTCCAAGATGGCCTTGAACACTTTCAGGGATGGGGCACCCACGGCTGTTGTGGGCAGCTTGTGCCAGTGCCTCACCACCCTCACAGTAAAGAATTTTCCCTGACATACAATCTATACCTACTCTCTTTTCGTTTAAAGCTATACCCCCTTGTCCTGTCACTACACGCCCTTGACAAAAATCCCTCTCCAGCTCTCCTGCAGGTATTTGGAAGGTGCTCTAAGAGCTTTCTGTCCTCGAGACTGAACAGCCCCGACTCTCTCAGCCTGTCTTCCTCGGAGAGGTGCTCCAGCGCTCTGAGCATCTCCTTAGCCCGCTCTGGCCTCGCTGCCGCAGGCCGGTATCCTCCTGTGCCGGGCTCTCGGAGCTGCACGCAGTGCTGCAGGCGGGAGCGGAGCGCAGAGGGGCGCGCAGGATCCGCGGCTCCCGGTGGGAGAAGGCAGCGGGGCCGAGGGGCAGGGGCAGCCCGGGTCTCCCGCACGGCTTGGCGGAGCGGCGGCGGCCCTTGAGCTCCCCTTAGCGCCGGGAAGGAGCATCGGAGCCGGGCGGCTCCGCGGCGGGGATGGGCAGGGTGCCGGGAGGGGCTGATGGTGCTGGCGCCGTGCCCGCAGGTCCCACCGCGCTCGTGGCATCCCGTCAGGATGTGTCCAGCGCTTGTCCTTGCAGGGAGACCTTTATTTATTGAACGCAAATTGCATCAATCGCATGGGATCCAGGAAAGCCCAGTTCGATATTTTCTCCCTAATATCTACAGGTGTGTGTGGATAATTTTATTTCTTTATCTATTCGAGCATTTATTTGTTTATTTATTTATCTATCTATTTTTTTATTTATTTATATTTAACATCAATTGATAGCTTATTCATGCTTTGGTATATTTTTTATTTGCCATCGTTTTGCTTTACTGGAGCATCTAATTTCTAATGGCATGAAAATCTTAGCTTTATACACCAGATAAGGAAGGGGTATTGCTCCTGGAGACAGCTTAGGAAACTCTGACAGAGAAAGCAAGGGACTTAGCTAAGGTCAGAAAAAAGTGCTGTGCCAAACCAGGATAGTATGGCACCTAATGTGTGACCAGCATAGTTTCTGAACAATATTTATATTTGCATGCCAGAGAGATCATCTGATGATTTCTGAGCATCTGCTCTCTTGGGTGTATGCACTTCTCTGGGGGTTTTAACTCAGGTTCACAACTGTAGCATGATGAAGATGGACTATCCAGCTCAGCTGCAGTAAGTGCAGGTTTCTGCATACTGATCCTATTCTCATACTGTGCTAAGCTAACGTGGACCATCCCCTCCCCTGTGGACTTAGAGGTCACACACGTGTGAGCTCCTGCAGATGAGCTGATGTCAGGTAGCTGGAAAAGCTGTGAGCTGGCTCACAAGCCTGAGCTCCAATTGTTTTGTGACAGCTGGGATGTTTCAGGTTACCTGTGGGTCTTGCAACTGTTACTGATTTGTGAAAAATTCAACTTTCTTTGTCAATATTTCTATGACCTGGTAAAGAGGCAGAGAAGCAGAGCCTGATGAAATTGGGTTTGCATCATGAAGAAGAGCTCCATGGAGAGCAGAGGCAGCAGCAGCTCCCAGGACAGACTCGGTGTCCCATCAAGCACACTCCACCCCAACATCCTCGCCGTGGCTGCAGTTATTTTCACCCCAGGCGCGCTTGCTACAGTCCGTAATTGAAATTTCACTCCCTGTGCAACTTACATCATCAAGCCAAATTTGTCCAGTACCTTTGGAAGATTAAACAAACAAACAAAAAACTGTTGGATGGGAGAAAGAGGAGTATGCCTTTTTTTCTAAAGAGAGCCCTGTGGGCAGCGGGCATGTGTTGGGTTGCGTGGCTGGCTGTTGGAAATCAAGCAATTGGGCACAGTTCAAGCAGAACTTGACATGCAGCTGCCTCATCCCAAGAGGAACGAGGAAATCACTGGCTGCTGGGGTAGGTGACCTTGCTGTGGTGCTTTCTGTGTGTGTGTAACCACCCGTGCCAGGCGTGCGGAGGTGTGAAGCTGTTGTGGACTCACCGGGAGTGGCTGTGAAGAAACTGACCGCTTGGCTGAATCCCAGCATTCGGCAGACAACACCGGCCTCTCGGGTGGACCAGCCATCGTCACAGATTGTTCCCCAGGACCCTCTGTAGAAGATTTCCACACGGCCCCTCCTGCTTCCTCCCACAATTCGTACATAATTACCGGGCCCAACTGAGAATTCAGAGAAGAAAATAACTCCATGGGTCATACAGGCATAAGGAAAAAGACACTGACAGACAGAAGCAGTGACCACCAAACCAGATGGATGTTCCCATCTCCAGGGTTGGACCAGAGGTTACTAGTAGCTCAAATCCAAATAATTCAAGAGCCCCCCTGCATCTGGAGACAGCAGGCTGCAGCTCAGAGCGCAGACTCCTTGGCTCTGTCAGCAGTGCTGTGGGTTAGCCAGCATGAGCAGAGGGGTATTTTGGTCCTGATTTCAGGTAGCTCTGATACCAGAAGGCAAGTGACAGAAGTAGTAAAAGTCCAGTACCTTCTCCTTTTTCACCTTTGCTCCCTTTTGGTCCTGAGGAACCTGTTTCAAATAAGAAAAGCAAACATGTGACAGTTGCTTGTGAAAAAATCTGGTTATTATCTAGTTCTGAATACTTGTGTGAGTTAGAGATGTCCAGACTCATCCCTTTGTAGAAAATGAACACCCTAAAGTGACCAAGGGTATATAAAAGACACAAGGCAAGAAAAGTAGGATAACATACAGCAAAATATTCCCAATGTGTGACCCAAGAAAAGGGCCACTTTCAAAATCCAATATATTCATTCACTTGTGGGAGATGTTAGCACTGTTACCTGTAAAATTACATCTCTGATAGACTTTGGGCTCTCCAGAAGCAGGCATGGTATCTCCCAAAGTACTTGCAGGAAGACCTACATCCTGGGATTTGATCTCCAGGGAGAGCAGAAAGGTGCTCTCAGCAGTCCTCCACATTTCTGTGGACCATCTTGGAATTGAGGGTAGGGGTGTTTGAAAAAACCCAGTGAGCTCTTTCCCCCACAGCTACCTCCAGAAAGCACTCATTACTGTCTCCTTCTGGGGACCAGGAGGTGAGATGCACCCAGAGCATGGAGCCATGAACAATTAAAAGAAAAAAGCATCTGGAGCACTGTTTGCTTCCCATGGGCTGTTGTAACATGTTTTTTTCAATTTTTTTTTTTTTTTAATACAGGTCTTTTGTTCTTTTGAATCATTCTGTGATTGGAAGGGAGAGGGCTTAAGAATGGAAAGTAGCTGTAGTGTGGGCTCTTTTGAACAGCTTTTGTGTCCTACAGTTAGCAAGGTGTAGTTAAACAGCCTCACTGTCAGGTGTTTCCAATAGCTTCACTATTGCATGTTCCTGAGTGCCGTGTTTACATGGGATTTATCCCGGGCACGGGGTGTCTCTGATGTCTCTGAACAAAGCAAATAGGAATGTGGGTTGTTCCAGTTTTCTGTGAAATCAGGGATTTGAGAAAATCTAATGCCTCTGTGTACTTGCATGTCTTTTAACACACCTCCCAGGGTGTACAATTGACACCCTGCACATTCCTATGCTAGGAAGGCTGATCTGCAGTCCCAAACCCAAATGTGCCATCAGCTCCACAGACCTTGTGGTAAAGAGCCTTACCAGAAAATCCAGTGTCTCCCTTGGCTCCTTTTAGTCCTGGTTCTCCTTTCACACCCTTAGTGCCATAATCCCCCTTGGTTCCTTTTTGACCAGCTGGGCCTGGGGTGCCTGGGTGGAAAGAAAAAAGTCATTGCCTTTGTCCCTTTCCAGGGAAAGGACATGACAAACATTTCACATTGATACAGAACAGTGGAATGTGGCACCTGAAGTTCTTTGTATCATCATTTTTGTATCAGAATAAATCATGCTATAAGAGTTTACCTGTTGGGCCCTGGTCTCCCTTTGCTCCCTTTTGCCCTGGAGGTCCTAAGATCATAAAAAACAAACAAACAAACATTTATGAGCCTGTTGTTTATACATTTATAAAAGTTTATGCAAATTAGTATTTACAATTTATTTTAACTGATCTAGTTTTGGTGCCTACACTATAAGCATCTATTTCTGAATCAGGTGTCTTATTGCACATCATACTCAGTGCACACCATGCCAAACAAGAAAATACAGGCCGTGGAGAAACATCTTCTCCTGAAGTTCCTCTTAAACTGCTTCTTTGTTTGTGTATTTTCAATTTATACAAAAATTCAGGCACCATTACCCCTCACACATATTACAAATGACAGAAACAACCCTCTGGTGAGTAGTCAGCCCACAGCAGCCTGGCAGAGCCCCAGGAGTGCCATGGCATCCTGGGGTGCTTTGGGGATCCAAGAAGACTCAAGAGGTCTCCTCTTGGTAGTGTAGTTCCCTTTCTGGTGTCTGCATGATGTGTGTTTTTTACCCAAAACCTGTTTTATTCTCCTTTACCTGCTATTCCTTGCTCTCCCTGTACACCTTTGAGTCCAGCAATGCCTTGTGATCCTAAAATCAAAAAGAAATCAGTAAGCGTGAACCCATCACACAAAGTGAGGCCAGAGTAGGAGGTCAACGAGTTCTAGGTTTGAGCAGGGCTGTACCTGGGCTACCTTTGGGGCCCTGGTCCCCCTTCTCCCCTTTCTGACCAGGTCTGCCTTCAAGGCCAGGACTTCCAGGAGGTCCAAGTTGTCCAGTTGCACCTTGAGGTTGAGTGAAAGCAGCACACAAATGAAATGTCACACAACACATGAAGGAGATAAAAAGACAGCTCAATAACCGGCCCTTGCACAATGAGCTGAGCCTATGAAGGCAAAGCAAACACTGGCTGTCTCCAAATTGCAATCCTGGCAGTGCTAATCTTAGCAATGCAGTGAGGGATGATCTGGAGTGAAAGGCTGCATGGAACCAGGTCCTGGCTGACTGCCAGCCTTCAAATGCACAAGTTCTTCCCAAAAGAGCAGCCAGTTTTGGCCCTTGTGTGTGCACAGGTGTCAGGAAGGAGGCCATGGCCCTTCTTCCCCTCTCAGTCTCCTGCACAGTGAGTGGGGCCCAGAAGAGACAGCCAAAGCTGCTGGATGATTTTGGATGACATTGAAACGTTGGCATGGTTTCTTCATCTAATCATCATCTTCTCTTACCCATGCTGGGATCTAGACCAGCTGCAGCTTTCCTTGTCATGAAACACCACATTAAAGAGATCAGTCTTATGCCTCTACAAGAAAGTGCAGCTTCTGTACAGCTTACCTGCCTCTCCTTTCGGCCCAGGAGGTCCAGGCTTCCCCGGGCTCCCTGTAACGACACCCTGGCATCAGTGCAGACCAGGCTTAGCCCAGCGCCTCAGTGGGGTGGCCCTGCACCCTGCCACACCGTGTCCTCTGCACTTACCCTCGTCACCTGGCACTCCTGGGAATCCAGGCTGTCCCTGAGGACCCACGGGTCCCTGGAGCCCAGGGTCTCCCTTCTTGCCCATGTCACCTTTCTGTCCTTGGGGACCTATCAAACAGCACAGCACACACATGTAAATTCAAAAAAACAGATTTGTCGTCTCTGCAGCCTGTGGAGCACCTCTCTGCCACACCAGTAGCAAGGTTTGGCCTCACACCTGTATTCTCACACCTGGAATTGTCACTGAATTACCATTCAGTGAAATTGTCACCATATAGCTGGAGGAGGACAGAGCTGGCCTGTCTGATTCACCTCTGGCTCTGTCAGTCTCTCTAGCCAGATGTTTGTCTAGCCTGCTGTTAAGGGTTTCCAGTGGTGCAATGACACCTCTCCAATCTATTCCCCAAACTATCCCTCCTTCTGGAATTTTTTCCTCTAGTTAAATATCCCTTACTGCAGTCTGAATGCTTCCCTTCTGCTAGACACAGTGGAGATACAGGGCAGCACATTCCACTCCTGTTCTTCCGGAGAGTTCTGTCATCTCCCCTTAACCTTGTCTTCTCTGTACAGGTGATCAGCATGCTCCAAAAGATCTGAATTACTTGAAAGTGCCTCATTTGAAGACTTCTCCTTCATCTTTCTGCTCTAGAGTTATCCCAAAGTCTTTGCCTTTTGGTACTCCTCCTACAATCCCTCTTCTCTTCTGGAGCATCTTGTGCTAATGAGAGCATTGGGGCATTCAGGATCAGATGGAAGATCTGAGGAAGCTCTTATCAACCTGTCCAACCATCCTCCCTGCTCTGCACCACACACATCACCTGCTTTCTTTTCCTCTCCTGCTTTCAGCCCATGTGAGACCACTGAGTAACAGCTATCCATAATGCATGCTACATGGGAGAAACACATTGCATAACTCTTCTACTTCAGGGGTACAAAGCCAGGCTTATGTAAGATGCTCATAAATCTCTCAGAAAAAGGTTCCACTAAAATGAGGATTAACATCCACGTGCTTGTGCATATAAATTATATTGTATTATTTTATACCATGGAAATCTTACTGCAAACATCACTGCTTTAATCTAGGATAGGCTGATAATTGAATATCTGTGGCTTTCATTAGACAAAGGTCACTCTGTAAAGAGACTTCCGTGGTGCAGAATCAACATTTTGCATGGCCCCTTCCTCCAGACCTCCTTTGGGAGATTTGCTGAAGCATAACATGAAATTAAACCCCTTCAGATCATGTCAAGTGTCCTGTTTATCCAGCTCCCTCACTGACTGGCAAACCACGCTCAGGGCTGCTTGGATTTTTATGAATACTGACCTATGAAAACTTCTTCTGGTGTTTTATGTAGAACGAGTTTAAAAAGAAATATGTGTTAGAACATATAAAAATGTTAAGATAGGGAAGTCTTACCTGCAATCCCCATCTCTCCTTTTTCTCCTTTCACTCCTGGACCACCACTTGGGCCAGCAGGACCAGGAGCTCCTTTGCTCCCCTTCTCACCCTGGGGTCCATGTACACCTGCAAGGACAACACCGTTTTTCTGATGCTTCCTGGGGTGCCTGTATAGTCAGTGCCAGCAGCAGGACACCCACAACAACTGTGAGCATGAGCCAGACTCCACACTCTGTGCCCCTGAGAGTGGTTGGTGCTGGTGACAGTGGGAAATTGGCCCACTGTGACTGTTGCACGCTGACTTTTAAAATAAGATTTTTTTTTTCCAGCAAAGTTTTGCTTTTGCTCACATTAGCTTTACATAGGCTTATTTCCTTCAACTCCAATGACATTCTTACTCACTTACACATTGGCTGAGGACAAGATTGCTCATAAAATCATCCATAAAGCCACTTTATGTTCATCCACAGAAGTAATTCAGGTGTCAAAAAAGCCTTACCTTGGTCTCCCTTTGTCCCTGGTGGTCCCTGTAACCCTGGGATGTAAAATACATATATCAGCTGACACACACCATCTAGTCACAGTAATGGCTAAGAAGAAGAGACAATTTTTTTAATCATCCTTTGCTCACACAATTTAAGCCACCAGTGAGGCCAATCTTCAGCTGGCAGGGACCAGAACAACCACTTGAGTAAAGTCCTTGGAGCTCAGCTGAGTGCTCAGCTGGGCAGGGGCCAGCTTGTCTTCCTGCCAAGCCCAGCTCATGGGGACCACTGGGGAGATCTTTCATGAAAATGCACTGAACGATTGGGCTCTGATGTGTAATAACACTGCTTGGCAGGAGGTGCTGTTTCAACATCGTAAGTGCAGCCAGGAAGGCTCTGATATGAAAACACAACTTTTAATTTTTTTTTTTCCTTCAGAAAATCTCATCAGTGTATCCAAGAAATAGGGATGGATGAGTTACAGACCTGACCTAACAAGGGCTGCATCTTAGATCATCATCACAGGATCACAGAAACTGTTGCCTGGCCCAAGCTCTGCTCAAAGCGGAGCCAGTGTTAGATGAGGACCTGCTGTATCCTCACAGTCTGGAGGTATTTACCTCCTTTGGCAGGGGTGGTTCTGCCCAAGCCCCCAGGCACCCAGGGCTGTGGAGGGCAGAACCTGCACCCAGCTCATTCCTGAGTCTGTGCCAATGTTTTCCTAGGGACAGGGTGGTCATCGACCTCTGTGGGAGCACTTGGGCTAGCCAAGGCTCCTGGAGGATCAGTGCTTGTTACAGCAGGTCTCCTCATGACCAGGGCGTTGGGTGTCTGCACACTGGGTAGGGTCTGGGTCTGGAGACTAAAATCCCAAATCCTCACTTAAGGTCTCTTAGATGAAATAAAGAAGAAGAGGAAAAGAGGAGAAGTTGTGGCTCATTTACCAACATACCTGGTAGACCAGGATCTCCTTTGCGTCCAGGAGGCCCTGAAATAAATATTTAATTGATATTTTTCAGTAGTCAGCAGTTGGTGAGGAACCCAGCAGTATGGGATTGAGGTGTGGGCTGGAGACACAACCCTTTTGGAGGGCACCTAGAGTCCAAATCTACAATTCACAGGAGGTAAGATGAGCCCAGAGCCACATGTGCAGCTGCAAGGGGATCTGGGGGTTTGCACAGGGCAGTGCTCCATTTCCTATAGGTGCTTCCTGGTCTGGAGTTGACTCCCATCCTGGGCATGGGGATATAACTAACTGACAGGAAGATTAAATCTTGCCCTAGTTATGGGATCATCTAAACTGGGTTTTCAGCCCCACTGGCGATGCAGAGGAACCAGGTCTCCCCACTGCAGAGCCAGCATGGAGAGCCTATACCTGCAACCAGGGTGATGTTGTTCATCCTCATCATCAGGTTTGCATTGTTGCTTTTAATTATGGTGATTTCCTCTTCTAAGCTTCTCCTCCAGTTTTCTTCATGTCTCATGAGAAAGTCCTTCCAAGTAGAGCTTCTCGACAAGGCCAGATTGTTGGCAGAGTAGCTCTGCAGAATCTCTTCTGTATAGGAGGCATTTTGCTCTTGAAGTTTCAGTATCTGTCTCTGCATCTTAAATACTGAGGAGACAAAAACCCATGCAATGATTATTCACTGCCCGATCTGGCTGGGAGATGGTTGTTTGGCAGAGCAGTTCCTCAGCACCTGGCAGGGGGGACACCGGGGGATAAAGACCACCCCTGTTTGACCCGGGGAGGTGGTTTTCATGTGCCAGTCCTTGCTGCAGCCAGGAGTGCAGCTGGGAGTGCTTTTGCAAATGCAAAGCACGCACACAGGGTGGGGGAATTGTTCCCTGCGGCCGCTGCTTTGCCTGGCGGTGTGCGGAGGAGCCTCTCTGCTCCCTCGGAGGTTTCAGATCTGTGTGCTCATTCCCGCTTGCCCGTGCCCCCGGGAGCACCCAGCAGAGCTCTCTTTTGATGCCAAGCCCATGGCGAGGTTGTAGCGTTACCTTTGTACATCAGCAGCCCCTGGCCGGCCGTCAGCAGCAGCAGGTAGATGCTGAGGGCTGTCCGAGCACAGCATGTGGATGCCTTTTTTTGGCTTCGAGGCTCTAAAAACCAAGAGAAGAAGGGTAGACACTCTCCCACATTTCTCCCCTACAAGCTCTGCTGGCTTCCAGCCCTTCCAGGCTTGGCCACAGTGCTTTCCAGCGGTGTGGAGCTGCAAGGTCCCTCTGTGAGAGCACTCGATCCTGCCAGCAAGGCAGGCTGCCTTCCTCTGCCCCAGGCTTTGCACTGCAATCTGCTTG
Organism: Vidua macroura; assembly: GCF_024509145.1. Classification (NCBI taxonomy): domain Eukaryota; kingdom Metazoa; phylum Chordata; class Aves; order Passeriformes; family Viduidae; genus Vidua; species Vidua macroura. The sequence goes on from NC_071577.1 coordinate 31,918,300, forward strand.
GCCATCTTTTCCTTAGCTGATTTAACCAGCTCAGTTCCACCAATTCTTAATCCAGCCTATAACAGTGTGAGTGTGGTGGTTTCCCCCTTTCTGCATCAATACATTCCCCGTTTCCACTGCTTTTAGTTGTCCCAGGCTGCCATTCGGAGGGCTGCTCAAAGCAATTCCTTCTCCATCCAGAGCACTGCATATGTGTGATTCCAACAGTGATGCATGTTTGCATCAAAATAAATGAAAAATCAATAATAAACTGAACTGCAAAACAAATTGAAACAAGTCATAAGATGTAAAATCAATCATTACCAGCAAGTGTAAAAGAAATAAATGGCTTTGTTGAATTTTGGCCTTCAGGGAGAAAAAAAGTATTTCAGAAGCATTGGTAACTACGTCAGACATTCAGTAAGTTACCCTCAATTGAGGTTTTTCTTTTTTTTTTTCAAAGTAATGTAATCAGGAGTTTAAAGTCTTAGTTTTAAAAGAGTACAGCATTTTAATTGGTTTTACAGTATAATGGCTTAGTCAGCAATCAAGCTTTTATATTCAGCTAAAAATTCATAAACTTACATTTTTTTATTGAGTCTGGTGATTTTAGTATCTTTATTATGCATGAAAGTCTTACTCAAGAAAATTAGACATTTTCTAAGACAGGAAAATAACTAATTTTTTTTCTGATGCTCAGCATCAGCTTTTGGCTAAAAAGGGTAGTTTGACATACTTCTACTTTTAAATGGTAGTTAATTTACTAGCAAAGTCACTGCAGAAAGCATTTAATATGTAATATTTCATTTTTATGTATTGTTTTATACCAGATAAAATCCATATAAATCCATTGAATAAAAAGAAATCTTACCACTTATCTGAAAGGTTGTGGTAGCAGGTGAGGCAAACCCAATCTTTTCTGAAATACTGAAAGAGTTCATATCACTCGAATTTCCATCTTCCCCGTATTTGTCTGTAATTTTCATGACAAATTTCTTGTGGCTATCCTAAAGCCTTGGACAATAAAGAACTGGAGGTACTTCCTCTCTGCCTCCTGATTTGATATGCTTTCTGATAAGCATTTCCTATCTGCTCAGCTTTTATAGACTGCTGAGAACTCTGATGTGGTAATTTGAACAGTTCCTCAAAAATTCCCGCAGCTAAGATACTGTGCTGCTCTCATGTGCTCCATTGGAGTCCAGGGAGCCGTGGGCAGGATTCTGAAAGATCTTCAACCTGGGGTTATTCAGCATCTCTGCATTGTGATGGAGTTAGGCATGAGATGGACATTTTGTTTCTAACACAAGTAAACCTCCTCAGGTAGCCAAGAAGATTCCATGTTCAATGTTATATTGGCAACCACTCTCCTGGGAGGGGAGGCTGAGGACTTTGTCACAGTGAAACACGCAGTAATGTGCACCACGGTGACACCTCAGTGATTGTGCGTGACTCAAGTGCAAGGAGGGAAAGGATCAGGAGGACTTGTAAAGACAAGTGAATGATGGTGGCATGGGGGATGCTGAAACCCAAATGGGATTGGGATGATATGGAGAAGAGGCACCTGCAGCCTCCTTGACAAGGTCTCTCCAGCTCCTGCTTCCTCCCTGATGAGTTTTTCACACCCATGGACATAATTCCTCCTTCGTCACCATTTCCTTCATCTTGCCAAACTGCCCCCGGCATTTGGTGTTCTGACATCTCCATTTGCCTTGGGTTTGATTTTGCTTTTGCAAAGCAAAGTGACTCACCCAGGCCCGCAGGCAGGAGCTGTCGGTAGGAGCTGGGCAGAGCCCTCCTCATCCATGCTGCCACCACCACGTCCTGCCCTCTCCGAGGTGCAAGGCAGTCACTGTCACACCGCTCGGTCCTGGGCTGCAGCTCTGTGTCCATCCCTGGGGCTGCTGGGTCCTCACTGCTTTGCTTGGCCATGGAATGAAGTGTGGCAAAGCTTCAGGTAGGGGTGAGCTGGAGATGCACGCCCTGACAGTGCAGAGTGAAGCGCTCTGTTCTGCACCTGACGTACAAATCTCTGAAAGCCTTAAACCACAAATACGTGGGGATTTTTGAATCCACTTCTGTGTTCTCCTTTCAGATGTGCTTGTGCAGCTGTGACCTGGTTTGTCCCCAGGAGGGAGGAAGAGGAATCCTCCATTTTTAAACATTCTGCTACACTCTGTGTAGGAGTTGGGATAATTTGCTTCCTTGTGAAGGTCTCAGATATCCCCTTGAATTAGGGAGGCTCTAGAGGTTACCACCAATCAGCTGAGCACAGTAAATGCCTGTGCATCCTCTCCCATCACAGCATCACCTCCTCACGGGAGTAAGGGCTCATGTCCAGCCCATTTCTGATGGTTCTGGTGGTTCAGCTGACCACTCTGCACAAGCCTGGAGCCGTCTACTCTTGCTGGGTGATGAGCTGGGAATGACTGCGCTAGTGCTGCCAAGTGGATGTTTATAGGGATGGATGTGATTCAGGTGCATGCAGAGAGCAGATTTACAGCAGAGAGGCTTTTAATAATACTAGTCAAAGCCATTTTATTTCAAAGTATTAAAAATAAGCTGGCAGATGTAGTTCTCAAAAGCCTGCCTAAAGACAAAAGGTGCAATGAGAGCTTTGTGCCCTCCTTCCCTGAGAAAGAAGCTCAGGGATAAGTTTTCACATGATTCATGGTCATGCTGTGGCCATGGCACAGTGGCCCAGCTGGCATGGGTGTAAAAACAGGGGTAGATTCCATTAATTTGACACCTCTGAACTGCAGTGCTTCAGGTTTTAAAGTCCAATCCTCCACTTTTGGGGGGAAAGTCATGAAGTGCAGTTGCCTACCCAGCTGGTCAAACCTTCATATCTATTTGATGCAGCCTCATTCAGCTCTGCAAGCTGCCACATTCTCATTGCTCAGTTGGGCATTCAGCTGCCTGGGAGGTTGTGGTGCATTTCTATCTCGATGTCAGCCTCTGCAAACAGGCAGCAGATTCCCCAGTGCACGTGGTGTTGAGGGCCTGGGCCATGCCCTGGTGCCAGAGACCATGTCCCAACATGCTGGCTCAGCCTTTGTGCGTGCTCCCGTCCTGCTTTCTGCTGTTTTTCGTTTCTCACTATGCCGTCACTGACTGCAGCAATAGGTCGACTCTGATTTTGCAATCAGGAGAGAAAAAAGAAAAGAAACTGCTGATTCAGTCTCCCTAGGTTGATGTTTTGCTGAAGCAATGGGGTTTTTTATAGAATAACAGATTCCAGCACATTATGGGACATGTATGCTGGGGAATCAGCCTTACCCTTCGGGCTGTCTGTGAGAAAGCCCTGGTCCCTCTCCTCCTGCTGCTCATCCTGCCTCCCTGACATGGTCTGCTGACACTCAAGGAAGAGCCAGTAGTCCTCCAGCTCATCCCTTTCCTTCCTACATTCATACAGATGATGCTCTTCATGTTCTCACTCTAAATGTGGCACCAATATGTGAACCAAGTTTTATAAACTGACCACAGCTGCCTCAAAGTCACGGGCCTGGGGGAACTGCTGGTGGTGGGAAAAGGCAGTGGCCTGGAAGTGGCTGGTGGAGCAAAAAAGTCCCTGGCCATACCCGCTACCTTTCTCATCTTCCATCACTGTTGTCCTCTGCAGGCGTTTGCCACCACCAAGAACTCATGGCAAAGCAAAGGGATGCAACACCAAACTCCAGCCTGGCAATAGCTAAACACATCAACAGCCTTCCAGCAGTGATTCTGCCAGGGAGCTTGGGCAGATGTTAGGCTCCTCAGGACAGCCATTTATCCTGAAAGAACTGAAGTTGCGGTTCTTTAAAGACACTTTTTTTTTTTCCCAGGTGAGAAGATATCCTAGCTCAGAGGTGTTTCTCCATTTACCCACAAGATGATAATTCTTCCAAACTCATCTATTTGATTGCAGACTGCCTCAGGCATAAATGTGCAGCATTCAGGAGGCTTTCATTCCTCTCCAAGGAAGTGTATGGCATAAACAGGCCTGATATTGGGTAGGTTGGTGCAGGAACCTCCACCATTTCTGCTGTTGCCTCATACTGAAATGAGGGTTGCAGCTAGGAAAGGTGACAGTCTACCCCTTATCCTAATACTTGCACCCACGTTTCTGCAGATGGGCTTCAAAACACCCAAAAGTAATCCTGCCACAGACCACACTGCTCTCCCACAGAAAAAACCAAGTAGCTGTGTCTTGACCTGTGACACACCCCATACATGTCCACCACAAAGCCAGCAATGACCAGAGCTGTACAATTGCCTCATCACAATCTTGCTAGTAGACTAGCTTGGTTCCTTTTTTCCCCTATTTTACCTGATTTTTCAGTCTTTTGTCTTTTTGCAATGAACAAGTTTGATGAATTTTGACATACCAGTTCTTGTGGTGGATTTACTCCAGCCATCAGCCAAACAGCCACCCAAATCTTGTCTCAGTCCTCTTTTGCAAAGGATGGAGAGAAAATGGAAGGTGAGAAGACTTGTGAGTTGATATAATGACAGTTTAATAGGGACAGTAAAAGATGAACTTGCAAGCAAAGAAGAAAGAGGAACTCATTCTCTACTTCCCATCGGCAGGCAGATCGGCAACTGCTTTTGGGAATCGGCCTCAGCACGCATGATTGGCTTTTTGGGCTGACAAATACACAAACTGCAAACATCTCCCCTTCCTCCTTCCTCCCCTGAACTTCTAATCTCTGAGTGTGACATCATATGGTGCAGAACATCCCTGGGGTCGGTTTGGGTCACAGTCCTGGCTGTGTCCCTTCCCTTCTCTTGCCTGACCCCAGCCTGCTCCCAGGCTCAGTTTTGTACAAGCTCTGCTCACCAACACCCAAAACATCCACGTTAGCAACACTGGCTTAGCCCCAAGCCTGAGGCACAGCACCATACTGCGTTGGGCTGCTGTGGAGAATGATACCTCCATCCCTGTCAGAGCCAGCAGAGCTCTCAGTATGACAGTGTTTATGCTAAAATGCCTTGTTCTCCCCAAGGAAGGAGTGAGAACTTTGGTGCCCGTGGACATCAGGAGGCACTGCTGAATCCAGGGGATGCCAAGGCAGGTTGTGGGTGATCTGCCCACCAGTAGATCATGGAGGTACCAGATCTGGGATCTCCCTTGTGAGTGTCCCATGGACTGCCCACCTCAGCCCTGGTCAACATCCCCTGAAAAAAAGTGTATCCAGCTCTAAGGGCAAGAAATGGTGCATTAAATGGAGATTTTCTGTGCAGAAGAGAGGCTGAGGCCAACACACAAGTTCTAATGCCAGGGCATTAAAACAAACCTTGAGTTTGGCCCCATATGGAAGCAAAGGCCTTGTTGTGAAGCTCCCCACATCCCTGCATACCCAGACCTGTGCTTGGGGGGTCTGGCTGCTGCAGTAGCACCTGGGTACTTCTGGGACTGTGGAGAAGCACTTGTGCTAAAGCAATAAAACCCCCAGCACTGCCTGGCTGACATTTCTCCTTTCTAGCTTGATGTGTTGCTTGGCTTTGTTGTAGAGATTGAAAACAGATTTTCTTTCCCTTCTATGAGTTACGTTAATTTGTGTTTCATCAGAACTTGCCTCTTCTCCTCCTTCTCTTTTTTTTTTCCTCCCCTTTAGGGTAGATCCAGCTGCACCATGAATTCAAGGAACCACCTGCAAAATATTTTAATGACTTCAACCTGCTCTTTGAGGTGAATTAATACCAGGGCAGCCTCTGCAGCACAGTGAAATAGTCAGGCTTGGCTAAGCAGGCCACCCTCAAAGCCGAAAAATATGTTCTGCAAGGCCAATGTGCCTGACAGGCAAGTTTGTTTTCAAGGTCTTCGTACAACATCTTCCTCCTCACCTCAAAGGCAATTGTCCCTTATTCAGGTAAGAGCTGATCCCAAGGACTGGGTGAGACAGGCTAAGAAACAGGAGGGATAATGAGACATCAAAAAACCAGTCACATGGAGGGTGGGTTAGATCTGTTAATGCTCGGCTACAAACAGCACGATTATCACTGAAGGGAGGCATCTCCCAGGGCTCACTCTGCATTTAGCAGCTCAGTTCTGTAGGGAGAGATCAGCTGCTCCCTAAGGCTCCTCTTTTCTGGAATGCTTTGGTTCATCACATGCTTTCCACAAGGCCAAAAAGATTTCTCTAAGCACAGCTAACAGTGTAGCCACATTCCCACTTTCCTCCATCTCCTGGGCTTTTAAAATTCAAGGTTAATTTTTAATTTGCTAAGCAGCTATTAACCATATTAAATGATGCTGCAGTTGCTGTTGTGGTCCCTTCTGCCCCACAACCAACCCAACCAGGCAAGGAGGTCGTTAACTTGCCCTGATGTTTTTTTCAGGAAAATCTCTGGGATTATGTGAGGCTCAGATCATTTTTTTTTTAGATATTAAACTAGTCAGGTAGTCAGCACATTGTTTAGAAGGACATTCTTAAAGATGTTTATTATTGAGTGTTGTCCTTGCACTGGGGCACATCCCAATTAATTGCCTGCACATCAATGTGTTACTCTGGATTTATCTCAGGGTAAACATATTAAGGAGCTGATACTTGGGCTTCCACTAAAGGACACCACAGGATGGTTTGTCTCTGATAAGCTTTCTGGCACAAATTCCCATGTCCTGAATGCTACTGGCAAACAGTTCAGCTTGAAAATCCATTAACCTGTAACCACCCCATGCCCCTTATTCAATGAATGTGGAGAGCAAACATGTGTGTGAGCAGCTTTATACACAGACTTGAAACCATCCCTGACAGCATATTTCCATACAGAATTAACTCAAAGCAACTGTCCTGTACAACATGTGTGCAGTGCTAGGAATTAAAGCTCAGACCCTGAAAATGCTCCAGCCTCCTCTCTCTCCAGGCTCCTTCGCTGCCTCTCAGTTTTCTGCTGTCCCTAGAGAGCAACAGCCATCGCTGCTGTTCGAATCACCTCCTGTAATTACTGTGGTGACACTGGGTGCTTCAGAGACCTGAAGTCATGACTTTTCCCCTTGAATTTCCTTCCTTCATCTCCTGCTCTCTATTCTGATGTCCCTTTGCTGTCCTCTTGTACATCTTCCCTGGGTACTGACTTGACACTGTAGCTCCTGTCTGCTCGGCACAGCTCTGAAAAAGCCTCGATTCCCTTTTGGTGGCTCTCCTGCTTGCCTGTGACAGCCGCGTGTGCCTGAGCTTGCTCAATCTCCTGCTAGGAAGTGATAAGCTCGAGTGTGAAACTTCCAGCATCAGCACATGGGGGGAAAGCAACAGGAAAGGAAAAGGTGCCTTTGTTGGGAGCTTCATTGCCACCCTCCAAGGCACAGCAGCCACCAGAAACCACAGTCAGTTTGCAATCGCTGCACTGCTCCCCCCAGATCTCACCTTTAGACCAGTAGGGGTTGTCTCCCCTTAACTAGAGCCAGTAACTGATTGCTGCTTCTCCATTATGGTCTTTAGCAATGATAACTAATTCTTAATTAATTATTTTCATTCTCCACTATTTCTCAGCGTGCAGGTGTTTGTCTCAGGAGGTGTCTCAGGGAAAGGGATCAAGAAACTGGTGATAAATGGCAGGAGTGGGTTGAAGCACCCATCAGGGAGGAGCAGAGTCCCTCATCAAAGTGGTGAGGGGCTGGGAATGGGTCAGTGTCTCTGGGGCCAGGTGTAAGGCTTGATCCTGTCCAGTCCTACTGCATCACCCATGTGTTAGGGCTGGGGTGTGTGTGAAGCCTTTGGACTCACCCTGTGCTTGAAAGGCAAGTGTCATTTCCCATGCAGAAACGAAAGCAAAGCCCTGGTTCAATGCTCTCCTTGGAGCAGCTCCCAAAGTGGGATAGTGCTAGTAGCAGGAGTGACTTAATGGTATAAATGGTATAAAATGAATAAAAATAATTATTTTTTTTGTTTTCATGCTTTCAAATGTTTTATTTTTAAGAAACTGAGTGCAAGTGTCCAAATGCCTGGAGAACTACACGATGCTCAGATCTTGCCAGTGGCTAAATTGCCTGCAGTGTGGGCAGGTTTTTCTAGGGAAAAAAGTAATTTTGTACTGACCTTTGGGCTGTCTGCCTCTTTCCATAATCAACACACACCTTATTTTGGGAGCTAGCTGGGAATTCCCTTCCTTCTGCTACACTGGCAATGACAGATCAAGCACAGCTGAATTGCTTTGATCGCGTTGATGAATAAAACTAGAATTTGCCCCACAGCCTTGACTCTTGCCTAATTCCAACCTCTCGTATTGAACTGTTTTTTTTTTTTTTTTCTTTTTTCTTTTTTTTTTTTTCTTCACCAAAATAACTGGAAGCAGTGGGCCTCTAGTATTCTCCAATTTGAGTAAGGCTGGAGCCTTCAACACCATTAATTCAGGAGTACTGCTATTCTCACATGCTCATGAGTGTTTGAGCAGAGTTTTGACAGAAAGCTGACAGAAACCAGGCACTTTTCAGTGATGCCAAGCAATAGGACAAGAGGCAGTGTGCAGAAACTGATGCACAGGAAGTTTCACCTGAATGTGAAGAAAAGCTTCTTAACTGTGCAGGTGACTGTGCACAGGAACAGGTTTAGATGAGGTGTGGTATCTCCCTCACTGGAGATATTCCAGAACCATCTGGATGCAATCCTCTGTGCTCTGGGATGAATGACCATGCTTGGAAAGGAGGCTGGACCTGATGAGTCACTGTGGTGCCTTCCAACCTGCCCCATTCTGTGATTCTGTGAAAAGGGGTTTGCATGGCACAGTCCCCGTGTGTCCCCTGGTTGAATACAGAGATAGTAATCACCAAAATAAAGTATGGTTCTTAATAAATTCCCTCTGTTCTAACCACCAGACAACCTGGCAGAAGGCACAATTTAAGTTGAACCAAACTTTGAAAACATGCTTATATATGTACTTTAAAATAAACAGGAGAGGAAAGGGAGATCAGTTAGAAATAGGCTTTCATTTTGGTCAAATACTTAACTCTAGTTCAATAAAATAGTAATATTGGCTTGCTGTTATTTGACTTTATTAATGAGTTGGATATCTCTAGTTCAATACAGCATTCTTGAGGGCATTGAGAAATTCTATGTGGAAGCCACTGATTTACATTCACTGTTGTGTTCAAATGAGCTGAGCTGGTGAAAATGTCCACGCTATAGGTTGATTAACCTTCCCAAGGTGTGTGCAGATTTAGGGCCTCACTCAGAAGGTGTTGGTTTAAACCAGCTGCTTTTGGGATGTCATTTGGCTTCAGGTCAGGCAGGACCAGGGAAAGTCATGAGAGGACCTTCAGTCATGGTGATGAAGCAGAGCATTTCTGTGTCTGCTGCTGCTCGGTGGGGCAGGGGAGCTGGCAACTAGCACAGCCCTGGAACTGTGATGGTCCCCAAAGCCTCCCTCAAAGCCACCTCCTCAATAGTGTTGGGGCCACAGAAGGACAGGACTGGTACCTCAGATGCCCTTTCATTCTCGGTGACGCTCTGGCAGAAGCAGTGGCTGATTTCCCACCCACGTTCCTGGGCTGAAATCCAGGGGCCAGGAGTGTGCATGGGGCTTGCTGTGTTTGCCAGCATTGGACTGGCAAAGGTGGACAAGGGAGGTCAGCCCAACCAGAGGGGTGCTAAGCCAGGCAGCCTGTCCCCTGCTCCTCTCCCAGCCACATCTGAAATGCTTTTGCAGAGACCTTGTGATTGAGGCTTCAATACTCTCTCCTTCCCAAAAATATTAGAAAGGCATGGTAAGAAATTAGAGCTGCAGGTGTCAAAAAACTATGTGACAATTGCAGTGGATTTCTGGCTTTCCTAATTTCTTTAATCAAGTTGCACCAAGCAAGCAAGCTGGCAAGCAGCTTTCCCTGCACTGTAAGTGCATAGCTGAGTGAATTGGACCAAGGTGCCACATGTTAATCATTACAGGGTTTTGTCTGCACAACATCAGTCTTGCACAGATCTTATGAAATCATACCTTTCCCATTAAGTGCAGTTTGAATTGAAAGGGAATTCAGATTGACTTGGCATGAGCCTTTGTATAGGGCTAAGGTAACTTGGGAGAGATCACCCTGCCTTAGGTAATGAAAAAAAAAAAAAAAATTGACCTGACTTCTCTTCTGTGGTGCATTGAAAAGTCTCTGCCTAAGGAGTGTGGATTGATGGAGAGGTCTGAGGTGGGAAGAATATTAAAAAAGATGTCAACATGCCAATAAATGTGTGTGCCAGAAATAAATGCATTATATGTTAGTCCATCAGAACAAGCTAAAGAAAGGTGTTATTTTAGGGAGAGAGACAGTCTGGTAGCTCACACCATTAAGGAAAAAAAAATGATCAAAGCAAAAATGAGCTCAAATTTCCAACTGTCATCTCACCTTCAGAGTTCATTCCCTCAAGTAGTCAAGGGGTGGATATTTGATGAATAAGATCCAGAGGGGATCTCAAAGCTACAGAGACTCTGGGGTGTACATTTTTCTTTAACTGTCCATTGCTTTCCCTCCATAGGTGACCTGAAGCTTGGGATCAGAAGTGGCCTTTGAGGATTTGTCTCAAAACATTTCCCCAGACCAAAAAGAAGACTAGCAAAATCCTAAAGCAAAATGAAAAGAAAGTGGATCAAGGTCACAGATTTCATTCTCCAGCTTGAGCGCGTGATAGATCCAGACTAATGACAAGCAGATGGAAACTTAGGCACTGGTCTAAGTTGGCTGCCTTTTGCAATAGCAGTAGGGCTTAGTCTATAGTGCAGCATGTTTCTGGTGGAGGCAAGCTGGCTGGGGAGAGAAAATCATTGCACCTCTTCACGGAAAGCTGAGCCAAGAAAACTTTTGTTTTAGGTAGTGTATTGTTAGCCTAGCAATGTTGTTGGTAGAGATGATACAGCTCTGCTGGCAAGAAAACCATCAGTTGGTCCATGCAAAGGCCTGGTGTGATGTCTCCAGTAGCATGGCCTTACAAGGAGGTGATTTATCATGCCAACAAGCTCTTCCTTGGTGGTCTGCCTGGGGACCCTGATGCTGGGAGTCAGCCTGAGCAGCTGGAGGCAGGAGGAGGGAAAACCCACAGTGTCCTTGTCCCTCAGCTCTGACCCCTGGTACCAACACGGGAAGTGGGGCAAGAGACGGGGTCTTTTGTCTGGTTTGTCATAGATAAAGCCCTCAGCAAGGATAAGTCCTAATGCTTTTTGGCATGTGAATAATATCCCTGGAAAGCTCTCTAGAAGTGACCCATCAGGGGAAGGGGACAACAATCTGCAGCTCATGGTCAGTGTTATATTGTGTAGCCTCCACTCTAAGTTCAAGTTCTCAGTGTACCAATAAGAGCCTTTGACATTCATTTGTCACACAGCAAAAGAAAAATTAAAAGGAGAAATATTTTTAAAATCCCATGTGGAGATATCTCTTGTCCTAAGAAATAAATACATCCCTGTCCTGTGGCAGTGCCCCAGGCTGGCAGCAAGCTCACATTACTTAATTATGATATGTTGCATATACCAAATAGCAGGGGACAAGCCCCCTCCTTTATTCTCACAGTCTGGCGTGGCTGTGTCTGCCTTGCAGCTGTTCAGAGCACATATATCAACGCGTCTCAGCATCCCAGCACAAGCAGAGGTGCTGGAGGTGCAACCCTGGAGAGACAAGCTGCAGTGGGGAGGACCTAATTTTACCCTTAACAGTACAAAAATTGTCTTCTTCCCCTCATAGGCTGACTTCCTTCTCTTTAAATCCAAGTTTGGTTATAGTTCTTTGTAAGGTGTTTCCCCTAAAAGCACCAGCTGCCCTTTTTTCTCCACTCCAGCTCTTCCCTGTAGCCATCCTGCAGCAGTGCAGGGAGGACCAGCTGCTGTATTACCAGCAGCAGGACTCTGTGGACATTGAGGGGAAAAAAGCTGGGAAACGTCAACACCTCTGAGAAATCTGGTCTTGTGCATCCCAGGCACACAATCCTGTTCTCCTGCATTTATTTTTCCCTGGGAAAGGCACAATTATACCTCCCATCTCCGTCCCGGGCTGAGCACAGAGTAGAAAATCTCCAAATACAAAATAATATTTAAAAATACAATTATTTTTATAAAATACAGAGTATTTGAGGGAGAAAAATAAGTGTCTTGCACAGACTGCTGAGTCACCCCGTGCTGCAGGGAAGAGCCCAGGAATGTGCCTCCCAAGGCTGTGGCACCCAGAGTCATGGTTGTGCCAGGCAGACCCAGGGAAGATGCAGGTCTGGAGCACCTGGATAAAAACCCAACTGGGGAGCCCAGAAATGAAAGTTTGCCAGTGTTCCTCCTGGCTTTGATTAAGCTTATTGTCATTTTGGTCAATTCCTCTTCCCTCCCTCTCTCTGTCTTTTTGCCCTGAAAGTCTGTTTAGCAGATTGTTCCCAGCTCTCAAAGATCAAATTTTAATTAAAGTCATTCAGTGGTTTTGAATGACTAATGACCTCTTATCAGGTATTGTGCTGCAAATAACAGGAGAACGACCTTCCCTCCCATTCTTCATTAATACACTTTTTTTTTTTTTACTGCCTGCCCTGCCACGACTCTTCTTCTCTCAAAATAACAAGAGAATTCAAAACCTCCTTGAAATACGTTTTAGTTCAGTGCAAAGGGCACAAAGTAACCCGTGAATGAAAAGGCACCTTTACAGGCCATCTTGAAAAATCTGGCTATAGACAGATAGAGCTAATAACCCAATTTTCTGCAAAGAAAATGCAAGTTCAGTTGGATTTCTAACACTGAGCTCTGTCTCATGGGAATTTCTGTCCATCATTGGATGACAAGTATCAGATGCTGACCAGGTAAGTGGGGTAAGTTTGGGTATCCCTCAGTCCTCCATGAATAATAATAAGGCAAGAGGAGAAAAACATTTCTACTAGAGCTTCAGAAAGGACAAGGATTTAGGATGAAAACAAATCAGTAAAAATCCCAATTTGTTTATATTCCTAGCTTTCTCCTTGTTTAGCTGCTAAAGAAGCCTCTGTGATCACTGTCCTGAGCCCCTGAGCCCCATGTGAGGAAGAAAAGGAGCTGAGATGAGCAGAGGTCATTGGTGTGGCCTTTGCTAAAGTGTTTGGATCTGTCAGAAAAATGATACTGAGAAGTAAGAAGAAGAAGAAAAATCCAGAAAGCACAGTTTCTTTTCCCAGTGTCAGTTCTCTTTCTGAGGTGTGGGGTGGATGTGCTACCTCCGGGGAAGTGGCTCTGAGCTGCTTGGCAGCACTTTGCTGTTGGGTGCAATTAAACCTTGTATTCCTTCTGTGCTCCTTTGCTCCTTCTCATCCATCAGTGCTGGATATGAAAGTTTTATGAAGTTTTGGTGAGTATCTGAGGGCTGAGCTGGGAGCACAGGATGCCTCTGCCAGGCTCCCAGAGCAGCAGCTGCTCTGCAATGACGTTTCCCTGGGGAAGTCCATCACACAGGTTTCCAAATCTGCGGGCACGTGAAGACCCCCCACTGCAAATTTGCAGTGCTATGACTATAAGAAATTAAAATAAACTAGTAGGATTATTGAACAATTGGTTTTGGTCTTTTTGAAACAGTCTCATAAACAAAAAACAAAACCAAAACCAGGTGAGTTCATTGAGTAACTCCTCCCCTACAAATGACTCTCTCTAAACACCGATGACAGCTTTTGGCTGTAGGTGACAACTTGGGCTTGTTTTCAAATATTTGCTTTGATGCAAAGTCTTCAGACTTGCCATTTTGCAACCTTTTTGTCAAACTCAGACATAGGCACATGTTAAAACCAGCCATTTTTCGAAGCACTGGCCAGGGTGGTGTCTAACCGTGGCTTAGCTCTGTCCCACTCTGAGCTGAAGGAGAGCTGAACTTGCCATTGTTTTTCACCAGCTTTATCTCTCTTTCTCTATGGAATGCTCAGCCTGATCATGTACACACAGCAGCTATGCTGCAATTTGCTCTGGGTTTGTGGCTTGAAGCTGTGGCTTTTTCCTGAGGCACCTCCAGCCCAGGGTGGGACACCTCAACACAGAGGATGGAAACATCCAGGGGCTTGGATTTTCCCTGCTTGAAGCCACAAAGACAAGGTGGACCTGGCCATGTTTTACATAGAGTTATGGTGGACATTTTAGTGAAAATGATGATTTTTCTTTGAGCAATGTTTTTTGCTGCAGTGGTGGTGCTTACACTCACCCACCTGCTGGTGCTGCCTAGACACAGCGAGGAAGCTCAGCAAAACCACCATGTGCCCACTGGTTTCTTGGTCAGCCCAGCTGCAAGGAAGTTCCACCAATTCCTGTTCTGCTTTGTGCCAGTGGGCTGTGCTGACACATTTCCATTATTGATTCTCTGTACATTTGACAGTAAAACATCCACATGGCAGCTCTAAGCGAGGGAGCAATAGCTGACCTTCTATAATAATGACATAATCACTGCAGTGGCCACTACACAGGCAGGTTTATTCTGCCCTCAGCATCTGATCAAGCCAGAAGCAAAGTCCTACCTCTCCTATCAGGTTTCCTCAGAGATTTGCTCACAGTGGGATAGCCCCAGGGCTGGTGGAAAACAAAGTGCTTGGGTCTGCACAAGCCCCAGGTCTCTGGGAGTGGTGAGCTGCAGCACTGTGGCCATTCATGGCAACACCTGGCCTTGGGAAGGACAAGACTCCCAGGTATGGGAATCCTTTCAGGCAGGTGGAGCTAAGTCTGCCAGTGCTCCACAACCTGAACAGGACTGAAGGTGTCCTTTCTTTGGATGAGCTCATGAGATCCCCTCCTGAGCAGAAATTTCAGCTGCAAAAGCACCTTTGATTTTTCTGATCTATAAGAATTGCCTGGGATAGCTTTACAGCAGCATAGCAAAGAAATTCCAGCTCCTGCCAATGGCATTAATTCCATCCATGACTGCAGTGTTTCATACCACACAAGTGAGAGATAGACTAGAGAGATAAAGAATAAACTGCAGCACACAATGCTTCATCTGGGGATAGACAGTCCCAAAGATAAAGCAGCCATAGATGAGCACCTTCATCTCCTCAG